>NC_067197.1:39276963-39928213 GCF_000699445.3 Schistosoma haematobium | reverse complement strand
TTCGTAAATTTCATTTAAGATGGAAGTGTATTGATCAGTTTAGAAAAAGATTTTAGATGAGTCTTTTTTATGACAAAAAAGTATCATCTACATATCTGAGCTAGATCCGTGGTTCAATGTCATCGGCGAAAATATTAGATTCTATATGTGCCATAAACAGGTTGGCTACAATCGGAAACATGGAGGATCCGATTGCTATCTCATTAGTTTGTTTGTATAATGTTGCATTGAAAGTAAACAATGTCGAATTTAAGCAAATTTTTAGGGATTTCATGGTTAGATATATATTATTTTTATTTACATGCCATCACTAGTTTAGCTCCAAGTTTGAATGTGATTACAGACAGAGATAATTTCTTTCTCAACATGGTATATCTTTATGTATTTGAACAAAAATGTGTGCACTAAGACATATTGAACAGGTATTTTGATAACACTTCAATCATTATTGTTCTAGGTATTATTGTTCATAGAAAACACAAGTTGGATGCATATTTTGCATGATAAACTGACTTTACCTAGACAACTAAAGTGGACTAAACAGAAGTTTATTTTTCGTATGGAACTCTTCAAAATGTGTATCCATGATATCATATAACTCTAAGCGCAAAAATGTGAGAAATTCGTTTAAGTGCGTTCCCGTTTTACATCTAAAACAGCTTCTAATATTAGTAAATTTTTACCTTCAGTCAAATTATGAAATTGTTCAGTCATAAATGAATTTCAGTAATGAATTTTCATAGTTTACAAAATATGTAAACCTCAAAACATTATAGATTTGTAGTTTATGGCCAAATCCATTATTCTTTTATGGCGAAACATGTTCCCCACATTAAGTTCTTACATTTATTTACAAATCAATGATTGTAAACTTTTTTTTATCAAAATGGGGATTCGTGAAGATTGTAGCAATTTTAATCATTGAATTCATGAGTCAATCTAAGCTAGACCACCATTGAAAAACTGGAAGCACTGGACTTCCGTTTTCAGTGGTGGTCTAGCTTAGATCGACTCATGAATTCAACTAATAAAATAACTGAAATCACAAATTCCCGTTTTGATAATAATCATCATGTACTCACTGGCGACTAGCTTCAAGATGAAATCTCTGGAGTTCTAGTGAAAAGCCGTGATTACTGGAGTCCAATGTGTTGAGTGTGGGACAGTTACTTACCTCAGACAATGGGTGAAGTGTTGTGCAAGATCATGGATTGATTGAAACTAAACACCAATACCGTTATATGCTAGCTCAACGGTCTAAATGCTAAGTGTGAGCGCATGACCGAAGGTCCTGGGTTCGATTTCTGGGCGTGGGATCGTGGACGAGCACTACTGAGGAGCCCCACGCCAGAACAAAATGGCTGTCTAGTGCTTCCAGGTTTTCAACGGTGATCTAACGTAAACCGATTCGTGAATTCAACCATTAAAAAAACATTCCGTTTGTTTAACTTTTTACTAATCGTCAGTGAGGTGGTTGATAAAGGAGTCCGATTATATGTAACCAAATTGATCAGTGTTTGTTAGTTTTCAATGGTTTTCTAACTACGGTCATTTTATGATGTAAACTATCGAAATTACGTCTGAATAGTTAATTAATTGATTTTTGTTTGCTTAAATTTGCGTGTTACTAATTACTAAAACACTCATAAATCTTTAACTTCATCTCATTAGTTTCAGATTGTCTGATAAACTACTGAACTAGTAATTTTCACTGTAATTTTAATTATTCTATAAAATTCACTCACATTGTAGGTTGAAGATGAAAAAATTCATATAAATGAATTGTTTTTAAAAAACTTGGCATGAATCGTATACGATGATTGTTAGTATGCTAAATATATAATTATCGGTATGGGGTTGAGGAGATTAATAAGTTTTTGATTGAGATCATGAATCGCGTTCGCGCATGAGATCGAAAACCCTGGGTTCAGACCACACTAGTGAGATCGTGGGTGCGCACTAATGAGGAGTCCCATAACAGGGCGAAACTTTCGCCCAGTGCTTCCAGGTTTTCAATGGTGGTATAGCATCAATCGATTCATGATCTCAATGATATATATATATATATGACTATGTATAAATGTAAGCAGTATTCTGTAAAATTATCAGTTATGTCAACTACTTGAAAATCTAGCAAACAGTTTAAAAGACATATATACGAATATTCGTCAAGATTTGAACGAATATTTTGACAGAAATTGGGCGCTGAGTATATATATAACTTTCACATATAATGAGTTTAAGGTTTTTGATGCTCCAATCTGTGATTGGGTTTATGGGTGCACGTTGTTGCGATATTATAAACTTTTATCTTATTTCCCATGATTTTTGATGGGTGTTTCAGCGAAACTTGTCTTAGATTTAAATTTCTGTTGCAAACATCAACCCATTGTCTCAGATTTTATTGTTCATGCGTTTTCATACCAATTGCGTTCCGTTCCCGATCTTCCCTCATCGACCTTCTACTGAACTACGTTCTATGTCTGACTACCGTTATATACTACTTATGTGGATATAAGTAACCCATACCACACGAGCAGTATTATGATTATTACCTGTTATATGTACTTCCTTAATTCTTGTTTTTCTAAAAAAATATGATAGTATGGATTCAAAATAAAAATAATAATAAATGGGGGCAACTAAGACAAGATATAAACAGAAATATCAACAGTTGAGATCATGAGTCAGTTGAAGCTAGACCACCATGGAAAACCTGGAAACACTGGACGGCCGTTTCATCCTATTGTACGACTCCCCAGCAGTGCTCATCCACGAGCCCGCCTCGCGGGATTCGAACCCAGGACCTATCAGCCTCGTGCCAGGCGCTTAACCAACTAGACCACTGAGCCGGCATCCAGCAGTGTTAATGTCTAGCTTCAAGTGGCTCATGATCTCAACTGTTGAAATTACTACAATCTCCAAAAAACCCCTTCTGCTATAAACAGAAGTTATGTAATCTATAATTCTTAATTTAATTTAATTAATAATATTTATATTACTAATTAGAGTAATAAACTACAACTATGTAAAAAAGAGATTTATCATTTATCTTAGTTATATAATCACTTTGTTTTGTTGTTATGTCAAAAGAAAAAACAATTATGACAAATAATGATTTATTTCAATGACAAATGTAAACATTCCAATGATTATTGGGAAAAGGAAGTTATATTTGAAATGAAATTTAATTGATTTCAATGTTTCATCTAGCCAACTTTTCTAAAAAATCTCTTCAAGGTAGTAATTATTTATGATAATTATCAAAGACTATGAAACCCTTCAAGGATGTATACTAAGGTTTATTGAAGCATTGGCTATACAGATATTGAAACCCCCTTCGTATGTTCAAAAACAATTTGTTCTCATACTTAACTTACCCTGGTAATATTGATTTCTTATCCAGAATGGTAATCACATTTGTTTTTGTGTACTTTATTATTATTGTTTCTTACCTTTAATCTGTCTAGTTAACCTTTTAATTTTCATATATAAATGTCTTAACAAGTATATGTGTGATCAAATTGTTCGAGATGTATTGCACAAATATATTACATAGTTTTGATAAACTTTATCTTCTCATTGCGTTATTGAAATTCAAATATTAACAAATATTTATATAGAACATCCCAACACTGTTTAGCAAGAAAAGTATAAAAGAGTTTTCACAAAATACTATCACAATTGATTGATCACTGGATGGTGACCAATGTCATGCGTGTCAAGTCCTTATTATTAGTGCAGATCGAATGCTATCGACCATGATACAATGTGGCCACCAGTCTAGGTGGCTTGACACTGCATTCGTCCTGCACTATTAATAAGGACTTGACGCACATGACATTGGTCACCAGCCAGTGATCAATCAATTGTGATTACATCTCAGTCCTACAGGAGGTTGTTCGCGGCCCGGACAGCTCAGTGGTAACGTCTCTGATTGTGAAGTTGGGTGACACGAGACCGAATCTGTCAGGGAGCACCAGTTTCCTCAAAATTAAAGGTACACCTTACTAATGAGTGCCAAGTAGCACGAAACCCGGGTTCGGGGTTTCCTGTGAAGTACCTCCAACCACCATCTAATCACAAAATACTATATATATGTATATATATATATATATATATATATATATATATATATATTTACATACCAAAGTTAAGTATCGTGTTCACTTGTCTTAGCATATTTGGACTGTGGCTAGCAGTGGAATTCAGGAGACGTGTTTTATTATATTTGTGACTTTTCAGTTGGATTTTCTTAGCATGTCAATATGCTAATCTTTACGACGAGGTCTAAACTCAATAATTATTGCTTTAAACATCGATGTCATCAGGTATTTCAATTTCGATGATGATATACACTAATTATATTTGATGATATTAGTAGCATACACCACAGAGTCAGTAAAATTTGTATATAAATGAGAGCATTTGATGAATAATTGACAGTTATTATATTTATTGAAGGGCTGACAAAATCTTCAATTGATACGTCCTCTCCTTCTTTGAATCGTGTAAATCACAGTTTCCTCTGTTTTAAGTACCACATTTTGTAGTTATAACAAATATTAATTGACATTGTTAGGATCTGTTACGCTGACAAAATGACTTGACTCACCGATCACAACATCAGATTAGAATAGTGGGAATTCTTTTGGAAGTTACTCACCAATAGAAAAGTAATAACTATCAAAATGAGACATTTATAGAGACAGTTTGATTTGATGAGAAGTTTCTTATCGTAAAGAGGTCTTTATTTGTGGTTTACTTTTAATCTGTTCAAAATGTAAGGTATCTTTAAAATGAATAGTATCCACAAACCTTCCACCATGGAACTAATAGGTTGTTTTTCCCCACGATTCGAACCATCCCCGTAATTTTGCCAAAGTAACATACACTGGCTAACATCAACCAGAAAGATGTATCTACATAATGAGTTATGTACATGCTAGTGTTTTCATTCTAAGAGAAAGCTACAGATCAACTTAATAAGAATGAACTATGTTTTCCTTTCTTTGACATAAATATCACTGGATCACATAACTAAATATGAAATTTTATTAATGGAAAACATGCCAATATGTCAATATTTTAGACCATGGTTAATACAGCCCTTGTAATGCCTGAATTGAAAATTTTTATACCAGCTAGAAGCTACTGTTTATAAGGAAACTCAGATTTCCTGCAACTTCAACTGAGTCATTCAAGAGAAGATGGGACATAAACAGAACGCTACCATAAATAAACTAACATTGACCCTTATTTGTCACTTACTATTTGCAGAAAGGGGTTTTTGGAGGTTTTAGTAATTTAATAGTTGGGTTCATGAGTCAATTAAAGCTAGACAACCATGGAAAATTTGTAAGCAGTGAACGGCCGTTTCGCCCTTGTATGGTTTTTATTTAATCAGTTGATAACTGTCGCGAAGAGGTTGTTGAGTTTGTTGAGTTTCATTGAAATCATGAGCTGATCATAGTTAGACCATCATTAAAAATCTGGAAGCATTGGATAGCCGTTTCATCCTAGTATGTAACTCTAAATGTGCGCATCCACGATCCCATACGTGCGACTCTGTTTCAAGACTTTCGGTCTCACGCTAAGACTTAACTTCTAGACCAGTGAGCCGGCATCCAACGAAGTTAATGTCTAACTTTAACCAAGCCACAATATTGCGCGACCATTTTTCAAATTAAAACGAATTTTTTCAGTGTTTGTACTCACTCTTTTTTTTCTGACTAGCAATGATGTTTTGAATAACACCAACTAGTCAGGAAAAAATAAGATAATTTTATATCTCGACCAACGTCTTCGATATAATTCTAGGAGCATTGACGATTAGAGAATATGACTAAATTACTGACTCATATAAACAGCTCGAATAGTGTATTATATACCTATATTTACTCACTAAGTAGGCACAACTCCGCCTGGAGTCCCTCAAGGGGCTACTGCCGGTTCCAAGCCCGGATAAAGGGGGAGGGTTGGGCATGGGGTTAGCGTTCCAATCCCGTAGAAAACTAACTCGCTAAAAAAACGCTAACCAGAAAAAATTATTCAAACCTTTCAAACTCTACCCTGGGAGTCAGAAGGTCTTCATTTAGAAGAATTATGACGCCTCATGATGAAAGCCGAATTCCTTCGGAAGTTACGAGGCCGATGCCCCTTCTGACAACCAGAGCGACCATTTATTTAGATACATGGAATATTCGTACAATGTGGGACACCGGGAGAGCCTTCCAAATTGCTGCAGAAATGAGAAGATACAACCTAGAGGTACTTGGGATAAGTGAAACACATTGGACACAAGTTGGACAACAACGACTAACTACAAGAGAGCTCCTGTTATACTCCGGCCATGAAGATGAAAATGTTCCACATACACAAGGAGTTGCATTGATGCTGTCCAAACAAGCGCAAAATGCACCTAAAGGATGAGAGTCTAATGGACTAAGGATCACAAAAGCCTCGTTCAAAACAAAAAAAGAGGGTATTTCAATGAACATCATCCAATGCTATGTGCCTATCAACGACTACAATGAAGACGCTAAAGATCAATTCTACAATAGGCTGCAGTCAATCGTCTAGAAGTGCCCAACAAAGGACCTGACCATTCTGATGGGAGATTTCAACGCCAAGGTTGGTACGGACAGCACTGGATATGAAGACATCATGGGACGAGACGGACTGGGAGAAGGAAACGAAAATGGTGAGAGATTTGCAAACCTATGCGCCTTCAATAAACTGGTCATAGGCGGCACCATATTCCCACATAAACGCATACACAAAACCACATGGACTTCACCGGATCACACCACGCAAAACCAAATCGACCATATTTGCATCAACGAAACGTTCAGGAGGACTATAGAGGACGTGAGAACCAAGAGAGAAGCTGATATAGCATCAGATCATCACTTGCTGGTCGCCAAGATGAAACAGAAACGTGAGAAGCACTGGACAATGGGGCGGACAATATCACAAAAGTTCAACACGGCCTTTCTTCAGGATACTAACAAACTCAACAAATTCAAGATAGACCTCAGCAACAAGTTCCAGGCCTTTCATGATCTACTCGATGGAGAAGGAACTGCTGTGGAGAGCAACTGGAAGGGGATCAAAGAGGCAATCACTTCGACATGTCATGAGGTCCTGGGCCACAAGAAGCACCATCACAAGGAATGGATCACTGTTGATACACTGGATAAGATTCAAGAAAGGAGGAACAAGAAAGCAGCAATCAATACCAGCAGAAAAAGTCAAGGCACAAGCTGAATACACAGAAGTAAACAAACAAGTGAAGAGGAGCATCAGAACCGACAAACGTAAATATGTGGAAGATTTAGCAACGACGGCGGAAAAGGCTGCAAGAGAAGGAAACATGAGACAACTGTATGACACGACAAAGAAACTCTCTGGAAATCGCCGCAAACCAGAACGACCAGTGAAAAGCAGGGAAGGCGAGGTAATCACCAACATTGAAGAGCAACAAAACAGGTGGGTAGAACACTTCAAAGAACTCTTGAATCCACCAACCCCACTGAACCCATCCAATATCGAGGCAGCACCCACGGATCACCCAGTCAATGTTGGCCCACCAACAGTTGAAGAAATCAGCATGGCCATCAGACAAATCAAAAGTGGCAAAGCAGCAGGACCAGACAACATTCCAGCAGAGGCACTAAAAGCAGACGTACCGGCAACTGCAAGGATACTCCACATTCTCTTCAATAAGATTTGGGATGAGGAACAAGTACCAAAAGACTGGAAAGAAGGACATCTGGTCAAAATACCGAAGAAGGCGATTTCAGCAACTGTGATAACTACAGGGGCATCACTCTTCTCTCAATACCGGGAAAAGTCTTCAACAGGGTATTGTTAAACAGGATGAAGGACTGCGTAGACGCCCAACTTCGTGACCAACAGGCAGTATTCCGTAAGGATAGATCGTGTACAGACCAAATCGCAACTCTATGGATCATTTTGGAACAATCAATTGAATGGAATTCACCACTCTACATCAACTTCATTGACTACGAAAAGGCATTTGATAGCGTGGACAGAACAACACTATGGAAACTTCTTCGATACTACGGCATGCCTCAGAAGATAGTCAATATCATACAGAATTCCTATGATGGACTACACTGCAAAATCGTGCATGGAGGACAGTTTACAAAGTCGTTCGAAGTGAAGACCGGTGTTAGGCAAGGTTGCTTATATTCACCCTTTCTCTCTCTCCTGGTGATCGACTGGATCATGAAGACGTCAACGTCTGAAGGGAAGTACGGGATACAATGGACATCTAAGATGCAGTTGGACGATCTAGACTTCTTAGATGATCCGGCTCTTCTATCCCAAACGCAACAAAAAATGCAGGAGAAGACGACCAGTGTAGCAGCAGCCTCAGCAGCAGTAGGTCTCAATATACACAAAGGGAAAAGCAGGATTCTCCGATACAACACAGAATGCACCAATCCAATCACAATTGACGGAGAAGATTTGGAAGATGTAAAAACCTTTACATATCTGGGCAGCATCATTGATGAACAGGGTGGATCTGATGCAGATGCGAAGGCGCGGATCGGCAAAGCAAGAGCAGCATATTTACAACTGAGGAACATCTGGAACTCAAAGCAACTGTCAACCAACACCAAGGTCAGGATTTTCAATACAAATGTCAAGACTGTTCTACTATATGGGGCAGAAACCTGGAGAACTACGAAAGCCATCATCCAGAAAATACAGGTGTTTATTAACAGCTGTCTACACAAAATACTGTTGATCCGTTGGTCAGACACTATTAGCAACAACGTACTGTGGGAGAGAACAAACCAGATCCCAGCGGAGGAAGAAATCAGGAAGAAGCGCTGGAAGTGGATAGGACACACATTGAGGAAAGCACCCGACTGCGTCACAGGACAAGCCCTCGCATGGAATCCTGAAGGCGAAAGGAGGAGAGGAAGACCAAAGAACACATTACGCCGAGAAATGGAAATAGACATGAGAAAAATGAACAAGAATTGGATGGAACTAGAAAAGAAGGCCCAGGACAGAGTTGGTTGGAGAATGCTGGTTAGCGGCCTATGCTCTATTGGGAGTAACAGGCGTAAGTAAGTAGGCACAGGGTTGGTGAAGGGTATATTACTAAAAAAATTGAAGACGTAGTTGTTTGTCTATTTTGGCTGCTAGAACATGTGTTAAGTATGTCCTTAAGCTGTCTGCTTCAAAATATCGTGTTAGTTGATGTAAGTTTTGGTTCATGGAAAGACAGAGGTGGGGAAACCGAAGTGGATTATCACTTAATGAAATCATTGACTGTTGAACTGTGCGGTGTTGATAGACAAAGGCTATTAGCATGAAGTGTACACGAATATCATGACTAACAGATGAAGACATTAGAAGATATTGCTCAGAATAGGTTACGTTGGTGCATAACTACCCACTCTTTATCTACTTCTAAAGCTTGATCTCCATTATTTATTTACACATACCTTTACTCCCATTTTCTCAGAAACTTTTCTCATTATTTAGTTTTGATTACTACTAATGATAGTACAATTATTTCGATTCCTTTACTACTCATGTTCTTAACTTCATTTCATTCTGCTGATGTACTTTGTCAACTTGCGCCTGGTATTATACAAAGTGTACCACAACTCAGATTATTTTCAATTTACCAATCACTAATGTGTTAGTCTCTCTGTATATGTGAAAGCTTTAATAAAATAATCCATTTTCAACTGATGTCTTATCATATATCTCATGAGAATCGGCAATTTCTGATGTTTAAATGGTTATAATAAACTGAGCATTAGAAAAAAAATGACTTGGTACTAACTAATAACCATTTTACAACTTAAAATGCCAATTAAAAGTTCGAAATTAACTCTTATTTTGACGGCAATTATGATACAAAATAATGGAATCTTTAAAATTTGCCTAAAAGGTATCTTGTAGACAATAATTATTGGATAGAAATTAACTTATAAAAAGTTATGTAATTATTGCTCTATTGATTAAATAAACAAGACAATATTTCATCTTGTTTTTGATTGAAATCATTAATCGATTGATGTTTGACCACCATTAAGAACCTGGAATCACTGGATGGCCGTTTCGTTCTATTGTGAGATTCTTCATTGGTGAGCATTCACGATCCCTCCCGCATTGCTGAGGAGTCCTACAATAGGACGAAACAGCCGTCCGATGATTCCAGGTTTTCAATGATGATCTAACATTAATCGATTCATAAACTCAATCAAAAACTTAACAATCTTCACAACCCCATACTGATAATTTCATCTTGTTTTAAATTAAAATTAACTGAATTCAATTTTAAATCATAAAAACTAATGAAAAATGTAATGATGTATTCGAGATCAGTTTTTTTAACGAAATCTATTGGTTTTCCAGATGTGAACTGGTTAAATTAATAAGATTTAATGGTTCTTGTGCATAAAACAAAGAAATTTTTAATGACTGCAATTATGAAAATTTGCTCAATTTCAAGATAAATGTTTCGTTATATACTGACAATGATAATGATGAGACGACTTGGCAAAAGTAACAAACATCAGGTTGCTGTTTGTAAGCACTGGTAGATAGTGGCTAGCAGTGGAATCCAAGAAGCGCGTTTCGTCCTATTTGGGACTCGTTAGCTGGATGTACCTGCATCTCAGAGTTGATGTTCACTCTGGCTATCAGGACTCAGTAGCTGAGTGGATAACGCGATGGCGTTCGAAGCGAATGGTACTGGGTTCGAGTCCCATAGTGAACATCAACTCTGAGATGCAGGCACATTCGGCTGGCGAGCCCCAAATAGGACGAAGCGCGCATCATGGATTCCACTGTTAGCCACAACCCAACACTGCTTACAAAAAGCTTGTGAATTAAGGCAATATCGAGGCATACGCACAGTATACACATATGGCAATAACACACTGATCAATTGCAGTCTTAAACCTCGATGGGAAGATACAAGCCAAACAATACCAAATGAATCAGGTTGCTGTATTTTCTTTTTCTAATCATATCGTTCAGTTTAGTGCAAAGTAACAAAGTCGTACAGTACTGAATTAAGGTTTGAATTAAGGAGAACAACAGTTAACAGATTACGTAATATCTGATAGGTGAAATACCTTGATAACAAATAAATCTAATATTAGTTACGTATGTATAGACAGATGAATATTTAAAATGATGTAAGAGCGTGAGAGCGGACAAAATGTATGGAAATTTTGAAAAAATCAGAGTAATCAAATAACTATTAAAATTCACTCTATTATGATCTATATAGACAGCTAAAGTAGAGAGTAGAATTAATTGTATAAATTTATACTGAGTACAAAGATTAAGCTTCTGAATAGGAATCCAAATAGCTCTAGTAGTATGTAATGGATGAATCAGTGAAACTATGGTGTTTGAATGAACTAATGATTCCATTGTACTTGTTGAATGCTTGATTTTGAATTCTAAATACAGTACATTCGTTTGTGTTTGTCTAGTACTTCTTGATCCACTTACGTTATTTCTGAGATTCTTAGTTCATACTATAATTCAAACACTCATGATTATCATAGAAGCACATTGTGAATTTAATAGAACATTATAGATTGAATGATATATTTGATGTCAATGAATTTAATCTAATATGAATGTTATCTTTTCACACTTAGATAAAGAATAATGAAGAAATTTTCTTATCATAGTAACAATGATACTAATCACAACAAAAACAACAATTCTTTTTGTTAAAGAAAACGAATGTGTTGACCAACAAAATAAAACTTTTCTCTTCATATTCTAAGTTTGTTGTTTAAATGAATCAAGAGAAACACAATTCAATTTGATTTACAATGATGCTTAATTTAATTTGTGGATTCATTGTAAAAAAAAAGTATGAAATTTCAGTCTTTATATTATTTATATACATACCCTATTTATTAATGTTAAGGAGACGATTTAGTTGTATGTGAAGTCAACGATTTATTTACTCAATTGAATTGTGTAATAGTATACGAACTCTAGTAAGGTCCATGATTTACATAGTATTCTAATTGACATTCAAAAAAAAAAAAAAACAAAACAAAGTAATTCTGTAGTATTCATTAAAGTTATAATGTTCGGTTAGGCCACTCTATAACATCTGGTACTGTAAATCATAGTCGTCATATTAATCTATGTTGTATTACTTATACAGAAAGCTGAAAACTTAGTGTTTTCAATAATAGTTTACACTTATCAATGAGGTGCTATACATATTCTCTTTGGGATTTACATCTGCCTATAAAACGTAGCATTTGTAAGGTAACCAGTTAGGTTAACAACAACAACAATAACAAAAACAATGTGTTTTCTTTACTCTCTCCTTTTTCTTTCCTTGTAGTGAATCAAATGTGTCAAGAAAAGAAAAGAAAAAGGAGAATCAGATATTCAATTTAATTCATTTTACTTTTACAATGGTGTTTAATTTAATTTGTTGTATACAATGACAAAATATGAATAATGAATTGAATGTTAGAAAGCGATTTTCACTATACAAGTCACAGTATTCTGATTGATACATAGACTCCAGAGAATCAGGTATAAAGACAATGATTTCATCTGAGTTATGCTTATTCATGGTTTATTATTTTGATATTGATTATAGTGATCATTGGTTTGGGATTTACTATCATGTCACACAAATGTAGTTACGATGACATGAAAAGGTAAAAAAATTCCAGTGATAAAAGAACTAATAAGATTGTTCAACAGATAATCATTTAATATGTTGGTTGACATTCTTAGTGTCAATTCATTTTGAAGCATATACATTATTTAGGATTGATGACTCTTTATCCACATTCAGGAAATGCTATTTTGGTCATGTATTAAGTGGAATATTTAATCAACTTATGTAGACAGGAGGGTGCATGCGATTACAATTGAGTGTTTCAAAGCGAGTTATCGTTCAAAGAGCAAATGTTTATCATTTCTCAAAGTTGGGCATTCTGACAACTTATTCAAATGTAACATCTGACTGGTATACATTCAATCATTTGTTTAGGAATAACTTAACAAATCTCATAAAAATATTTCAGTCAACTATAATTAACGTAGAGCTAGACACAAATCTGGGTTAGTCCAAGTTGTTGTATCAGTTTGGCGTAATAAAATGAAACTAGCTAGGTAAATAGTAAAGGAGTTGAAATAATGTAGTAGTAATGATAATGAGAGAGAAAACAACAATATAGTCCTAATATATAGAACATCCGTATACGTCAGGTATACAAATCTAGTTACTACTAGATCAAGTGTTCATATCAAACTTCACTGGTGATTACCAAGAGGTGTGAAACTCTGGTTTACGGCTACGCACTTACGTCCTACCGTCCAACGTGAAATAGGATTACCAATAGTTCTTATTATTTATTTATTTGAACACATAGATATTGGTGCAGGGGGGCACCAAATACATGTGCGCTGTGATACTGCCCGGGCGCCCAAACCGAAGCAGGTGTTACTAATAGTGACAGGTTATATCGCCTAGAACCCGAGTTAAATATTGGTCTGTCAAACCCTGTTAGAACGACGATTTAAATATTGTCGCTTCATCTGAATTTATCAAGGGATCACTATATATACGATAAACTACGTATTATGCGTGTCCGCATAAATATTATGAATGTGATCCCATTGTATGCTTTTTAAGACCTCAATCGAATCTTCGTTTTAGCAATTAGTAAGACTGGTCGACTTGTTAATATATAAAATGAAGCAATTAATGTATGATGTCAATTTCTTACGTTTCCTGGCAGTACAAGACAAGTTAGGTAATCGTCATTTGGTCCGTGCAGTTCTTTATACCATTATTAGTATCTTTATTTTCTGGCCGTCCGATCTTTGTCTTCTTGGTATTCCTTGACTGTCCTGGTTCAAGCTGTAGTCATGCTACCTTTTGCCTTTTACAAGGATCATTTTAGTAACTAGTAATAATATTAATTTGTCAATTTTACCTCAGTCACTTGTATACTGATGATCTCGTTTGCAGAGATACTCAACCTTTTTAGTAAGTAATTTTGCATTATGTGGGGTTTCATTACTACATCCATGTTGTTTGGATAACTCCATCTATAAAATGGTTGATCGTATTTTCTTTGAAATGATCAAATTAACTGCCTTGTCTAAAAATTTGTTGTAAACGATGTCCATAATTTTAGCGGAATAATAGACATTAGTTTGTTAGTACAAAAATGGAGCAGTAAAATATCACACGATTGTTTGTTCAACGAGCCGTTTAATGAAGTCAGTCACCTGTAGCATTGTTATCAACCATAGATTCGGTCTCGAACGGAGTCTGATTATGGCGGTATGGTTTTTAAAATTTTATGACTCATTTATTGTTACTACAATGCGTCACCACTAGATTGATACCCGATCGATTTTCTATACACAGACTGGATTACGTCACATCATACGATTTACGACCAATCGTAAAAAACCAAAGTATACGGTAGACAATATTCAACACAATTACAAGTAGTTACGCTCAGTAATTCCGGAGTAGAAATCAATGATAATAAGGGAAATCGTATATTTAATAGTGATTGTGTCTGTTTGTCCACTTATAGTGGCCAATCCCACCTACTTCCACTGGACACATATCTTCATGAGCCATCAAGTCTAATTGTATAGTATTTAAGTTTCAATTTTACTTATATCATTACGTAATATGGTGTGGTACTTGTTCTTTATTGTATTTAATACGAACGAATAGACATATAATTGGTGTGATTATTTTTGAACATTCGTTAAAAAGTAGGTCATTTATGATGACTTGCTAGTCCATATCATTTTATTCTGAAACAAGGGAAAACTAGGTTTAGATGGATTTGTTTATCCAACTTCTTTATATGAAATACTACTGTTTGTTTTATTCAATTCTTGTTCTGATTGTTAGTGATCTGTCTTCTTGGTTTTACTGTAAATATTGAAATTTATCAGATTTGAGATACAGGTTTTGAGTTTCATAAGCGACTTACTTTACTTGCATGAGTTACGTGTTTATTATTTTACAGCTTTTCTCAGTTTCAATAGATTGAATAAATTGTAAGACTTCCTACGGTTTATCTAGATCTGTTGCCGTCTTAAAATAATTATAAATGTACTCCATATGGACTGATTGTTAGATTTGTAGTATTAAGATTCAAACTGTCGGTTTCGAATGGGTAGCATACAGTAGCGTGAACATGTTCTAACAAACCTCAGAACAAGAGAAAGAAAGACTCTAAATAGTGCAATTAGCAAACATCTTGATACAGGACATCAGGTGGATACCTTGCAGTCCTTCAAAGTGATTAGTAAGCAGTCGAACTCCAGCCTTCTGAGGTTTGCTGAAGCCATTGCTATCAGGCGTCAAAAATCTGACTTCAAAAGGAGGTGGTTATTAGTCTTTCTTTGCCTTGGTGACAAACATTCCTTCATTGTATCTTAAACTATGTCTAAACTCTTTCTTGCATTTATTACATCATTGAGTTTTATTTCGACTATCTTCCAAATTAGCAATCTTATTTTATCAACTGATCACTCATTTTATTTCTATCAACGTTTACTCATTATATAATCACTGGTATTCTGGTCGTTTGTACTGTTGTCAATCAATGTTGTAGGATGTTCTTTACATAAGGTATATATTATAATATTCAGTCTATTAAATTTACTTACACCTTTGCTGTGCTATGCTAATATGCCTTGAATATAACTTCCAGCCAAACCCTTCCATGTAAGTAATTAAAACCCGTTATGTAATTAGGATTTTTAAATATCACAGGTTGTGTGGCCAACGAGAACCAACGAAGTAAAAATGAATTCATGCTATTCTGCTGGAATCTTGTTTTTGCTTTTTTTCAAAATTACACGATCCTGGATTTATCTAAGTTCATGTTAGTTTTAGATTTTGGGTGTTATAGATACAAACGAATTACAGTGATATTAATCCATTGATATAGAAGATTGCTAGTTATTATAGGACACCGTAATATGTGACATCAGTAACTAAAATATTTCGTCAAAAAGTAGATAAGACAAACCTGTATGATAGCGACAATTACAGTAAGACAGATGTCGTAAAAGATACATTTCACATAAGAAAACAGTCGGGATGGATATCGGCCACTGCAATAATACAATCATAACTGTCATATCTAACAGTCATCCAAGTCACTGAATCACGCGACATGCAGAACTTTGTGCAAGTGATCGTGGAGAGCTGACAGACTTACACGAATAGCTACTCAAACATAAAATTCTAAACTAATTTCAAAAGTTCATTTCAAGAACGGAGGCGGATACAGATTCCTGTGAGTTTTGGAGAAGTGTCTTGTGCTCTAATTGTGTTGAGTCCATTAAATACTCTTTGAAGCAATCCAGTTGATTCTTTGACAAAGATATCGTTTTCATCTCTAGAAATGGATTAGTTTTTTCTAAACCACCCATATATAACATAGAACAGTAGATAGGGTTTCTTTCAGGCTTTCTGTTCGTTAAATAAATTGATGTTCCTTGACTAGAGATCAAAAACGAGTTTGATTGTTGTATGGGCAATTAGTTTGATAAGCTTGTGTTCAAATCACTATTTTACACAATTGTTGTTTTGTTATTTCTCACAATTTTTTACTGACATACTTTTTCATTAATTCATTACTGTTGATTTGTTTCTCTTGACTGTTATCCTTCATTATTTCAGTATACCTGCCTGTATTGATCAATTTTTCTCTGTTTTGTTGTCGCTTGACTTTTCATTGCAAGACAATAAATAACACACCGAAATTAACACTTATCATTTTAGTCATGTTTCTGTCATAACTTCCAAGACATGAATGTTGTATATATATCATGATCACATTAGAAAATGGATGTAAAATAATATCATTCAATTTGTTTTCTGAAGTTTGACTAGACTAAGAACAACCAGAGAAATTACTCATTTCATTCTTTGGTTGCTTATGAACTTATTTTTTGTAGCGCTCTGTTGGATTACCAGTTTTAACTGTCGAATTATAAATAACAAGTCATTGATTCTAATTTTTTCGTACTTAATAAGAGATTATGGTCCAGTATACAAATCTTTTCATGATTTTTGTAGCAATATGTTGTGTTTTTCAGTGTCTGATTCTGATACTTGATACAAAAGCTTGCTATATGCAAGCTTGAAAGGTTTAGAGTGTGACGTAGGCTTCTTATTGGCAGAGCGAACCTGAAACAACTCTCATTTCCACTAATGTATATGCCTCGTTCCTTAGAAAGAAGCCGAATCTTGGCCAATTGTTTGCGCTTATCATTTACCCGATGTCTGATTGGCCGACTATTTCATAATACTAAAATGATTAATCTTGATAGTCAGCGTGAAATACTAGCTGTACTGAGAAACAACTCTAGTTTCATGGAAATAGGTTAAGGAAAAGTGATGAATGGTTTAATAAGGTTATTAATAATTCTGTTTGTTTATGGAAGAATCTGAAACAGTCGTAGTAACGGTAACAGAAAATTGAAAAAAGTGACAAAGATGAAAATCCACATTACACACTGCAAAAGGTTAAATTATTTATATGTTATCCTGAAATGTACATAATTGGCAGAATGGATATAATTGAAATGTGGCCACTGATGGCCACACACTAAAGTCAATTAGTGATTCAATCCAGAATAAGCAGAAAAATGGGCACTATCTGACTACATGAACATACTAAACATTGCTTGGACCATTCTGTGGCAGTGAATATCAAAACTGTCTAGTGGTATATATTTGCTTGCTTAGTTCTGGGCGCGGATCGGCAAAGCAAGATGGCATATTTACAACTGAGGAACATCTGGAACTCAAAGCAACTGTCAACCAACACCAAGGTCAGGATTTTCACAAATGTCAAGACAGTTCTACTGTATGGGGCAGAAACCTGGAGAACTACGAAAGCCATCATCCAGAAAATACAGGTGTTTATTAACAATTGTCTACGCAAAATACTTCAGATCCATTGGCCGGACACTATTAGCAACAACGTACTGTGGGAGAGAACAAACCAGATCCCAGTGGAGGAAGAAATCAGGAAGAAGCGCTGGAAGTGGATAGGACACATTGAGGAAAGCACCCAACTGCGTCACAAGACAAGCCCTCACATGGAATCCTGAAGGTCAAAGGAAAAGAGGAAGACCAAAGAACACATGCCGAGAAATGGAGATAGACATGAGAAAATGAACAAGAATTGGAGGGAACTAGAAAAGAAGGCCCAGGATGGAGTGGGTTGGAGAATGCTGGTCAGCGGCCTATGCTCCATTGGGAGTAGCAGGCGTAAGTAAGTTTAGTTGTCTGGTTAACATTCACTCTGCAAACATTACTAATAGTATTTATGTAGTCGTTAAGTGAATCAAACGGTTTTTAAATGTCAAAATCATGTCCATCACCAAATATAACAGTGACTTTGTAACCAAATAATCAATATTCGGAAATGTGATTCAAAAATCTTAACACTTCGATTTGTGCATTTCGATAGTACCACTAGCACTCATACAAACCAGTATCTTTAAGTCAAATTCTAAACCTGAGCTCGACTGATTACTGAGTTACTCAAATTATTATCACAAATCGGGAAATGATTAATCGTGTTGTTAAAATATGTGAACGTTTGTTCATAGCCTTTGTGGATCTTGTGATGTAGTTGTAGAATCCCAGTATCTACGCAGTATGACTTGGTAAGCATCTACATTGTCTATTTAGGGTTATGGATGGATTATTTAAGATCTCTAAAGTACCACGTCTAAAACGTTTGATATTACGGAATAGACAATTTTTCCATGAGTGAGATTTTCCATATAAGAAACATTTACCAAACTTGCACTCACTTATATACTGATTCGATTTGTTCATTGCTAATCTTATCTTCATGAGAATGAACATACTAATTAAACATGAATTTGTATGACCTTGAAAGTTTATTTGATTTAGGCATATGTATCATGTATTAGAAATTTTTATTGGTTTCAAATCCAGCTCATTTACCGCCTTATAATTAATAAATGCATCTTTAACCATCCTAAATGCACATTTGAACATTTGTATTAGTTTTCCTTTGAGATTCGGCATGTTGGTTTCCGGAGTTAGGTTTCTCGACTTTTTTTGAAGTCCATGGATGATATTTCTTGCCTTGTTATTTTAACGAATTATCTTGTGATTTCACCGTCTCTGGATATCTGAATTCCCTATGTTTTATATAACTTAATAATAGTTCAGCGATGGTTCCATATGGCAACGAGATATATTTATCTGAAAAAGCTTGAAGTTTTTTCAGCAGATTTAGGTGTCTTCACTGATAATTTTAGAAATGGGCTGCGATTCTGTCATCTTGATTGCCGTTATGCAGCACATTTCAAATCGACCCATAGTCTTCAAATACCTAACTATTTGAACTAATATCCAGTCATCTATAATGACTACTATCATATGTCGATCATGATAAGCAGTGAGATTGTATGTAGTGTCAACGCTAGAAACTCCCAGATACATTTAAAATATGCACTAATAGCTACAAATGGATCAGCATTCGAATAAGCCAGAACTGCGTGTACTTACGTGGATTTGTATTGTGACATGAATAATTAATATATGCAATTATGTACAATGCATATCATTTCATACAAATACCACAACAGTTCAATAACCAAGTACAGTTTCGTATACTTGGTTTTTATCCTACGTCTTATGCGTGTTGGTTAGTGGATACATAGACTGATTTTAGACATAATTTCAACTCGAAAACTTCTGTTTGAACTATAAGATTAAAATCGCTTCATATCTTCCTTTCTATCAACTAATTTTTTGTTCTTTTACTATATCTTTATATGCCATATTTCTGTTATATATTACCACCATTGAAGTAACTATTTCTATGATCCGGTGTTCATCTTGCTATGCTAATGACGTATGTCAACTTGGACCGATGCATATATATGTGCCTGGTCTTACATTGTAGCTCATTGACTGTTTGATGAAAGTACTAGTGTTTTAACATCGAGAAACTTACTTACTTACTTACTTACACCTGTTACTCCTCGTGAAGGAGCATAGGTCGCTCACCAGCATTCTCCATCCAACCCTGTCCTGGGCAATCCTTTCCAGCTCCTTCCAGTTGTAATTCATCCTTTTCATATCTGCTTCTATTATCCGACGTAATGTGTTCTTTGGCCTTCCTCTTTTCCGCTTCCCTTCAGGATTCCAAGTTAGAGCTTGCCTCGTGATGCAGTTTGACGATTTGCGTAATGTATGTCCTATCCATTTCCATCGTCTTTTCCTAATTTCCTCTTCAGCTGGAAGTTGGTTTGTTCTCTCCCACAGAAGGCTATTGCTGATGGTATCCGGCCAATGGATGTTGAGTATCTTGCGTAGACAGCTATTTATAAATACTTGTACTTTCTTGATTGTGGTTGTTGTAGTTCTCCAAGTTTCAGCTCCATACAGTAGAATTGCCTTGACGTTCGTATTGAAGATTCTCACTTTGATATTGGTTGAAAGTTGTTTTGAGTTCCATATGTTCTTCAATTGTAGGAATGCGGCCCTTGCTTTGCCAATCCTCGCCTTTACGTCTGCATCTGAACCTCCATGTCTATCGACGATGCTTCCCAGATATGTGAAGGATTCTACATCTTCCAGAGTTTCGCCATCAAGGGTGATTGGATTGCTGTTCTCCGCTTTGAATTTGAGGACCTTGGTTTTCCCTTTGTGTATGCTGAGGCCTACTGATGCAGAGACTGCTGCTACATTGGCTGTCTTTATCTGAATCTGTTCACGTGTACGTGATAGGAGGGCTAGGTCATCTGCGAAGTCCAGATCGTCTAATTGGTTCTGAGCTGTCCATTGTATTCCGTGTTTTCCTTCAGATGTCGAGGTCTTCATAATCCAGTCGACCACCAGAAGAAAGAGGAAGGGAGAGAGTAAACAGCCTTGTCTGACTCCGGTCCTTACTTGGAATGCATCTGTCAGCTGTCCTCCATGCACTACTTTGCACTGTAGTCCGTCGTATGAGTTCCGGATAATATTGACAATCTTCTCAGGAACTCCGTAGTGTCGAAGAAGTTTCCATAATGTCCTCCTATCTACACTGTCGAATGCCTTTTCATAATCAATGAAGTTGATGTATAGTGACGAGTTCCACTCAACTGATTGTTCGACGATGATCCGTAGTGTTGCAATTTGGTCTGTGCACGACCGATCCTTTCGGAATCCAGCTTGTTGATCTCGAAGTTGGGCATCTACTGCATCCTTCATCCGGTTCAGCAACACCTGTTGAAGACTTTCCCTGGTATTGACAGTAGTGTAATGCCTCTGTAGTTTTCACATTTGCTCAGATCTCCTTTCTTTGGAATCTTGATGAGGTGTCCTTCTTTCCAGTCCATCGGCACTTGTTCCTCCTCCCAAATCTTTTTGAATAGAGGGTAAAGCATGCTTGTGGTTACTTCGACGTCTGATTTCAGTGCTTCAGCTGGTATGTTGTCGGGTCCTGCTGCTTTCCCGTTCTTGATTTGTCTGACGGCCATTCTAATTTCTTCCGTCGTTGGTGGGTTGACATCTATAGGAAGATCTGTGTGTGCTGCTTCGATGTTCGGTGGATTCATTGGAGCCGGCCTATTCAGGAGTTCCTCGAAGTATTCTACCCATCTGTTTCGCTGTTGTTGAATTTCAGTGATTGGCTTGCCTTCTTTGTCTTTGACCGGCCTCTCTGGTTTACTGTATTTCCCTGATAGTTTCTTCGTTGTATCGTAGAGCTGTTTCATATTTCCTTCTCTAGCAGCTTTTTCTGCCGTCGTTGCTAATTCTTCCACGTATTTCTTCCTGTCGGCTCTAATGCTCCTCTTCACTTGCTTTTTGCTTCTATGTATTCAGCTTGTGCTTGGACTTTCTCTGCTCGTGTTCGGCTGTTGTTAATTGCTGTCTTCTTGTTCTTCCTTTCTTTGATCTTGTCCAGTGTTTCTATAGAGATCCATTCCTTATGATGGTGTTTCTTTAGGCCCAGAACCTCTTGACACGTTGAAGTCAATGTTTCTTTGATGCCTTTCCAGTTGTCCTCCATGGTAGTTTCTTCTTCCTTCAGTAGATCTTGAAAGGCTTGGAATCTGTTGTTGAGAGCTATCTTGAATTCATTGAGTTTGTCAGTATCTCGAAGGAAGGCTGTATTGAACCTTTGTATTGCTGTTTGTCCACTTGTCCAGTTCTTTTTTAGCTTCAGTTTTAAATTGGCTACAACTAGGTGGTGATCTGAAGCTACGTCAGCTCCTCTCCTGGTTCTCACATCTTCCATTGTCCTTCGGAATTTTTTTTTGATGCAAATATGGTCTATCTGGTTCTCTGTAGTGTGGTCCGGTGAGATCCATGTAGCCTTGTGTATACGTTTGTGTGGAAATATTGTGCCTCCTATGACTAATTTGTTGAATGCACACAAATTTGCAAATCTTTCTCCATTTTCGTTCCTCTCTCCCAGTCCATGTCGTCCCATAATATCTTCATATCCAGTGTTGTCTATTCCGACCTTGGCATTTAGATCTCCCATCAGAATGGTGAGGTCCTTTCTTGAGCATTTCTCTATGATTGACTGCAGCCGCTCGTAGAATTGATCTTTAATGTCGTCGTTGCTATCATTGGTGGGTGCATAACATTGGATAATATTCATTAAGATCCCCTCCTTCTTTGTTTTGAATGATGCTTTGATGATTCTGGATCCGTGGGATTCCCATCCTACAAGTGCATTTCGTGCTACTTTGGACAGCATTAGAGCAACTCCCTGTGTGTGTGGAGCATTTTCCTCTTCGTGACCGGAGTATAGCAGCATCTCTCCCGTAGCTAGCCTTTTCTGTCCAGCTTGGGTCCAGTGGGTTTCGCTGATTCCCAGTACTGCCAAGTTGTATCTCCTCATTTCCGTTGCTATTTGGCTGGTCTTCCCGGTTTCCCACATTGTTCTAACGTTCCATGTACCTATAAAAATTTTTGCTCTGGTTGTTAGAAGGGGCATCGGCCTCGTGGCTTCCGAAGGAATTCGGCTTTCACCATGAAGCGTCATAATTCTTCTAAATGAAGACCTTCTAACTCTCAGGGCAGAGTTAAAATGGTTTGAATTATTTTTTCTGGTAAGCGTTTTTTTAGCGAGTTAGTTTTCTACGGGATGGGGACGCTAACCCCATGCCCAACCCTCCTCCTTTACCCGGGCTTGGGACCGGCAGTAACCTAGAAGAGCTACAGGCGGAGTTATGATTACCATTCACCTCTCTCAAAAACGTGATATTTAATAGTGTAGTAGTAGTTTGTAAGGTAGCTAAGGTAGATCAAACTAAAATTCAGAATCTGTGTACGAAATCATTAAATGCTGAATCAAACTATGTAGGTAGGTTCAGAATAACTGGTCAGGATCCATCTTCTTGTCAGAACCAATAGCTGAAGAAACTGGGTCACATCGTCCAAAGTCGGTAGCGACGAAACAGACACCTTTACGCATGTCCCAGGTTCTATGCTGCTTATTACCGACTAACTCCTCCGATTTCCAGTGAGAATTTATAAATTAACGCGTTCAAGCATCAAACGGTTTTTGTCGTATGCTCCTGAGTCTCATACTAATCCAAAATAACTGCACAGTACTTCTTACTTTTAATGGCACCCCAGCAACACAGACAACAGAGAATATCACAGATAAACTTTTAAAAATCTATACATCATAATACTCATTTACACAAGCTTACACTATATTAATTTCTACATGAAATAATATAGTTTATGGACATAGATTATTACTTCACTCATTCACAATTATTGACAGCCGATAGACGCAGACGAAAGCTATTAACTTTTTCGTACCGTACATCTAGATATATGTATTACATCATCATAATCATCATCATCATGGATGTTTGTTTGAGCTGTTTTGTTCTATAAAAATTGTAGACTGATGTCAATCAGGGAGCATCAAAAATCGTGGGATGGTAAACAGTTATTTTAAAACTATTTTCATTTATTTCTGGCCTTGGGTGTGAGCTTTTAAGAAATCTCAAACCATTATACGAGTGCCGCACACTCTGAAGTTCTTTTTTATTTATGCTATTCCAACCAAACAGTAGAATATGCTTGTAATTATGTACTGATTTAGTGTATATTTGTGAGTGTGCCACATCAAGAATGAAATAACAGAAAACAAATCACCTTATTAAACTAGATGCGCACTGTACTAGGCAAACAAATCACTTTGGATTATATGATTTACATTGAAAAACTGATTGGATGAAGTTTATGTGGAGTTTTGTATAAGTTAAAGCTTCGTGCTAATCAGCACTTGTCAGATAGGTGTATCTACAATCATTATAGAAATGATGCTTTCTATATTACCCAATGTTATAGTCATGGAAAATACCATCAAGCTTTCCTCAGACATCGACTAACTTCCTACAGGACAGTTGTATACGTTAATTGGTCATTAAGTAGTAGTCGATGTAATGTCTGTCTAATAGTTAGATTTTTTTGAATTCTGCTAATCATTAGGTTATATACTCGCTAGTCTATGTAACACACTAACATGAAGTCCTAGTTAACGAAGAAATAACTGGAAGCACTATTTATAACACATTTGGTGAACATGAAGAAAGTTTCAGACAACCTCAACCTTTTTTACTTACGCCTGTTAACCCTAATCGAGCATAGACCGTCGATCAGCATTCTCCAACCCACTCTGTCCTCTACCTTCCTTTCCACTTATGTCTAATTGTCATTCATTCCTCTCATGTCTGTCTCCATTTATCGACGTAGTGTGTTCTTTGGTCTTCCTCTCCTCCTTTCGCCTTCAGGATTCCATGTGTAGACTTGCCTTGTGATGCAGTTTGGTGCTTTCCTCAATGTGCATCCTATCCAATTCCAGTGCTTCTTCCTGATTTCTTCCCCCACCGGGATCTGGTTTGTTCTCTCTCACAGTAGGTTGTTACTAATGGTGTCTGGCCAACGGATCTGAAGTATTTTGCGTAGACAACTGTTAATAAACACTGGTATCTTCTGGATGATGGCTTTTGTAGTTCTCCAGGTTTCCGCCCCATACAGTAGAACTGTCTTGACATTTGTATTGAAAGTTCTGAATTTGGGGTTGGTTGACAGTTGTTTTGAGTGCCAGATGTTCTTCGGTTGTGAATATACTGATCTTGCTTTGCTCAAACTTTTTTGGTAAGGTTTAATTATAATTCCGGATCAATCAAAATCTACTGAAGGACATCAAGGACTCGGGGAAAAAGTCGATTTAAGATTATGGTATTCGCCAAGACGATTATCAATTTCAGTAATAAGTTTATTGTAAAACTTCAGATTTCTAATTATTTTACTCATCTACGATTGTGTTCATGAAATGGTGGTTAGATCATTCAGAGTAAGAGATGAAGTAGCATTTAATTTTAATAGAATTCAACAAAATAATGAAAAGAAATTAGGTATTTATCTCTATTAAAGTTGAATCTCAAAGAAATAGTACTTAATACTACAAACCAAAATATTCACTGTAACTTTTATGGGAATTGCATAAGAATAATCTGTACAGATTGTACTTTTCGAAGTCTTATATCAGTTATACTACGTAATATAAATTGTTTTCACTACGGGAGTAAACACCGAAAATGTGTAAGGCATTTACAGTCACTTAAGGAAACTACTTACGATCATATAATGACTCTTAAGTGAAGATGGTCTGGAGTTGTACAGATGAATTTCTTTATCTAATTTTAAAAGATCAATAAGTAATCTGGAACAATAATATTAGCACTTCAATTCATGAATCGGGCTAAGACCACCGTTGAAAAACCTGGAAGCACTAGACAGCTGTTTCGTTCTAGTATGGGACTCCTCAGATACGCTCATCCACGATCCCACACAAAGGACTCGAACCTAGGACCTTCTGTCTCGAGCATGAACGTTTATCCTCTAGACCACTGAGCCGATATCCAGTGGTTTTAATGTCTAACTTCAATCAATCCATGATCTTGCGCAACATTTCATCCATTGTCTGAGGTGGATGACTGTCCCACACTCAACACGGATTGGACTCCAGTAATCACGGCTTCTCATTAGAACACCAGGAATTCCATCTTGAAGCTACTCGTTAGTGAATACATGGTGATTATTATCAGAATGGGGATTTGTGAAGATTGTAGTAATTTTATTGGTTGAATTCGTAAGTCGATCTAAGTTAAACAACCGTTACTACAATCTCTGAAAAGTCCCACTCTGACAACAATATTACTTTGTAATTACTATATTTCGTAGAGTTAATTACTCATTTTTATCTTCTGTTTTATGATTGGCTAGACTGGGTCAACTTTACTTATGATTATTTTACAAATTAGTCAAGTTAAAGGCTGTGATTAAACTTCGACATATATTTCGACCACCAAATAGATAATTTTATAGAAAATAATCTTATTAATTGCTGGCAACTTTGGAAATTAATGAAAACAGCTACTAAAGCAAAGCTTAAAGCAACCACAAAGAATTTTCAGTCAACACTTAGGCAATCAGGAAAAAATTATATAATTAAATAATCTTCAAAAAAGAAAGCAATAAAAGCAATGGGAAACAGTATCGTATAAACTGGCCCTCGTGAATACAGATTGTCCGTCCTTTCGAACCTTGATAAAGACATAAATAGATTTGTAAGCGTTTTTGCATTGTTTCTAGTTAGGGTTAGGTATTCAGGGTAAGAGTTAGGGTACTAACCACACCTTGACATTAGTTGTAATGTTAAATTACTCTGTAGCCATATGAATAAACGAATTTAACACAAAATATAAGGAAAACTACCTGATCAGTTCATCCGTAAAACAGTACCATTAGGTCGACGTTGGTTTGAAGATTAAAGGTTTAGGGTTAGGATTTAGGGACAGTGTCAGCTTGCCTGTTATATGCAATCTACAGAGAGAAAATTGAGGATTTAATACGTTTGATACCATTGATTAGGATAGGATATACATTACAGAAATCATCAAACTGCATCACGAGGCAAGCCATAACTTGGAATCCTGAAGGGAAACGGAAAAGAGGAAGACCAATGATCACATTACGTCAAGAAATAGAAGCAGATATGAAAAGGATGAATAACAACTGGAAAGCACTGACAAGGATGATGGGTGGCCTATGCTCCTCCACGAGGAGTAACAGTTGTAACTAAGTTTTTGTTGTTGTGAGACCTGAATAGAATAGTTTCATTTCAAAGTACACAATCCTTAATCCACTTGAACTCTATACAATGAATTCATGTTTACAACAAGACTTCTTTTGTTATTCTTACCAAAAGATATAAGTTCCTTATAACCTCACTAATTCTTTTAGGTTCAATATTTAAGAAGAATGCTTGTCTTTACTGTTTCTATTTCAGTATTCAATTTCAAGTTGTTGTTTTTATTTTCTTCTGAAAATTAAAACAATCTAGAAAATTATATAAAGTGTAGATCAAATTATTTTCAAATTTCATTGACTTATTTTCTGGAAAAAGAAAAAATATTCATTTTAAAAAGGAACGAGTAAGAGGGAGAGGAGCGAGAGGGAGGGAGAGAGGTAGGAAGCGAGGAAGGGAGGGAGCGAGGGAAAGAGAGAAATAAAGTAATCACTCCAGGAAACTTTTGTTTTATAATTTTATTGAAACAAAAATTTTTGATTTATTTTTACTGTCCAAACGTGTTTGTTTTCTTTTACTGGATTTATCGATATATATAAATATATAAAAGAAATAACTTATTAATCTATATTTTATTCCACCCCCAAATTACGAATAGTAATAATAATGTTATTAATACAAGTATTAACGAAGTCAAACTTTCGCCATTTCACCATTTTAGTTTATTTCAAATATTCACTCATTCATAAACTTCACAATACAATGTCTGTTACTAAAAGAGAGAAAAAAAACGAAAAGAAAAAAACTGACTACTTTTTTTGACTTGTCATTAAGTTGAATTCTTTTTAGAGAAAAAAACACAGTGAAAGTAAATTCAATGACATGGTGCAAAGTGTGTATTTAAGTTTGTGCTCATGTATGTATATGTGTGTCTATGTATTCACATGTATGTATGTGAATGTATGTTTGTGGGTAGGTAAGGTAACCAGTTAATGAACAAATATTTCGTAGACTATAACCATAATATAATGTATACCAAAAATTGAGAGAGATTGAATGAAATACATACAAATCTATGATATATGAAAAAAATAATCTGGGGAGAAAAACTTTCTATGTATATTTGGATAGATTTTCTCAAAAATCTGTCATCAACGTGCACAAAACATTCTATAAGTTATAATATTTTCTTCATATTTGAAGTCTTTTGTTATTATTTTATTATTATTGTTGTTGTGTTGGTTCAAAAGTTGTGTACTTTTATATACATATATATATATATATATATATATACGCACTTGCATGTGTGTGTGTTTGTTGCTCAACAAGTATACATTTATAGGTGTAATTCTTTTTTTCCTTCAGAACGGTTTTTATCCACGCTTTCCTTCTAGATGAAATCTTTCAATTTAATTAAGAATATAGTTTTGTCAGGGGGATAAAAAAGCATTAAGGAAGGGTGTGTGTGTGTGTGGCAAGGACGAAATAATTAATCTACCATATAAATTTATACAACTGTCAGGTTTAAATCATTTTTATTGACTTCAATATCCAAATGATATATGGTCATATTTATTCATGTACAAACATAAACCGGCTTCTGGTGGATAACCGAAGGAATGAATTAATAACTGCAAAACTATATATATATATATGAAATTAATTAAATTTTCAGCCACTTTATGAAAAACAATCGAGTGAATAATACAAATGTAATAAAATTTTCTTTTTATTCAATAAAAATTTTAAAAGAAAACATCCACAATATTCACTCGATTGTAAGCAAATAGAAATGACTGATTTATTTGTTATTTTTAGAGTTGCACAAATTGTTTCAGGCTTCTCTGTATCTCTCTTTCTTCGGATTGGTGTATATGAGTACTTACGTTTGTGTGTATGTATGTATGTGGATAATGTGCATGTCTATTATTTATCTGTATATTTATTAATTCGTCTAGTTGTGTTGTACATGTATCTAAGTTAAATGAGACAATAGGAAAGCAAAGTAGCATTTATTACTATGACGTTATGGAGATTGTTCAGTTTTTTTATTGAGATGGGACTCTTGTGTGCGGAGATCGCCGATTATTTTATTTTAATTTTAACACATAGATATTGGTACAAGGAGGCACCAAATACATATGCGCCACACAAATCTCACTCGATATGTGTGAGGGCCGTGATACTGCCAGGGTGCCCAAACCGAAGAAGGTGGTTTTCTTATGGGGCCACTACACGAGCCTTCGACCTGAAGGTCTGATCCACAAGGCAGTGGAGCATCGTAAGGAGATGCAGTCCCATGGTAGCCGGTGACCAACGATTGGTTCATACGCCATTTGTTCCCGCAGGATACTGGAGCCCATGTGCACCACTGGTTTGGAATCCGGTTAAAGCGCCGGATATTCGCTTTTCGTCCTCTCATTTTTGTAAACACCCCCGCCACGAGAAGGCAGTGAGTAAGACTTCCCTGGCAGAGGCTATATACGCGTGGCCATGTGAGAGCATTTCGAGAGGGAGAGCGGACTCTCCCCACTCTCGGCCGTACCAGGGCATTGCTGAGGAGTCCCATACTAGGACGAAACAACCGTACAGTTCTTCAAGGTTTTCAATGGTGTTCTAGCATCCATCAATTTATGATTTCAATCAAAAAGTAGTATTTGTGTGATATTTGGTCCTCTAGAAAATTATTCAAACAAAAATGTGATTCTCTTCAGTAGAGAAATAAATGTGAATCTATTTATGATGTACTATAACAATAACAATAATAATAATCGTAACAATAAATAGTAAATTAGATTGTTATTGTTACACATTTTAATACTCAATTTTCAATAAAATCGTTTTTGTTACAATCAGAAGTGTTGTTTAAGTTTCTGTATAGTTTTGCTCTAAGTTTATTCATTTCACGACGAAAATAACAATGTAATAATGTTACACTATAGTAATAAATCAACCTTTATAAGACAATAATTACTTATATAATATTGTATCATCCATATTGAATGATATTTGGTGTGTGATTTAATTACCAATGTTACATTGTGTTCTATATAACTTTTAAATGTATGAAATGTTACAATGTTACCAATCTTTTCAGGATTATTCATATAAAAAGTCAAGTTTTCTAATGTTTATTGTTTTGTAACTTACTTTAAAATGAGGGTGATAATGTTAGAGTTTAACTATATGTGAAGAGCTCTTTTTTTTTCACTTACTTACTTTACTTACACCTGTTACTCCTCGTGGAAAACCATAGACCGCCCACTAACACTCTCCATCCAACCTTGTCCTGGGAAATTTCTTTTCACTTACTGAAGGTTATTTTTTAGTGGTTTGATCCGTTTGATAAAAAAATTCAGATTGTAGTTAGTAATAGTAATGCGTGTTTTATCCCATACAATAATAGTTAGTTGGATTTACCTGGTACATACTAATGTTGATGTACACACATGATGTACACATGAAATGTTTAATATGCTACTGACTGAACGACTGAGTTAATTTAGTCCCTAAACTTTCCAATGAGTAGTAATAGTTTGAATTTGCTCCTTATTGATTTCCATACCATATGGTATTTCTGATATTGTCATTTAGTTACTGGTCAGTTAGTTCAAACAATAATTTATTATCCATCAGGCTACTAAGTTAAAATCTCCATTAACTTTCCAATAATATCTATAAGAAAGCTATATGTCAACAGGCACAGACCATATTCAATCGTAAACAATAATAGTAATTTCAGTAGTTGAGATCATGAGCCAATTCGGCGGCCTGCTTGAATATCTGGGCTACCTGTTTCTGCCATTTGATTATTTCAACAAGTTATCTGTTTTTCATTTGTTTTAATTTATAATTATGTCCATTAATCGCATAACCTATTCAGGCGCTTTTATGAAAAGCCTACGACCTTTCGCTGCACAAGTTACGAAAAAGTACTATAAAAGGCATCGTGGTGGTTAGCAATATGCGTTAAAGAGAATGAACATTAATCGTATGTCGATTCCCGAGCTGCTAAATTCTAACTGCCGATCACTAATCAACAAAGTGGACTATCTGCAATTCCTACTTAGTCAAAATACGTATCGTAATTGTGGTGTCATCACAATTCAAGAATCTTGGTTGAATGATTTACAGGATGACTGCCTTGTATCACTACGTGATTTTAAAATTTATCGTCAGGATCGATCGAACAATAAAAAGAGGTGTGGTGGCGGTGTAGCTACGTTTGTAAACATAAACTGGTGTCGATCTTCGTTTGTGTGTTTTAAGTTTTCAAATGACGTTATCGACTGTTTAACTCTAAGATGTCGTCCAAAACATCTAAATAAATACAAATATGTTTATGTTACCAATATCTACGTTACTCCAGATTGCACATCATCTGCACTATTTGTTTTTGCTGATGACTTCACTGAGTTCGCTGTTACTGCCTTCAGTGATTCACTTTCAGTTGTATGTGGTGATTACAATTCATGTGACTGTAGCTTCCTTACGTCACTAGGTCACCAAAATTTAGTGGATTTTCCTACTCGTTTGGATGCTCATCTAGACTTCGTTTTCATTAATGATGTGGGTATATATGCGACTCGTAAACGTGCTCCATTGTCTAGCTCAGATCACTGTATAATTCGTGTTCTACCTAAAGTATTTGGAAAGCATGGGAAGAATACACTCTTACATCAAACCAAGGAAGTCAAATATAGGAATTACTCACAAGAAAATATCCGAAATCTGAAAAACATGTTTCATACGACTAACTGGGAATTATTTACAGATGACTCACTCGAAAACACTACTGATGTTATCACTTGTTACCTTAAATTCTGTTTTGATATTTGTTGTCCCACTGAAACCATTTTTGTAAGTTTTGATCGACTCACATCTTCACAACTAAAACGACTACGTAGGATGAAAGAAAGAATGTACAAGGAGAAGAACTCGAATGAAGTTCGTAGGCTAAATGGTTTGATAAACCTAGAGATTAGACGTCTCAACTGCATGTTTACTCAAAAACTCTTATCTTGCAAAAGCTCTCCAAGTATGTGGAAATTCTTTAAAGAACTTACAGGTGACAGAAAGTCTAGAAGCGACAACCAGCTGAATGTTTGTGACTTAAATAAGTCTTTTGTACGTCAGTCATCTGATGTGATGCTCCCTTTATTCACGGGTTTAAAAATAGCTGTGTTCCTACTTTCACTGAAACTGATGTACGAGGATGTCTCCAGTCGCTTAATTCATCTCGATGTTTGGGACCTGATGATATCCCAAACATCCTTTTTAAAAATTGTGCTGACGTTCTATGTCATCCGTTCACAACTATCTTTAACAGATCCTTCTCATCTAATCTCATTCCGAAAATGTGGAGAAAGATGAAGATAATTCCTGTTCCCAAGAAAGCATTTGGTGATAAGAATGTAAAATTTAGACCTATTGCAATAACTTAACCCTTCCTCAAAACCATGGAAAAATTATTAATACTTCCACTTCAGCCTGCGATAAAAGAGCATACTTACCCATACCAGTTTGCATACAGGGGCAAAAGAAGCACTTTAGATACTGTTGCCGTTCTGCATCACAACATAGTGTTCAACTTAGAAAAGGGTAAGAAGTATGTTCGATGTGCTTTTCTGGATTACACTTCAGCTTTTGACTCTATACCAAGACAACGTTTACTTAACAAGTTAATCAGCGTCAACACTGACAGCTGGATAACCAACTGGCTATGTTCCTACCTCTCTGGAAGGGAACAGTACACTGTGTTTGGAGGAAAGTGTTCAGAGTCTCTACTGTCTCAGGAAGGTGTACCACAAGGAGCTGTTCTTTCACCTCTTCTATTCTCTTTTTTTCTGCATAACCTGCCATCTTCCACAGAAAACAATTTTGTGAAATATGCGGATGATCTCACTGTATGTATGTTTATCTCTTCCTCTTTACATCCCATAGAAATGAATGAGTTTTTGTCTCGTATTGATTGTTAGTCTGTTGGTAATGGTCTCATACTTAATCCGTCTAAATGTCAAGCTGTTAACTTTAGCATGAGACACAAACGACATCTAAACAGCATTTTGAGATCCCATAATGCTTCTACCATCGGAGACTCTTTGATAAACTCAGTGTCGAAGGTCAATTATCTTGGTGTCACCTTTTCCTCTGATCTGTCTTGGTCTTCCCACGTTTTATCGTTATCAAAGAAGGTTTTCCGTCTGACCTACTACATAAAAAGATTGCATGCTCTTGGAATTACTCGTCACTTACTCTTGCAGTTTGTCAATTCTTGCACATTACCTACTATTCTTTACTGTTCTCCATTATTCTTTCCCGGGCTTTTGAGAAAAGACTTTGCTGTATTGCGAAGAGTGCTGAAGGCAGTTAGCAAGATGTGTGGTGAATCTTTCGAGATCATAATTAATATGGTTGTGGATAGACATTTAAAATCATGCAAACTCCTGGCAGGTGTTATTTTATCAGATACTAGCCATCCCCTTCACTCTTATCTTTCTCCTTGTATATCTTCTGGTAGAACGAGACGTAATTACATTAAAATCCATGCACGCAAGGAAAAGTATAAAAGTTCTATAATACCTTACCTAGCAAATATACTCTGAGACGAACAGGTTGTTAGAATTAACTTAGTCAATAACTTACATTCTTAACATGTCTTTAATTTTAAAAAGTTTGTACAGTTTTTTTGGGTTTTTTAAATTTTTATTTTATATATTTCTTTATGTATTCGCTACTGCCTTTTTGTTCGTTGTTCAGTAAGTAACTTGTTGAAATACCCTGTGCTGAGAATTCTATATTGTACCAAAACTATAACATTGAATAAAGCCATTAATAATAATAATAATAATAATAATAATAATAATTGAAGCTAGACCACCATGGAAGACCTGGAAGCATTGGATAGGCGTTTCGTCCTATTATGGGACTCCTCAGCAGTGCGCAACCACGATCTCGCATTAGTAATAATAATGATATTTCATATTCGTTAAGATCATTTCAATCGCTTGACTGACTGGTTAACAATTAAACCAATTAATAGTTTGTTAAATATTAAAAAATGACTAACCCATTGTTATGATCACTTTCTTAGAAGAGCTCAAGTTATCTAGTTTTTATCTGACTACATGTTAACTTTTCTCTTACAAAGGACGATATAAATTATAAATTTTTCTACTCTATATTTCTGCAATAATCTTTGTTGTCGACGAAATAGTTGTTATCGCTTTTAGTTTGCTAATCTTAATGTGTACCCCAATGTTATTGGATGTATAAACAGATTTATGCCTTCCCAAATTTTGACTTGTTTACGGAATATAAAGTTATTCTGCAAGTCTCATCTTTACGTAGCATTGGCAAATCTATCATTAACGTCGTAGTGTTTTGTGTGTATGCTTCAGACGTCCGGTTTCTTCGAATTCACATTCGTTGAGTTATATTAGGAGAATCCACAATCATTCATAAATAGAATTTAGCATAGATCAACTGGAAACCATAATACCTTAGTCGTTGTTATTAAGGTATATAATCACCTTGTTTTGTTTAAATATATGACTATTTGTACTGTAGTGGACGAGAACACCGGTGGGAATAATCAGACGATTTGACATTATATTACAGAACTTCTCTTAAAATCTGAGAAACATATAGTAAATACTTCATTTGCCAAATGCCAACCAATTGTCTCAGACTTGATTGTCTCCTCGTTTCCATACCAATCACTCTCTGTTCTCATCCTCTTTTTCTGGATCTTCTTAACTTTCTGCCATCAGGCGTTTCAATTTAGATTGATGTACATACTACTTATATTTATTGACATCAGTAGCACACACCATAGTACTATTAGTGTCTACTAAGAATTTATTATTTTTATCATTCAACAGTGCTGAAGGTTATGTGTCTCAAACATTTACATATAAATTCATGCACTAACTAGTTTACCGGTTCATTCAGTCATGTTCAAGATATTGATATGAGCCCAATAAACTTTATCAGTTAGTTATGATAAAATTATAATTTACTGAAAATTCATCGATTGCTTCTGGTTATCATTTTGGTAAGTTATTAATCATTTTTAAATCGTTTCTGTGACTATTTCCATTGATTCGCCATCCTTTCGGCGGCCTGCTTGATCATCTGGGCTACCTGTTCCTGCCATCTAGATATTTCAACAAGTTATCTATTTTTGTTTGTTTTAATATATCATTATGTTTATTAATCGCATAACCTATTCTGCTGCGTTTCTGAAAAGTGTACAACCTTTCGTTGTCAAAGTTACAAAAACTCAATAAGAGACAATGTGGTTGCTGGCAATATACAACGGAAAGAATGCACATTATTCAGATGTTCATTTAGTGAACTGCTAACATCTAACTGGCGATCACTCAATATTTATCGCCAGGACCGACGAAGAAGAAAGAAACGGAAACTTGTTGAAATACTTTACGCTGAGAATTCTATGTTGTACCAAAAATATAATATTGAATAGAGCTGATAATAATAATCCTTAAAATATATGGTACTGTTTACTACTTTGGGGATTAACTCCGCCTGTAGCTCTCATGGGGTTACTGCCGGTCCCAAGCCCGGGTAAAGGAGGAGGGTTGGGCATGGGGTTAGCGTCCCCATCCCGTAGAAAACTGACTCGCTAAAAAACGCTTACCAGAAAAACGCTTACTTTGGGGATTATCATCTTTCAACTTAATTCAGTGAGTGATAGAAAGAGTAAGATATATTCCGATTCCCCGCTAGTTAAACTGGAACAGATAGGAATATGAATTACTGTACGTATAAGTTCTGTAAGAGAATACAACGGTTGCATTCTTAAAATACCATTCTAATAGGGATTAATAATAACAAGCATCATATTTTGGTTTACAGTTACATAATTCCGATGAAGCTATGTATTATACTGTCGAAATTTTAACTAAGAATTAAAATTCCTTTATTCAATAGGAAGCGGTCTATGTAAATATAACTAGTCTAAATCAGTGGTTAGTGAGGTTGAAAATTTTCTACTCGCGGTTTTCATTCATACTGTTGTGTCATCGGGACGAACTCGTTGAAGAATTTTCTTTATTGTTGAATCGGTCAGAAAAAACCATTTAAACACTTTATCACCGGGATTTTAGACTATTTAAAAATGTATGTAAATAGTATTTTCTGCGATATTAATCCTTCACATTCATTGTCTAAGCTTGGATCTAAAATTCTAAGGATTAGTAATCATGTTTATTGTATATTTGTGTATTATCAATGCAAATTCTTTTGGAATATCATGTTGAAATCCATTCATTTAAAGCAAATTCAAACATTTCCCTACTGACATATTAATTTCTGTATGAATTTATGTAAATTATTGAATTTCATTAACACCATAAATTGATTTAAGTTAGAAAACCGTATAAAACCTGAAAGAACTGAACGTTCATTTCGTCTTAATATGGAACTACTCAGGAACGAGCATCTACGGTTCTGTAACTGAAAACCGAACTCAGGACTTTCTGCCATGATTGATCTCTACTGGTCACTGTTTCTTACCAAAACTTTGTTAACTGTATGGAGAAATTGGTTAATAGTGTGGACACTGACTAATATTAATCAGTTAATCGGTGTTTTAATCAGTGTTTTTACATCGTTATTTGTTACGAAATGTCATTGATTATTCCCTAAAATCTACCTCACACAAAATGCCTGGCAAATCCCTGATATATATATATATATATATATATGATTTACTTTTGTTGGTATGAAGAACTGCAAATGATAATTTTCTGTGGTCACATGTCCATCCTGAACTAATTACCTTAATGTTGCCATTTAGTCACAAGTTTTTTTAAAAAGAAATTAAAGTTGAACAGTGGTTAGCAATTACAAAACTTTAATATTACTTCAATACTCTCTGAACAAGTTAGTTGCCAAATGAATTTAGTAGCTAAATAGATGATTTATTGATGTTTTTAAAATGAATGTTCCTAAGCCCAATTCCCAATATAAACATTAAACTGAAGATTAACCAGACACACTTAACTGAAGAGTTTCGTATAAGCTAAAATGTTCGTCCTGGATTCCATCTCTAACCAAGTATGAAATATAATAATATGGAAATTTTACCTAGAAATTTTCAACATTTCAAGATCATTGATTTCTATGACTAAGGTAACAAACTGTAATCATTATTATTTGACTTTTTTTAGAAGAAAATGCAACTTATTTCAACACTCAGATCATAGGATTTTCAGGGAGTGTTTTCATCGTAATCATTCAACTTATCGAGTTTCACATAAACTTATCATAATTATCAATTATGAAGATTAGTTCACACGGTGTTGTTTTACTTGTATCTTCCCATTCCTATTTAGGACTGCAATTAATGGCATATGTACATCCAGTGCAGATTACTTCTATATAGCCTTAAGTCACAAGTTTTTTTAAGCATTGATGGATAGGGGCTAGCAACTATTCATCTTTGTTTATGAAGATTAGTATTTTTTTATATGGACAAATCAATTTCTTAAATATTTGCAAACATATCATACTGTTAATTTAACTACATATTTTATTCAAGCCAAGTACTTATCACTTTCTGATTGATTGATTGTCCCCACCTCCCCCTTACCCCTCAAAAATACCGAAAATATTCAATATTAATTCATAAAATTAAGTAGAATAAAAATGATAATTCAATCATATAGTAACCATTTTTTTCTATCTCTTTATTGAAAGACACTTCATATGTTATATAATCGATTAAAGATGAATAGTTCATTATGAGCATCTATATTAAAATACTTTTATTTTTCTTTGTTTTTCCCGAAAAATCTTTTGGTAGAAAAAAGAGAAGTTCTAATGAGTAAGAATACTTGAAAGAATATTGAATTGAATAGTCTGTTAAGATTTGTCTAAGTTGAATATAATTTCAAATATACATTGATAGCAGACTAATTTATGAATGAAGAATATTCATTGTGATCAATTAAATCATTTATAGGGTTAGTGATGCTTTTTTTATCAAAGCTGGTCAGATTTAAAGTCGTTCAAACCGCTGAAGCAGTAACCATCCAGCTGAAAAAATTGAAGCTATTTGTCTAGAAAAACATATCTTCAAACCACTCCTCCTCCTCCTCCTCCTCCTCCTCTGGACAACTTCAAGGCCAATTAGTCGATAGTAATGTTGTAATGTTGTGAACAACATATTGATAACAGTTGAAGAGCTAATTTTAAAAAAAATTAAGAAGCATCTATTTTATACGAATATTCGTTAATATTAGAACGAATAGGTTCATAAAAATTGGGTGCCGATTATAGAGAAGCCATTATATCTGAAATAATCTCAGCGATTGAAATTTAAATAATTTCAACGTTTCGTCCAGCAAACGTGTTTGGACTTCTTCAGGATAAGAAGTATCTAATCGAAGAATTTTGATATTTTCATACTTATTTAAAACTCCATACGAGATATATGAATGTATGTATTGTTGCGATATTGATAAAACAAAATTTTACTAATCAAAGTGAATCGACATGTTTATATGATCACGGTTGTACATTTAAAACATCATATTTTCCAAGTTATACGAATATCAAAAAATGATACTTAGTCAACGATTGTAAAAAAAATACAAATCAATAGATGTATTACTAACTCTGTTTGGTTTCTTTCCAGGGTTACTACTCCGTCCCGTAAAAAATCCTTGCCAAAAACCACCAACCAGAACAAATCATTTTAGCCATTTAACCTCTGTCCTAAATGTTAAAAGCTCTTTATAATATGAGTTATGACGCCTCATGATGAAGGCCGATATTTGTCGGCTGTCATGAGACCAATTAAACAATTAATATAGATGTATGGAATGCCCGGACGATGTGAGAGACTGAAAAGATCATACAAGCAGCATCGAAAATGAAGAAATACAATTCCGCAGTGTTTAGAATAAATTAAAGCTTATCGGACACAAGCTGAACGGGAAATGCTAGCTTCGGAAGAGGTTTTGTTGTATTCTGGTCGAGAAAAGGAAAATGATCCAAATACACAAGGGGTTGCACTTATGCTCTCCAAGGAGTCATAAAGGGCATCGATAGAATGAGACGTCTATGGACCGAAGATAATCAAACTATCATTTAAAGAGCGAGACTATAATTTATGGACGAGCCAATCAGAAGCGTTTGAGGGATTTCAAGGTCACAACACCAACTTCAGTACTTAATGCTAACGTACGATCGGTTAACAGGGGATTTTATACAAAACGTGATAATTGAGGGGTTATAACAGATAAAACAGCGAGACTATAATTTGTGAATGCAGCAATTAGGTATAAGATAATAGATTTCGGATTTTGGCGCGAAAGTCTTTTATCCATTTAGCTAAATAGATTTCTAGCATTATAGCTGATGTCAGTTCGTGATGAAAACCCTATATCCAATTCCTAACTAAGGCAAATTATGGCAATTATTGCGAGCTGGATAATAAAAACACCAGTAACATTGGCTGCAGCCAGGTAGTACAATATATACGGATGTTTGGAGGACGTACAGACTCCTACATAGGCTTGATTATGTGCATCGTGTCGTTATCCACAAGTGGCATTTTGTGTACCCAACAACCGGAGTGCACGGAAACAATATGTAAGCTATGTAGTCGAGGCTGAAAGAGGTTTTGCGACCTTATCATGGCTCCAGAGGCCGACTGTTCTGTAGTGGGTTGGATGATTTCCTCTACTGCATTCATTAGGATTTTAGAACCTCTGAACCTCTTTCTAATCTTGACAAGTTTTTGAACCGTATATAAGAAGTGTATCCACTTTATTTCTTTGGTTTTGTATAATATGTTTTTACCCTAAACTGACTGTTCGCTGACAGGTTAACATTTCTCAAAGTCACTTAAGATTCCTTCAAAGGTCGTCCATAAATTATAGTCTCGCCATTTAAAGTAAAGAAGGGAAGGATTCCAGTGAAGATCATCAAGTGCTACGCTGACACCAGTTATAGCAGCAAAGATGATAAAGATCCATTTTATGAGACGCTTGAGTCCACTCTAAAGAAATGTCCAGGAAATTACTTGACTATCCTAGTAGGGAACCTATGTTTCAAGGACTTGTTGGACAGCAAGGGGCATGAAGACATCATGGAACGACTGACTGATAGGAAGAAATGAAGACATCTAGAGGTTGATAGATCTATGTGGTGACATTATCCTCCACAAACACATGTGTAAATGACATGTGTCTCCCTGGGTCACACTGCAGACAACCAAATCGATTACGTTTGCATCAGAAGGTCTATAAAAAACGTAGGAAGAAAGAGAGGAGCCGAAATAACTTCAGATCACCACTTGTTAGTGGCAAGGCTGAAAATAAAACCGAATAAATACTAAACAATTGAATAGAAGGCATTTTAAAGGTTCGGTCCAAACTTTTTCAAGATGATAACAAGCTCAGTGAGTTCAAAACAGCTCTCAGAAACAGGTTACAAGCCTTACAGGATCCACTGGATCATTAGGAAACTACTATAGAGAACAACTGGAAAAGGATTAAAGATGCAATAACTTCAAGTTGTCAGCAGGTGTAATGCTAAGAGGGGCATCATCATAAAGAATGGACCGCTTTCGATACTCTGGGGAAGATCTAAGAAAGAAGGTAAGATCAGGGAGAAAGCAATCAACAACCCTCAAACAAGAGCGGAAAAAACCAAGAGGCGATTGAAAAACGTAGAAACAAACAAATGAATGAAAAAAAACAGTAGAGCTGATAAGTCAAATTTTTCAATACAAATGTCAAGATGGCTTTATTGTATCGAGCTGAAACTTAGAAAGCTAATAAAACCATCAACACAACGTGTAGATATCTATATACAGATGTATTCATAAGGTACTCCAGAACCATTGGCTAGAGATCTTCAGTAATAATCTACTATGAGAAAGAAAAAACAGCCACCAGCGGGGGAGGAAATTAGTAAATGAAGCTGGAGGTGGGTAGGATATTTACTGCAGAAATCGTCAAACAGCATCACAAGGCGTGCCCTAACTTGGAACCCTGAAGGCCGGTGGTCTATGCTTCACAAAGGGTAACAGACGTAAGTAAGTAACTAGGTTAGTATTTTTACAACAAAAGCAGAGTATTGCTTTAGTAATTGGCAAGAGTAACTCAGAAATCCAGCTACAAATTAACTTATTATAACATTATTATAAGAGTTATTGAGGTCATAAGTAGTAAAATCAGCAGAGGATTTATAAGAAATTTATGAATAACACTATTGTTAAAAACCGGAAATTGGGCCAAAGAGTGACACGGTATTTTACTTAAATATATTCATTAGTCTAACAAAAGATAGATCAATTAGACATCTTATTTATAGGAAGTTAAATCAGGCAAGGTTGTTGTCAAGGTTTCTCTTCAGTCCAATACAAATCCGATTTCATAAAATATCTATTTAATAACATTGTGTCAATAGACAGTAGATGTGAAGACTATTAAATTTTGTAGTTTCAAGTCAATGAATGATGGTCATATAACATCTTAAACTGACCCAAAGTACAAATCCGAACGATTGGATATCACTTAAGAGATAAGACATTCACCATTTATCCTAGTAGGATTGTCGACGGGTACATCTAAAAAGTCTTATACTAAAAAGAGTTCTTCCTTGTTTTCAATTCTTATTCAAATAGTAAAAAAATGTTAAGAATTACTGCACTAATTAACTTAAATGAAAGTCTACTGAACAGTGGAAAAGGCAGACATAAGTTTTATTTTCTATATATATATATATATATATATATATATATATATATATATATATATATATATATTTCAATAGTTGAGATCAAGAGTCAGTTGAAGTTAGACCACCATGAAAAACCTGGAAGCACTGAACGGCCGTTTCGTCCTATTGTGAGATTCCTCAGCAATGTGCACCAACAGCCCTGGATCGCAAGATTCGAATCCAGGACTTATCAGTCTCGCGCGCGATCGCTTAACCATTAGACCACTGAGCCGGTTGGCATCCAACGGTGTTAATGTCTAACTTCAACTAAAAAGCAGTGACCAATGGAGTTCAACCAGGTCTGTTGTGAGATAGTAACTCACTGATGATAATGATGGATGTGTCGCTCAATTTCATGGACTAGTTGAATTTAGACATTAACACCGTTGGATGCCAGCCAACTCAATCGTCTAGAGAGTAAGCGCTTGCGCAAGAGGCTCATAGGTCCTGAGTCGTGGATGTGCACTACTGAAGAGTGCCACAATAGGACGAAACGGCCATCCAGTGCTTCCAGGTTTTCCATCCTGGTCTAGTTTCAATTGACTCATGATCTCAACTACTGAAATTACTACAATCTCCACAAACCCCTTCTGATATATATATATATATAAAAATAAATTTTTTTTAAAAAATTTTTTTATAAATTTATTTAGATTTTACTGTTTGTTTTTCAAGCGGTATGATTAATGTTTTTTTATCGAAACTGTCAAATGAATCATTATTAAGGGTGGTTCACTGCTGAGACAGAATCTGGATTTCAAGCCAAGAATATATATATAAATATACATTTGAGAACTGTCTAACTTTACAATGACTCATTCATATAGAACTGGTAAGCATATAAATAGGTTTATACAATCACCAGTATATCTATCTATCTATCTATCTATATATATATATATATATATCAATGAAAATGTCTCTATTGTTTATTAATATACTTGACAAGCTAAATAAATATCTAATCTCTATTTCCAGAAAAAAAGTCATCCATTAATGGTCATTTATTATCGAAATAATAAAAATAAACTAAAATAAAATGAACAGGTTATCACACTGTCATTCTCTGTCTGTTTATGAAATATTTAGGAATTTTCAAATCATATGAATCATTGTATACAATAATAATAATAATAATAATAATAATAATAATATTAATAGACTGAAGGTCCTGGGTTCCAATTCCGCGAGCGGGATTGTGGATGCGCACTGCTGAGGAGTCCCACAATAGGATGAAACGGCCGTCCAGTGCTTCCAGGTTTTCAATGGTGGTCTAACATCAATCGGTTCATGATCTCAATAAAAAAACTTAACAATCTCCACAACCCTAAACTAATAATAGTAATAATAGTGAACCGTTTGAAGTAGAGTATCGGATGCTGATTTAGTGATCATAAGGTTGATCATTCGCCGCAAAAGATGAAGGTTCTTGGCACGATCCTAGATGGACTGACTACAATAATACATAACTTTTATATACAAGAGTATCGACTTCTGGATGAATTAGTTCGGTGAGACTATAATTTATGGACAAATCAATCAAATGTAAGATTATATGTCATGGATTTTGATGGCTATGTAGCGTTTTGGTATTTAAGCTGATACCAGTTCGTGATAAAAACCCTGAATCTAGTTCCTAATCCTAATCATCAACTGTAAATCCTTATTCTAATTTCTTACATTGATTTATAACCTTTATTTAGTCCTAGTTAGTAGGTGAACATTTTCAACGTTACTTTAGAGTCATTCAAAGGTCATTTATAAGTTATAGTCCGATTGATAAGTTCTTATAACCTTTACATCGTATATTGTATTTAGTAGGAAGTTTGTACGTTTGTTTAGTTGTATGAACCCTGATGTATTCAAGTCTCCTTCGGCTGTAAGACATACAAAGAGAAAGATACGAATGGAATGAATAGTTTATATTGGATAGAATAATGTCACTTGTTTGCAAGATTACAAATGTCTAGCCACAATCATATATCCATAATAACATTAAAAGATTCACAGCTCCTACCTTATTAATTAGATCTACTAATCTATTCAATGTAGAGAAATCTTTACCCAAAAGTCCAAGAAAAAAGTAATGAGGATCAATGGTCTACAGAAATCTACAAATTTGTGGTATTTTAATGAACTAATGATACCTTTGTGTTTTAAATGAAGCCACATCATTCATAACTTGGGGATATAAAGATCCAACATTATTTCGTGGGGGAGGATAGTGTTGAAAAATCTATGGTTCGAATTCTAATTACAGTACATTCGTTGGTGGTTATCTAGTAGTTCTTGACCCGATTGCGTTATTTCTAGGATTCCTAGTTCATATTATAATTCAAATAGTTCGAAACATCATAAAATTATAAAAAGATGTCGATTAATAACAAAAATATATAGTCTCTTTTGGTAATAAGTTAAATGAAAAATGGAGAATGTTAGTCGACGGCCTATGCTTCATTGAGAGTAACAGGCGAAAGTAAGTAAGTAAGTAAATGAAAAACATCTTCTTCAGTGTCAACAAAACATAAGAAGATTCAAAGAGATCAAAGTGAACCTTATATTTGGAAATTGATTGTAATACATGTTATATTTGAACATTTAAACTGATAAGGAGAATAATACTATTTGGTTATGACGATTCAAGTCGGTAAAATTAATGAATGTAACATAATAAGTAAACTTTTATTTTTTTCTAAGATTGAAACTTATATCTTTAATGAAATTTCAGGTGTATTTGTCATGGAAACAAAACAATTATACTACAATATATTTCTTTGTCCTACAATAGGACGAGATGGTCAACCTGTGCTTCCAGATTTTCCATGGTGGTCTAGCTTCAACTGACTCATAATCTTAACTATTGAAATTACTATAATATCTACAAAGACCCCTTCTTGATATTTCTTTGTATTTGTAAATGCTGTAATGATTATTAATATGTAATGTATACTTGAATTAGGTTGCAGGTTGAATGAAACTGTAAGATTATTAATCGTAATAAATATATTGGTAACATTTTATGGAGATTAATTTAATTCATGGTTAGAAATGTATTTCATTGAATGCCCACCTAGTGATGTAATAATTGACGTTTTATTATGAGATATGAAGATCGTGGATTAAATTACTCACTGATGACAATGGTGGATGTTTCGCTCAATTTCATGGAGAATTCTTTGCACTGAATGGATGTATTGAATTGAAGTCAATATAACGATTTGATTGTGTAGGTTTTCGGTAGATGGATAGATTTAGAATTCCATTTAGGTTCCTTTTGACTAAGCAATCTAAAAATGGTAGCTCACCATGTTCACTTTCATTCTCGTTCGTAAATTTCATTTAAGATGGAAGTGTATTGATCAGTTTAGAAAAAGATTTTAGATGAGTCTTTTTTATGACAAAAAAGTATCATCTACATATCTGAGCTAGATCCGTGGTTCAATGTCATCGGCGAAAATATTAGATTCTATATGTGCCATAAACAGGTTGGCTACAATCGGAAACATGGAGGATCCGATTGCTATCTCATTAGTTTGTTTGTATAATGTTGCATTGAAAGTAAACAATGTCGAATTTAAGCAAATTTTTAGGGATTTCATGGTTAGATATATATTATTTTTATTTACATGCCATCACTAGTTTAGCTCCAAGTTTGAATGTGATTACAGACAGAGATAATTTCTTTCTCAACATGGTATATCTTTATGTATTTGAACAAAAATGTGTGCACTAAGACATATTGAACAGGTATTTTGATAACACTTCAATCATTATTGTTCTAGGTATTATTGTTCATAGAAAACACAAGTTGGATGCATATTTTGCATGATAAACTGACTTTACCTAGACAACTAAAGTGGACTAAACAGAAGTTTATTTTTCGTATGGAACTCTTCAAAATGTGTATCCATGATATCATATAACTCTAAGCGCAAAAATGTGAGAAATTCGTTTAAGTGCGTTCCCGTTTTACATCTAAAACAGCTTCTAATATTAGTAAATTTTTACCTTCAGTCAAATTATGAAATTGTTCAGTCATAAATGAATTTCAGTAATGAATTTTCATAGTTTACAAAATATGTAAACCTCAAAACATTATAGATTTGTAGTTTATGGCCAAATCCATTATTCTTTTATGGCGAAACATGTTCCCCACATTAAGTTCTTACATTTATTTACAAATCAATGATTGTAAACTTTTTTTTTATCAAAATAGGGATTCGTGAAGATTGTAGCAATTTTAATCATTGAATTCATGAGTCAATCTAAGCTAGACCACCATTGAAAAACTGGAAGCACTGGACTTCCGTTTTCAGTGGTGGTCTAGCTTAGATCGACTCATGAATTCAACTAATAAAATAACTGAAATCACAAATTCCCGTTTTGATAATAATCATCATGTACTCACTGGCGACTAGCTTCAAGATGAAATCTCTGGAGTTCTAGTGAGAAGCCGTGATTACTGGAGTCCAATGTGTTGAGTGTGGGACAGTTACTTACCTCAGACAATGGGTGAAGTGTTGTGCAAGATCATGGATTGATTGAAACTAAACACCAATACCGTTATATGCTAGCTCAACTGTCTAAATGCTAAGTGTGAGCGCATGACCGAAGGTCCTGGGTTCGATTTCTGGGCGTGGGATCGTGGACGAGCACTACTGAGGAGCCCCACGCCAGAACAAAATGGCTGTCTAGTGCTTCCAGGTTTTCAACGGTGATCTAACGTAAACCGATTCGTGAATTCAACCATTAAAAAACATTCCGTTTGTTTAACTTTTTACTAATCGTCAGTGAGGTGGTTGATAAAGGAGTCCGATTATATGTAACCAAATTGATCAGTGTTTGTTAGTTTTCAATGGTTTTCTAACTACGGTCATTTTATGATGTAAACTATCGAAATTACGTCTGAATAGTTAATTAATTGATTTTTGTTGGCTTAAATTTGCGTGTTACTAATTACTAAAACACTCATAAATCTTTAACTTCATCTCATTAGTTTCAGATTGTCTGATAAACTACTGAACTAGTAATTTTCACTGTAATTTTAATTATTCTATAAAATTCACTCACATTGTAGGTTGAAGATGAAAAATTCATATAAATGAATTGTTTTTAAAAACTTGGCATGAATCGTATACGATGATTGTTAGTATGCTAAATATATAATTATCGGTATGGGGTTGAGGAGATTAATAAGTTTTTGATTGAGATCATGAATCGCGTTCGCGCATGAGATCGAAAACCCTGGGTTCAGACCACACTAGTGAGATCGTGGGTGCGCACTAATGAGGAGTCCCATAACAGGGCGAAACTTTCGCCCAGTGCTTCCAGGTTTTCAATGGTGGTATAGCATCAATCGATTCATGATCTCAATGATATATATATATATATATATATATGACTATGTATAAATGTAAGCAGTATTCTGTAAAATTATCAGTTATGTCAACTACTTGAAAATCTAGCAAACAGTTTAAAAGACATATATACGAATATTCGTCAAGATTTGAACGAATATTTTGACAGAAATTGGGCGCTGAGTATATATATAACTTTCACATATAATGAGTTTAAGGTTTTTGATGCTCCAATCTGTGATTGGGTTTATGGGTGCACGTTGTTGCGATATTATAAACTTTTATCTTATTTCCCATGATTTTTGATGGGTGTTTCAGCGAAACTTGTCTTAGATTTAAATTTCTGTTGCAAACATCAATCCATTGTCTCAGATTTTATTGTTCATGCGTTTTCATACCAATTGCGTTCCGTTCCCGATCTTCCCTCATCGACCTTCTACTGAACTACGTTCTATGTCTGACTACCGTTATATACTACTTATGTGGATATAAGTAACCCATACCACACGAGCAGTATTATGATTATTACCTGTTATATGTACTTCCTTAATTCTTGTTTTTCTAAAAAAATATGACAGTATGGATTCAAAATAAAAATAATAATAAATGGGGGCAACTAAGACAAGATATAAACAGAAATATCAACAGTTGAGATCATGAGTCAGTTGAAGCTAGACCACCATGGAAAACCTGGAAACACTGGACGGCCGTTTCATCCTATTGTACGACTCCCCAGCAGTGCTGATCCACGAGCCCGCCTCGCGGGATTCGAACCCAGGACCTATCAGCCTCGTGCCAGGCGCTTAACCAACTAGACCACTGAGCCGGCATCCAGCAGTGTTAATGTCTAGCTTCAAGTGGCTCATGATCTCAACTGTTGAAATTACTACAATCTCCAAAAAACCCCTTCTGCTATAAACAGAAGTTATGTAATCTATAATTCTTAATTTAATTTAATTAATAATATTTATATTACTAATTAGAGTAATAAACTACAACTATGTAAAAAAAAGATTTATCATTTATCTTAGTTATATAATCACTTTGTTTTGTTGTTATGTCAAAAGAAAAAACAATTATGACAAATAATGATTTATTTCAATGACAAATGTAAACATTCCAATGATTATTGGGAAAAGAAAATTATATTTATAATGAAATTCAACTGATTTCAATGTTTCATCTAGCCAACTTTTCTAAGAATCTCTTCTAGGTAGTAATTATTTATGAAATTGAAGCCCCCTTTATATATTCAAGAACAATTTATACTTACAATTAACTTACCCTGGTAATATTGATTTCTTATCCAGAATGGTAATCACATTTGTTTTTGTGTACTTTATTATTATTGTTTCTTACCTTTAATCTGTCTAGTTAACCTTTTAATTTTCATATATAAATGTCTTAACAAGTATATGTGTGATCAAATTGTTCGAGATGTATTGCACAAATATATTACATAATTTTGATAAACTTTATCTTCTCATTGCGTTATTGAAATTCAAATATCAACAAATATTTATATAGAACACCCCAACACTGTTTAGCAAGAAAAGTATAAAAGAGTTTTCACAAAATACTATCACTACTACATCTCAATCCTACAGGAGGTTGGTCGCGGCCCGGATAGCTCAGTGGTAACGTCTCTGACTGTGAAGTTGGGTGACACGAGATCGAATCTGTCAGGGAGCACCAGTTTCCTCAAAATTAAAGGTACACCTTGCTAACGAGTGCCAAGTAGCACGAAACCCGGGTCCATGGTTTCCTATCAACTACCTCCAACCACCATCTAATCACAAAATACTATATATATATATATATACCAAAGTTAAGTATCGTGTTCACTTGTCTTAGCATATTTGGACTGTGGCTAGCAGTGGAATTCAGGAGACGTGTTTTATTATATTTGTGACTTTTCCGTTGGATTTTCTTAGTATGTCACTATGCTAATCTTTACGACGAGGTCTAAACTCAATAATTATTGCTTTAAACATCGAAGTCATCAGGTATTTCAATTTCGATGATGATATATACTACTTATATTTGAGGATATTAGTAGCATACACCACAGAGTCAGTAAAATTTGTATATAAATGAGAGCATTTGATGAATAATTGACAGTTATTATATTTATTGAGGGCTGACAAAATCTTCAATTGATACGTCCTCTCCTTCTTTGAATCGTGTAAATCACAGTTTCCTCTGTTTTAAGTACCACTTTTTGTAGTTATAACAAATATTAATTGACATTGTTAGGATCTGTTATGCTGACAAAATGACTTAACTCACCGATCACAACATCAGATTAGAATAGTGGGCATTCTTTTGGAAGTTACTCACCAATAGAAAAGTAATAACTGTCAAAATGAGACATTTATAGAGACAGTTTGATTTGATGAGAAGTTTCTTATCATAAAGAGGTCTTTATTTGTGATTTACTTTTAATCTGTTCAAAATGTAAGGTACCTTCAAAATGAATAGTATCCACAAACCTTCCACCATGGAACTAATAGGCTGTTTTTCTCCACGATTCGAACCATCCCCGTAATTTTGCCAAAGTAACATACACTGGCTGACATCAACCAGAAAGATGTATCTACATAATGTGTTATGTACATGCTAGTGTTTTCATTCTAAGAGAAAGCTACAGATCAACTTAATGAGAGTGAACTATGTTTTCCTTTCTTTGACATAAATATCACTGGAATTTGTAACTAAATATGAAATTTTATTAATGGAAAACATGCCAAGATGTCAATATTTTAGACCATGGTTAATACAGCCCTTGTAATGCCTAAATTGAAAATTTTTATACCAGCTAGAAGCTACTGTTTATAAGGAAACTCAGATTTCCTGCAACTTCAACTGAGTCATTCAAGAGAAGATGGGACATAAACAGAAGGCTACCATAAATAAACTAACATTGACCCTTATTTGTCACTTACTATTTGCAGAAAGGGGTTTTTGGAGGTTGTAGTAATTTAATAGTTGGGTTCATGAGTCAATTAAAGCTAGACAACTATGGAAAATTTGTAAGCACTGAACGGCCTTTTCGCCAGTTGATAACTGTCGCGAAGAGGTTGTTGAGTTTGTTGAGTTTCATTGAAATCATGAGCTGATCATAGTTAGACCATCATTAAAAATCTGGAAGCATTGGATGGCCGTTTCATCCTAGTATGTAACTCTCTAAATGTGCGCATCCACGATCCTATACGTGCGACTCTGTTTCAAGACTTTCGGTCTCACGCTAAGGCTTAACTTCTAGACCAATGAGCCGGCATCCAACGAAGTTAATGTCTGACTTTAACCAAGCCACAATATTGCGCGACCATTTTTTAAATTAAAACGAATTTTTTCAGTGTTTGTACTCACTCTATTTTTCTGGTTAGCAGTGATGTTTTGAATAATACCAACTGGTCAGGAAAAAATAAGATAATTTTGTATCTTGACCAACGTCTTCGATATAATTCTAGCAGCATTGACGATTAGAGAACATAACTAAATTACTGACTCATATAAACATCTTATTCTTGAGAGGGGGTTTGTCATACCTCAAGTAGTATATTATATACCTAGATTTACTCACGAAGTAGGCACAAGGTTGATGAAGGGTATATTACTAAAAAGAAACTTGAAGATGTAATTGTTTGTCTATTTTGGTTGCTGGGACATGTGTTAAGTATGTTCTTAAGCTGTCTGCTTCAAAATATAGTGTTAGTCGATGTGAGTTTTGGTTCATAGAAAGACAAAGGTGGGAAACCGAAGTGGATTATCACTTAATGAAATCATTGACTGTTGAACTGTGCGGTGTTGATAGACAAAGACTATCAGCATGATGTGTACACGAATATCGTGACTAACAGATGGAGACATTAGATGATATTGCTCAGAATAGGTTACATTGGTGTATAACTACCCACTCTTTATCAAATTCTAAAACTTGGTCTCCATTATTTATTTACACATACATTTACTCTCATTTTCTCAGAAACTTTTCTCATTATTTAGTTTTGATTACTATTAATGATAGTACAATTATTTCGATTCCTTTACTACTCATGTTCTTAACTTCATTTCATCATGCTGATGTACTTTGTCAACTTGCGACTGGTATTATACACAGTGTACCACAACTCAGATTATTTTCAATTTACCAATCACTAATGTGTTAGTCTCTCTGTATATGTGAAAGCTTTAATAAAATAATCCATTTTCAACTGATGTCTCATCATATATCTCATGAGAATCGGCAATTTCTGATGTTTAAATGGTTATAATAAACTGAGCATTAGAAAAAAATGACTTGGCACTAACTAATAACCATTTTACAACTTAAAATGCCAATTAAAAGTTCGAAATTAACTCTTATTTTGACGGCAATTATGATACAAAATAATGGAATCTTTAAAATTTGCCTAAAAGGTATCTTGTAGACAATAATTATTGGATAGAAATTAACTTATAAAAAGTTATGTAATTATTGCTCTATTGATTAAATAAACAAGACAATATTTCACCTAGTTTTTGATTGAAATCATTAATCGATTGATGTTTGATCATCATTGAAGAACCTGGAATCACTGGATGGCCGTTTCGTTCTATTGTGAGATTCTTCATTGGTGAGCATTCACGATCCCTCCCGCATTGCTGAGGAGTCCTACAATAGGACGAAACAGCCGTCCGATGATTCCAGGTTTTCAGTGATGATCTAACATTAATCGATTCATAAACTCAATCAAAAACTTAACAATCTTCACAACCCCATACTGATAATTTCATCTTGTTTTAAATTAAAATTAACTGAATTCAATTTTAAATCATAAAAACTAATGAAAAATGTAATGATGTATTCGAGATCAGTTTTTTTAACGAAATCTATTGGTTTTCCAGATGTGAACTGGTTAAATTAATAAGATTTAATGGTTCTTGTGAATAAAACAAAGAAATTTTTAATGACTGCACTTATGAAGATTTGCTTAATTTCAAGATAAATGTTTCGTTATATACTGACAATGATAATGATGAGACGACTTGGCAAAAGTAACAAACATGAGGTTGCTGTTTGTAAGCACTGGTAGATAGTGGCTAGCAGTGGAATCCAGGAGCGCGTTTCGTCCTATTTGGGACTCGTTAGCTGGATGTACCTGCATCTCAGAGTTGATGTTCACTCTGGCTATCAGGACTCAGTAGCTGAGTGGATAACGCGATGGCGTTTGAGGCGAATGGTACTGGGTTCGAGTCCCATAGTGAACATCAACTCTGAGATGCAGGCACATCGGCTGGCGAGCCCCAAATAGGACGAAGCGCGCTCATGGATTCCACTGTTAGCCACACCCAACACTGCTTACAAAAAGCTTGTGAATTAAGGCAATATCGAGGCATACGCACAGTATACACATATGGCAATAACACACTGATCAATTGCAGTCTTAAACCTCGATGGGAAGATACAAGCCAAACAATACCAAATGAATCAGGTTGCTGTATTTTCTTTTTCTAATCATATCGTTCAGTTTAGTGCAAAGTAACAAAGTCGTACAGTACTGAATTAAGGTTTGAATTAAGGAGAACAACAGTTAACAGATTACGTAATATCTGATAGGTGAAATACCTTGATAACAAATAAATCTAATATTAGTTACGTATGTATAGACAGATGAATATTTAAAATGATGTAAGAGCGTGAGAGCGGACAAAATGTATGGAAATTTTGAAAAAAATCAGAGTAATCAAATAACTATTAAAATTCACTCTATTATGATCTATATAGACAGCTAAAGTAGAGAGTAGAATTAATTGTATAAATTTATACTGAGTACAAAGATTAAGCTTCTGAATAGGAATCCAAATAGCTCTAGTAGTATGTAATGGATGAATCAGTGAAACTATGGTGTTTGAATGAACTAATGATTCCATTGTACTTGTTGAATGCTTGATTTTGAATTCTAAATACAGTACATTCGTTTGTGTTTGTCTAGTACTTCTTGATCCACTTACGTTATTTCTGAGATTCTTAGTTCATACTATAATTCAAACACTCATGATTATCATAGAAGCACATTGTGAATTTAATAGAACATTATAGATTGAATGATATATTTGATGTCAATGAATTTAATCTAATATGAATGTTATCTTTTCACACTTAGATAAAGAATAATGAAGAAATTTTCTTATCATAGTAACAATGATACTAATCACAACAAAAACAACAATTCTTTTTGTTAAAGAAAACGAATGTGTTGACCAACAAAATAAAACTTTTCTCTTCATATTCTAAGTTTGTTGTTTAAATGAATCAAGAGAAACACAATTCAATTTGATTTACAATGATGCTTAATTTAATTTGTGGATTCATTGTAAAAAAAAAAGTATGAAATTTCAGTCTTTATATTATTTATATACATACCCTATTTATTAATGTTAAGGAGACGATTTAGTTGTATGTGAAGTCAACGATTTATTTACTCAATTGAATTGTGTAATAGTATACGAACTCTAGTAAGGTCCATGATTTACATAGTATTCTAATTGACATTCAAAAAAAAAAAGTAATTCTGTAGTATTCATTAAAGTTATAATGTTCGGTTAGGCCACTCTATAACATCTGGTACTGTAAATCATAGTCGTCATATTAATCTATGTTGTATTACTTATACAGAAAGCTGAAAACTTAGTGTTTTCAATAATAGTTTACACTTATCAATGAGGTGCTATACATATTCTCTTTGGGATTTACATCTGCCTATAAAACGTAGCATTTGTAAGGTAACCAGTTAGGTTAACAACAACAACAATAACAAAAACAATGTGTTTTCTTTACTCTCTCCTTTTTCTTTCCTTGTAGTGAATCAAATGTGTCAAGAAAAGAAAAGAAAAAGGAGAATCAGATATTCAATTTAATTCATTTTACTTTTACAATGGTGTTTAATTTAATTTGTTGTATACAATGACAAAATATGAATAATGAATTGAATGTACTAATGAAATGACCCCTATTCACAAATTATATAATAGTGTATAAATTACAACCATCTAATGAATTAAAGAAAAGACTAGTTTTCATCTTATGAATAGAATTGTAATTAAATTACATGAATATTTTGTGTGTATATATATATATATATATATATGTGTGTGCTTAGATGTATGTGTGTGTGTCTGTATGTCTATTTTACTATTTATCTTTACTGGGTTATCGATAAACCCTATTGGTTTGTTACTATTTCACTGTCTGACTTTCTATGCGTGCATTGGTGTGTGTGTGTGTGTTGGTGCTCAAATGAAACGGATACAATTTTTTTTTCATTTTTTTGTTTTTTTTTTGGTAAAATTTTAATCCTCTGGCAAATTTAACAAAAAGTTAAGTAAATAATACCCTTTTTCAATCGTTTTCTTTTTAAATATTAAAACTTAATTGTTTGTAGACAATTTTACGTTTTTATTATTTTCTTTTCTAAATATCTTTTCCTTTTTTCTTTCTATGTCTAGATATTATTATTACTATCATGGAAACAAAAGAATAAAATTTGGTTAATTTATGAGCAAGTTAGTGATTATAGAAATTTAGCCTTTTATTATGAAAAAAAGAAATAACACAAAAACAAACAATCAAGAATAGGCAACACAGCAAGAGAGAAAGACTACAAACTAACAAGATGACGCAAATGAAGAGATATAAACTGGGGTAATTGTCATTATTCTCCTTATTATTATTATTATTATTATCGTTGCTGTTGTGGGTTTCGGTAAGGAGAGATTTGTTTCAAACAGTTTACTTGGCATGATTATTATTTTTTTTCGTATTACGCCATACTATCTGGATTATATTCACATTTATTTTATTTTATCATGTGATGATATATATGTATATAACTTTTTATTTAAGTAGAAATTCTAAAAAAAAAAAGAAGTTTGTATAGCTTCTATGTTTTCAGTTTTATCGAACTCTATATCAACGATTAGATTCACTTTATTTCAAACGAAGTAATCAATGTGATTGTTATAACTTGTGACCGCCGACGAGAGAGCAGTGACGTATTTAACGGGCAGTCTAGAGTTCTGGTTGGCCCTGCTTTCCGCCTAGCCCAGCCAGATAAGTCCAGAACAAAAGTCTCAGCCTCTGCGATATTAATCCTTATATTTCAAACATACTGAGTTTATATACCAATCAAGCAGACCACAACGTACCAATAAAATATGAAACAACATTGGTACAAGAATTAGCCAGATGTGGCTGTGAGTGAGGGAGGTATTAATTAATATACTGGGTATAACTCAAGAATGCTAAGTCGTATAATAAGAGTTCATAGATCAAAATAAAGCTTATAATAAGAGGAATATGAATATGAATAGTTTAGTTATTTAGTAATCATACGATAAAAATATACGTTTAGTATTGGTCCATAGAAAGGATCCCAGATTTACCATTCATTATGTTTCTCGGGACCTAACAGTGATACAAAGTGAGCGAGAGGGAATGAGACTTACTGAGAGTGTGTATTATAGGAAGAATTAAAATAGACTAGCAACTAATAAGTGAAATTGGATAATCCTGATTTCATTTTTTTATTTTAGTACAGTTTTTTTATTTAAAGATATATTTTTATCGACAAATTGATTATAAATAAACCAGAAATATCTTCAATGGCATGTGGTTTTTTCTCAGACCAAAGGTTGATCTAGAATTAAAACTCGTATTTGATCGTTGATCCATCACGCTGGATGAGTATCAAACTGAAATATTATTATTAATCAAGGTTTGAATTATTCCACTCTTGACATTCAAGACTGAATTTCGGTCAGTATTTGTTAGAATATGCACATTATCTTCAGTTTGCCTTGATATACGTACCTTGTCACAAGCTATTTTTAAAATGGATAAGTGATTAGCAGTAGGATACAGAATATATGTTTCATCCTATTTAACACTTGTTTCGTTTGTCATAATGGAAGACCGAATCTTAGTCAATAACATTTAGCTTATCATTCGATCTATATCTGACTGAGCCAATAAATCAATAAAATGGCTATTCTTATTAATTTTGAATGTAATTCACTTTGGAATGAGTAAGAATTCTGTAACTCATGGGATTCATACTATGTCATTTTTACTCTATGAGGGTATAATCGGCTTATTATCAATTAAAATTACATTCAACCAATTTACTGATTACGAGATTGACAGCTAACATTAATTTTTGTATTTTAACTCCAAAGCTGAAATGCTGTTATCTTGATCCTGATTAATTTGCTGGCTATGACGTGTACTTTATATGGTAATCAAGTTATTGATTAGACAAAATAAGAGCGAAATATTTCACCAATCCTGGTTACCAAATGTTTACCTGCATATTTTATCATCCAGATATATTAACTACTGAAAATATTAATCAGTAGAATGGATTAATTTATGATGTGAATACACATGTTTAGTAGTTCTTGAGAAAATTAAACCAACATGACTTATATGCAGGCTATTACCATCTATGGTATTTCTGTTATAACTTGTGCCATGTGTCCTACTAATGTATCACGTGATGATACAACCAATTTGAGAACAGTGATTTATCGATCGGACCAATTACACATAAAACGAGCAGTCTAGAGTCTTTATCGGTCCTACTTCCCGCCTAATCCAGCCTGCTAAATCCAGAACACCAATCTTAGCCTCTGCAATATGAATCATTTATTTCAAAAATACTGGGTTTATATAGCAACTAGACGGGCCACACCGTCCCATAAAATATGAAACGACATTTGTACAAGAATAAGCCAAAAGTGGTTGAGAATGTGGGAGGTAGTAATTGATAGACCGGGCAAAACTCAAGAATGGTAAATCGTATAATAATAGTTCATAGGTCAAAATAAAGCTCATAATCAGAGGGACACGAATATGAATAGTTTAGTTACTTAACAATTATACGATAAAAATATATGTATTGTATTAGGTCAGAAATAGATTCCAACAGTCACCATTCATTATTCTTATCGGGATATAACGATTTCCCAATAGGATTTTTCAGAATCTCATTGTGATCTATAATCATGTAAATAAACTTTGATTAGTACACCTCTAAGCTGACCTTCAATTGGAGCTTTTAACTCATTCAGAATTCATTGGTTGTAATTTAAAAGAAATTCAAAGAATAACTAAAGTATCAGTGTCACAAATATTTGGTGTATGAGAAGTAATAGATTAAGTGAATTTCTATTGAATGAATCTTAACTAATGAGAAAACTAATCATAAATTTGCTTTTTGATGAATAAAACATGTACTTTATGTAATACAAAGTTAAATAGGGTAAATATAGCCTCAAGGTATTTTGTTTATGATGAATATAAATATATAGTTGAACACAAGCGACTGAAATTTAGAATAATAATCAACGATGTATTTACAAGATTTAATCTATGAGAATCTATTTACATTTGTCGTGTCCTGAATAAATGAAATTTTTATAACTCTGAAGATATTAGATTCCAAGAAATAAGTTTCTATAAAATAGACATTGTGGTTATCATTGGAATCCAAGATGCCCGTCGAACAAGTTTGTGATAATATTGACACAGCGACTCGCTAAATAACGTACTGAACAGTTGAGGCGATAGATATCAGGTTCGAGTTGCATAGTGAACATCAACACGCATGCAAATACATACAAATAACGAGTGCCAAATAGGATGAAACACATGTCCTGGATTCCACTGCTTAGCACATTCCATCTATTATGTATAGACATCTGTCATGATGTCCGTATGGTAGCAGCCTGTAAGGAATATCAGCAATGGGATAATAATAATATCTCTTCCATTTTTAGTTAGGATTCATATTGGTAGCAGAAGTGAGTAGTTATCTGGGCTCACTGGCTAAATGGATAAATTGTTGACGTTTGAATCAGAAGATACTAGGTTAGAGTCCAGGAGTGAACATCAACTAGGGTACAAATACATCCAAATGATAAGTTCAAAATAGAACAAAACAATAGATCATACATTGTAATTCTAGCCACGGTCTAGTAATTCTATATAATCTTGTAACAGAATGACTATATTGAAGTGATCTATACAAGGAATACTTATGTAAATGAATAATAATAGAACTGAAGTTCAGAATATTAACACCAAGGTAATTGAAACCCATGTTATTAATGATAGATATACGTAAGATAATTAATAATTATTACATTTCTATTAGAAAAATGGAGCCATTTATCAAGTATTCACAAAGTATATTTACGTAAATAGTCATTCTAACCATTCAACAGGTTAGATAAACGAACATACTTAAATAAATATTTAATCAGTTGTGATCGTCATATCTCATTTTTGTCTAATGTTTTTTTTGTATTGTTCATACTGCACTTGACAAATACACATACCTACCTACCTACCTACCTACCTACACACATACATACATACATACATACATACATACATACATACATACATAGATTGACAGCGGTGTTGATCACAAGTTCACAAATAAAGCACTTTTTTCCCCAATATCAAATATTGTGGGATAAACCAATATTATTATGTGTTGAGATATGGCATGTTTCTTAAACATTCAACTGAAATCAATTTAAAAGGGATCTTTGATAATAATCATTTCGAATATTTAAACTGTAAGTTTTATCTTGAAATCAGGTGACTGAAAACATTTATTGTGAATGACTGATTCACAACGGCAGTCTAAAAGGATATGAATTCCTAAGGTTTTTTTATGTATCAAGAGTAGATAATAAATATTTGACTATTGTTTGTCTTCTCAGTAGTCAGGGGGGTGGGTTGATCACGAGTTACTGTGTTAGTGGAGATACTAAAAGTTCATATAAAGAGCGTTGTATTGAGTTCACTCATTGAATTCATTCATAAGTTTAGATTTACTTACATAGATCAAAATTACATCATTATGTAATCCTTATTAATTAGTGTAAAGCATTTAATTCACTTCTGTATAAGTAAAATTTGTTCATTTGTTGTTAATAATACTATCACAAAATAAAATGCAAATTAATGAAATAATTTAATTACGATGTCTATTGAAGTTTCATTTTTCGACTAACTACATTTCTGAAAAAAGTAATAATTCAGTTACCAGGCACAGAATCGTGTACTTGACTGATCCATATTTTGGGTATGAGGGCTAGTAATACTACCCAGTGACCCAAACTGAAATGGGCCAAACGGGCTTCCGACCTGAAACTTAATGACTGTAAACTAAGATCCAAAGCCATTGAGCTACCGTTTCAATGAATAAAGCCAACAATATTTACGATATAAATTACATAAAGTTTGGTTATTAAAAAGGTGATTTTATGAGAGCAAAAGTCTTGAGTTACCGCTTAGGGTTTTGATACATTTCAGAGTAACAACTTAAACTATTGGGATTATTTCATGACAAATTTAAAGTGATCTTACATGAGATACAATATGTTACACATGACTCTGAAATCTAACTGAAATATTTAAATACTCATTTATTCACAATGAATATTTTATACAACATAGAAATATAATTGTTTTAATCAAATCGGATAGTGGCTGACAGTGCAATACTGTCCGTGCATTGTTTATTATTTTGGGCTTGCTAGCTTGATATATCCTAAACTTAATATTAATATTTACATTGGGACTCGAATTAAGTACCTAGGATGCAGGTACATTAAGCTGATGAGTTTTGAACGGATCAAAAGTTGTGTTTTAAATTCCATCTTTATTAAAATATTTGGAAATATTTGACATTACTGAGGTGACTCTCACAGGGAGCACATATACCGATAAAGAATGAACAGTCGTATTCATTATATCAACTGAAAAATATAAACATATACAAGTGAAATTTGATCATATTAAGACCTCTAACCAATCTAAGTAAGACAACCATTGCGAACATGGGAGAAATGGATGGCTTTTTAATCCAGCATGAGGATATTCAGCAATTCGGATATATGATAGCTGAAACGGGATTCAAACACAGGGCTTTCGGCTTAGCGCGAACCCTTATCTTCCGTATCGCTAAGTAGACATCCAGTAATATACAAGCTTAACTTCGACCGCTCCGAGATATTAAGTGATTATCTTCCATTTTTTTAATCGGCATCTTCCTCAAACCCGACACGGTTGAACTCCACTGGTCACAGCTTCTTACTAAAATTCTGAGAATTTCCTCTCATAGCTATGCACTAGTGATGGCACGAGAAGTCACATACTTAGACGAAACAGTAGTCCATTGCTTCCAGTTTTCTAATGATCCTCTAATTTAGAACAGTTCTTGATCTTAATCAAATCCAACTGTCTCCATGACTTCATACTAACCTATGAAGAAGTTGAAGGCACTATAGTGTTCAATATGAATTGTCACCACTTGAAGAACGACTATTCAGCAGTGGATAAATGTTTGAGAACAACACATATAGACGAACAATACTATTTTCAGTAAGATTATGGACCAGCAGTATTAGGAATGAGTCAGTTACCTACCGATGGTAGTGGATTTCTGTCAAGCTCCAGCACGCAGTGTTCATCAGTGAATCGCAATGTGAAGTAATAGCTAATCACTCACACAGAAATATAAAAATCATGGGTTCTACGCACTATGAGGACATTAAGGGACCACCTACTAGGACGAAATAATTGTCCTTTGTTACATATTTTTTAATGAGGTGAATTTGTAATAAATATCACCTGTAAATATGCGATAGCATTGTTTTTTTTTTTACACCGGATGGCATTTTTTTGTTGATAAATGAATAAATTTACTAAGATGTCTTGTTAAAACTCCATGTATTTTGAAAGTATTTTTAATCTGGAATTAATATCAACAGTGCACAAACCCAGTAGGGATTACCTTAGGGTATTTAATTAAAGGTTTTGATGACAGGTCATAGACTGCCTATAAAGTTGGAGTGAAGTCATTGACTTATTATCCAACCAGTCCATATGTGAAAAATGAGTCGTTTATATGTGTTAGGTGAAATTCCTTTACTAATAATATACCGATTATAGTAGCGATAATAATTTTTTTGGTTAAAGGAGTTCTGTGGAGATTGGCTTGTCTTGTAGCTTATATTCGTCAGAAGTTGGCTTCAGGTGACGTACCTGTTATGATAGGGGACGACCAAAATCGAATGCTGATACATGACGGGCTGTGCACTACCCCCCAGCTGACTACTTGAGTGTGAGAGTGTATTGTAATACCGAATAAAATCCCTCTCTCTCTCTCTCTCTATATATATATATATATATATATATATATATATATAACTCTACTCCTTTGAAAAACATTCCAATTCTTAGGCATTGATATGCAGCTGTTCTTCACGTTACTTCTGATTGCCATTGACTGATCTCATTCGGTTCACCAGATCAGTACTATTTAAAACCAGTGGGGAGTTGTTTTGTCCTAGTTTGTGGCTTCTTATCAATGCACTTGCATGATAACCTTTGGAAAGTCTTATACTATAACGAGACAGATATTTAAGAATTTCTGGCCTTCAGATTTACTCTCAACATGTGATTAATATAAGCTATAGACAGTAGTCAGCGCCTCACACAATGAGATAAATGTTCCATAATAAACCAACTAATGACTGCTTATAATCAGTAAATGTGAAATACTGCATGCTCTATATATCATAATTAAAAAAGGATTATATTTAAAAGTATTTTTAAACAAATATGAGTATGGTTACCTTTTTACTCAAAGCAAAATGTGTAACTAACTTGAAGATAATTATTATTGTAAATTGATGACATCTGGGAGAACTGTATACACAGATCGTCCAATGAGTAGAAACCAATCTAGTATTTGTCCAGAACCCTTGGTGCTGATCGTGTTTCATTGACCAAGTTACATTGCGATTACTAGTATTAAGAACTCAGTATTCTAGTGGATATTAAGTGAATGGATGCGATCAATATGAATCTTTGAAACGAGGTTTTGCAACAGCTGACACTTTTCAATGAGATGTATCTGTAAATCTTGATATAACTGATACTCTCATCACTCATTAATATTAGTCAACGACGTAATAATTAAGCTTTCTACGTCAATCATGTCTATAGGACAGATGTATTTGAACGATTTAATTATTGAATAGTCATTACTATTGTATTTATGTCGATTTCTCAGTATTCATAGGATTGTATCGATCAAGTTGTAATATATCTCCATCAAGTGTGCTATACTTCTTTTCAGTTTTAAACACTCTAGTAACTGTTGTTTAAACTAGAGTGTGAAAGACAAGTAGTCGACTTCTCTTTGGTTTTTAATTATTCTTCAGCGATTGTCATTTTGGAGAAATTATTGTTGAAAAAAGAGAACAATTAACACTTTGATATTCAACATTTTTCCGTCAAAACACATCACTAAATCTTTAGAAACTATATATGGGAAAATACTTAAATTACTATTGTGTCCTCTACTTGATTACAGTAAAATACAATATACGATTAGTGACACTCGAACGTCTAGGACCCCATAATCGCAAATCAGAAGACAAAAGAAGTATTTGAAGTGATTATTGTGTAAGAATGAAAAAAATGTACAGAAAAACATAGGTATTTATAGTTAGTTGAGTTGATTATAATTCAGCCAATCCGCAGTGAGGCAAATTATACTACTGCCCAATCGTAGCATGCCACATTGATATTCTAGAAAGTTCTATCAGGCTTTGACTAGTTATAGTCTCTTCGGCTCCTTTAAAGCCTCTACAGACTTCGTTTTGATTCTCAAAGCCATCCTAACAATTCCTGAAACAAAACGGATTTTTATTTTTAGTTAACTATCTTAATCTATCAATCAAATCACACTTGATGGAGAAGGTTTGGAAGATGTAAAAACCTTTACATATTTGGGCAGCATCGTTGATGAACACGGTGGATCTGATGCGGATGTGAAGGCACGGATCGGTAAAGCAAGAATATCATATTCACAATCGAAGAACATCTGGAACTCATAACAATTGTCAACCAACACCAAACTCAGAATTTTCAATACAAATGTCAAAATAGTTCTACTGTATGGGGTGGAAACCTGGAGAACTACGAAAAACACCATCCAAAAGATACAAGTGTTTATTAACAGCTGTATACGCAAAATACTTCGAATCTGTTGGCCAGACACTATCAGCAACAACCTACTATGGGAGAGAAAAACCAGATCCCAGTGGGGGAAGAAATCAGGAAGAAGCGATGGAAGTGGATAGGACACGCATTGGGGAAAGCACCCAGCTGCATCACAAGGCAAGTCCGTACATGGAATCCTGAAGGCCAGAGAAGAAGAGGAAGACCAAAGAACACACTACGTCGAGAAATGGAGACAGACATGAGAAGAATGAACAGAGATGGGATAGAACCGGAAAGGAAGGCCCAAGACAGAGTGACTTGAAGAATTTTGGTTTGCAACCCATGCTAGATTGGGGTTAACAGGCGTATGTATGTAAGTAAGTAAATAATCTTAATCGATCTTAATGTATATCTGCACAAAAATAAACTCATGATAAACTAAATACCACATATATATAAATATATATATTTAGTATTAAATTTATCCTTTATAAATACATTTAGTAAATTAATCATTCAACCAATCCAACCAATTCATTAGCCAATCACCAATCAACATTTGAGTACAAAGTAACAACAACAGCAACAACAAAAAAGGAAATAGAATATATATATAAAGAAGAATTAGAAATAATACCGATTGGTGTAATCATTTGATATTTCTTTTAATTAAATTACGTCCTTTTTTTAAAGAAAAGAAAATCTTAAAAAAAAAAGAAAAAAGAGAAGTTTCTCTTCATACTGAGCTATTCAACTAAATTATATTTTCATTTATGTTACTCTGTGTATAACAATGATCATAATGATACTGATTAAGAAATTATTCCTATTTCAAAATGGATCATTTTTAATGGATGGTAACTCATTTCTATCATACTACTTATAATGATGTTATCATTCTAATATCTATGTAATATATATTAAGGAGATATGTTCTTATATCATTATAAATTATTCTTTAGTATATTATATATTCTATTATATCATTATGGATTGATTTATATTACATCAGTAAATAATCCTATTGTAATAACATTTGTTATTGAAGAGAATCTCCCAATTGGTTCTGAAGTTGGACGAATCAACTTGGAACCAGATCGTCATCATCATCATAATAAGACAAATGATTACATAACATTTACATTACAAGATACAACATATTTTAATTTTGATAAAATTATATTTAATAAATTAATTGTATGTAAATTATTAGATAGAGATATTGATAGAAAATTATGTAGTGAAAGTGGTTGGCCAGAAATATGTGCATGGTCTAGTGTTATCTTTGTTAATGATGGTAGATTATTAAGTTTACGTATTGTGATACGTGATATTAATGATAATATACCGAAATGGTTAACTAAAAATAATATTGATCAACCATTATTAGAAATATGGATTATAGAAAATTCATTAATTGGTACTATTATTGATTTACCATTAGCATATGATCCAGATATTGGTGAAAATTCTATTATAAAATATGAATTAGCTAATTCAGATCATCATGATCATCATCATAATAATAATACATTATCATTATTTCAAATTGTGAATTCACCTAGTCCAAATGGACCAATATTTCAAATGATTATCAATGGTATATTGGATCGAGAATTATTATCCACTTATGAATTAACTGTAGCTGCTGTTGATGGTGGAGGAAATCGTGGTTATGCGAAATTAATTATACATGTTGCTGATGAAAATGATAATTCACCAATTTTTCAACATTGTAACCATAAAACTAATAATAGTAATAATAGTTATATAAATAAAACAGAATTAATTATTGGACAATCATGTGAAATGATTGTGAATATCGATGAAGATATCCCAATTGGTAGTAAATTACCAATAAATCTTATAGCAAATGATTTAGATGAAGGAGAATTTGGTCATGTAACTTATCGATTTGCTTTATCCGCTCCAGATGTAGCAAGAAGAGATTTTAAAATTGATCGTGAAACTGGTACAATTCTTGTTCGATCACCATTAGATTATGATACTGGTGGATTAACACAATATTTATTTAATATAGTTGCTGAAGATGGTGGTCTACCACCATTAACAGCAACAACACGTATTATTATTAATATACAAGATAAAAATGATAATTCACCACAAATTACAATTACACCAGCATTTTTACAAGAAGATAATTATAAATCATTCATATATCAACAAAATACAACCAAATTTACAAATATGGATATGATGAAATCAACATTGTATCTCATGGAAAATAAGTTACCTGGAGCATTGATTGCAACGATTACAGTTTCTGATCAAGATTCTAATGAAAATGGTCAATTCACATGTCATTTAGATCATACAGATGAATTAAATTTAATTTATTTAAGAAATTTAGGTAAAATTAGTGTATATCAATTATGTTCATTACGTTCAATTGATCGTGAAATACAACCAGAATTACGTGTTACATTAAAATGTGAAGATAATGGTATTAATAATAAACAAAAAACAATTGAATTATTAACTATACATATATTGGATATAAATGATAATTCACCAATGTATACAAATAAACGTTATAGTTATCAAGTAAGTAATAGTCACTTTATGATGTAACATTTGTTATTATATCAATTATTATAATATAGATATAGCTTCAACTGACTCATGATCTTAATCATTTAAATTACTATAATATCCACAAAAATCCATCTCTGATATTGATCAACATATGCTCACTAGTGACTGGCTTCAAGAGGTATATCCTGAAGTTCTAGGGAGAAGTAGTGACCAGTGGAGTTCAACCAGGTCTGTTGTGAGAAAGCAACTCACAGAAGACAGTGGTGGATCTGTCGCTCAATTTCATGGATTAGTTGAAGTTAGACATTAACACCGTCGGATGCCGGCCGTTTCAGTGGTCTAATGGTTAAGCGCCTGGCGCGAGACTGATAGGTCCTGGGTTGGAATCTCGCGAGACGGGATTGTGGGTGCGCACTACTGGGGTGTCCCACAATAGGACGAAACGGCCGTCCAATGCTTCCAGGTTTTCCATAGATGTCTAGCTTCAACTGACTCATGATCTTAACCATTGAAATTATTGTAATATATATAACGTATTAAATGTATAAGTTATGAATAGAATAGTTTAGATTCTATGGTTGAATTTTCAACTAGTTTCTATTAGCATATGTTCATTCGATAAGGATTGTCTGGGTTTCAAATTTTACAGAATAACTGAATTGTAATTAGAGATGAAACTCATAAATTGTGTTTTATTTTTATTTAGATTTAGCTAATTAGGCTTTTCAAGATCATGACGTTGATTTTTATTCTTAGACTCGAACCCAGTACTTTTTAGTCTCGTCTCTAATAGATTATCTATGAGCTATTGAGTTCAGATGGCCAACAATTTGTTCAACTGGAATGATGTTCATATGATTATTAAAAACGATTTGGATTGTTTGGCTGAACAAGTGATTGACTGTCCGGACTAGTAAGCTTATTTAATGACTTATTGGTGTTTGAAACTATAAATACCGCGTAAAAATTTTAGTGTGGACATCAAGACTATAACGTATTGAGTATATCCAGCTAATGTGTCCTAGACAGAACGAAATCCTTATCCTGGATTCGGCTACTAGCTACTATCCATTTATTCTATGAAACATTCGGAGAGCATTTTTATGTCTTCTTCTTCTTCTTCTTCTTTTTCTTCTTCAGAATAGTCCTTAGTTGTATACAAGACACCACTGACTCTCTACTTATTAAAATATCTACATACGTTCATAGAGAATTGAAGTTTATTAGATGAATACGTCGTAAATTGCTTGGCATTATCACAACTATTCTACTATTTTCTTCCACGATTGTTATCATTTACTTGTTTACAACCTTTAAAGAGTGTCATTTTTCTCCTATTTCTCCCCATATTTTTCCTGAAGAAAACTATCCTTTATTGTACCACGAACTATTTATATTCATTTTCATTTTAGACTAGAGAGGGACAATCAATTATTTATAGTACTAGTTATATTAAATAACACAGTAGACAATATAGGAGGATCTATGGGAACATTATAAATGATTTGTCGAGTTCATTTTCTTACAGTTGGTTACCTTAATACATAGTTTATTCAATAGATACAAGAAATGAGGTCATTATTTTATAAAGTTCTACAATCCATTGATTTCATCTGTTTCTTATTACAGTTCTCTATCTTTATATGAATGTAATTGTTTTACTACTGTTTTTATTGGAAGTGTATAGAAACAGGATTCTTCATCCTCCTCTTCATTTGATGATATTTATAAATATTAGATGTTTTCACTAGATTCATGTCCATACTCGTTATTTCCAAATTTACTTTATTAACAATGATCCGAATAGTGAATTGAAAATTTCAAGAAATCATTTCATGTTTACATCATCTGTATTGTCTTTACAAATTCTCATGGAAACTAGGCTATCCATTGAAAGAGCCTTCAATAATTTATGAATTTTCTCTACATAACTAAAAGACGATCATTGTTGAATAAGTAATTTACATTATGAATGGAATAGCTGTATATTATCTTAGTTAGAAGCCTTTTCAATTCTGTTCATACAAGATTTTGAAGTCTTACAAAAAGTGTAATGTTTTTCTTTTAATACATTTCTAACATGACCAATATTAGTAATTCATTTAACTAATTCATTCTGGATATGATCAACTCTGTAAGTAAGAGTTTTTATACTAAAATGCTGTGAAATTTCTTTAAAAGCTGATCATAGGTTAACTCATATTCCTTCTTATAATCAGCATTCCTAAACTGGATGAATCCAGTCAACAACTTAGATTGATAGAGTTTCATTCTTTTAGCCAGATGATTTAGTTGTGAATCAGAATGAATGATGAAACACCTTCAAAATCATCTACACTAGCTAGAAATCTTTCTTACCATTTCGTTACCATTTAACAACTCAATGACATAATACATATCGAATGTAAAATAACAAACATTTTATATCGTGTTTCATGAGATAAGTAACGGATTTCAGTGGCTTATATCCATTGGAATTCTAATGTAACTTAATATATATATAGTCTGTTGGTTTACAATGTAGTTAATTAATGATCAGTTCACTTCTGATATATAGATATATATGTGAAACAATTTGTTTTTCAATGAAAACAAAAGATTTAAAGAGGAAGAATGTATTTGTAAAATCTCAGTGAATGAAGTTGAAGTAAATCTAAGGTTTTGCCTTGCAATCTAGTCCAAGCTTCTTCAAAGAAGGCGAAACGTTGGACTTCAAATTTATTCACTGAAATTTTACGAATACGTTTTTCCAATTTAATGTCTTAAATCAACTCGGTGCTCACATACTGTGAAACTATTCGATCAAGTTTAGACGAAAGTTCTTATTTATTAAAAGATGAAATTATTTTATAAACACTAGATGTATCGCTCAATTTCGTGGATTGGTTGAAGTTAGAGATTAGATGCCGACCGGCTCTGTGGTGTAGTGGTTAAGTGCTCGCGCGCGAGATTGATAAGTCCTCGGTTTGAATTTCGCGATGTGGGAGGGGTCTCGCAATAGGCCGTCCAGTGCTTCCAGGTTTTCCATGGTGGTCTAGCTTCAATTGACTCATGGTCTCAACTACTGAAATTAATAATTTTATGTATATTATCTTTTTTAGTAAGGTCATGAATCAGCCTATCGTTAAGACTTACGCATGGATTTTGTTAATCTTTGTTGACGTTTGTGCTTTCTGTGTGAATTGTGTCAATATGGCCATGTTATTTTCGTTTTTTATAGAATCGATGTTTTTAGGCTAGTAGCAACACATATTCCATATTATTTGAAACCCATCATTTGGATGTCGTTGCACTCTAGTATTGATATTCACAATGAAACTTTAATCTATTAATTTCGCCTTGTATTTCATTACGCTATTCACTAATAATAGGGATACAATCGATAAAGCCACTGAGTTATTCAGTGGACGTCTTAACTCAATATCTTAGTACGTAACGCGTTCTATTTTAATGCTACAATTACTGGGTGTGAGTTTCAATCTATACAACAACAATGAGATATAACAGGTTTATCAAGCTGAAGAGTTCTAGACAAGAGGAAACACGCTTCTTGAATTCCACTGATAGCTACAATATGCTAAATTTTTTACAACTTCCAGTATATCTAGAAGAGTTTTAAGACCGAAGTGATTAACAAGATCATAATTAATTAAATATATATTGATTTAAAATTTAAAAAAATCTATGGATAAATACTTAATTAAAAACGTAGTTTAAATTCAGAAGTGATATAAGAATACAATAAAACTGCATTCAATCAAAGCAAAGATAGGTAGTGGTTAGCAATAGGATCCAGGACGCGCGTTTTGTCCTATTTCGGACTCGTTAGCTAGACATACCTTCATGTACCTGCTTGTAAAGCTTACGAATTAAGGCAGTCCGCACAGGATGCACATATGTGAACAAGAGACTGATCAATTGTATTCCTAAATAACATTGGGAAGATACAAGTTAAACAACACCAAGTGAATTAAAATTTCACCCCATTTCACAAGCAGGTGGCTGTCAGGATTCACTAAGTAAATGGATAATGCGATGGCGTTTGAAGTGAACTCTACTGGGTTTGAGTCCTAGAGTGAACATCAACTCTGCGATGAAGGTACATCTAACTGACGAGTCCAAAATAGGGCTAATCGTGCGTCCTGAATTCCACTACTAGCCACTATCCATCTTTGCTCACAAAATATATAAACCATGATCTTGAAAATGATTCCTTTTTAATTATCTATGACAATAATAAACATTCTATTTACCTAGATGTTAACTAAATTTGACTACAATGATCATTACTCTTTGAATCATGTCAATTTAATACATTGAACTATTTTATATAGAATTTCATTTTCATCTACACTAATCAAAATGACTCAAAAACCATTTTATATGATTGACATATAAAAGTTCCACATTATATATATATATATATATATATATATATAGAGAGAGAGAGAGAGAAGGGAAGAGGGAGAGGAAGAGAGGGGGGAAGAGGATTCAAGAACCAACAAACAAACAAACAAACAATCAGTTTTTCCATTTAAATATGTCCATGTACATATATATGTAGCTATTCTATAAACAATAGACTATATTCATTTGTTGATCTATTAATTAAACTACATTCATGAACATTTTAAACAATACAATATGAAAAAGAAATTTCTTTCTTTCTTTTTTCTTTGTTTATCTTTTTTTCTATTCAAGTTTTTTTTCTTGAATAAATTTTTAAAATAAAATCTTAAAACAAATTTAAAAGTAAATAAATAATTAATTCATTTAAACAAAAATGATATTTGAACAATGAACTGTTCAATGTCCAATAATAAAGAAGTTTATTATTATTATTATTATTATCATTATTATCTTTTATTGTTTTCATCAGTAGGGGTTTTTTTTGTGGAGATTATAGTAATTTAATAGTTGAGTTCATGAGTTAATAAAAGCTAGATCACCATTGGAATACATGAAAACACTGAATGGTCGTTTCGTTCTCGTATAGGACTACTTAACAATGAGTATCCAAGAACTTGCTCACCGGATTCGAACCCACAACCTGCGGTCTCGCACGCGAGCGCTTATTATTCTATTCATATATTTTTTAAAAATATTTTTATATGCACATTTATAAGAGAATAAGATTGATCTTGCGTCATATCTCGTCAATCCTTTATCATTGTTTAACTAATCATTTAAGAATAATAATCTTTACTATTTGTAGTAAAGACAATAATAATTAGTGATTTTAAAGTATCAGATAAAATTAACCATAGTGTTGATAAAATCTTTTTCAAACTGTTTTACTTCTCTCTTCCATCTTTAAACATGAGCAATATGGATTTGAATTTTCTGAATTATTCATTTGATCGATCCTGTGAGAAAAAAAAGTATAACAGAAAATCGAATAATGAGTGACCAAATGTTATATGCTTGTGTACTGACGTTTCTTTTTGTTCTACAGAGTGTAAGTAACTAAGTACTAATAAGTCGTATACTTTGTAAAACCATCATGTTTTATTGAAGAGACAGTTCCATATCTGACAATCTGTAAACATGATTCTTAGTAATATGGGTATAAACTATATACAAGAGGCTCTTCTGAAGGAATACTGTCCACATTATCTGATCCCATACAGAAATGATATAATGGTAGATATGAAATTTTTTAATGATTCGTAGATATTGGTTCAGTACGGACTGATTTATCCATCTCTCTCTCTCTCTCTCTCTCTCTCTATATATATATATATATATATATATATATATATATATGGTCTATCTAGAGCTTAGATTCTTAATATACCGAGTATAACTTGAGCGCTTGAATGCTAGAACCCACCAAGTCGCAAATGAGGACAGAAGAAAGGTGAAAGGAATACTATTCCAAACAGTGTCAATTGTGGTACAAAATTGTGAGGTATTTATGGATTTTAGTGAAAATGAAATTATCAGTATAATCCTTCAATCCGCATACAAGGGGTTATTAGCGTTTGTTCAAAGAGGGAAGCTACACGCAGGCATTCTGGAGTATTCTTCCAAAAGATGATTGAATGGAATATTTTCAGCTCTTTGTAAGCTTCCTAGAGCCTCCTTGAGTTTCACCCATGGGCCGTCCTCACAATATATATAGTTGAACAAAATGTATTAGTGAATCAGTTTGTAGTCAGTTAAAGATGTTCCTTCCAATTCTGTTTTGAATATAATAATGAATAATATATATGTACTTCATGAAGTTACATTCAGTTGTTTACAATTAAAAGTAAAACATTCATTATTAGAAAAAAACGTACATTTTCATCTTATTTACAAAAGATTTATTAGTTACAGTAGGAGATAATCTGGAATGTACGAATGTCAAATAATTGATTAAGTTCCTTTTATAAGGTTAATTATGTCCTCTGGGAAAAGGATTTGAAATTTTTAAACAGAAATAAAAAGAATTAAGAAGCGCATACACACAGTATCATTTGATCTTAACTGTAAATAGACCAAATTGATCAATTGAATGGGCAGAGCTTGAATTAGAATAAATACACCTCAAGTAAAAACATATGATAAAAGGCTGTCTTGTTGTATATTATAGACTGAAGATAATACCATATTAAGAAAGTGTCTGATACAAGTGTGATATTCCTTATTGATGTAAAAGATCAATAGAATTTCTAGAGCATGTCCAAGTATGATTACAGTACTCAGTTATATGTACTTTGCGCTATATGAACATTAAGTTAAAAATAGTAGACCAACCTTGAGTACTTTGGTATATCGTATGAGTTGAAAACATTACTGAAACTTAGTTATTTCAACAAGTTTTCTAACCTTAGTTTGAAAAGCTCACATCTAGCCTAACTAGTTGTTTGACTAACATTTGAAGTAAATCATTTTTTAATTAATAATAGACCATTTACAAGGTGGATGACAGAAAATAGCAGTGGTATTAATAGTATACATTTGGGAAAACCCGTATTATGAGTCCAAAAGAAATTGGTACAACGTCTTCTTCATTCATATTCTGAATGTTTCATAAGTTTCTTACTATTCCCAAATTTTCTTCCTTCGCACCCATCTGTCTCCCCTTCTGTCTTCTCTATAGATCTCCTACTCCCAACTGGTTTATTTCTGTTTCTGTGATCCTCCTGATCACATGTAATCTCAATTTCAACATTTTATTTTAGCATACTGACCCTTCCATTTCCCAATGATAATTTCCCTATGTATCTTTATGATGAATATTTAAGCCCTTAACAATAAAACTATTTCAATAGTTGAGATCATGAGTCATCTGAAGCTAGACAACCATGGAAAACCTGGAAGCACTGGACGGTCGTTTCGTCCTATTGTGGGACTCCTCAGCAAAATGCATTTACGACCCCGCCTCGCGGGATCCAAACCCAGGACCTACTGGTCTCGCGTGCGAGACTAATCAACATATGCTCACTAGTGACTGACTTCAAGATGTACATCCTGGAGTTCTAGTGAGAAGCAGTGACCAGTCGAGTTCAACCAGATCTGTTGTGAGATAGTAACTCACTGATGACAATGGTGGATATGTCACTCAATTTCGTGGATTAGTTGAATTTAGACATTAACAACGTTAAATTCTGGCCGGCTCAGTAGTCTCACGCGTGAGACTGATAGGTCCCGTATTCGAATCCCGTGAGGCGGGATTGTGGATGCGCACTACTGGGGACGAAACATCCGTCCAGTGCTTCCAGGTTTTCCATGGTGGTCTAGCTTCAATTGGCTCATGATCTGAACTATTGAAATTATTAAAATATCCTCAAAACCTTTTCTGATACTAATAAAACTATTAGTATTAGTTTCCTTGTTTAAGAATACTGTTTTTTTAATACCTTTAATTATTCTACCTCACTATTACCATATTCAGTGGAATTTTATTATCAATATTATTGTACAACTTTGAGAATGAACTGACCGAAGAGAGAACTCTTCACTGAACTAGTCTTTCTCGTTTTAGTATTATTATTATTACTAACCAGACTGGTTTTGAACATTTAAACATAATGGAATGACCTTCATCGTAAGTTAGTAAATCTTTTCTATTATTATTCATCTTTGAAAAGTAACTTACACACTTTCTTTTTAATACAAGGAATGACAATCATTGATTGTTACCATAATTATTCATATTGTCGTCATAAGTTTTTGTCACTGTCTTACTCTTAACATAATGCATATTTTATTAGAAAACGTATTTATAGTTGACTGTTACCTTTTTAATGTCTACATAATTGATTAGAATAGTTTGAATTAAGAAAAATATGATTATCTAAGTTATTTGTCCATTATCACCTTCCAGGTTTCCAAAGTTGGTCTAACATCAATCGGTTCATGATCTCAATCAAAAACTTTATCTCCACAACCCTTATACGAGTTATTATCACTTTGTTAGTAACCTTTTATTCATTATTATTATTATTATTGTTATCATTATTACGTAAGTTGATTACATAACAACTAAGAATTGTAAGCCATGTAAGTATTTGTGAATAGTCTTTATTTTTCTCTTCATAAATTGAAATCGGTTGATATATCAGTGAAAACTTGGAAATTATCGGTCAAATAAGATAAGCACTTAAACAAAAAAACTAAACGAAAGTGACGTTTGTCATGACTCAATGATCAATCAGTTATAAACATCTCAGTTTAACAAAAGATCAGTTATGATCTCGGATAGTTGAGTTATAACTGATCCGTTAGATCAGTCACACACGGGTCAAATGATAAATAGACGTTTGTAGGTAAATTTGGCATCATGTTCTAGGGAAGTGACAGAACATTGGACAGAAATATAGCTTTATTTTCTACGGGATTTAGCTCTAAACTTTAAGTATTGCTTCTCACTTCTGGTTTTCTCACTGAAGTAACTGATTCAGACTTGCGTGTACAAAGTTCGTATATCAGTACCAGAATAGGACAAAGCACAATGTTACAGTAATTTCCCAAGTAATGAAGCCAGGTTTCTAACCCTACAGAGAGGATCAATTCCCTCAGCATTACAGAGATCACTTGTTGACAATGGCCAACTTGCACAAAACCTAGGTTATACAGGGTTTTCTATCAACCGTATACCAGTAACTAAAATTTTTCAACAGTACATACTCGTGATTCCCGCTGGACTATAACCAAGTATCTCTGGATTTCGTAACTAGTTTCTAATCCAACAGCTCACATTTCCAAATTTAATCAACACACAGTATAGGATAATGATTATTTCATGCAGTTGATGATACTTGTTTCAATAATACTCTAAATGATGTTAGTTTATAATTAAAACCTTTCTATAAATTTAATTTATCTTAAAATAGGCTAGCAAATTAAAAGTTTATTAGTTAAGTATGTGATTAAGTCTATAATCAGTCAACAAAATGTCTTATTATCAGAAGGGATTTTGTGGATAATATAGTAATTTTAATAATTGAGATCATGATTCAATTAAAGCTAGACCAGCATGGAAAACCTGAAAGCACTGGACGGCCTAATATGGGACTCCCCAACAGTGAGTATCCACGATCCCGCCTCGCGGGAACCTATCAGCCTCGCGCGCCAAGCGCTTAACCATTAGACCACTAACACCAACTAACATAAAATGTCTTATTACTAAGTTTATGAATAGAATGTGTTGATTAATACAGATTTTATGTTTATCAAAAAAATATTTCTTCTTCGACAACAGTTGTCAGTCATTTGATATCAAGATTTTCTAAATAATTTTATACAGTAAAAAAAACTCTTATAACAAAGAAATATTCAATGTGCATGTGTGTGTGTGGGGGGATATGTTTTTTGTTACCGTGTGAACAACTGTATAAAAGAATAAAAACTTACTGTGATGATTGTTCACGAAAATCAAATTCATGATTTAATACCGTTTGAATTGATGTTTATCAAAAAGCCGATTGGGAATTACTTCATTTACACATTAATGTGAGAAAAATATGTTAAATTAAGGATCACTATCAGTTGTTTATCAATTTAAAAATATTAAAAAAGGAATGGTTAAAATCTCGAACTAGTCTTATCTAGACTATCACTGAAGATCAAGAAGGAATGGATAGCTTATTCATTGTAGTATGAGATGTCTCAACAATGCACAATTACAACTCTACCAACAGTAATCGAACCCAGGACCTTTAGTCTTGCATGTGAATGCTAAATGTTAGACAACTAGTCTGGTATTCAATGGTGTAAAAGTCTAATGTCAATCAATTCACGATAATCAATTTCCATTGCCTGAGGTGAATAACTGTCTTACGCTCGACATGTTTGATCTTCACTGGCTGTGGCTTATCATTAGAACTCATTATTAGCATTGTTTAATTGAATAGGTAATTTTAAATCCAATATATACAGAGATTTCATTGAATATAAGGTTTTTTAAACATATAGTGTGATTAAATATAATTTAAAACACATGTCCGTACTAGACACTTAACAGGTTAGGTTATATTAGACCTCCTACTAACTGTTAGATAGTTGAGGGTATTAGACAGGAAGTTATTATACAGGTTTTGTATTTTCACTTGTTCATATTTAAGGTTAGAATTGGTTCATCTGTATTGACCTATGTGAATCTTAATTGGATTGCCTAAATATTACCATTTAGTCACAAACTTAACAGTTGGATAGTTGGAAGGTTATAGTCAGGAGTGGAATTTAGGATGCGAATATCATTGTTTTTAAATCTTGACAATTGGATATACCTGTGAAATTCAATAAAGCTATCAAAGCTCCTACAGCAATAAATATTATTACCTGCTCAGTAGGGACTAGTTTTTAGGAGTAATTTCCGGAGTTCTAATGAAGAACTGTGGCTAGTGCAGTTCGGCAACTCCAAGGGGGGACGTTGAGACAAATATCATCAATACCAATCAGTAGACGATAGTTTTACGGTCCTATATGATTCTCTCTGAGATTAAACCGTTAGCTGTAATGTACCTAAGCAAATCACCACACTGAATATACTACTTTCTATCTACTTATACATTTCATTTACTATTGATTAAATGTTATGCCTTCTAGGCAGGCTAATGCAACTGAAGTGTTCATTTACAAGAATTCCAATTTAGTCAATCATTAAAGAAACAAACTCAATTTCAACTAGTCTATGATATTAAAATCAATATTTTTTGACATGAATTTTACTGTGAAGGTAGTATATTCTCGAAACAAACCTAAATGTATAATGCTATTTTTTCTGAAAATATTTCCAACAAAGAATTTGTATTATTTACCCTAAGGCTCCATTGGTTCATTAAATTAGTATATTTTTTCTAGGAACTGTCCATAAATTCACTTGGTGTTGTTTTATTTGTATCTTCCCATTGTTTGAAGCGAACGGTACTGGATTCGATTCCCAGAGTGAACATCAGCTCTGGGATACAGGTAAACCCTGCTGACGAGTTCCAAAGAGGACGAAACGTGCGTCCTGGATTCCACTGCTAGCCACTATCCATCTTTGTTTAAAAAGCTTATGACATAAAGCTACATCGAGGCAATCAGCACGGGATGCACATATGCCAACATGAGACTGATCAATTGTAGTCCTAAATAACAATGAGAAGATACAAGTAAAATGACACCAAGTGAACTAAAATTTCACCCCATTTCACAAGCAAGTGGCTGTCAAGACTCAGTAGCTAAGTGGATAATGCGGTGGCGTTTGAAGTGAACGGTACTGGGTTTGAGTCCTAGAGTGAACGTCAACTCTGCGATGCAGGTATATCTAACTGACGAGTCCAAAATCGGACTATTCGTGCGTCCTGCATTCCACTGCTAGCCACCATCCATTTTTACTGTCTATAAATATTTTGATCTAAAAAAGGGAGTTTATGACCAATAACCATGTTTCATGTTAGGTTTACACATCCAAAATTATTTTTTTATGGATCTAGACTGTTTAATTTAGTAGATATCCTGTGTATTTTAAATTTGGAGAATAAAATAAGTGATATACGAAGTTAGAACAGAAAACAAATCACTACGCTTAATTCTTGGACAATTTCAAGTATTTCATCATTCTATGAAGCTTGGAAACTAAACACAAAGAAGGTAGTAATACATTGAAAGTTTTGCTTAGATGTTAGTTAAGACATATAATTAACTGTTATTTAATTGTATCCAAGTGACCTCAACATTTTTGAAACTCTTAAATTCTGAATAGTCATGTTAGGTCAAAGCTTATAAAATCATTAACTTCGGTACTTATGAGAAGCATCAATTGGCTAGAAATACATACTCGTGGATTGTTTTTTAACTTCTATCTTTTTATGTAAAGATAGATATTGATACTGTTCAAGAGACTTCTTGAATTTTCCATGAGTTATAAGCTAAGTAAATAGCTGTGCTGATATTTCATCAGTTAAACAAATATGTAAGTGTTTCATTCTCACTATTCATCGAGTTTATTGTTTATAACACTATACACACTGGGAAAATAAACTTACAAACATCTGTCTTGTTTTAATAATACAGTGTAAATAATACTCAATTTAATTATTGAAAGTTTAAACACAAGAAAATATACAAGTCAGTCAAACTATGAACGAATAATAAATGATAATATGGTGTGTACTACTGATAGTAGTGTGCATCATTAATCGAAAGTGAAATGCTTGGTGGCAGAAAGATTATAGCGACTCACGTGCAAATGGGTTTATTCTCATTTAACTCAGTTAAGCCCTTTTGCTAACTTATTAAGCGGACAAAGCCATCCGCACTATAACAATTTATTGTACCCTTATTATTATTTTGTGCTTGTATGAAATACGCATGCTTGAATATTGCTTACGGCCTACGCATTTATTCACTCTGCTAGTCTCACTACTAACCGCTTATTTGATTCGATTACTCATTAATTTCACATGCTATATATATGTCCATGTTATTCATATGGCTGACTGCTTTCTCGCTCGCTTGATTGTACTTGATTACTTACATTCGCTCAGTCGCTCGCTTGCCTGTTTGCCGTTCGACACAACTCTTAATGCTCGTTTAATGAATCTGTAATTTTGGACATCTGTGTGTGTGGTCTCGAAATAAACGTAATCAACGCTTCGTATTCGCCTTCTGAATAATATACCGTTGGGGTTAAATAGGACGGTTATCAAGACGAATTGTATACGAAGTTTAAGGGATATATCGAATACCGACCACCACAGGTTAAAAAGATTGAAGAGGATAGATCAACAACAGAGATTGTTTGGTGTGGAAAAGAAAGAACAATGAAGTCTAAGACAATTGATTGACATTTTACAAATGAAGTATTTACTGTATGGTTCTCAGATTAAACTATATACCTTTGATTTTTAGTTAAGTAGTTTCGGAACAGTATATTAAGACGACTGACACTGTATCCAGTAAATCTTTGAAATGCTGATGTAAACTGTGGAAAAATGCACATACTTAATAATGATTTTGATTGATTATGATTAAAAAATTTTATATACAGAAGTTTCCAATTATTACGAGTTTTCAGCTTGCAAAAATTGACTGTCACTGCAATCAAATATGAAATGGTTCGGATCATCCCATTGTTGATATTTTTAACTGTAGTTTAATCACTCTTGAGCTTTTTTTGCAGATTACCACAATATAGTCATTATGATCCAAGTTGGTGAAATATAACTAGCAGTGGAAGCTAGGATTCCCTTTTTGTCCTATTTAGGACTCGGCAACTGGATGTTCTTGCATCCCATTGTTGATGTTCACCCCACGACTTGAGCCCAGTACTGTTTGTTTTAAGCACTACCACATTATCCACTTATCTGCTGAGTCAAGATAACCGCTCACTTGTGAAACAAGTATAAGTTCTGGTTCTATTTGAAGTGGTTTAGATTGTTCTGTTATCATTATTTCCCTACATTTAACGAGAAATAACTGTTGTTATCAATGGTAAGTTAAAAATATAAACCATTGAATGCCAACTCACTGACCTCAAAGTTACTCTTTCATAGTGAATTGTGAAACTGAAAACTGTCTTCTGTTATGTCATTTTGAAAAGTAGTTGGTAGCAAGCTGTTCGATACATTTTTAATTTGATCTCAGAATTTTCATATGAGTCGTACTGTATTGTGGTATCATTATTTTCATTAAGAATTAACTTAATTATATTTATCAATGAGGAACGCGAGATTTTTATGTTTTGTTGTGATTTTTCACGTTCTCGTTTTGAGAGTTGAATTTCGATACTGACTTAATCAATCTCTGCTGACATTTAGATTATTCAAGTAACTTACTCAGAAAATAGATGAAAGGTTGCACGAGATTATGTACTGATTAAAATGAGACATTAACACCGTTGGATCGAGATCGAACGTCCTATGTTTTGAGTCCCACATGCGGGTCCGTGGATGTGTACGGTTGAGGAGTTCCATGCCAGGACGAAACGGCCGTTCACTACTTCCAGATTTTCAACGGTTGACTCATGAATTCAAGCATTTAAATAAGTTCTTATTATTTCTATTCATATCTTGATCTTATGTGCATATTTTGATATAGTTTAAAATTGATTGTCACTGGTAAATCAGTTAAATCCTTCAGCTGGTACGACAGTATTAGTAATGATTTTGTATTTCACTTTTTCTGATATTCAGAGCTGGAACTGATGATTTTTTGCTGTTTAATCCGAAGTTTAAGCATATCGCCTCGATATAGTATTATATAACAAGTTTTAGTATATTTGATGTGTGATCAGAGTTGGAATTCAGTATGTATGCTCTATTCTATATAGCACTTGCCAGCTGAACTTAGTAGCTCAGCGGATAAAGATGCTGAGTTTTTGAAGCGATCAATACAGAGTTAGGATTTGAATAGAGGTATATTTAATAAACAAATTCCGTCTTTGATTTCATTCCTAGCTACTGATCAAATTTGCTAAAAGCTATGATATAGTGCAATATCAATGAAATCCGTTTAAGAAGCACACAGACTAATGAACTTCAGTCTTTAACAATTGGAAATTATAAAACAATATGAATCATCAACTGATTTATTTGAATATAGTTTTAAAACAAAACATACTTTTTGTAAGCAATGATGTATAGTGGCTAGCAATGGAATCCATGACGCGCGTTTCGTCCTGCTAGTCACTATCCATCATTGCTTACAAAAAGCTTGTGAATTAAGGCAATATCGAGACATACGCACAGTATGCACATATGCCAATAACAGACTGATCAATTGCAGTCTTGAACCTCAATGGGAAGATACAAGTCAAACAATACCAAATGAAAACATACTTTTACTCGATATATCAAATGGTGACCAAACAAATCAATATCTTCACAGAAAATCGATTTCGATAAGGCATTTGATTTCGTAACCATTTTTTTTACACTTTTCTGTAGAACTTTCGATTTAGTTATTAAATTTTACAAAAACCTCAGCTAGTTTATATCATACCATTGTGTTCATTGTGTGTCATCAATGAGTGTCCATTCAATTGATCACCTGAATGTTTTCATCTTACATAATATCTTGCAAGAAATCTTATTTCGAAATCAATCCTTATTAAACACTATGATACTATTATCTTTTAGATTAAATTTTCATTGTAAACCGACATTCAACCAAAGAACCAATTGAAAAATTCATGATATTTCTGGCATAAACTTAAAAATTCACACACACACACACAAAATATCTTATTCTTATTATCTAATAACTTAAGTTATTCATTGTCCTGTTTTTTATCGTCAGTATTGTTCAGAGATTCCAACGTGTGAAAGAAATCATGTTGAAAGACAGAAAGATAAGAATAAGTTATCTAATTCTTTTTTTTGTAATTTATTTCGTATATAACAATGGTAGTAATAATAATAATAATTCAGTTTTCTGTCCTATTTAATTATGCATAGATTGTAGGTAATCATGTCAGTTATTGAATAGTTCCGATGTTTGTTAGATTCTTCAACAATGTATATACGTATAAGTACTGTCTTTTACTACCGTCTCCTCGTACATTCTTTTCTCATCTATACAAACACACACACACGCACGCACGCACATAGATAGAATACCGACAGAATAAATAAGCTTTGACAAGTCTATTTCATCGATAAATAAATAAATATGAACCTACTGACAGTACAAGTAATCACATTTGTTTTTGATTCTTCCTATATTCTCTTAAACAGAGTAAAATCAAGGTAGTAGTAACAGCATTATTAGTATTCTGACTACTACTATTATTTCTAAGCATTATTGATACAGTAAAGGTATTTTTAAAGTTTTTTTTTTAAAAAAAACCAAAATTTCTTAATCTTTTCACTTGTTAAAAGTCTTTTTTCCTCCCTCTTTTAAATGACCGACGACTATATTATATCCCATAACTGATTAATCCCTAAATAAATAAAACACCAAAAAAAGGAACATTATGCAATGGCGGTTTAAGCATTCTTCAAATGTAACCATTGTTTCATGTTATAGAATTGTTTATTTTATTTTTCACGAAACCATAACTTTTTTTGTAAAAAAAATCTGGTATCCAAGTCATTTTCTTTTCTTTTTTTTTGTTTTAACAACCCACCCCCTTTTAATCTGTTATGTAAGTGTAAACTTAAACTCTTTAACTAATGATATTTAAATTTCATGGGTGGTCCAATTGACCTTGATCGATTTTCGTTACATAAGCAGTTGAATAAAAATGATAAATGATTTCACAGAAAAAAAGTAACTGAAAATTATAATACGGTTAAGTGAATTGCCTTTTTTTGTTGTTGATTAAGTGAGGATTGAATTTCATCTAATAAGTAGTAATGAATCCATATTATAACAATAACAATACTTAACATTATATAGTATAACATGTTTCAATATTAAATGTATATTATACTTTAAGAAACTCTTTTAAGTTATATTTCAATAGAGAAGATTGAAATATACGGCGAAGATCCATTTGATATTGTTTGTTTGAATGTTCCCATTGATGCTTAGGACTGCAATTGATCAGTCTTTTATTGGCGTATATGCATCTTGTACAGATTGCTTCGATATTATCTTCAGTCACAAGCATTATAAGCAAAGAAAGATGGTGGTTAGAGACTTGGATTCTACTGCTAATCACAATCATCCCCACTTATATTACTTGTGAGTGAAGGCAATACTGAGGCAATTTACACAGGATGTACATAAGAGACTAAACAATTGAAGTTCTAAACATCAATGGGAAAATTCAAACAAACAATAACAAATGAATTTAAACTTCACCCTATTGAACAAGCAAATGGCCATCAGGACTCAGTAACTAAGTGGATAATGTGGTGGTGATTGAATTTCAAAACATTAGTTTGAAGCAAACTGTACTGGGTTGGAGTCCTAGAGTGAATATCAACTGTGAGATACAGGTGCATACAGTTAATAAGTCACAAATGAGACGAAACACGCGTTCTGGATTCCATCGCTATCTATCATCCATCTTTACTCATAATAACTACAAGATGTTTTTAACATGCTATTCCTATGTGTACTGAAAAACTAGTCAAAGATTAGAATGAAGAGTCTCAGTTTTTATAAAAATCTCATTACATTTAATCTAATAACTTCTCGCACAATAGTTCACATTTCTAGTTTCAGACAATTTGTAATATTATGCTATCATCATCTAATATCACCATTAATGTCTGTTTCATGCCTAGTTGTTTTCTCATCGTAACTGTAAGCACTCTGAAATTACAAATTCTAACGTGATTGTAGATAACATTTTGACATAGTTTTAATGGAGTAAGTTGAGATGGATGTTTTAACCGGAAAATGAATAATCAAAACAGAAAGAAAATACAAAATATAATTTCCGATATAGTAGCTGAGATTGCTGAATATTTATATTTTCATAGTTTACATAAGGAACTGTTGTGGAAGATGATCATAGAATACCACAACTTGGATGTCGGCTCAAAGGTCTATAGGTCAAACCATCATAATGAAACTTAAAGGTCCTTAATTCGGCCTCCTGTGGAGTCACGAATGTAGACTGCTGAGAGATCTCATACCAAAACGAAACGACTGCCCAATGTTTTCTATTATTCAATTACTATCCAAGATCATCCCATAATGTAAACTGTAAATATATAATAATCTTCACAAACTCCTCCCCACACTAAGTATTTTATGTTGACAGTAAAGTCATAAACACGAACTAAGAGTGCAAATGAACAATTGATTTTTAATTCGAGGTAAAATTTAGTTAGTACTTTGTTTGAACCCCGAATTGAACATCAACAGCAGGATGCAGGTACATCCTACTGACAAGTCTCAATTAAGACAAATACGACCTTGTGAATTCCACTGCGAACCATCATCTATCTGTGCTTGTAATTTTGTAAGATTATCCGATTTCATTATCAAAGAGTTCTAGTTTCTTCTCTTTAAAAGAATTTCTATACCTGAATACTTCTTACACTGAATAGTTTATGTGAATAATAATGACTTTAAATTTAATTTTCACAAGTAATCAAAGTACCAGATCACTTTACAATATAAATTACTTCTGTAATATGAGAATTATCAGGTCAAAGGTACAATTGGGGAAAATAAAACACACAGAGAGTTTAAAGTGACTTGAGTGACTTCTTTTTTGTTGAAAATAAAAAGTAAGAAACGAATTTATATTTTAAATGGTTCAATGATTTGGTTGTTTTTATTCAATAAGTAACTTGATCGTTTATTGGCGGGCAATTCAATTATTATTTTTATCCTGTATATATTTTGCATATTCATCTTATCATATTAACTCATTTGAAACGGTGTTAGTATTGTAAATAAAGTGTTTATACAAATGCAAATAAATTGAAAGATGGTGGTTTGGTCGTGGTCTTAGTCGACCAAACCATCCAGCTCAGAGAACAAAACTCCATCAAAATTGAAAGATTGTTTACATTAAAAATTGACTTCATATTAGTCAACTATTAAAATCCAAGGGAAATTAGAGGGTTGGGTTGTTTTGCCTTAAAATAATACTTATCAACATCTTCCTTATCCAAAATTCTAGAATGTAGATAAATGTTTCGTAAACTTGAATGATCTCCATAAACATTTTGAAATAAAAGCAAACAAACTTTTCTCTATTAACCATTTATACAATGATCGATTATTGTTGGACAAATAGAACATGAATCAATTAAAGCTAGATCACTATGGAAAACCTGGAAGCACTGGACGGCCATTTCGTCCCATTGTGGAACTCATCAGTAGTGCGCATCCACGACCACGCCTCGCAAGATTCGGACCCAGGACCTATAATTGAAATTACTATAATATCCACAGAACCCTTCTGATATGAAACAGATAAATGTTTGACACATTATTTCAAGAAAATTATGAAATACGCTTATTTATAACGTCTAGAGTTTCTTTTTTGTAGTGGATGAGAACACAATTGCGGACAATCGAAGGTATTTGATAATACAAAATTATAGAATATATCTAGTAAAGTCTGATAACCACACAGGGAAGTCTTCATTTGCAAAATATCAATCGATTGTCTTAAACTTCATTGTTCTTCCGTTTCCACACCAATCATCCTTTGTCCTCATTCTCTTTTCTTCAATTTTCTTAACCTTCTACCACCGGGTATTGCACTTTTGATTAATGATACATACTACTTATATCTATCGACATCAGTAACATACATCACAATTTAACTCAGTGAAACTATTCTCACATGTAATTTGATGTTCAACAATTCTTAATAAATTAATAGCTACCTCATATTGAGTTAGACAATTGTTGTAAAATATTGTTTTACTTTAATTAATATTCTTTCAGAATGTTGTATACCTTTAAGGTTTTATGAAGATATCGGGAACAATGGAGTTAAACAAACTAATGTTGATTGTTATCAGAATGGGTTTTGTGGAGAGTTTTAGAAATTTCACAGGTTGAAATCATGAGTCGATTGAAGCTAGACCACCATGAAAAACCTGTGAGCACTGGACGGCCGTTTCGTCCTAGTATGGGACTCCCCAGCAGTGCGCATCCACGATACCGCACCACGCGGGGCTCGAACCCAGGACCTACTGGTTTCGCGCGAGAGCACTTAACCACTAGACCACTGAGCCGGCCGGCGTCCAACGGTGTTAATGTCTAACTTCGACCAATCCACAAAGTTGCGCCACCGTACACCATTGTCTTCAGTTGATTGGTTGATCACAATTTTATTGTAAAATTATATATTGTATAATTTTCTTGGAAGCTAATCATTGAATAGTGTAGTACTTCCTGGGAATAACTGAAGGTTTTTGTGTTCTGTTTAAAAAATTAGTTGATGAGCACATACCCTATATGAAGAAATTGGAATAAACCAACTATTCAGTTCTTCCAGTGTTTCTAACTGATATGAATTTTACTTAGATTGTTTATAGTATTTAAATCTTAACAGTGTTTCTTTGGATAATGGATAGAAACATGTAAAGAAGAAGATATTATTCTTGTAAAAAGATATTTCACAAACTCTATTTGAATTTAAAGGTGCATGTTATGATTTAAATCAACACTAATTATATTTTCTATTCAGCATACATTGTACTCCTTTGGATTGATGATGAAAACCAGGAAGAATTAGGTGAAAATTCTGAGTAATCAATACATAAGCTCATTTCAATCATCGGACAGAATGTTCAAGTTTCATAATGAACATTGAATTATCAGAAAAATTGATTCGGCATCATAAGTTCGAGGTCTCATCGAGTTATATGTACATACAGATTTCTAAAAGATCCCATATTAGAAGAAAACAACTGTCTATCACTTCATTTATTGCCATTTATTGACATCATTACGTAGCGTAAATTATAAAATTCAAAAATCTAAATCAATCTCTCATTCTAATAATATACAAGTTTAAATTAATTATTAAAACAAAGATGAGAAACAATTATCTATTATTAGTGTCCATGACTTAAATTCAATTTATGTCATAGTAACTAAATGATACATAGAAAAAAGGGAATCAATGAATAAATGATTGGAATTGATTACCGATTAAAAAATAATTTCACTGTAGCATTATACTGAATCTTTAATGAGCAGTGTAAAAAATTTTTTTTTAAACAGTAGGGGATTTGGTAGAGATTTAAAAAACAAACAGTTGAATTCATAAATCAATTGAAGCTAGACCACCATGAAAAACCTGAAAATATTGGATGGCCGTTTTATCGTTGTATGGGGCTCCTCAAAAGACAATGATGGATGATGGCGTAATTTCGTGGATTAGTTGAAGTTAGACACTATTACCATTGGATGCTAGCTCGGTAGTCTAGAGGTTAAGTGTTCGCGCGCGAGACCGATAGGTCTTGGTGTCGAATCCCGTAAGCAGGATCGTAAACTCGCGTTACTGAAGTGTCCTGTACTGGGACGAAACGACCATCCAATGTTTTCAAGTTTTCAATGGTGATCTAGCTTTATTTGATTCATGAATTCAACTACTAAGTAAACAATATTCTGTTTTGGAAAATAGTTACAAAAATTGGAATTTGACTGAACAATAATTAATGATTTTTGTAAACTCTGTAGTTCACTTTAAGATTCGATAAAAAACGAAATACAGCACCATGTTTTTTTTCTTTACAGGTTCAACTACGTGTTTCTGTTGTTTTATTCATTGCTAATGTATCTTGCTAGCTGTTTGATGTCTCAAATTAATCTTCCAAAGCATGATTTAATAGCTAAAAATGAACGTAGTCACTTGTTCATGTTTATTGTTCAAAATAAATCAGAGAATAGAGAACATCCTTCTAAATTAATATTGTATTATAATATTATGTCAAATATAAAGATTTCAGTCTGCTAATAGATAATTTAAACATTATAATTACTTCTTGAATATTTGATCACAATTAACTTTTGATTAACCAAGCACTTAGAGACAATATATGACAAATATTTAGTCGGTTTTTGTAAACAACTTATGTATCCATCTGCTTCATGGTAATCAGCATAGTATCTAACTGACCAAATAAGTCAATAATGATTAATTAGGCATATCATACAAACAAAATTGTTATCAAATCAAATAGAATGTAAACATCAGATGGGTTTTGTGGATATTACAGTAATTTCAATGGTTAAGATCATGAGTCAGTTACAGCTAGACCATCATGGAAAACCTGGAAGCACTGTGTCGCTCAATTTCGTGGATTAGTTGAAGTTAGACATTAACACCGTTGGATGCCGGCTCAGTGGTCTAGTGGTTAAGTGCTCGCGCGCGAAACCAGTAGGTCCTGGGTTCGAATCTCGCAGGGGGGAGAGGTCATGAATGCGCATTGCTGAGGAGTCTCATAGTAGGACGAAACGGCCGTCCAGTGCTCCCAGGTTTTCCATGGTGGTATAGCTCCAATTGACTCATGATCTTAACCATTGAGAATTTAAACAGTTTAAAATGGATATAATTTTTTACCGAAAGAACAAACACTGATATGAAATAACTCTTTTTTTCACATCAATACTTCGAAAGTAGATTTTAAGCGATAAAATGGAGTTATTTTATTTCAATTAAGTTTGTTCATCATAAGTTGATATTAACCAGGAAAAATGTTAAGAACTGTGAAATACTGAATAACTATGTTGTCTTAAATAAAGAATTCGAGCTATTGTGTACTTAATATATGAACTTTTAGATTTGGTGTTGAGTGCTAAAGTTTTAAAGAACTGATAAGGAATTCAAACAGTTAAGTTTTACAATCAGTCAATGATTGATATGGGGATGGTATCGTTCAATATTCTAAAGGTGTATTAGTATATCATTTTTAACATTTTTGGTTCTATAGGTCACGTTCACTGAGTAACACTGAGAAATTCATTATGAAGGTAGTTACTAATGAATCTAGAGATCTTTGTTCCATTGTAGATTATAATTCTTGATCAGTATAGTACCAGTGTAGTACATAAAATATAACATAAGAAGTTTTTATTAAACATAACTGTCAGATTACATATTGTTCCTGCTTTGATGTCTTATTTATTTATTACAAGCAACTTTGATGCGTATAACAGGTTTTTACATTGGAATAATCGTTATACGATCCTCAAATCTATAGTTTAATAATCTATTTATTGGTAGACTCTCCTCAAAGTGAATTGAATCCTGGACAACTTTTTTCATATAATTAAGTCCACCTACCTGATGGTGAAGTGAACGAACATTCGGGTGTGGAAAACTAATTCACTGGTTGACGCAAAATTACAGAATTTTTTCGTAAAATATGAAAACCATATGTTAAATACATCATTTGAACATTTTTTTAAAAATTTGTCTCTTACAGGCCTCACCATTCCTTCATTCCTGTTGTTATATTGATTACTTTCAGTTTCCTTCGCTCTTCTCTTCATTTCAATCCTCTCAACCTCTTGATCACAGGCTTTCAGCTTCTGTATGATGTTAAGTACTACTTATATCTGGAAACACAAGTAACATACACCATAATAGTATTGTGTTTACTAATGAATAAATACATTTCAACGGTTGAGATCATGAGTCAATTGAAGCTATACCACCGTGGAAAACCTGTAAGCACTGGACGGCCGTCTCCTCCTGGTGTGAGACTCCTCTGCAATGTGGATACACGATCCCGCCTCCCAAGATTCGAACCGAGGATCCATCAGCCTCGCGCGCGAGCCCTTAACCACCAGACCACTGAGCCGGCCGGTATCCAACAGCCTTAATGTCTGATGACTTATAGGCCCTGAGTTCGAAGCTCGCAGGGAGGAATCATGGATGAGCACTGCTGAGGAGTCTCGCAATAGGACGAAACGGCCGTCCAGTGCTTCCAGGTTTTCCATGATGGTCTAGCTTCAATTGACTCATGATCCCAACCATTCAAATTATTAAAATCTCCACAAAACCCTTTCTGATATGAATAAATATATCTCAGGTACTTTTATACACACACTAATAATCATTGAACACTATTCTAAACCATGATTATGGAATGTATGAAAATGTACTGAAGATAATTTTCGACTGAATGACTGGATATCGATTTAATTGTCCAGTTGTTATCAGTCAGTAGGTTGCAGTAGTCTTTGTTCCACTATTCAACTAATCATACATAAAACTATCCACTTAAATCATAATATAAACCTATAATTGTGAACAAGTAACATTGTTTTAACTAAACAATTCAAGTAAATTAGTTTAATATGAAAAGTTTTTTTAGAAATTTTCTATGATCAAAACACACAACACACAGTTACACAAATAAAACAGTCGTTTTTCTTCTACCTAACAAAAACAAAGTAGATGCCTAAAAGTTTTTCACTTGAAAATAAAGGAAATTTAACTTCATGCGGTTAATTCTTCGCTTCATTCTTCTTTCTTTACCCTACCATCTCCTGTATACCTTCGTTACATATTCAACTTCTGGCTACCTAATTACTACTTAACGAGCTTCATTTAACTTAATCATATTCTTATATACAATAAAGTAAATGAGAAACCTTTTTTTCTTTCTTTTCCCCTGATTCATTTTATTTATTTATTTTTTAAGATTATCACCATCATTGCTATTGAGTTTTTTCTGCTACTTATCATTCTTCTGCCCACTCCACCCTACTTAATTCTTGTTGATTTATATACATATACATACATATGTATATGTATTGTTGTCCATCAAACAACCCATCAACCTGACAACAAGAGCGCTATAAGGGAAAAGCATAAAAAGAAGTTAATTATTTTTTTCTGTTTTGATTAGTTTTATTTATATTTTATTCCTTGTTGTTATTGTTGTTATGCTGTTGCTGTGTGACACTGTTGATGATGATGATGATGGTGGTGGTGGTGATGTGAAACAATTTCTCAGATGAATCAATTTATAATGGATTTATTTATATAAGTTTGACAATATGTATCAATATGATTGAGAAAAATAATCGATATGTTAATTAAATTTAACCTTAAGAGAATGGATCTTCTTTATGAGTGTGTTTATGTATGTGTGGCTGTAAGTGTATGTGTGCATCTAATATTAAGTGTTAGAAACGTTTGTCGATAGGATAGAAGGGGATAATAAGATTAAATCTGTGCCAAACTCTCTGTTAAATGTTTTAATGATGATGACTTCGGAGACCATTTCCCCTAGCTTATAATACTGGAAAGTTTTATTGTTTTTTTATTTATGCAATGGGATGATTTGATTTCTTAATTTTCTACTGACTATACTTTCATTTATATATGTATAAATTGGAATGCAATAATAATAGACATTATGTTACACCATAAACTATCGTCAGACATGGATTCTTCTTTCAATTATCGTCCAGATAATTGATCGGATATCCATTTCATTTTTGTTGAGTCTCTTTTTGGTGTTGATCAAATTCTGTCGATGAAGTTCCACTATATACTCTAGTCTAAGCGATTGGACATCGTATTCACTATTTTATCATATTAGTTAACTGGAGGTAGAGATCCTAGATCTAAGTTTCTTCCAAGTTTGTGTATTTGTGACCTTGATGAAACTGATACTTCCTCGTAGAGTCGTTGTTAGGCAAGGAATATACATTTTTCTAGAATCCAATACTGTCTATGGAATTTACACATACATCACCTGATGTTATAACAAGTCAGAAACGTCAGTCTAGGGTTTCGTCCTGACAACTTCTGAAAACTTAATATCGACAGTTTAAAGCTAACGAATTCACTGTGCTGGATGATGAACTTTTTATTGAGTAATCTCATACTGTAAAAGGAAACAACTATTGAATGCTCTATGGTTTTCAATAATGTCTTAACTAGTATCTCACCAGTGCAATAAAGCGACTTCAATAATTGAAAAATCTTCCCCAAAATCAGTTATGTTAATTATTCATTGACTAAATGTCTTTTTTAGGGCGTTTCTTTACCATTAGTTGGGATCCCAGATATATTAATATTTATAGTACTAGTTAATCATAAATGATAACAGAAAACAAAATAATTTTATCAAACTAAAACTTGAATGAAGTCACGTAAACATGGAAAAATCAAATGTAAATATTTACTATTATAGTCTTAAATAAACGGTAATGAAATAAAAAGGTAAAAAAAAATTTGGAAAACACACTAGTCAACGTGAATACAACTTATTTCAAGTTGATCATTGTCCAACGTTTTTGTGTGTGCATGGGTGTGTGTGTGTGTGCATGTGTATATGTGGATATGAGTCATATGAGTAGTATCTTTTTTGTTTCATTTTAAGCTTTATCCAATATTTTTATAAATATTTTGACTGTTTATGTTTATATCTGTGTTTGTGTATCATTGAGTTGGAGGTGATTTCATACTGTACACATATGAAAGAAATGTTCTCCAATAAAGACGGATAGTGGTTAACAGGTTTGTCAATGTGTTTCGTTAGTCTCGCTGCATGTAAGTTATTTACTTTACTTAGAACGTGATTTCCGCTAAGTTACTTATTACATGAATATACAATTATAATCATTGTTTAGATTAAACAAACATTGGTCATTATTTAAAGAGCTAGTTCATTGTTCTATAATCATATCTTAAAGTCGATAGATACTATACTGATCAGTTCACATATTGAAGATACTTTACACGATGTACTGACTCCAACTAAACAACTATATGACATCACGGAGTATGGAATAAATGCTACGTTCTAATGTTGCAAAAACCTTTAATATTTGTATTTAGGACTCCATATATGATCAGATTTTAGACTTTCATTTCCAGTAGTCAGTGCCTAATACCTGTTAGAAAAATCCTAGTGGCTAACTGGGGTTCAAAGCTCAGTGTGAAACAAATGGCTCCAGGTTCGGGTCCTGATATGAACAGCAACGCTAAGGTGCGGTTATATCCAGCCCATAGGTACAAAATAAAATGAAACACGTATCTCGTATCTCACTGTTAGCCCTATTCCCATGTATTTTATATAGTTTAACATATGATTTTAGTATGCTTGTAGTAATCATTCCATTTAAATCCATTAGTCTCTTAGATAAATTTGGATAGTGTAATAATAAGATGAAGAGTATCAGAACTATGTTCTTAACAAGTTTATGTGTGATCAGATTGTTCGAAATGTATTGCGCTAATATACCACATAGTTCTGATAATCGTTAGTTTCTTATTACACTAAATAAATCGTCTCATTATTCTCAGTATTTTAGATCCTTGTGAATAATCCCTATATATTATTGATATTTTGTGACAAACAAATCAGTCATTGTATTTACTATCAGAAAGTACATTTCATGTATCACTATCAAGGTTTGAACTAATCATTTGAAATAAATTGAGAATCGGTTAGATTGTAAATAATAAAACTAATTCAACCGTTAAAATGTAACAATGTCCACAAATCCCCATACTAATAATAATCATGTGCTCACTAGAGACTAGCTTTGAGATCCGTGTCGAGTATGAGACAGTTATCCACCTCAGGCAATGGATGAAGGATCGCACGAGATGATAGATCAATTGAATTTAGACATTGACACCATTGGATACCGGGTCAGTGGTCTAGAGGTTAGGCTTTCGTACACGAGACCAAAGGTGCTGGGTTCGAGTCCCGTGTGCAGGATGGTGGGTCTGCACCGTCGAAGAATCTCATTCTAGGACGAAACAGCCGCCCATTACTTCCAGGTTTTCGATGGTAGTCTAGCTTAAACTGACTCATGAATTCAACTGCTAAAATACTATAATCTCCACAGATCCCTATACTAATGTTTATAATATTATAATGAGTAGAAAATCAAATTTCTAATCTTTCACTACCTTGTATAAGTCACTTTTTCAGAGAATGAATAATTTAGCGACTTCAATTACAACAAGTTCAGTTAGTACAAACAAATAAGGCAAAATATTTACTCTTGATCTCAATCGGAATCGAGCGAAGAAAGTTCTCGTTCGAGCAGACTTCTTCCTCCAACATAAATAACATTGAAAGACAATCTCATCACGGTAGTCTGAACAAAGTACTGCAGTCATTTCATTACTTCAGTCACAAATGAAGAAACTTCTTAGTATTCCCATCTGTTGTAGCTTCTCAATAATCACATCTTTTCTAAAATCCGCTGTAAACCGATCGTACGTGAGCATCAGGTACTGAAATTGGCTCCATAACCTTGAAATCCCTCAAACGCTTCTGATTGGCTAGTTCATAAATTAGAATCCCGCTGACACTCCTGAAGAGTTCAATACTAAGACAAACACGTGACCAATTCTATTCCCCTCAAAAATAACTAAACTCAACAAACTAATAATAAAAATGCTTTTTGTAACCACCTTACACAAAAGTACAATTCAGATCATTATAGTTAGCATACAAACTCTTTACATTTCTTGTAAACAAGCTTCGAACAAGAAACAATCCGATTATGATAGAATTATAACAGATAAGATATTGAAAGAAAAAAACAGGTTTTTTTCCTGTTCATTCAACATACTTCCAACTGAATCAACATCTAAACTCTTAATTTTAATTTAATAAATTCATTCTGAGAATAATTTTTCTTAGTTAAAACAGGAAGAATTGTGTTCGTGATAATAAAAAAAAGAAAAAGAAAAGAGAAAAATAGCATCTTCAATCTCTTACAATGCCATGGAAATAGAAATCGAAACTAACTAACTAACTAACTGGCTTAAATATTTAAAAAATCTCAACATTTAAAAAATTCCCAGCCCCCCCCCCTGTAAAACATGTTGTAGTTGTTTGTTGGTGTTTTTTCTTTGTCATGCCGTCTACAAGTGTTTTTGTTGTCATGAGAAAAAGCAGTGAATTTTCAATTTGCACCAGCATCATTATCATTTATTTATTCATTTATTTATCAAACTGGTAAAATTGTTGTTTAGTAAGTTATTCATGAAATTATAAGAAATAAATCAATCTAATCTCATTTAATTTGAATAGGAAATTTTAAAAAAAATAAAATTCTCAGTTTAGGGGTTGTGGAGATTGAGATCATGAGCCGGTTGATGTTAGACCACCATTGAAAACCTGGAAGCACTGCATGGCCGTTTCGTCCTATTGTGGGACTCCTCGGCAGTGCGCATCCACGATCCTTCTCGCGGGATTAGACATCAACACCACTGGATGCCGGCTCAGTGGTCCAGTAGGTTAAATGTTCGCGCGCGAGACTGAAGGCCCTGGATTCGAATCCCGCGAGCAGGATCGTGGGTGCACACTGCTGAGAAGTCCCACAATAGGACAACATGGCCGTCCAGTGCTTCCAGGTTTTCAGTGGTGGTCTAACATCAATCGGTTCATGATCTCAAACAGATGAAACTCTATTATACCATGTTGGAGAAAGTTTATTGAAATCCTTAAAAAGTATCACTGATAGATTTCAATCAGACAACTACTAGAATTCAGGAACTACTGAAGTTGTAGTGAGAAACCATGACTAATACAGTTTAACTAATCTAAGAGTCAGGTAGTTACTCACGAATGGAATTGGATAGTGATTGCTTAGTATCTCAGTGTGATTGGGATTAGACATGTAGTTAACTGGATACCGGTTCAGTTTTCTAATACTTAAGCTCTGGCGACGAGAATCGAAAGCCAAAGCTTTGGTTCTTATTAGTATAGTGGGTGGGCACTACTGAATAATCCAAAACTAGGACGAAATACCTGATCAGTGAATTCTGTTTTTCAGCGGTTCATGACATTACTATATAAATGAAGTAATATTAAGTTAAGGCAAAATTTTAAGTTTTTGATATTTTTCAGTATTTAACTTAAACTTTCAATCTAATGGAGTAACCTAATTGATCACAATATTCCACCTTGTCTACACAATTGATATTGTCAACATCATTTCGGGGCGATGTGTTATCATTCAACTTTTATTTGATCTAAAGTCCAACAACAAAATTAACATATCTTAAATGCTGTCTGAAACACGTAACTCTGTCAGCACATGATATAACCTACATTATATATTACGTGGCATAGCAACTGTAGTATTGCACAATATAGATTCTAAATTTTAAAAGATTCGTGTAGCTATTTGAAGATTAAAGAACTGCCTTGCTAATGAATTTCATCCAGAACTAAATCTAAGTTTGACAAAATTACTGTCAGTATTTCAAATAGTCGTATGATGTTAAATAAACTGTATACTAATGCTAAACCTTTTGAAGTAATGACCACACCTCAAACTTCATTGATATTTGGTACCAAATAGTTACTATGATTTAGGGTGATTACTGATGGAGAAGCGATTGTAGCAGAAACCAGTGCTTCATGTCATTGATCATTGAAGTAGAAAATTTTCCTTTTTATTTTTTTGATTTATGATGTTACATAATCGAAACAACTTATCCTATTGTAAAGCCAATCATCGTAAGCCATTAAAGTATATTTTTCATTACAATTTCAGATTACTTTAAAACGAAAATAAACAATGAAGGTTTTCTTAAATATCACTTCTTCACAGTCACATATTAGGCTTCATTTTCAGATATTCTTTGGTTCAGTGGAATAGAAAATTTTACGGAATGATAGCAGTCATCTTCTTGTAGTTGATTCATGTATTGTCAGTGCGAATCTATTCCAATCAATGTGTTAAATTATCTCTCCCATATCACTTTTATTACTAGAGAGGATTTAACATTATCAGATATATTGAAAAGCATTATGTAATAACAATTCAGCAGTAACATCTAAATGAGAATAAGAAAACTTTGCATGGAAAATGTTTTATGTATCAAACAAGTCACTAAAATAGATAAACTACGTCAGCTCGTTGGTTTAGAGGTTGGACGTTCGCGTGCTAAACCAAAGGCACTGGGTTTCAGTCCAAGTATGGGATATTTGATGCGCACTGTCGATGAGTCCCATCCTAGGACGAAACGGCCGTCCTGTACTTCCAAGTTACCAAATGTGGTCTAGCTTAGATTGAATCGTGATTTCAACTGTAAACATTATAAAGGGTTTAAAAATTCCAATCAAATTAAAACACTAATATATGAACGAAGAATATTCTTTTCAGAAAATTCTCTTCAGTTTCTACAATTACACATCCAAATTAATATTACAAACAGTGGCAAGGTCTAAGACAACGTACATGGTTTAAAGTTATAGCGTGTCAATTTAGGATTATTAAACAAAATAAAATTATTAATTTTGAGATGATTTACATGCAATATTGACTTGAATCAGCCTATATGTTAAGCGAAATTGTAAGATTCATGATCGTAATAAATATAGACCAGATAGGGTGAACAACTATTCTACGTATTAGTTTATATGAAATTAGTAGGAAATAATAAAATAGTATCAGTGTTAAGTAGATTAATCACGTATTCAAGGGAAGTAATAGCGATGTAAATCAAACTATGAATAGTATCATACATGATAAAATGATCAACAAAAATATACGTCAGTAATGCGAAATTATCATGTTACAAAAGTTCCAATCATATATATTATAAGCGGAGATTATGGTGGCTAGCAGTGGAATCCATGATACCCTCTTCATTCTATTTGAGACTCGTCAGCTGAATGTACCTGTATCCCAGAGTTTGTGTTAACTCCGCGACTCAAAGTCAACACCATTCGTTTCAAATGCCATCACGTTATCCAAATAGAATGCAACGCACGACCTGGATTTCACTGCTAGCCACCATCATCTCCGCATATAATACTTGTAACTTACGGCAATATCGAGTCACAGGATGCACATATGCCAATAAGAGACTGATCAATTTCAATCCTAAATATTGTTTTAGAAAAGCAAACACATTATTTTATTGATTTACGTCAATTCTCATAATAATAATAATAATAATAATAATTATTATTATTATTATAATCAGAACACTAGTATCCATCTTAAAAGTTACCTATCGAAATAATGATCTATTGTTAAGTCGGTAAATGTATTAATTAGGAGACGAAACATTTTCTTCATTTATAATAATAATATTTGCTTTTGCAAAACTTTATAATCTGTTGGGCTATAGGTGTTTAGCTTACAGAATACATTTGCAATAATCTGTTGTGTTAAAAGTGATCTGTTGTTAGTTGGTGAAATATTAAAAATGATATACTGTTGAATGATTATTGATTTAAAAAAACAACCATTAATAGTACACTTAGGTAATGTGTACATACAACGTGGATAAAGATCGAACTCAGAATATACAAGTCAAAGGATGAATAAATGGATACCATTGAGGAGAATATTACATAGTTCACATGTTTAATTACAGTTAGTTCAAAATAGGATGTAACTATTATCAGTTGTCAATGCTGATACTTGCTATACTTCTTAAATGAATGAAATTCAACAGATATAGATTTTAACTTGAATTTCAACAAGTTATCCACTGGATAACTATACAAAGATCTAATGTTTGTGAACTGTCAAAGATGACTGTATATTTTGTATTTTATCCTTAACACGTTGATTTACGAACACATCTAATGAATCGCTTATGAACTATCTACTTATTGATACCTATTTTTTAATGGTTATACTGTGATGTGTGCTACGTATATTGACATAAGTAGTAGATGATGTTAGTCATGAACAGAAGGTCTGACAGCAGAGATATAAGAGGATCAAATAGTAAAGAATGGAAACAGAATCCAATTTGAATGAAAATGCAAGAACAATGAAGTCTGAGTTATTATGAGACAATCGATGGACAATTTACAAATTACATATTCACTATTTAATTGTTAAATTTTATTAACAAGTCCTGTAATTTTGTGTTAAATACATTCGATTGTCCCCACTGGTGTTCTTGTTCACTAAAATACAATTGTTTTTAATTTGAGATAAAAACTATCCTTATCTTAAACTAATCTTAACAAATTACTCAACTAAATCATTTCATTTTATCCTTTATCAGTTATTCAATAACATTGAGTTGTGAATGGTTGATTTACCTAAAATAACGAAATAATGTTTAATGTTACATAACAACATGTTCATTTAAAACGTAGTATCTAGGCATTCAATATCTAATTGTAAATAAAATACCGCTAAAATCTAATTAAAATCAAGGTCATATAAACAAACATTTAAATCTGTTTCATGTTTTTTTTCTTCGTTTAACTAAGTAAGTTTTTTTTTGTTTTTTAAAACTTAAATACTTCCAGGTATCTGGTCATATTTATCTTAACTGACTTTTTTTGGTTGCTACGGCAATCTCAAAGAATCATTTTGAAGATACGGTCCCGTTTTTTCGGTTTTCTTTTTGTTTTTTTGTTTTTTTTTTATTTTTTGGTTTTTCAAAGTGTTCATCTTAATTAATAATTAACTATGTTAATATAGAATTTAAAAGAAAATTTATCAAAGAAACAAGTGGATTGAATTGAAAAATTGTTTTTCAATCATAAAATTTTCCGACAAACTAAATAAACATGCTATTAATTAGGTATCAAAGAAAAAAAAAGCATTATTGATCTAATCAAGGGGAAATTAAAACAATCATAGAAATGAATTCATTTGGTATTGGTTGTTTGAATCTTTTCATTGATGTTTGACACTGTCATTGATCAACCAGCTATTGGCGTATGTGTATCCTATTACTGTAAGTTACAAGCATTATAGACGGAGATGTTGGTGTCTAGCGGTGAAATTTAGGACGCGCATTTTGTCGTATTGAGGACTCGTCGGATGGATGTACGTGCATCTCAGGGTTGATGTTCACTCTTGGACTGGAACTCAGTACCGTTCGCTTCAAATGCCGTTGCGTTACCCACTTATCTACTGAATTGTAATAGCCACTTGTTTGTAAAATGGAATGAAGTTTTAAATTTAATTGGTATTGTTTGTTTGAATCTTTTCATTGATGTTTACGACTGCAATTGATCAGTACTTTATTGGCATATGTGCATACTATGTGTATTACTTCGATATAGTCTTTAATTCACAATCATTATAAGCAAAGATGGATTTAAATAAGTAACATAAACATTATCAATATGTATAATGGTTGCTATCAAGATTTAAGCCATAGAATAACAAAATGATAACACTTGGTCTGTAGTGAACGAGAACATAAGTGAGGACAGTCGAATGCATTACAACTTAAAATTACAGAATATCTTAGTAAAATCTGAGAACTATACAGTAAATAGTTCATATGTAAAATGTCAATCAATTGTCTCAAACTTGACTATTCCTTTTGTAAATGTCAATCAATCGTCTTAGACTTCATTGTTCTTTCGTTTCCAAACCAATCATTCTATGCTCTTGTTCTCATTTCTTTGATCTTCTTCACCTACTGCCATCAGATATTTCACTTTCGATTGATGATATATACTACTTATATCTGTCTACATCAGTAGCACACTACATAATACTTGTTATGTCTTCGTAAGAATGAATAAAGTATTGAGGTATCCAGTTGGTCTGAGGTAAATTCTATTTACGAACGATTTAGGATATTTCAAATATGAATCAACCAATGAAAACTAGAATAGACCGGATATCCATTACATAAAAGCATTTCAACGTTAATAATTCATATGCTAACAGAAAAAAAGGGAATTTCCAAATGCTGAAGAGTTACATATTGTGACGAAATAATTGTCTAGTTCTATCTGGCTATCATTAATTATCTGATTATAATCAGTTTTTATATAAAAGTAATTTTGACCAACGTTCATCTTATGTATATCATACAATTCAGTTTCAGTAGCAACACATAATGGTTGATGAAACGTTTTCTTAAATGAACTGTTATTCATTTTTTTCGATAGATGCTATCAGTGATAGTAAATCTTCTTTGAAACTAAGAGTACAGTTTATATTGCAACGTTAAAGATGAATGAGATTTTATTTAGTATGCAACTCTTAGGCCTTTACTAAGTATTAGGAAGAACACAGTCCCAAATAGAACAGAACATTTCACTGCCTTCCGCTATTCAGCCCTGCTTGAAATTCTTGTGACTTAATTGGGATATTAAGCCAATCCTCGAAGAATGAATGTGTGCTGAAAGAGACTGATCAAAGACATTCCTTAGCATCAACAATTATAAGATTTAAACATCCCTTACAAATAAACATCAGTATCATTTTTTTTACTGTAGTTTATAAGCTAGACTAAAATTTTGATTAGTGTATGGCATGTGTTCATCTTGAGCGGATATTTCAATATTATCTTCATGTTAGATTTCTAACTAGTAGTGGATTCCCGAGTAAACATATTTCGAGGTATGAACTTTTCGCCTAGGTTTGCCTGAATCTAAATCCCGATGTTTTTACTAAGACTCATATCCACTACTTATTAATTCAAACATAAATGTCTTATCTATTAAGCTATTGAATTCACACATCCACTCATCTGTTCAACGGACATGATTATTGTTAGCAAGTGTTCATGTCTAAACTGAATGCAGATTAAACTCTATATGACTAATAGTCGTCTATTGGTAAACAAGTAGGACTGAATTAATTACAACACTAGGACCGTTTATTCAGATGACACAAATGTTGAATTTCGGTTCTTGTAATATACGGCAGTTATTTGTTCTTTTCAAACAAGACATAATTTAATTGCTTGTATTATAAATTCATTTATTTTAAAAATTAGGTATCTGAAACCAATGATATTGGATTATTAATTGGAGAAGTTACAGCACTGGATCCTGATCTTGGATTAAATGGTGAACTGAATTATTCTATTCACTGGCCTCCAGGTCAAGGACCGAATCCTTTTGAAGTTAATGAAAAAGGTGAACTGATAACTCGTATGCCACTGGATAGAGAAAATCAACCCGAAGGTTATCATTTTATTGTGAGTGATTCATGACAATTATAACAAGTTATATAGTAATATTCAAAATTAATTAAATTTCTGGATAATTTTGTATATCTAGAATGAAGTTGATTTGATCTTTGATTTGAATCATCTGTTAATATACACTCCTGATCAAAGTAGAAACAACATATAAATGAGGCAACAGTGAGAGTTGCGTTTTCAGACGCTGAATAAACTTGTATATGCCACTTATGTGCATCTACAGGTAGACAAATTGTTATAACTTGTGGCCTTGTATCCTATTATATATAACGTAATTATATCACCAATTAGAAAACAGTGATTTATCAACCGAACCGATGACGCATAAAATCCGTACGAGCAGTCTTGATTCCTTACCGGTCCTGCTTCCTGCCTAGCCCTGCCTGTTAATTCCAGAATACCAATATCAGCCTTTGCGATATGAATCATTTATTTCAAACATACTGGGTTTATATACAAACCAAACACACCACATCGTACCATAGAATAAGAAACAACATTCGCACAAGATTTAGCCAAAAGTGGTTGAGAATGTGGGAGATAGTAATTGATACACTGGGTATAACTCAAGAATGGTAAATCATATAATAATAATTTATAAGTCAAAATAAAGCTTATGATAAGAGGAACACGAATATGAATAGTTTGGTTACTTTACAAATGCACAATAAAAATATATGTGTAGTAATAGACCAGAAATAGATTCCAACAGTTACCATTCATTATTTTCATCGGGATATAACACAAATCGACCTCGAGGTAGGCATTTAACGTATAGCCTTATACATAAAACTTTGCCTGGATTAACACCTAATTTATCGTGCAACTTTCAAGCGATCTGTAACCTACTTGGGATGTCAAAGAAATTGTAAACTAGCCAGTGTTAGATTTCAGTGAATAGTATTTCGTGAATTATTGTGATGTTTTGTTTTCCAAGCTGAATGATATTACTGAGTTTTCATTATCATTCTGGAATACATCACCGATCCATACTCGATGTAGAACTATTCAGAAATGAATTTAAAATTCTGGATTAATGGAATTTTAAGAATCCCAAAAAATTGCCGGATCCACAGCATTCGGATAAGTTAGTTTATCAAAAGACAAGTTAACAAGATAGTGGAAAGGCACAGAAGAGTATATGTCGATAACAAAACTTAGTGAGACAGACAATCATAGATGCAGTCATTAAAACAAGTGTTTTTTTAATATCTGTCTACGCAAAGTACTTCTGATCCATTGGTCAGACACTATCAGTAACAACCTATTGTGGGAGAGAACAAACCAGATCCCAACGGAGGAAGAAATCAGGAAGAAGCGATGGAAGTGGATAGGACACGCATTGAGCAAAGCACCCAACTGCATCACAAGGCAAATTCTCACATGGAATCCTGAAAGCCAAAAGAGGAGGGGAAGACCAAAGAACACACTACGCCGATAAATAGAGACAGATATGAGAAGAATGAACAACAATTGTGTAGAAATAGAAAGGAAGGCCCAGGATAGAGTGTGTTAAAGAATGCTAGTCGGCGGCCTATGCTCCATTGGGAGTAACAGGCGTAAGTAAGTAAGTAAGTAAGTAAGTAAGTAAGTAACTTAACAACAGTAGACTAAATACACACCAACTACTTACATGAAGTCAGCTCTAATGAAATACTCCCAGATAAAAAGAAAAACTTTAATATTGAACTAATTAATTCAGGAAATCGTGTTTTATTTTTTTATTCCACTTACAATTTTCAAATTAAATTTCCGCATAAACATAAACATTCAACAATCAATTGTTCATTCATTACTAGAAAATAAAAGAGGGTACCATTACAAACTGAACGTTATGAAGAGAGAAAAAAACACAAAATCAAACTGAAATGATAAAAAAATCAATTCAAATAAGACATTTTCGATTAAAATCAATAAAAATCTTCTTTATTGATAATAAAAATTGGGGGGGGGGTATTTTTGTTATTCGACCAAAAATGATGTATTAATGAAGTTATATTCATTGAGCTCATTCATCTAAGTTACAAATCTTCTCCACTATCTCAATGATGTCCATATATGTGTATATATATAGAGTTATATTATGATTGTTATTATGTATACTTGTTGGTCAATACAAAAAGAAACATTCCATTTCATTTGATTTTGATTTTGATCTACTTTTTCAATGTGTTCAATGGATTGTTGTTGTTGTTGTTTTATTATCTACTTACTTATTTGTTGAATTCATTCATTCATTCATTCAAATGACTATTTTATCATTAATGTTTTTTATTAGTTTAAATCCGTTCTCTGAATGATCAAGATAGTTAAAAGAATAATTAGATGAAAACAAGAATCGTAAACTAGGAAATGATGATTAGCTTTGATTCGATTTTTTGTTTAAATTAATGTATGGAGAAAAAAATAGTGAATACATAGATGGTCTTGAGATGGTGGAGAAGATTAGTAGCTCAGGTGGATGACTTTGATGGAGTTTTGTTCTCTGAGCTGGATGGTTTGGTCAGAGAACAAAACTCCATCAAAAAACATAGATGGTCGTTCAGTGTTTCCAGGTTTTTCATGATGGTTTAGCTTCAACTGACTCATGATTTCAACTATTAGAATATATAAATGTTCAAATGATGTTTTCACTATGTTATAGCTTTAGTTTTATTCTATAGTTGAATTCATAAGTCACTTAAAGCTAGACTACCATGAAAAACCTGTAAGCACTAGACGACAGTTTCATTCTAGTATGGGACCTCTCAACAGTGAGCATCCACGATCCCGTTCATTGGATTTAAACCCAGGACCTATCGGTCTCGTACATGAACGATTAACCTCTAGACCACTGAAACGGCGTTCAATGGTGTTAACGTCTAACTTCAACTAATCTACGAGTTTTATTGAAAGAAAAGTCAACTTATTAGATAAATTTCATGTGGTAGGTTTTTGAACAATGAGAAAGAAATGAAGTTACTACTTGTCTTGTTAATTCTAGACTAGTTAATGACTGTTTTTATCATTATGTGCTGATATCATCTGAAAAGTTGAACAATGTTTGGTTATATTGTGTTTTGTTGACTGTTTAGTTTAATTTCAAAGCTTTCATTATTCTTCTTCACAAAAGTTCCATCAACCATTAGTACAGATAGAAACGAACGTTTTTACTATTTTACAAATTCTAATTCAACTGATTTTTAATGATTTTACCTATAAACAGTTGTCTTTGAAGTTTTGTCAAGTTCACCTGTCTTTGTATGACTATTGACTGTCTTTTTTTGCTGATCTTTGATCATGTTATCGGTTAGCCTTCATCCCATAAATTGGTAAATAGTCTATGCGTCTATTAATTGCAGACTCCGTGACATTACTTGGATTTCCTCGATTAATTAATTTCCAAAAATTTCCTGTCAAACTCCCGGTCATAGTTTCCTCCATCGTAGAGTACTGCCTGATTCTTCTGTTATAGCTTAGAAATGATCAGTTGTGAGCAACCTACGATCTCACTTGAGACTGTACTCAGATCTTCAAAGACATTTCGAAAAAAAGTGTATGATTGAAGAGATTTTGAGCGCAATCCTAGGAATGTGAACAGTTTCACTTCGTAGTTGCCCAAACCATGGAAGAATGTTTTTTCTTAACATTCTTGTAGAGGAAACTAGATTAGTAGCGGTCTTGTTGACCTAGGAGTGTGTTTAAAGAGTCTAAGGGAAATTTACCTTCAGTCAGAAACACACAACCTTAATCCCATAGTCCTCGATGTGCTAGCTCTGCGTTTTAAAGATGTTACTACCGACGACCTAAATCTCTTGGGTAACTTGAGGTATGCCGGTCTTGTAAAACCTCAAGCTTCCTCAGTAGGAAGGTAGTATCAATGAAGATGATGGTTATCTCAGAGGAACTTTTCAATACTTTCACACTTCTGTAAAGCCAGTGGTACAACTTAGTTGTCAGAATTTAAGTTGTTGCTTGATCCCAACGTTCTCAAACCGACCTTTCTGATATGATAGGAACAAAAAGAACAATACAGCCAATGTAGCTCAGGTAGTTCATTACCACAGGTAAGCCGAGACACCATATCAAGGTAGAGGCTACAATTAGGGCACGAAATAGTGTTAGGATGATCTAGTAAAAGACTCAGGTCGATTTAATTTAGCTTATGGATATTGCAGCTGTAAAAGCATCAATTATCATGATATGCGATGCTAAAAGTTCCATGGATGATGAAAACGGGATACTAGTTTATAGAGTATTGAAATGTTCATCTAAATTATATAATGGGGTGCATGTTTTTAATCTTTTTTTTCAGCTTGTACGGTTTCTACTTATGGGTATTTTCTTAGCCAAATTGACGACAGAATACTAGGTCTCATAAAATGTGTTTGTTTGTATACAGAAATCAATTAAGATTAGGAATGACATTTTTATGACGCAAAATATGAGTCTGAAACACATCGATAATGAATAGATTTACGTAGCATGATATCCCTTCATGATAGGAACACCAAAGTAAAACTATAACTGATTATATTTTCTATCTGTAAAACAAAACTGTTGTGTCTTTAGGTCTGGCTAGTTATCACGTGGTTTGTTCGCCAATCGAAATATGACCTATTCAATCTTAGCACTGTGCCAAACCAATGACGTCCGACCGGTATGATCAGCCTAGCATCTTTATTGGTCCTTCTGCCTCCTAGACCTGCCAGTTGAGTGCAGAACGCCAATACCGACTTCCACTATGCGAATCATTTATTTCAAACTTACCTGGTTTATATATCAGTCAAACAGACCTCATCACACCATAAAATAGGAAACAACATTTATGCAAGATCAAGCCAAAAAAGTGGCTATGAGTATGGGAGACTGTAATTAATAAACTGAAGATAATTTAGGAACAGTAAATCATATAATAATGATCTATAGGTCAAAATGACGCTTATAGTAAGAGGAATATAGATATACATAATCTAGTTACTGAATAGTTATACAATAGCTATATATGTATATATTTATACATAATATTAGTCCATTAATAGATCTCGGAAGTTACTCGTAATTCAATCTTCACTAGGAAATAACAAAAACATTTTGTAATTGATTTCAGTAGTTGGCCAATATAATCTTGTGTACTATATACTAATTGTTATTGGGTAACACAACTGCGTAGCTTTTTATTTAATCTGATTAAAAGACTTATACAAAAAGTAATCTTGAAATAGGTTATTCATCAACAAGAAACCTTAATCACGTAAGGTTTTATGACAATGTCAAAGACCAACCTGAAATATTATTATTATTATTAGTAATACTAGTAGTAGTGTAGTGAACGAGGACAAGTGGAAACAATCAAACATACTTGATAACAAACTTACAGAACATCTTAGTAAAATCTGAGAACCATACAGTGAATACTTCATTTGCAAAATATCAGTCAATTGTCTCAATCTTGACTGTTTCCTTTTCAAATATCAATCAGTCGTCTTAGACTTCATGGTTCTTGCATTTTCACACCAATCACTTTTTGTTCCCGTTCTTTCCTTTACGACTTTCTGCTGCCAGACATTCTAATCCTGACTATCATTATATACTACTCATGTCGATATAAGCAGCACACACCACAATAGTGTTAGTATCGTTATTATTATTATTTCCGTATGTTTTATCATGTTATAAGTGAAAATCTATAAACCTTGACTGTCATCATAGTTATTTTGTTCATTAATGATCAATTAAACTAAGCATTTTGTTATTCGTACTTTGAGGTGATGTTAACAATTTATTGTCATTAATTGTTTTCGATCGAAACACTCAATACTTTACTTGTACTATGTAACATTCATTTTATTCATTATACTTAATGGATGAGGGTAATTTTTTTTCTTCTCTTTTAAAAGTATTTAGAATTCTTTACCATTTAAGGATGTCTTGTTTTTTAATCCTACCGGTTGTGATCAATGCTAGATTAGTGAATTAAAACAAACAAACAAACAAGCAAACATGATATATCAATCTGATCTATTTAGATTGAGATATGTATAGGATTTTAGAAAGGAAATATCCCCATGTACTTTATCGAATTCTCTTTTGTACTACTTAAATGTTTGTGATTGTACATTAACTGTAGGAATTGAAATTGAGACATAGAATGATTGTTTATGTTCTTTTGTTGTTGTTGTTGTTTAAGTGTATTTTTGCTGCGTTAAACATTTTGTGTTGATGGTTACTAAAACATTAGACAACATGATTTAATTTAAACAATTATTTGTATTGTAACTAGATGAATAGATCAACGTTTTACTATTGCGAATGCCTACTTATGAAGAGTCCCATACTAGGACGAAACAACCATTTAAGGCTTCCGGGTTTTCAATGGTAGTCTAGCTTCAATTGACTCATAAATTCATCTACTAAATTTTTACCAACTGTTTAATGAAAATCAAAAATGGAAACCACTGGATATTAGCTATTTAGTTTGAATGTTAAATACTTACAGGGAGGATTGAAAGGTTTAATCTCTCATAGGATTGTGTATACTCACTTCGGATGATTTTATGCTAGAATGAAGCAATTATTTAGTGTTTACTGGTTTTTAATGTTTATTGAGTTACAGTCAATATTGAGTTACAACCCAGAGCCTCCAGGTCTTATTGAGAAGACTTAGTGTTTATACCGATGAGCTGAAATCTAGTAGTGTACATGTCTAACCACAATCGATTCGCTAAGTTGCACGATGAACCGTTTTTGTAATGGGTAGTTGTTACATAACCGATGTGACTGAACTTCACTGGTCACAGCTTCTTCTAGCGCCATCTCTCAAAGTTACTCAATAGTCTTATGCTAGAAGGAAACGGCTGTCTATTGCTTCCTTGTTTTTAGTAATCAGTTCATGATGCTAACGATGAGAATTCTATAATATCTACAAACCCCTATGTAAGTTTCAAATAAACTGTTTTAATCCTAAACCTGTCCTAGTAACTTTTAATGCATATTCAGTGTCAGAGATACTGTGGAGATTTGTAATTTTTTCTTTATTTCCTAGATTTTCAATGGTTTGGGATTATTCACTGGTATATTTTTAGTTTCTGTATAAAACTCGTTGACAAGTGAAAATCTATGTCATCACACTAATCAAAACATGTAATATATGAAATACATGTCATAACGATTTGTAGTTCATCTTCGAATTTCTATTACTCTGTTGAAATTTATACACCTAATATCACATAAATCTACACAAAGAAAAACAGTTCGTCATTAATAAATTGACATTTAGTAGTCATCTGATTGTTTATTCTCTGAAACATCTGAAATATCAAAGAAACACTTCAAAAATAAGCAGTAATAATACGTATAGTCCTAATTCATTTGTATACTTGATTTCAGTTTATTCAAATACCTCTATAGAAGCATAAAAGCCTTGGGTTCGATATATAATGGCGTCATGGAAGAATACAGCCATGCACTTTCATACTGGTTTTCAATGATGGTTTAGCCTGAGTCATTTCATAACCATTAACTATGAACTAAGCAATCTCAACAAAAGTTCGTTGCTAATAATAATCAAGGATACATGTTTCATCCTATATAGAACTCACCAACTGAGTATGCTTACACCCTAATGTTGATGAAATCCATGTCTAATTTTAACACAACTCACCTAATTTTCAGCCACTTCCACTCCAGTAACTCCACATTATCATCATCATCATCATCAATAATAATAGTGTTATTTGAAAGTATTAGTTTAGGGGTTGTGGAGATTGTTAAGTTTTGACTGAGGTCATGAACCTATCATGGGACTCCCCAGCAGCGCGCATCCACGATCCTGCTCGCGGGATTCGAACCCAGGGCCTCCAGTCTCTCTTGCGGACGCTTATCCTACTGGACCACTGAGCCGGCATCAAATGGTGTTAATGTATAACCTCAACCAATCCACGAAGTTGCGCAACCGCCTTCCATTGTACTGAGGTAGACATCTGTTTCCACCCGACATGGATTAGCTCCACTGATCATGTCTTCTCACCAGAACTCCGAGAATTTTTTCACGAAGCTAATCACTAGTGAGCAAATGGTAATTATCAGTATATACCAATAAGAGACTGATTTATTGCAGTCCTAAATAACAATGGGAAGATACACGTAAAAAACACCAAGAATTCAGTCATGTGTTTTGAAATCTACCGGCTGTTTTCAAACACGTTAGCCAAAAAATATTTGGAATAAAATTGTTTGATTTAACATAATATAATCCAAGCAATGAGAGTAAACTTTAAAAAGTATATTTAACTGTATGTAATACATGATGACTGAAGATTTCAGATTGTGTCATTAGAATTATTTCCACAGATTTCATTTCCGATCTTAATACTGGATATTAGAATACTATTCAACTGGATCATTAAATGAAATCCAAAAACTTGAAATTCGGTCAGTTCATTTCATATGTTGAATACCATCATGTACATTATAATATGCTTACTTATTAGCATACACTATGAATGAGTTTTATCTAGGATGAAACCTCCATAAAATTTTCTGAGATGGTGGAGAACATTTGTAGCTCAGATGGATGATTTTGGTTTACAGGATAAGCTGTGGAGAAATTCGAATACTTCACTTCTACCTAAAGTTTGTACTGATGATGTTGTTCAAAATAACAATGAAAGCTCCACGACTAAACTATCCAGCTCAAAGAAAAAAATTCCTCTTGACTGATTAACAGTTTATTATGTAATCAGTGAATGATTAACTTTTTCTTTCAAATTTCTTCATTTAATCTATAGGTAAATGCATATGATAATGGTGAACCACGATTATCTGGATCAACACATGTAGAAATTGCTTTAATTGATATTAATGATTGTCATCCAATATTTACACAAGTCAATTATCATTTTTCATTAGATGAAGAATTAGAAATGAATTATACAATAGAATCATATGTAATTGGTCAAGTGAAAGCAACTGATTGTGATATTGGTTTGAATGCTCAATTAATCTATTCACTTGATACTACTATAGATTATAAAATGGATCATCCATTTCAAGTTGGTAAAACTTATATTATTCCATTTTATTTCATTTGAATAACACTAATTAACTCATTAATTCCTTGGTTATCTATTACGTTCTCAATGTTCAAGTAGAATGTTTTATCTAATACTATCAAGGTATTTTTTCCCTTTTCATTTCATATGAAACGTCTACCGTTGTCAGCTATCATGTTCTATGAATATGTTAGTGTACAGCACAACAACATACAGGATAAAATGAAATCTCTGATGACGATTATATTTTGATAACTAGCAATCATAAACTTAATAAAATGGAACATATCAGGAAATACTGTGTATAAAACATCATTTTAATTTTGAAAACATGATGGATGACCTCAGCTGTCATGTGAAACGATAGAATACTTTATGATAGTATATATTGTTGACACGTAATAGAATATAAAATCACTTCAAATTTACCTTTCGTAATACTTGATGATTGAAAACGATTATGGACAGATATGAACGTGTTTCACGGGAATACATGAAAATAGAATGTAAATATACATATAAAGCATTTATCATATTGTATACACATTACAAACAGTTGGTTCAGTGTGAATAATTTATTTTGTGACTAGATCATTATCAGTGTAATACAATCTTGTATAATATACCTATCTGTTAAATTGTTAACCTGAAAATTAGTTGTCATGTATGTTAGAATAGTTTTCGAGGCGTTAAGAATTCGTGACTACTGGAGTTTAGCCTTTTTCAAGATGAAACAGATATAAAAAATAAGATAGGTTAACTGTTCCTGTATATAGCTTGATGGTCTTGACCGTCTAATTTCAACGGAGTGTTCTAAATGTAACGTGCTTACCTTGAGAATTTAGGAATCTACGTTTGATCCCTTATATGTTTGTGGGTACACTCACTGATAGGAAAAAATGACAATTAAGTATTCTCTAATTTTCATTGTTTATCCGATATTATCCTAATATAAAGACGCGCTGGTTTTGGGGATAAAACTAAGTTTTGGAATCGCGGATGTCAATTCTAGATCTATGTTTAATTTACTACATGTTACAGAATAAAAGATGTAATCAACTTTCATTGTCCTTTGTCAAATTATTCTTGAAGAGGCTATTGAATGCAGTGAAGGAGAAAACTTTATCTTTCGCTTTTTTTAAAAACTAATCCTGAGATGTTAGGTGATCGTAAGTGGTCAACACGACATCTTGAACCTAGTTCTTGTTGTATTTAATATTTATCAACAACGTGTACCCATAAACCTGAGGACACAAATAATCTCTATGGGATTCGAACCTGTGTCACTGTGTGAACTTATCACTAACCTATTCTGGCTGAGACCGAACTCCTATAAAATAGAGATATTTAAAATTGACAAGTCATAGACAGATTTCTAATCACTTAGATTTATTTGACATTGATTAACTGGAATAAGAAGTTTAAAGAAAATTTCCATTGCTCTATTGAAATTCATAAAAGGGATTAATTGCTTTAAAAAGGATTTTTATATCACATAATTTATAAAATGGATGTGTGTAAGTGTGCGTGCTGGTTCAAAGACACGTTAAAAATTAATGTAATTAAAACTGGCAAACAACATATTATTCAGCTAATGAAGTTTATTAGTAGTATATTCATTCGTAGAGATATTCATCCCCCCTCTCTCTCTCAGAGTAGGTTGATATTTGCGTATAAACTCTAGTTAACATACATTTTGATCATAATTTTCTTTGGGAAAACGGTTCTTGTCTAAAATATTTATGAAGTAGATATATCATGAATACAAGTGACGAAAGGATATAGTAAATTTTTTATTATAATTTATTAAGGAAGAAACTGTAGAAACTTGAAAGTTGTTCTATGTAGGAATTCGTAGAAATTAGTTGTGGTATGGGTTACTTATATCTACACAAGTAGTACATAACGGTGTTCAGGCATAGAATGTATTTCAGTTGAAGGTCGATGAGGAAAGAACAGGAACGGAACACAATCGGTATGAAAACGCATGAACAATGAAATTTGAGACAATGGATTGATATTTGCAATAGGAACAGTCAAGTTTGATATGATGGATTGATATTTTGCAAATTAACGATTTACTATATGATTCTCAGATTTTATCGAGATGCTTTGTAATTTTGTGTCAAATACATTCGATTGTCTTCACTGGTGTTCTGTTCACTGTTTTTCTTAAAAAAAAAAGCAAATCAATTTTCTAGTCCATTTGGGATTATTTTCGGTTCACAACTGCAAAGTCAATCTTCCCGACGAATTAGATCTTTGAAACATGTAACACATTTTGTAGATTATTGATATCCAACATCTTAAGTTAAGTAAAATGACCTAGAACTGCTAGAACTGGAAAATTCATAAATCGAAACGAAAGTTGTAGTATAAGATATTTCTAAAAACTATCATATCTATACTGAAAATATCAGGATTATAAAGGTTTTTCCAATCGTCAATAAAGGTGAATAACTGATATGTTTCATATAATGGTAAATCTTTTTATCGTCAATACTAAAGAAAGTCTGACTATTCATTTAACTTGGACAGTTGGTACAAACAGCTTTATTTAATTCTATTCATTTTTTACATGTTTGATAAATATACACAGGAATATACTTACATTATAAATGTCACACTTCAAACACTCACCGGCATACGTGCAAGTGCACACAGTAATGTCTCACACAGAATCACCTTGATCAAACTTATATAACATCAACATAATTGGACCTGTTTTGATTGAACTAAATATTCTGCCTCGTTCCTTGATACTATTTAAACTTTTATTATTATAATTCAGTTATTTATTTATTTCTTCATTCTGTATAAGTGGCTCGTATTAAGTCACAAAACATCAGAAAATCTAATATCTACTCATTGGGATATATCAATATTATAATGTTAACCACTTTACTTCTACTTTTACTTACTTACGCCTGTTAACCCCAATGGAGTATAGGCCGCCGACCACCATTCTCCAACCAACACTGTCCTGGGCCTTCCTTTCTAGTTCTATCCAATTATTGTTCATTCTTCTCGTGTCTGTCTCCGTTTCTCGGCGTAATGTGTTATTTGGTCTTCCGCTTCTCCATCAACCTTGAAGATTCCATGTGAGGGCTTGTATTGCGACGCAGCTGTGTGCTTTCCTCAATGTGTGTCCTGTTTACTTCCACGTGGGGCCCCTCTGGGGGATACTGCCGTTCCCAAGCCCGGATAAAGGAGGAGGGTTAGGCAAGGGGTTGGCGACCCCATCCCGCAGAAAACTGATTCGCTAAAAAAGCTAGCCAGAAAAAATAATTCAAGCCATTTAAACTTTGCCCTGAGAGTTAGAAGGTCTTCAGTGAGAAGAGTTATGACGCCTCATGGTGAAAGCTGAGTTCCTTCGGAAGTCGCGAGGCTGACAACCAGAGCAACCATTAATTTAGGTACATGGAATGTTAACCACTTATCGATTGCTTAATAATCAAGTCTATCCTTGAAGGTGACTTATAAAACAGTCGAATTACTAGTAAGCCTATTGGTGACTAATTTTAAGGAATGTAAATTACAACATGACACTAATCATGATTATGTTTAGATTGTACTGATTATTGAATTCTATCACACCTTGAGATTTAGAGCTTTTTGTGGATTCCCCATAATTATCAAATATTAAATAAAATCCATTATGATGTCGAGCTACTTGGTCATCAGTGTTTTATAATGGTTGCGAACAACTTATATTCAGGTAAAATGTTGCTCTTTATATATTTCTTAATAATGAGAAATTATACTGCCATCAAATGATTTAAGCTGATTGGTCCAATAGCAGAACACATTGGCCAATAAGATACTTTTGACTAAGCAACAGTATTCACCAAACACAATTGATTGATCACTGAGTAGTGATCACTGTCATGTATGTCAGGTCCTTCTTAGTGCAGATCGAATCCTATCGACTAAGTTGCAATGTGGCTATTAGTCTAGGTGACTCGACATTGATCAATCAATTGCAAATACATCTCAGTTCTACAGCGATTCGGTCGTGGCCCAGATAGCTCAGTGATAACGTCTCTGACTGTGAAACTGTGTGACACGGGATCTAATCCATCAGGGAGCACTAGTTCGCTCGAGATTACAGGTACACCTTGCTGACGAGTATCAAGTAGCACGAAACCCGGGTCCAGGGTTTCCTGTTGACTACCTCCAACCACCATCTTGTATTCACCAAACTCTGGAGTAAAAACATTTCTACCTAACCCATATGTGACTGGAAATGTTGACTTATAGTTCCACTGCTCTCTATAAAGTTCAGAATCTATTAGCTAAAAGATAAATACTAAAGTAGTTTAATCGTTATGTTTTTTTCATCTTCTCATTATTGTTTGTTGAATTTATCTTGTTAAGGATGGATTTTTCAAGTAAACAAAAAAACTTTTCTACATTTTAATACATTTAGGTAACAAAAGATGGTTATGTAAAAACAACAAAAAGTATTGATCGTGAAACACATCCAGCCTTTTTACTTCAAGTTCTAGCTACTGACAATCCACAAACACCGGAAAAGCAACTTACAGCTACAGCACAAGTTCATATAACCATCTTAGATATTAATGATAATGAACCAATATTTCAAAGACCACCGTTTGATAATGGGACTAATGAGGTAAGAATAATTGTTTTTAGATAAACACATAGTTTTGTGAGCTGATTAGCCAAAATTTACAGAAGACTTTAAAGAATATTTTTGATAAGATCATATGGTTAAAGTTTAGGATGTGTTCAAGAAATAAGCTGTTGTTTTTCACATATTCACTTCTGAGTAACCAGGCAGGGTAAAGTTTGAAGAACTACCTAGAAGTAGCATGCCTTATATAGCTGATATAACCTACTATACAAAGTCAGGTAAACTAGTGCATTGACCTTCAGGTGACCCAAGTAACAGTCCATCTTCAACACATAGTCAGAATCGCCGATTGATTTGGAAATAATATCCCGAGCTCAGGTGTATAGGTATTTCTTTTAGAAATATTGGCAGTCACCTGTTAAGATCGCTGGTACCATTTACTTTTTAATTTTAACCTTGCTGAACAGTCTTCGTCTTTATTGTAGAAGGTCTATCATCTTGGTGTTTTCGATCGATGAATCTAAGAAAATAGCCATTTGAAACAAAACTGACTGATTTACTTTTTTAGAAATAATTGTCAATTTCACCTTTAGTATAAATTTATCCTGATCTCTTCAGTTAAAAATGGATTACATTTCTCTTCCTGATCAATAATGATCAATTTTGACAATTAATAAACTGTCTATTTCAATTTATTTTCATATTTATACATGAAATGAGTCAATTAGATATTTCAAAATAGTTTAAAGGTTGAACGGAATAGTTAAAGTGTCCACAGTAACAGGTTTATAACAAGATAAATAGGTAACATCCATTTGGAAACTAAATTTTATTTGATTAATGAATGTTAAACTCAATGAATTTTATTGAGTAGGATTAAAAGACAATAGTTTATGAATCCGATTTTAGTATTAAAATGTCTTTATTTCAATGGTTGAGATCATGAGTCAATTGAAGTTAGACCACTGTGGAAAATCTGGAAGCACCGGATGGCCGCCTCGCGGGACTCGGACCCAAGATATATCGGTCTCGCGCGTGAGCGCTTAATCTCTAGGCCACTGAGCTGGCCGGCATCCGACAGTGTTAATGTCTAGCTTCAACCAATCCACGAGTTTGAGTGACATATTCATCATTATCTTCAGTGAGTTACTATCTCACAACAGACTCGGTTGAACTCTACAGGTCTATAATAGGTCCTGGGTTCGAGTCTCGCGAGGCGGGATCGTAGATGAGCACTGTTGAGGAGTTCTACACTGGGACGAAACGTCCGTCCAGTGCTTGCAGGTTTTCCACGGTTGTTTAGCTTCAATTAACTCATGATCCCAACTATTGAAATTACCATAATATTCACAGAAAACCCTTCTGTTATTAAAATATCCTTTTAAAAAGAGAATTCAATTTATTTATTAATTAGGTGGAAATATCATATAATGATGTCCCAGGTCATTTAATAGAAAAAGTTGAAGCAATCGATAAAGATATTGGTGCAAATGGAAAAATTACCTTTTCATTCAATCATAAACAATCTATCAATTCAATGTTTATGATAAGAGAAAATACTGGAGAAATATTTTTACAAAAAGAATTATCCATTAAAGATATAGTAAGTTAGCTGGAATTTGGTTCCACCCCCCCTGAACTGTAAATATTCATGATGTGTATTAAGTATATTGTAATTAAACACTTTTAGTTATTACATTATTTATTTAGCTGGTAAGTAATACATATTGAAGTGTAATTTTCACTAAAGATATTATTTAAAGGTGTAGCTCATATTGTCCTTGTGTACTTCCTTCAACATTCCGGATCGCTTTTTATTATACATGTCTATGATAGATAGATAAGTAGTATTATGACAGACTCATTTGGTATTGTTTGCTTGTATCTTCTCATTGTTGTTTAGGACTGAAATTGATCAGTCACTTGTTGACATATGTGCATTCTGTGAGGACTGCCTCGATCTTGCCTTAATTCACAAGCTTTTTAAGCATAGATATATATAGTGCCTAGTGGTGGAATCTAGGACGCGTATCCTGTATTTTATGGCAGTATCGAGGCACATAAGAGACTGATCAATTGCAGTATTAAATAACAATGAGAAGATACAAGTAAGCAACACGAAGTGAATATAACTTCACCCCATTGCACAAGCTGGTGGCTATCAGGACTCAGTAAGTAAGTAAATAATGCGATGGCGTTTGAAGTAAACGGTACTGGGTTCGAGTCCCCAAGTGAACGTCAAATCTGGGGTGCAGGTAAATCCAGCTGATGAGCCCCATGTAGGATAAAACGCACGTTCTCGATTCCAGTGCTAGCCAAAATCCATCTTTGCTTATTATGGCAAATACTTATTTATACAACTTTTATATTAACTTGAAAGTTTGGTATCATTTATCCAAGTCACGTCTTGAGCAGTTTAATTTTAACATTTCCAATTTTATCTTCAGTAATAAAAAACTATATTTAACTGTTCAATACTAAAACATGGGCTGGAATCATTAACTGAACAGGACAAAGAATACTAATGTAAAAGTTAATTTAGTGTTTTTTGTCATACATATTTATGATGAAAAGCTTCTAGGTTATATTCATTTTTTGAAGGACTGTTAAAATATAACTATTCTGTAGGGGTATTTATGTTCTATCATACAAAACTATTGTAATCATAAGAGCAGACATTTCACATCTACGAAGAAATTAAAAAAACTAATATAGAATGTAATAAGTCAGAATAATACTCTGTTGAGTTCAGAGTTCACAAGTGTTTCGTTATATGGCATAAGTCGATTGACAAGTAACCTTTTGGTGGCCCTATATCTCACTCCAGTTAGATCATTTGCTAATTGTTACCGAAATATAAATGCTGCCAACCCTCGTATGTTTTTATCGACTTAATTTGCTTTAAAGAATAACGGAATAAAATAAGCCAAATACGAGAATGAATTTTCGATATGTATTTTTCATACATTCGTTGATCTAGACAGGCAATCAGAGAAACAAAACGAAGTGAAAAGAAACGAGGCGGTTAATATAGTTGGGAAAGCGACGCGCAGTGGCAAAGGCGAGTGAACCAACTCGATTCAACCAAGCGCAACTCGACATTTATAGTCAGACCATAAATAAGTTACAGACACGTAAAAAATAAGGCAAGCAATTAACTCACATACGATCATATAAAAACCGTCAGGGTTAATAAGCGAATAAGTAAAAAGATCAAAATGCGAACGAATAAATTTATTTATCCAGAAGCCAGAATAACCTAGTTGGACTTAACATAGTACCAACCACTACAACCTTATCTTACCTAGTAGGTACTTATCATGAAGGTATTTCTGTAATTTTGAGCAAACTAATACTTTCTGTGAGATCACGACTTACGTCATCCTATATTACATTCAAAGAATCTTCCATTAAGACTTACCATCTATAGAATCTCTCAGCCGATTGATCAATGTTGTATATTTTTAGTGCTTATTATTAGTTTTATTGATCATATCCTACTGCAGTCAAAATTCAACATCTCGTGCAAGGTATTAAGTCGTTGAAGGCTGTTGAAAGGAAGTATCACACATAGATTTTATGCTAGTCGGGAAGTTATGTCTGGAATCTTTAGAGAAATGGTGTTCATTGTTATTCAAACATATATTAGTCATTAGTAATTGTTACTGAATTTGAATGGGCTAATCGATATTCTTCTCAATATCAGTTATCTGAAACAGAATCATACTTCCAACTGAGCCCTCCAGAAAATGTTGATTTTATTACTTTGAGAAGAGAAAATGTAGTCTACAACAACTGTCATCGGATTTATTCGACATTTTCCAATATAAGTATCTCAGTAATAAATTAGTTGTTGTATTTTCAGGTTGTTTGTATTTAATGTGGCTAAATGAAATTTACATAATGGGAGTATATTTGTAAAGTGTAAAGTACTTTTTGTGAGTAGTTTGAAATCAGAGAAGATTTTCTGACAGCATTTCAGATGTTTCTTACACTACATTCTAATGGCTACCATCTGGTAATGTTACATTCTCTGAAGTAAGTGTTTCAATTATTACGCTTTCATCAAGTTCATTGAAATAACATCATTAGCGCCTGCATATAATAGAACATATCATTTTATACTGTTACATAGTATACTTATTCTGTAGTTAGTCGATGAATTTCTCATTTGTACCATAGCTAATGAAATATTTTAAAAGTCAAGTCAAGACTTTGATAAGGATCAACGATATATCTGACGTGTTTTGAATTATACAGATAATTGTTAGTGTAATGAAATCATCTCAAAACTGGATGATTTGATCATAAAACATTTATGCCACCATAAATATGTGTGTTAATAATGTTGTCTAAAACACTTACACTTTTTAAACAAAGATAAATAATGGCTAGCAGTGAAATCCATGATGCGTGTTTCGTCCTATTTGAGACTCGTCAACTGAATATACCTCTATCCTAGAGTTGATATTCAATCTTAAATAACAATAGAAAGATAAAGGGAACTATGTGTATGAAATTTATCAAAAAACGCCTCCCTGAACAATTATTTAGGTCACTGAACCACTTCGTGACACTACGCTGTAGAATATCAAGAGAAGTGACAAAAGTCAAGTTTTATGGAGAATGTCTCACGTCAGGCTGTTTCCCGCGCCTGTTTGTAAGATCTTTGCGTTCTTGTAAACTTCCACCATCGTTCAAAAACTTAAGACGAATCACCAAATCTCATAAATCTCAACTTCAAAGGTGATGATGTTGCAAGCACAGTCAACAGGAGACTGAATACTGCGCTAGCCAGAACTTATCCGGCGGCTAAACTTCTAATTCTGTATAAAACAACATGTGCAATAACTCAATCAAAAGTTGATAAGCATCCTTTTCATGTTACCGCCAACTGTATTTATAAATTTGCGTGTACCTGCCAAAGCAGCTACATTGGTCGAACAGAAATGAGGGCATATCTCAGATTTTTTGAACATGTTCCAAAAAACTTCAGAACAAGAGAAAGAACAACTCTAAATAATGCAATCACCATACATCTCCTTGATACAGGACATCAGGTCGATACCGTGCAATCATTCAAAGTGATTAGTAAGCAGCCAAACTCCAGTCTTCTGAAGTTTGCTGAAGCAGTTGCTATCAGATGCCAAAAACTTGATTTATGTGTTCAAAAAAGTAGATGGTTCTGAATCTTTCCCTGCCTTGGTGACTAATATTCTTTCGCTGTGACGAGAACCAACGAAATAAAAAAAAGAATTCATGCTATTCAGCTAAAATATTTGTTCTTGCTCTTTTCAATAGAAGGATATAAGTAAAGATACAAGATATTCTCAAATATCTTTTGACATTGTATAATGTACTTTTTAAGATGGTAGTGAAGATTTATAGCTCAGGTAGACGATTTTGATTTCATTCCATCAATGTGCCTTTTTACGTGAATAATTCATTTTACATTTTGTTTTTAATTCTTATTATTAGGGAACTATACCACTGATTATATTGGCTACAGATATGGGATTAATACCTAAAACAACAACAACAACAATTTATATAAAAATTTCTGATAAACCAACCAATATATTCCGTTTGAGTACAATAAATCAATATGATTCATCTAATGAACAATTATCTACAACATTCTTAACATATTTTAACATGGATACAAATAAATTTATCATTATTTGTATTATATTAATTACTTTTATTATATGTACAGTATTAATCTCTGTTATATTTACTATATCACGTAATAATAATAATAATTGTAATGTATTTAATCATAAACCCACAGTTACAACTAAACCAATCACTGCATATAATGAGAATACACATAGTTATCATACTAATTTAGTAGAAAAATCTCCACCAGATATAATTAATGTTACATTGCCTAGTAAATCAATCAATTATCCCTTTGATTGTATAGATGTTGTGAATACATTTGAACAAAATAATAATAATAATTATTTACCAACATTTTATGAACAAACAACATCTATGACACTACCATATACATTTCATGAAACAGATTTAAGATTTTATGATCAATTAATGCCAGTTAATGAAGAATTATTAAATGGGTAAGTGTATAATATTTAACATAAATATTTATTTGATGAAGGTAATTCAGTTTGTAGTGTTGGTTGCTATGTTAAGCTCATACATCTCATATAGGTCAGTTGTGAGGTAGTAACTCACTGATGACAATGGTGGATGTGTGGCTCAATTTCGTGGATTAATTGAAGTTACACATTAACACCGTTGGATGTCGGCCGGCTCAGTGGTCTGGTTGATTAAGCGCCTAGTACGAGACTGATAGGTCCCGAGTTCGAATCTCGCGAAATAGGGTTGTGGATGCGCGCTGCTGAGGAGTTCCACAATAGGATAAAACGGTCGTCCAGCGATTCCAAGTTTTCCATGATGGTCTAGCTTCAATTGACTCATGATCTCAACTGTTGAAATCATACAGGGCAATTTATTTATTCTTCCTAAACCACAATTTGACCTTGCTAATTATTCACTTATTAACCTTGACTGTTTTCATGTAAGTGTATGTGATCATTTCCTATCTTACTCATCACATGTCGGTAACTTATTTTTGTTCGGTTATAAATATCGATTAACGCTTGGTTAAATTGAATTGGCTCATATGCTTTCTCCACTGCGCGTTGTTTCGCTTCGTCCTCTCTTCTTTACTTCTTTCTTTACGTCTCCCTGATTGCTTGTTCCGAACAACGATCGTACAAAATATACTCATTCGAACTCCATTCTCGTACTTGACTTTTTTAATTCTGTTATACACTAATGCGAGTTAAGTCAATGATTATAAACGAGGAATGGCGATATGTGTATTTCTATAGTAATTAACATACGATCCTATTGGAGTCAGATCTCGGGTCATAAAAAGTTGTTTTAATTGAACACACTAACCTTAGGTCGTTTAGTTCAGTACCCAGTGCCTTATATTTCAAAATTCAATTATAGCTGTTAACATCCAACTTCATTAGTAATAAACATCTTATCATTGACATGATTATACTACACTAGTTGAACTATCGATTTAAAATTTCGGGAACCTATTTTGAGATATTGGTCGACAACATTTACTAACGTCAAAAATCATTGAAAATCAGAGCAACATTTTGACCGTATAAACCAATGACTTCGCGTCAAAAGATTAAATCGGATGAATTTGTCCTAAATTACAAATAATAAGCTAAAGAATTGATTCCTTAAACACACGTATTTGTTGATGATTGCGCAAACCTTTCAATCATTTTGGTAGTAAACTCGAATCATAGCCCATCTTTTCCAGTGTGAATGATCTGATTTGCAGTCACACAACAAATTTTCATTTCGTATTTAACTATATAGAGGACTAAAGTCATGTATTCATGATAAACGTAATTTCCATAGTCTACTTATATCGATAAGCATCTATAATCTTAAATGTTTAAGTTTTTAATTTAAACTTATCAATTTCAATGGTTAAGATCATGAGTCAGTTGAAAATAGACCACCATGGAAGACCTGGAAGCACCAGACGGCAGTTTCGTCCTATTGTGGGACTTCTCAGAATTGCGCATCTACGACCTTCATGGTGATCTAGCTTCAACTGACTCATGATCTTAACCATTGAAATTACTATAATATCCACAAAACCCTTTCTGATAATAAACTTATCACTTAAAATTGTGACTTTTTATGTTGTGATTGTATCAAAGTTATGTGTAACTTATCAAATTTAAAAACATGCCGAACATAATTATCAAATGAGTATTTTCTTTTTGTATGTCTTCACTCAGACGCCTCCCGCCACATTATTTTACTTATATATGTTATTCTAATTTACAATATGCGAATTTCCATTATTTGTTTATATGACTGATACAAAAGGTAATACATTTCGAATGTCTCCTAGTTGAAATTTGACGCCATTTTTATTACATGTGTTGTTGAAGTAATAAAACAAATGTAAAACAACATTTGATAATGGTTATTTGTATAGTTTTATATTATTTTGTTTAAGTAAGTAGTACTAAACTAGCCATAGTCCTGTTGCGATCAACTAAAGAATCGCTGGAAGTTATCAAATGTTAAGCTCCTTAGTTGCGTCATAATGTTTCCATATCTAGAACAACGTACACAGATGATTATTTTAAACTCTATCCATCAGAAATTATTCAGACAGTGAATTAACGACTAAGGTGTACTGAAAAAAAACAACACCCACATAATATTTTTATCAAGATAAATGGTAGAAAGTTGTTCATCTCTCATCGTCTTCATAACTTTTACTGAGATGCCTAATTTACTTGAACAGAACTGTGTTCTTCAGTAAGTTACCTTTATAACCATACATCAACATTTCAAGTTATATTGAAGGAATTTATATATTTGTGTGTATTAGTTAGATGGATTGTGTAAAATTATTTAGCTGACATTAGCTTATGATGCATATGACTTTCGTTTACTTATAGGTAAAATCATTCTTCCTTGATATTCTTCAAACATAAGTGAGTAAGAATTCTTTAATGAAAATGTGTTATATAATTGTGAATCACGGCCTCAGCATACACAAGGGGAAACCCAAGGTCCTCAAATTCAAAGCGGAGAGCAGCAATCCAATCACTCTTGATGGCGAAACTCTGGAAGATGTAGAATCCTTCATATACCTGGGAAGCATCATCAATGAACAAGGAGGATCAGATGCAGACGCAAAGGCGAGGATTGGCAAAGCAAGGACAGCATTCCTACAATTGAAGAACATATGGAACTCAAAACAACTTTCAACCAATATTAAAGTCACAATCTTTAATATGAACGTCAAGGCAGTTCTACTGTATGGAGCTGAAACTTGGAGAACTACAACAACCATCATCAAGAAGGTACGCAAGATACTCAACATCTATTGGCCGGATACTGTCAGTAACAGCCTTCTGTGGGAGAGAACAAACCAGCTTCCAGCTGAAGAAGAAATTAGGAAAAGACGATGGAAGTGGATAGGACATACGTTACGCAAACCATCAAACTGCATCACGAGGCAAGCTCTAACTTGGAATCCTGAAGGGAAGCAGAAAAGAGGAAGGTCAAAGAACACATTACGTCAGGAAATAGAATCAGATATGAAAAGAAAAAATTACAACTGGGAGGAGATGGAAAGAATTGCCCAGGACAGGGTTGGATGGAGAATGCTGGTGAGCGGCCTATGCTCCTTCACGAGGAGTAACAGGCGTAGGTAAGTAAGTAGATAAGTAAATGTGAATCACGCGTAAGATAAACTTTACAAACTTTATGAAACTAATGAACTGGCATTGAATATTATGATGGTTAAAAAAAAACGAATTAAAGCGAAAATAACACTGAATAATCAAATATTGAAAGATGCAAGACTCGAACCCAGAACTTTAGGTATCACATATGAACACTTAACCTGAGCCGGCATCTAACAGTGTTAATGTTTAACTTTAATCGATCCATTCCACTTACGAGATCATGGATGTATATTGCTGAAAAGTTCCATACTAGAATAAAACCACCATGCAATACTTTTAGGTTTTCAATAATGTTATAGCTTGAATCTTTATACATTCTCATTCAGATATTGACAAGATATTCATTGTTTGTTTTGTTCGTTCTTTTCTTTTTCTTTCTTGGAAATAAAACTTTAGCTTTCAACCAAGAGAAAATAATATACAAGTTCAAACTTCACTTAATCATTTCATTGGAAATGAACAAACTGAACCATTAATTCATAATCATATAAAATCATTGAATGAACCATCATATACTACTAATAAATTGATTACTAATTATTATCCAACTTATAAATTGAATGATACATTATCAAATTATAAAAGTACTAATCCAATAGAACATTCTAGATATTCTGATACAATAAGTAATTTACCTATTTCTTTTATAAATAATAATGATTCTATTCATAATATGAATAATAATAATTTCCCTTCAATTCTTCATTCCACAGATGATTCATTACAATATCCTTTCACATCCAATCAATTCACTTATGGTAATTTTTAAAATGACCTCACTTCATTGTAAACAAATTTAATATAGTTTTGTTTGTTTGATTAAAACAAAACATAATAATTTTGCTTCTTTCAAACAAACTGGCAAACATTTCAAATCATAACAACATATACAATTTCTCTTATTGAACACATTGAAACTGTTACTTAAACTGGTTACACATAACCTGTTGTGTTATTTGTAATTCATTAAACAAAATAAGGACAAAAAATTGGACTGAGATACAATGACCTATTACATAATTGCATTATGTATAATGCTTAGTTATATCTATATAAAGGTTACGCAATCTTTGTATAATGGATTATTCTTTATGTCAAATTTTATTTACATTTAAAAGAATAAAGTAAACTTTGAAAAGTTATTTTGACCGTATTTTTTTTAACATTCTGGTTGATTATTATCAGAAAGGGTTTTGTGGAGATTTTAGTAATTTCACTGTTTGAAATCATGAGTCAATTTCAGCCGTTGAGGAGTCCCATACTAGGACGAAACGGCCGTCCAATGCTTCTAAGTTTTCTAGCTTCAATCGACTCATGATTTCAATCAGCGAAATTTCTAAAAACTCCACAAAACTCTTTCTGATAGTAGTCATCTGCTCACTAGTGACTGGCTTCAAGAGGCATATCCTGGAGTTCTAGTGAGAAGCCGTTACCAGTGGAGTTCAACCAGGTCTGTTGTGAGATAGTAACTTACTGAAGACAATGGTGTACCGTGGCGCAACTTCGTGGATTGGTTGAAGTTAGACATTAACACCGTTGGATGTCAGCCGGCTCAGTGGTCTAGTTGGTTAAGCGCCTGGCGCGAGACTGATACATTCTGGGTTCGGATCTCGCGGGGTGCGAGATCGTGGATACGCACTGCTAAGGAGTCCCACAATAGGACGAAACGGCCGTCCAGTGCTTCCAGGTTTTCCATGGTGGTCTAGCTTCAATTGACTCATGATTTCATACAGTGAAATTTTGATTGATTGATTATTGATGAAAACAAATTTGTTTGTTTGTTTTTAGTCTGTCAGACAGTGAAAAATTTGACTTATTTGATAACAGTTCACTTATGATGAGATGATAATGAAGATTTGTTATTGTAAATGGAAGATATCGGTAGAGATGAGTTCTTTCAATTAGATGTAAGCAAGTAAGTAAGTGTATGCATACACATGGCTCAGTAATCATATTGAATATTTTACACAAAGCTTTCAGTACAATATAACGCGGTCTTATTGTTTCTGGTTTGAAATTATAGAAAGTTTTTTTTAAGGTTTTGATAGTCTCTCACCTTTTTAATAGATATGATGTTTAGTAATGATAGTAATTGATCATGTCATGCATCCCAGTAACAATAAATAATAATCAATAGATAATATACTTGTGGAACACTTTAACGGTTATCTTTGTTTAACTATTCGATGAATAATTCATTGTTATTCAATGAGATAAGTACTTTATTTAGACTACATTAAAGACATAAACACTAGAATTAAGATATATTCAGTTTTCAATACGGAGTGAATATTCGCTCTTAGTTTCAATCGTAATCATATTTTCTTCAAATGAAAGATTGGGAATACTGTTAAAACTTACTATAAATATTATAGTTTAAATACAATTTCAATATTCATATCTTCATGATTAAAACGGACTCAAATAAACAATAAGTTATGTAATCAACTTAAGATCATCTAATTTTTTTAATAGTTGAGATCATAAGTCAACTGAAGCTAGAACACCATGGAAAACCTGGAAGCACTGGACAGCTGTTTCGTCATATTATGGAACTCCTCGGCAGTGCTCATTCACGATCCCACCGCAGGACTCGAACCCAGGACCAATCAGTCTTACGCGCGAACGCTCAACCTCTAGACCACTGAGCCGGCTTTCGACGGCATTACTGATTAACTTCAATCAATCCACGAAATTGAGCGATACATCCACCATTGTGTTCAGTGAGTTACTATCTCACAACCGACCCGGTGGATCTCCACTGGTCACGGCTTTTCACTAAAACTCCTGGAAATACCTCTTGAAGCCAGTCTTTATTGAGCATATGATATACACAAAACCCCGTCTGATATTTTTAGCGTTGTTTTAAAATATATGAAACTTTGTATTGACTGAAATCATCACTCGTTATGTGAAATCAGTGTCATCTTATTCATAAGTGGAATGGAAATTACAATCTTTGGAAAACATTAAACAAGTAAATACAGAAAAAAAAGAAATAAACATCGAATAGAATTCTTTGTTATTCCTGAATTATTGGTATCTAAGAAAAATGTTTTAAGAAAATATATCGAAACGTCTTTTGGGATGTGATCTCATACAAAACTGATTTTAAAAGCTTCAAGTTCAATAACGAGTACAATGTATGAATCACCCTATTTAGTTTCGTTATTTTTGCGAATTGGTAACTATGACACATGAGGTTGTAAAGGTTGTTGAATTTTGTAGTTTATTTATAGATAGAGATTATTTAGATAACAGTTGATGACCAGTAAACCCTGGGGAGTTGTTTCGCCTTAATACGGAGCATTTTGGCTGTTAATATCTAAGACTCCATTAAGAACCCAAAACATGATCATCAGGTCTCGCAGCAATGACATTGAAAGATAGTTAATTGTATGTCGTAAATGTACACCATTGAAAGCTGGTTCAATGGTCTACTAGATAAGTGTTCACATCGAGATCTGATAATCTTGAATTCGGTCTCTAATGGGAGAAGTGGGTCCTCACCGCCGAAGAGTTCTACACTAGGGAGAAAAAACTATTCAGTACTTCTTAATTTTCAGTGCTTGTCTAACTACGTTCGATCCATGATATAATTTTCAGTTGGCATTTGGAAGGAGCATCCAGCATTGTAAATATCATTAAGTGTTCACCATTAAATTATTGATATGAATAACGAACCCATGTATACATTGAACAAAGAAACATATTGTGTAGTTTTACTACACAAACTGATCTTAATTAAACGACCATGGAAAAGCATTATGAATTAGACGTCTGTTTTGTCCTATTATCAGACCCCTCCGAAGTCCACACCCATCACCACCAGGTCTTTCATTTCCCAAAGTGAGTTCACCTGGTTCAGATTTCCAGCTTTGATTAATTCGATAAACGCTTATTTCATTAGAGAATGGTAGGAGAAATCAATTCTGATGATGAACAATATTATGTTCCAATCACTGATCACTTTACACTTACAATTGTATTTATCAACCAAAAATGTTAAGTAATTTATTTTCTGGTACTTGTAGAACAATAGAATAATCAAACATTAAAAATTACATCTTATCTACTATCCTATTGCTAAATGATTATATAATGACGTCAGGACTAAAATGGTTATTGATTAATAAACCAAACAGTAAGAAAATAAAACTACAGTAAAGTAGTCGAACTGTTAAATGTTTACGTAAGCACGGGGGAAAATACTGACTTGTTGGTTATCAAAGTGTAACATTTAATAATTTGGTCAAATTCATTTATTTATTTATTTGAAGACATAAATATTGGTACAAGAGGGCACCAACTATATATACGCCACACCATATTTGTATGTGTGGGCTGTGATACTGCCTGGGTGCTCAAACCGAAGCAGGTGGTTTTCTTAGGGGACCACACCCCGAGCCTTTGACCTAAAGGTCTGATCCACAAGGCAGTGGAGCATCGTGAGGAGATGCAGTCCCATGGTAGCCGGTGACCAACAATTGGTTCATACGCCATTTGTTCCTTCAGGATACTGGAGCCCATGTGCACCATTGGTTTGAGATCCGGTTAAGGCGCCAGACATTCGCTTTTCGTCCTCTCATTTTCGTAAACGACGCCCCCACTGGGAGAAGGCAGTAAGCAGGACTTCCCTGTCAGAGGCTGTATACACGTGGCCGTGTGAGAGCATTTCGAGAGGAAGGGAGGGCCCACCCCACTCTTGGCCATACCAGGGCATTTACTTGTATGAGAAAACTACCAATTATCAGGTTCTCCTGAAATATAATCAACAAAGATGAATTGTTCCATTAAATAAACAATTTACACTCATTAATGGCTTATTACTAATCAAGATCATGATTTTTATTCTTTGGTATTTATGATATCATATCGATCAAATAACCCATGAATCTCTTAGACTAAATGCTTAGATGTTATGGGACACTTTTAACTTCACCTCAAGTTGTTAAGGGATACTTTGTATAAAACGTTTCTGTTTTCCAACTTGTGATGATTGACTAACAGTTCAATAATGAAGGACTTTGATTACAATATTGGTTAACAGTCTAATTTAAGTCTTATCGAGAATATCATTTCTTTAAAACAGATGTAGTATAAGCCACACACTTAAGCTGATTAGACTCAAATCATAGAATAGAAACCTAGACAATTTTATAAACAAGATTCTCATTTTTATCTAACTATATGATTCATTATTTCTATCGGTTAAAATACTCCAAGATTTATTTATATTCATCAACGTAGTTTCTTTATATAAATTTTTCCATCTATTCGTTTATGATAGATCGAATTGTACGATTTGATTATCTTAATCTTTATCGTTCATTCTTATCATTTCAAAGTGATTCATCTAAAGTCGGTAAATTGCGTGAAATTTGATTCGGATCTGTGTTGTTGTCTTTTTTGATTGTTGGGTATTATTTCATTTCATTTTTTTTTTAAATTACGCATCGGTCACAAATTAAACTTTGGGTAAAGAGTAGTTCTCCTCTACAGTTTTTTTTCACTCTCTCACTCTCCATTAACCTCACATCATGATGTTGTGATTAATAGCGGATGTTTAACTTTGTATTCAACAGAAGGTTGGATACAGTAAAATCTAAATAAAAGCTAAAAATTATCACATATTCGAGAAAATTGTTGTTTTCTAGAAGAAATTTAAAGGTCTGGTACAAGAAGTAGGAAAACTAGAAAGGTATCAGATCTTAGAAGAAACAGATGACTGAAATAATTATAGCCACAAACTGATATTAACTGATGAACGTCTGAAAAGTGAAAACACAGCGTTGCTAATTTATTATTGTATCGGATATTTCAGAAATATGAAGCTACAATTTAATATGATTATGACGGATGTAAGTTATTTGATACTATCTTTTGATAGTCTAAAATGATGGAAATAAAGTGGTTGAATGGAGTCTATGCACAGAGAGCTTTCAATGAACTGACATTAAAAGACAAAAACATTTTAACACAAAATATATTTCGATAAAACTCAGTTCGAATGTCATTGATTGGTAGAAGTGGACTTTGTGGATAACTTGCAAACCTTTTAAATTAGATCTGATTACCAGGATTACTCATTCTCTACCTCAATTCGCCCAGCAAAATTATTAAATTCTCGACACTTCATCTTTAAGTAGCCTTGTATGCCTACAATTCAATGCTTTACTGCTTATATGGTCGTTAGATAGCATAATCCTGAGAATGATGTCGTTCTTTCCGACCGTTTAATATATTTCATGACATCAAGTATCAGGGTTTATGTTTCTTCCTCTTGTTTCTCATTCGAATTATGTTGGTGTGTACGTTTACTTTACTTTTATGTCTACGTACACTCGACAGTCTTCTTCTCACTGCTTAAACATTCTATCTGTTATGGCCCTAGCACCGTAAAGACATGTGAAAGTTAATCGGAATTTGTTATAGAACATGACATTATTGAATTAATGGAAAAATCTAATTTGCCACTTGAATTCTTATATCAGTTGTAAAAAATGGTTCTCTGAGAACTTAGCTGACTTCATTTTTCATTTCAGCCTAAAATGTATTAGTTTTATCATTGACTACAATCGTCAGTTTAAGATTGCAATTTAGGATTCGACTGCATGATCAATTAAATGATATGATGAGATTATATCAAAAGTAGTGTCATATCATTTTAAATTCAGTCAATTCACGATACAGCACAGTAATTATCAAGTGTCCTCAATGTGCAATCATTTTGTAATGGGTAAGGTCATGGGCGCGAACTCAAAATTGTAGAGTATCTTGGTAAAATATGAGGATCATACACTGAATACTTCGTTTGCAAAATTCTTTCGATTCAAAATTTCTTCCTATTTCCGTTTCTGTTTTCTTGTCAACTTGGTCTTCTTAGCCTTCTGCTACCACGGTTTCTACTTACGATTAGTGTCTCACACTACTTATATTTGTCGACATAAGTAGCATACACCACAGTTTTACTTGTGAAACTATTGACTGCATAAATAACAGTCTTCACTAGACTTTTCAAATATTTATTCGACTTAGTAGATCAGTAACATTCTATTTACAGTGTAACTAACTCCTAAATTCAGTTTAGTGTGTAGTTGTAGGTGAACACTATCGATTTGTTTCGTAATAAACGAAACATTTGTATAATTCTCCTAGATGTTCATTGTTTATGATGAAAACAACATTTTCAATATTGTAAATTCATCTTGATAAGCAAAAAAACTAATTGTATTCAATTTTTCAGTTGCTTATTATCAAATTCATTTTATTTAACAACTGTTATATATCTTAACTTTGAGTGAAAAACTTTACAAGGGGCTTTCAATCATTTGCCTTCTAACCATTTAATACACAGTTGAATCTCACAAACTAGAGACCATGTTATCATTTTGACTAATAGAATTTGGTCAACATTTATGGGTCTGAGCAAACATAACATTACCCACCACCCAAAAGTTAATCATTTCAAAGATCTTATTCATACATAAATTCATTTCCTGCTCGAATAAAACAGTGGTAACATCTCAGACTGTGGAACTCGACGATACAGGTTCTTATCTTATAGTCAGTATCAGCCCTTAAGCTCACAAGTACTCCTTGGTAAGTAGATTCAGGGTTTTTCTCAGACTACATTTAACCACCTATCATTTCGACATAGTATATAACGTTCAATAACTTAGTTTAAGGATCGCGCTGTAACTTGATCAACAGGATTCTTTCCATAATTAAATAAATAAATGAACATGACATTAGTTATTACTTACTTACTTACTTACGCCTGTTACTCCCAGTGGAGCATAGGCCGCCGATCAGCATTCTACAACCCACTCTGTCCTGGGCCTTCCTTTCCACTTCTATACAATTGTTGTTCATTCTTCTCATATCTGTCTCTATTTATCGGCGTAGTGTTTTCTTTGGTCTTCCCCTCCTCCTTTAGCTTTCGGGATTCCATGTGAGAATTTGCCTTGTGATGCAGTTGGGTGCTTTCCTCAATGTGTGTCCTATCCTCTTCCAACACTTCTTCCTAATTTCTTCCTTCGCTGGGATCTGGTTTGTTCTCTCCCACAATAGGTTGTTGCTGATAGTGTCTGACCAACGGATCAATAGTATTTTTTGTAGACAGCTGTTGATAAATACTTGTATCTTCTGGATGATAGCTTTTGTAGTTCTCCAAGTTTCCGCCTCATATAGTAGAACTGTCTTGACATTTGTATTGAAAAATCCTGAATTTGGTGTTGGTTGAGAGTTGTTTTGAGTTCCAGGTGTTCTTCGGTTGTAAATATGCTGCTCTTGCTTTACCGATCCGTGCCTTCACATCTGCATTAGATCCACCGTGTTCATCAATGATGCTGCCCAAATATGTGAAGACTTTCAAATCTTTCAAATCTTCTCCGTCAAGTGTGATTCGATTGTTGCATGCTGTGTTGTATCGGAGAATCTCGCTTTTCCCTTTGTGTATGTTATGATTTACTGCTGCTACACTGGTCGTCTTCTCCTTCATTTGTTGTTGCGTGTGCGATAGACGAGTCAGATTACCTGCGAAGTCTAGATCGTCCAACTGCATCCTAGATGTCCATTGTATCCCGTGCTTCCCTTCAGACGTTGACGTCTTCATGATCCAGTCGATCACCAGGAGAAAGAGAAAGGGTGAGAGTAAGCAACCTTGCCTAACACCGGTCTTCACTTCGAACGACTTTGTCAACTGTCCTCCATGCACGATTTTGCAGTGCAATCCATCATAGGTATTCCATATGATATTGGCTATCTTCTCAGTCATGCCATAGTATCAAAGAAGCCTACATAGTGTTGACCCGTCCACGCTATCAAATGCTTTACTGTAGTCAATGAAGTTGACGTAGAGTGATGAACTCCATTCAGTTGATTGTTCCACAATGATCCGTAGAGTTGCGATTTGGTCTTGTACGTTGGCTTTTTCTGCTCTTGTTCGGCTGGTATTGATTGCTGCCTTCTTGTTCCTCCTTTCTTGAATCTTATCCAGTGTATCAACAGTGATCCATTCCTTGTGATGGTGCTTCTTGTGGCCCAGAACCTCATGACATGTTGAAGTGGTTACCTCTTTTATTCCTTTTCAGTTGCTCTCCATAAAAGTTCCTTCTCTACTGAGTAGATCATGAAAGGCCTGGAACTTATTGCTGAGGGCTATCTTGAATTTGTTGAGTTTATCAGTATCCCGAAGAAAAGCCGTATTGAACTTTTGTGATATTGTCCTCCACGTGACATTAGTTATTACTTAGAGATAAATCAGTTCAAATAATCACTTATTCATACAAATTATCCCATATATTTGACAGAAATAATAATAATAATTCACTGTGATATATCTGTGGTGTATGTTACTTATATCCACATAAGTAGTATATAACGGTGTTCAGGCATAGAATGTATTTCAGTAGAAGATCGAGAAGGAAACAACGGGAACGGAACGCGATTGGTATGAAAACGCATGAAAAATGAGATCTGAGACAATGGATTGATATTTGCAAAGGAACAGTCAAATTTGAAACGGTGGATTAATATTTTGCAAATTAACGATTTACCATATGATTCTCAGATTTTATTAAGATGCTCACTACATATCTCGATCAGTGAGATACGTATCCTCCAATAGATGAATTGTCTAAGTGCCTAATTCCCGCAATGACGTAATTATGACCACTAATTTTATTTGTAATATCACAACACAAAGCAAAAATTACTATTATTATATATTAGAGAAAAATTTACCTTTACTAACTCATTCACTATTAATAACAAAGTGAACATTGGGTATTTTAAGTTTAAAGTAATACTGATAATTCTTTTCTATTATTACATCATCGACTGAAGTCGTAAACGGTGGAGTTCAGATATGTTGGAAGCAAAAACAATCATTATTAATGGCATTGATTGATTATAAACCTGTTTTTAATAATTAATTAATAAATATCAACCTAGTGATTCTAGTCGTTAATGTATCATATCAAGATCTTAAGGTTTTATATTCAGTCTTTAGAAGAGTTGTGGTTCTTCATTGTTGATAAGTCCCATACTAGGACGAAATAGTTTTTTAACTGTTATAACTTGTGGCCTTGTGCCCTATTAATATATTACGTAATGATACCACCAATTAGAGAACAGTGGTTTATCAACCGAACCAATGACGCATAAAATCCGTACGAATAGTTTAGAGTCTTTATCGGTCCTTCTTCCTGCCTAGCCCTGCCTGTTAATTCCAGAACACCAATCTCAGTCTCTGCGATATGAATCATGTATTTCAAACATATAAACCAAACGAACCACACCGTACCATAAAATAGGAAATTACATTTGCACAAGATTTAGCCAGAAGTGGTTGTGAATGTGGGAGGTAGTAGTTGATAGACTGGGTATAACTCAAGAATAGTAAATCGTATAATAATAGTTTATAGGTCAAAGTAAAACTTGTAATACGAGGAGCATAGATATGCATAATATAGCTACTGAATATTTATATTTTAAGAATATACATATAATATTTGTCCATGAATAGTTCTCAAAAGTTTCCATCCATAATTCTCGCCGGGATATATCACTAATGATCCCTAGTTGTGAACCCTACTTTATCTGATATTTGTCTTGGAAAAATATTGGATACAAATTAAAACAATCCCCACAACACAACGTAATGGAATGCATTTTTACATTACCTAAGCCGAAATTAAGCCAACAACTTTGAGTTATAGTTCATATCATGGAAACCAAAAAGGTATTGTCGTTGTGAATTGAAACTTTTTAGATGTCTACGCCTAAATGACTTAATCTTCCAAATAATATGATACCTTTAAATAATAAGTTAGTCAAAGTAAAATAGTTCATTTTTTCGACTACCATTACCTGTCAGTCATTCAATACTACTACTGATGTGATTAAATTTCATTCAAAGTGTTCTCATTAGAATTTAACGGAACACATTTGAAAACTACTTATCAACTAGTAAACAAGTTGTTCTGTTGAAATGTAATATAATTTAAAATTGATTTACATTATAGTCTGAAAATAAGTGAATATCTAACGAAAGCTAATACATTTTGTGATACTTGACGATCTTAAATTTGATGTCCATTGATACAGCGGAAATATACTTGATAGAAGTTTCGAAATTTCCGAGACAACAAAGTTATTTATTTTTTGGTACATTTCAACTGTAGTTCAAAGACTAATATAGAAATCGTCAGGTAGATGTAACTATTACATCCCAGTGTGAATGTTCACACCTCATACTTGAACTTAGTGCATATCACTTCAAATCAAAAAATGTTATTCACTAAACTACTGAGTTCAAATAACTAATAACGTTTTCAACTGAAATAAATGTATTTGTCCGAGTTTGTAACTAAGTTTGCTGATATATAATTGATCTATCTTTTAATAATAACTGCCGCGAAATGCTCTGGTACGGCCGAAAGTGGGGAAAGTCAGTTCTCTCTCGAAATACTCTCAAGTCGCCACGTTCATACAACCACAGCCAAGGAATTCCTACTCACTACCTTCTCCCAGTGGGGGTGTTGTTTACGCAATTGAGAGGACAAAAAGCGAATGTATAGCGCTTTAACAGGATCGGTGGATATGGAGGATCCACCTAGGAGAGATGGAAAACCCTCATTCCAAACCAATGGTGTACATGGACTTCAGGATCCTAAGGAAACAAATGGCGTATGGACCTATTGTTGGTCACCGGCTACCATGGGACTGCATCTCCTTACTTTGCTCCACTGCCTTGTGGATTAGATCTTTAGGTTGAAGGCTCCACTCGTAACCCCCTAAGAAAAACCACCTGCTTCGGTTTGGGTACCTGGGCAGTATCCCATCCCTCACACAAATCGAATGATTTTAGTGACGCATATTATAATATTTGAAAGTATTCGAATTATCGTGCGATCTAAGAGTCCCAGAAGTAACGCAATTGAATCAAGCATTACGACACAAGCACAAACGAATGTATTGTATTTGGAATTCGAAATCGAGCATTCAACAAGTACAAAGGTATCGTTAGTTCATTCAAGCACCACACATATCTGTTTGGTGCCTCCTTGTACCAATGTTTATGTGTTTAAATAATAATAATAATAATATTAATAACTACCAAGAACTTTCTGATGTTCAAAAATTTCCTATTTAATTTCAGCTTATCATAAAAATTAAAGTAATTTAATAGTTAAATTCATGTGTCAGTTGATGCTAGACCACTATGGAAAACTTGGAAGCACTAGACGACCATTTTGCTCTAGTATAGGACTCCTCAGTAGTGTACATTCATGTTTTCCATAGTGCTTTCACTTTAATGGACTCAGGAATTCAACTATTAAATTACTTTAATCTTCACAAAATCCTGTTCTGATTAAAAATTAAAGTGATTAATTATTATTTCTAAACTTTCAAAAGTTTAAATTGGAATTAATTAGGATACATTCGTTTTTCAAAAGATCTAAATATTGTCATGTTTATCCACTGAAAACAGTTAAGTCTTCATTTTTACTTGTCCTAATCAATATTCCCTATATAAAATAGAATAGTTACCAACGAATGAACATTTATAGTGGAAGCTATTTTAAAGAGATTAGTTTGGTTTGTATGTTGTATTCGTGATATACCAAAACTGAGGAGTACTGGATAATTACTTTTTACTAGTATGAGACTGCTCTTTATTTCATGTTCACCATTTCATGATAGATTAATATGAAGGGATCAAAGCGGTTATCATTAATGAGATAGTATAAACGTTGTGCAACATTACAAGTTCATGGAAGTTGGAATTGTACCACTGGACAATAACTTAGTGGTTTTACTGTTTAGTTGTTCGCCAAAAGATTTGAAAGTCCAAGTTTCAATGTTTAGTAGAGTAATGGGTGGATACTGATAAAGAATTTCATGTTATAATGAAATGGCGGTTTAATGCTGCCTAGTTTTTTATAAATATTATTCCAACTGCTTTAGGTCTGTGAGAAATACCTCGTTAACTGGAATAAAATCATTATGTAACATGATGGACATCAGGATTTCAAACTTTAATCTCTAGAACAACAAAACGTAAACACTGAGACGGTTAGTTTGCAGTTAGGAATACTTTTGTTCTATTCCAATCAATATGTGAAGGTAATAGGATTAATCTAATAAAAATTTATGATTGAATCAAAAACACATATCATGTCTTCAAGTGTTCTAGTTCATAAATTACTCACGAAATTTATGTATGTACTCTATCATCCTATAGTCTTTGACTAACCAACATAATTCGAGTAACTAGTGATTAATGTAGGTCTAACTAAATGATATCTTAATAATTTTTGAATACCTGACATTCCAGGAACTTCAGTCAAAACGTAATAAGTATGTAATCTTAATCAAATGTATACATTCTTTCTATAGACTTCTCATAATCATGTTAACAACCCTTAGAAACTCAGAATAATATGAAGAATAAATGTTTAGTGATAATAATGGTGTTATTTAAAGGACAAATATAAGTATAAAACAAATAAAATTACTAAACACTACCAAGTTTGAACTACACAAACAACAAAATATACCAATTGACCTGCACAACTTCACTTTATTCTTAGCTTAGTCGATTAGAACAGGATAAACACTAACTGATTTAACTCTATATTTATTATAACTCAAAACTAACAAGATAATATGCATAAATTACTAGAACAAAACTTATTATAACTAGAAAATCGTAATACGTACATATTTATGTCGTTTATAGCGCAAAACTGAATAGCCAGTATATAATTAATTATCTATAATGTGTGAACTATGATAGATGCATCAATAGTTAATGAGTTTTATAAAAACCTACAATAAGAACAGTATAAACCAAGCTCACAATGAAATTATGTATAAGGAAGTCGATTATTGTTATCATTTTCACTTATTATTTCATACTTAACTCATATAGTATTCTTGAACCAGAATATTGAAGTGATTACCATCAATTTGATTCAATATACATTGTTGATTATTACTGTCAGTCGAGATGCATTTTATCGATTACATCTTTATTATCATAATCTTAACTTAAAAATAAACTATTCTTGTTGAATCTATCAAATGAAAACTAGTCTAAAATATTAAAACAATATTCAATTATATGAAGAGATATCCTCTTTTGAGAAGATGATTAACATCAAGTAATCAATCAAACTGTTAAAAGAAACTTAAAAGAAAAGAAATATTACTAATCTCTAAATAATTCGTTTTATAGTCTATTCGTTTATATCTACATATAGGTTTCTTTTTCTTCTTCCTTTTCTTTTTCCTTTTCTTTCTTTTTCTACGTGTATGTTCGAATTGTTTGTAGGAAGAATTGAAGAATTCATTTTATTTTCGTTACTTCTTCTTTTTTTCGTTTCATTTATTCTGTCGAACTGTATTCTACTCCTCCATTTTGTTTTTCTAATATAAAGAAGTTGATTATGCCTTCAAGGTGATTATACCGTCCAGATGCTTATTTATTCTTTTTACTTCTATTCTATGTATATTTATTGCTCAAATTTTTGAATTAAGCTTTTATACAAATAAAAATATCTAGAAAATAATGTTTAATAATCTCATGGGATATTAGCCAAATAGACAATATACACACCCATATATACAGGCGAGTATGCACGAACTAACATTGGGGTGCATACGCACACGTACACGTACGCGCTTAAGTTAGAAAAATAGAGAAGCGCGTAAACGAATTTCAAAATACAAGTTAAACATAACAAGAAAAGCAATAAAAGAAAGGTAATCTCACAAATTTTTTCCTCTTTTGCTAAACAATTTACGGGGTAAAAAAGTAATTGTGAATGAATAAAACTTGATTTATTCGACAATTTATTTATTCCTTCTGATATTTCTCTGTTCTGTTTCTTTTTTCATTCTTTCCCAAGGCGAATTAATGTTTTCTTTGTATTCTGATGAGATTAGAGAAAGGAATATAGATAAATTTCTTTCTTTGTAGCACCGAAATAAAAGGATGGTATACATTTTGTTGTTATTGTAAGAGATGAAGTACATAATAATATGATTCAAATCGGTAATAAATAGTAAAGTATGCATATTTATATACATAACATTTTATAATGCAATTATTCTTAACTAACAGTGAATATACACAGTTTGCTTGTCAACAGAAAACGGTAGAGATAGAAAGAATTATATACTGAATATTTTTTTCTTTGTAAAGTCGTACTCAAACAGAAGATTCTTAACAATTCCGCTTTCAATGTTTGTCTTTTTCAATATTATATAGAAAAGAAATAATACTTTTTTGAGAGACAAGAAGACTTTAAATGTGTTGTTCAGCTTGTGAAGGAACATGTATTATGGACCATTAAATAATCAATTGTGTTCAGTCTGAAGAACACAATCAACTAATATATTCTGTATTATACTATGTACTGTACTCTACTGTATTGCCATGCTTGCCAAAAACTTTGCACTATTTGTCTGTAAAACTCTACCACTTGTCAATGATTTCTACTTCAAAGCAAAGTATAAGAACATTAAAAAGTTGTATTATTCTTTATCACTGTCGTTGTAAATCATTTCACATTCGTACAACCTGTACTTTATTTTTAGGTATGTCAGCAAAGCAAGAATTTTTAGATTCATGAATACTCGTTATTTTCCGATCAGTTGTTTAGGCCTCCTTTCGCATAATTCCTCAACTTATCAAAACGTTTTTAATTCTTATAAATCTTCTATTGACTGCCGTCTCACGATTACCCCCAACAAACTTGGCATTGATTCAAGCAGCAATTGAATCTCGTGGAAAAGTACTTTAGGGTCAATGAAATATCAAAGAGCTCTAGCCAAATAAACTACCAAGGTGAACTCTTTTTACGTTATATGGCGGGACATTGAATGTTAGACACTTATCTAACGTATTGAAGATCAAGATCGACTAATGCATATTAACCGGTTGAACACTATGAACTGAAACATGGAGCAACAGCTCTGTTATGTTAATTCTATGCAGTCATCATAGCAGAGGCCATATCTGTTTGTCACGTCAGGGTAATCCAGATTAAAGGTTAACCGTAGTGTGAGGAGATCACACTATTCCCGTATGACTAGTTGACCACGGCTATCTACCCATGTTGGTGATCTATAAAATATTAGAACAAAAGAAAAATAAGGTTTGGCCGCTGCCTTAATATCAATGAACATATGATAAAAATCTTGGACTGTCTCACTCCTTCTTCAGTAAATGATGTGACACAAAAATGTTGTCTTTCCAAATTACTTAGCAACGCCGAATTTTTTCGACACTACCGAACTACCCTTGTCAGGTGTTTGCAAATCAGAAATCAACTAAGATGGTTTAGAGAACCCCTTATTTCAAGCTGTCGTCAAGGGTTGGCAGAGCGAGCAGACCTACACATCACATCGTTCAAAACAGTCAGGTGAGTGCAAGAAGTTCAATTAACCAGGGAACAGTTTTTATTGTTATCTCGGGTTTGTAGAGATTGTTGAGTTTAACTGGAATGACGAACCAGCTCATATTAGATAAATATTAAAAACCTGAAAGCAGCTGAGTTTTTTTTTCATTCTGGTATGGAACTTCTCAGCAGTAAGCATCCATGACCATGTAGCTGAGAATTAAATCCAAAACCTTCCGTCTAGCGCGTGAACGTTAAACCTTCGGACTGTAGTGAAACTGATTCTCAACTACATGATCCTTCAAGCCAAAAACGAGATGACTGTGAAGATTTACTTTCAACATTCAGAACTTTAAGAAAGTCGGAAATTGCGAACGTGGGAGCATTTATTCGGCATGGTATGGCTCGGTTATGAAGAGGAGAACACTCTGCGCAACGGAAAGAAAACGCTGATAATCCTTCCACATCATTTCATTGGACAGTATTGTCGTTTATTTGTTTTTTCTCCCTGACTTGTACTATAACATCCATTCAGGTCTCTTTTTAACCACATGTTATGTTCTTTGGTTATCCTCGTCGGGGTTTTTGTTATTTCATTCTGGTTACAGAGTTACCTTCCATTACTTAGTTTACTGCTGCATGTTGCCGGACCATTAATAATAGAGTCTCCTTTGACTAAACTCAAGGTCGCGGCGTGGTTTGGTGTATGACTGATGACTTTTGACTGTCTGCTTGGAAAGGTTGCTAAACCCTTGCAGATAGACATCCGGTACCACCTTGTTGGGAATATTTTTATTGATTCTCAGGTATCGAATTCTTGTTTATTAACTATGCCTTTTGTTGTTTGTTATGTTAGTTTGTGCCAGAGAAACCCTTGATTGTAAAATATAGGCTGTATTGTTTGAGGTATTTTGTACTTCTGATATAATTTGTTCACTTTTTTAGAATTAGAACCATCTAAGTTGAACACAGTTCGTGTTTTGATATAATTCAATAAATTCACTCAAAAACGCCTCGTGCGCTATACAGAAGAACGTGGTTTAGCCTTATCGAATAAACCTTGGTTCGTTAGTTATGTGTTCAAACCAAGTATTGACATTCCGGTTGTTACACTCTATGTAACTTTTCCTTTCCATACTAAACTTTATTCTATCCCCGACCCAAATTTGTACTTTAGAAGTGCTGTTACGATAGGACGAGTAAGTTTTGATAATAGTGTGACTTCCTCGTAAGGTCTTAAAGGTTCGGTAGTCACATCATGAAGAAGTCCACATTTTTGGAAGTGCGTTTATTGATCTAGTAGCAAAGATAAATGCATTCAACACCGACCTGGACTTCAATCCAGCAAGAGCACTAAGAAGGCATTCAAAGTTGAGCAAGTATAATCGAAACCAAGAGTTATGGGTTTGGTTACCAGTTGAGAGGTCCTTCGAAAGTTTAATGATTGTATCGTTATACAATATGTGTGGCCGATCAGCGGCTAGGAATATTCTAACCAGTTTATTCGGTTGTAGACTTGATTGTGTCATCGGTACATAATGCTTTTCAGGATGCCACAGGTATTAGGCGAACAAGTACACTTACTTACGCCTGTTACCCTGCATAGGCCTCTCACCAGCACTCTCCATCCAACTTTTTCCTGAGCAATCCTTTCCAGTTGTTTCCGGTTGATATTCCTCTTTTTCATGTCTGCTTCCGGTTATCGACGCAGTGTGTCCTTCAACCTTCCTTCTTTTCGTTTCCATTTAGGATTCGAGGTTAGCACTTGCCCCGTTATGCAGTTTTATGATTTCCACATTGTATGTCCTACCCACTTCCAACGTCTGTTCCTAATATCCTTTTCGGCTGGAAGCTGGTCTATCCTCTCCCACAGTAGACTGTCGCTGATGGTAACCGACCAACGGATATTGGATATTTTGTATAGCTACTGTTTATAAATACAAGCACCCTATTTATGACGGTTGTAGTAGCGTTCGAAGTTTCAGACCCGTACAGTGGAATTGTCTTGACGTTCGTATTGAAGACTGTGACTTTGATATTGGTTGAAAGTTGTTTTGAGTTACATATGTTCTTTATTTCCAGGAATGTGGCCCGTGCTTTGCCACTCATCGCCTTTACGTCTGCATCTGATCCTCCTTGTTCATCGATGATGCTACCCAGGTACGTGAAAGATCCCACATCTTCCAGAGCTTCTCCATCAAGTGTGGATGGGTAGGCGTTCCCTGTTGTGCTTGAGGACTCTGATTTCTCCCTTGTGTACGTTGGAGCCTACTGATGCCGAGGCTTCTGTTACACTATTCGTCTTCATCTGCATTTGTTGATGTGTGTGAGATAGAAAAGCTGCGAAGTCCAAATTTTCTAAATTGTTCCGAGCTGTCCATTGAATTTCGTGCTTTCCCTCAGAGATCAAGGTTTTCATAATCTACCTGATCACCAGATGAAAGAGTAAGGAGGAGAGTGGACAGCCTTGTCTGAATCCGGTCCTTACTTGGAATGCATCCGTCATCTGTTCGCCATGCACGATTATGAACTGTAGTCCGTCGCATGAATTCCGTATGATATTGACAATTCCCTAGGTACACCATGGTATTAGAGAAGTTTCCATAAAGTCCTCCTATCCACATTGTCGAATGCTTTCTCACAATAAATGGAGCTGATGTATAGTGATGAGTTCCATTCAGTTGATTGTTCAACGATGGTCTGTAGTGTCGCAATTTAGCCTACCCACGACCAATCCTTACAGAATCCAGCCTGTTGATTTCGAAGTTTGGCGTCTACTGAGTCGTTTATCTAGTTCAGCAACACTGTTGAAAACTTCCCCTGGTACTGACAGTAGTGAGATGCTTCTGTAGTTCTCACATTTGCTCAGATCTCTTCTCTTTGGTATTTTGATGAGGTGTTATTACTTCTAGTCCGTCATTAGCACTTGTTCTTCATCCAAAGTCTCCCTGAATAGAATGTGGAGCACGTTCGCAGTTTCTTCTATGACTTCAGTGCTTTGGCTGGTATATTGTCAGGTCCTGCTCCTTTCCCGCTCTTGATTTGTCTGACGGCCATCCTGACTTCTTCAATCGTTGGTGAAGTGACATATATAGGAAAGTCTGTGTGTGCTGCTTCAGTGTCCGGTGGATTCAATGGAGCTGGAATATTTAATAGTTCCTCCAAGTATTCTATCCATCTGTTCCTCTGTCCTTGAATTTCAGTGACTGATGTGCCTTATTTGTTCTTTCCTGGGCACTTTGATATGATTGATTTCAGCCACTCATAGAACTGATCTTTATTGTTTTCGTTGCTATCATTGGTGAATGCATAACTTTGTGTGACATTCATCGTGATTTCTTTCTTCTTTGTTTTGAAGGATGCTCTGATGATCCTGGACCCATGAGATTCTCATCTTATAAGTGCATTACGTACTTTTTGAGACAGCATCAGAGCAACTCCCTTAGTATGTGGAGCATTTTAGTCTTCGTGATCGGAGTACAGCAGTACCTCTTCGGAATCTAACCTTTGCTGTCCAACTTGGGTCCAATGGCTTTCGCTGATTCTGAGTATCGCCTCATCTCCGTAGCTATTCGACTAGTCCTCCATGTCTCCCACATTGTTCGAACGTTCCATTTAACGGCAGAATTATGGTCTACTTTGCTATTAGCACTATTATAATGATAGAAATAGTCCTAAAATTGTTGATTTGCATTGACGTGATTGCCCAATCTATAAGATATGACGCTTAGTACTTCTGAAGAACACATTTAGGCTGAAGCTAGGATAATATATTTAATGTGAATAAATACAAGTTATGCAAAATGATCACCTCTGAAAGACTGATCCATGCCATCCGATCGAATGGATATTTTCGCCTTCACCATCATTGGCTTTCTCTCCGTGTTAAATGTTGAATATCTATTTTCCCAGTTATCTCATGCTCAACTTTGAGGATTGTGTGGTTGGTGCAAGTATCACTGCACTGCTCTCCCACCAGAATCAACCTGACGTTGGTTCGATACCATATAGAGTGGTATTGTTGCGCGCCAGCGATTACCAAAAGAATATTAAGAATCCTCCGGGTATTGATAAGCTGAAAGTCAAATCAAAAAGAAGGCATCAACAACTGCTTGGGAAATACACGTTACACTTCCAAAATGTTTGGTTTAATTCCTAACATGCACAAAATCGGAATTTAGGCGAAGATTATTTAATAGTTAAATAAAGTTGGAATACAATAATTATTGATAATTTATCATAAAGATATTTTAACAAGTCACTTTAAGATGCATAGCAATAAACGTCAGTCAATAGTTTTATATATGTCAGTATAAGAATTCTGTACTAGGGAGTAGAAAAACAAACGACATTGTATAAATGTCGATATTGGTATTATCTTTGGTTTAATTTAAAAAGTCAGTTAATGTTTATAATGGTATGCTCTCTGTATGAGTAGATTTTCAATTGCATCTGCATTAGTAGGCTAAATGAATTAATAGAAGTACAGCCGTGGAGAGAAAGGATTCCAAATAGTGTTACAGTTAGTTAAGTTTAATACGGCTTACTCAGTTGCAGGGGGATTTTCCTCGACCTTATTATTATCTAACCGTAATAGGGTTTAATAAAACTACCAATATACATAAATGGTTATCGAAAATTCCTTTAGTACGTGAAATTGGTGACAACTATGTAAATTCTGGAGAGATGGCTAACATCAATTTGTTAAATATGAGTGGATCCGTGAGAAACCTGTTCTAGACTAAATATTTTGATGTACAATAAACCAAATATTTATATGCATATTTACTGGTTGATAGTGCATACAAGTTAGTCGCAAGTATGGGGTTTAGCGTGAGGTAGAAAACGACTTATTTGAAATATAGTGATTAAAAATTACTGAAATCAACAAAGCTTATATGACATAAACATAGGTAATGTGGTGTTGCACGATGCTTACAGCTAAATGAATCTTTACAAGGTGATAAACAGCGAGGGATGCTCATGTGATTATAAAAATTGTTGATCTAGTCAGAAACACAAGTATGTAGGAAGTTAAGCCACAATCAGCAAATTTGAGTCTAAAACATCATCAGCCTAGAAGCACACACAAAGGATCGGTCATATACTGCTCAACGGCGCCGTGTTCCATTGTAGCACTCACCTCATGGAAACCCATATTCTCTTTGAATTTCGCAAGAACGATTACCCAACAACATCATTTGAAAGTACCTGGCAAACTGACGTAACGTAAAATAACTGATTACAGAAGTGGAAGAACATATTTTCCTACCAGCCATGAAAAATATCAGTACTCACAAACCAAAACAACAACTTGATATTACTTCGTTTAGACCTGAAGACAATAGAGAAAATAGATAAATGTAACAGCGGCCATGAGAGAAAAGGCAGCAGCAACACCAAAAGAGATAACACTGGACAGATTGGAGACCATTCATATTCCCAACTATATGTGAATGTCATCAACTCTGAGGAATACGATAATTCGTCATTAATACCAATGTGTACAGACCACGAAGCACATTAATTCGTTTAAAGAAATATCGAAATTGTGGGTATGTGACATCAGGGAATTTCTAGCAGGATGGGGTTCAGATCCGACGGTGATCAGTAGACATACCGACCCAATTTATAAATCCACACGGATGTAGTTAATCTGTCTCACAAGATCAGAGGTTAATCGATGAAAAAAATCAGCATCAACATATTGAAATCTATTAAGACAGTTGGTCACAAATGTTACTATCAGGATGACACGTTACAAAAATCTTGGAACAACTGTGGAGCTCACTCATACATGAAGTAAGCAGAAAAGAGGCTTTAAAAACACCAATGAAAGCTCTCTAGGTAAAATATTTAAGCCAGAGGACATGAAACCACGTAAATTTGATTAAAACAGGGATTTATTCATCACAACGCATTTGACTCTAAAATACGAACATTACAAATGGGGAGCAGTCATGTTATACTGACCCCAATGCACTCCAGAAGCATTCCTTTCGCTTTTGGAAACGATATGAGTATCACCACGGAAGATGTTTTCAGAGTTCAAGACTATTACTTCCATATCAACCAGAAAAATCAGGGTCACTAATTTTGAAATCTATATTCTCACGCTCCAGTACAAATACGGAGAAAACGCTTGTATGTTTGTTCTTTCTCGTGACCAGCCCTTTACCTTTTTGTAGTACGTACTGTTCTTAAGATTCCGAAGTAATAAGAGCATCAATGTTCTGGAAGTAAACCACCGTCTTCCAGTGACTCTATGTGGACTTGGTGCGTAACTTTGTCACAAACCTCATAGGCTTCACCGGCTTCGGTAGATATATTTCTATATTTTACCACTAATATTTCCCCATCCGATACCTCATTTTTGCTTATGGTTACTACTTGCACCTCTGCTATATCACCGTTTTCGTGTACGATAAATTTTTCATGCTTAGCGGTCACTTTTTCATTCATCATGCCAAGCACTGCACAAATTTCACTGAGAAAATCTGCTTCGAACATAGTTTGTTATATCCCTTTGTTTACAATGAAAAGATATTGTACTCTAGATCCACTAATTTAGACTCAGTAGTCCACCACTCTTAACATTTTTGGTGCCTGTCCGCTCGCTCCTATCATACACGTCCTAATCACTCTATAGTGCCTTTTATCTATTAATGATATTGCCAAACCTGGTTCAACCAAGTTAATCAGCGTTTTCTTATTCACTCTCATCTTCTCATACGTTATTATTATTATTATCATTATTATTATTCGCAAACATCTTATGGGTACATAAGCGTTGTGAAGAAACCTGAAATGGTTTCTTCAAAAATGCAATAATATACAAATTTCATTAATGTTAGCATTGTTCGCCATATTCGAAAAACAGAGTAATAATAATAGAATAATAATAGTAAATCAGGTTCTGTGTAATTGAGAAGAATGTTGAATTGACTTTAAAGAAAGAAAGGGAGAGAATAAGGGAATAGAAGTAAAGGAGACGTGAAATACGCAAATGGTTTAATAGGCGTGTTTATCAACACAGAGCAAGAATAAACAGCTACGTAGCTCTACTGACTGACTCAACAACCCCAAGGACAAAAGGCACATTGTATCGTCTGAACAATTTCCGTTTTCACTTGCTGGGGTAGTTGATTCTGTAATATTCAATCTTACCTTACTCAAAATATCTGACATTCTGCTTCGTGCTTGCTCGTATCTCCGCCACTTATCGTCGTAGGTCTCCGATCTCTCCTTACACGGGGACTGGGGCTTAACTATCTTTTGTGACAAATGATACATTGGGCTTCATCACCTGCCTGGCTGCTCTAGCCACTCCCGAGATATCTATCGTCTGTGCGGCACTCGCCACTTGAAGCTTACACACTCAGTGGACATTCAAGGAATTGAGATACCAACGACCGCTCCTCCGATTCTTTACTTAGTAACGGCAACGCACGGTGTAGCCAGTTCATTAACTCAGACGCCCATACAATTGGATCCTCGTCCGATGTAATTCACATGGCTTTTAAATGTTGTGATATCGTCTGCTGGTCAGCCAAGCTGTCGAACTCTGTTAGCATCGGAGAAACGCGGAAACCTCTGCATTTCTTCTCGTCCGCAAGAACAACTCCATCGAATGCCGTCTTCACTCTGCCGCAAAGTGATAATGCCAACACAATCACATTCGTCTGCGGCTCTCCCACGACAAATTCCGCCGTCGCCTCAAACTGCCCAGGTAGCTCCCAATGTATCAAACGGCTCCGGCTACAGAACTATCAACTTAGTCTTCGCAGCAACATCAATTTCAAAGTAGGCAATAGGGAAGAGGAAAGTAATTGTCGAGAAAACTTACAAAGTATTTAAATCACACATACATACAGCTTTCGACCTTCCGTTTTCGTCTTTCTTTGTGCTCCTCAGCATGAACCGTCATCCCGTCTGAACTATGTTGTAAGCCAATGCCTTGTTTTCGACTCATTCTGCTCTTCACTCCGTCTGGGAATTGTCGCAACTTCAATGCCACGTTCTCCTGTACACTAGATACAGATAATCTCTTGAGCAGCGTCCAGCATACTGTTATTTTTACTGTTGTCTGCATTTTTTTGTATCGATACTTATTTTTTAGAATGATTGGAGTTACTGCTGTTATGGTGTTTACGAATTTAGTTCTCAGTATGTCCTCAATATTAATGCGTTTTTGTTTTACTTGATATTGTTTTTATCCCACTCGGTATATTAGACTGCTATACGACGGTTGGCAGTTTATGAACTGATTGCTCTGATTTGTATAATTTATTTAGAAGCATGTTTTTTATGTTTTAGGGACGTTTAAGAATACTCATTGGTAGTAAATTAAATTTTCTATATAATCATTGTTTTTTAGTTGGTTGTTCGTCAAATACAATTGACTCACTCTTCCTCTTTTAATGGGATACTGTTTCTTGACTAACAAGAATGTTTGTCCTATCTTAGTAATTAGGAATTTATCAAGCGTCTGCACCTTGTTGAAAAAAGTATCGTCCACGTGTCATCGTTCTCATTTGCACTTACATTTTTTCTCATATCACCTCTTCTGTATATCGTCATCATTTTGGCAGTTCGTTGCATCGTTACGTTACTATTGAACTTAGAAGAGCATCGCTGCGAATCTGTTAACAGACATATTGAAGCAGTCCGATCTCTAGATTTAACACTGTCGTTCGAATCCCCACAGATAACTAAACTAGTTTTATTTTAACTCACTGACAAAGTTGAGAAATGATGAATGACATGGGATAGCACTGTGGCACTCCTCGTTCCACAGTTTTCGATCCAGGCGGTGTGCCATTTACTCTCTGTTTTTGACCAAAATTGGTCTCAAGCGAATCGTCTGATTTAAATCCTTGACGAAATTCATGAAAAGATAAGCAGACCATTACTATGAGATGCTGTTCAGTTTTTCGAAATTAGTAGACAGGATATTCTCTTGAATAATGTTTTTTATCATATAATCAGCATACATCGCAATTCAAAATTGTCGAACAACTTACCCTGTTATAAATATTTTGGCATATTTACCTCCGTATTAGTTTAGTCTACAAGTCATTATTTAGATAAGCGTAGGTCTATCGACTAAATACCTTTACTATTGGAGAGTGAAGCTAGTCTATTATAGCGCACAATTCAAGGTGTGTGTTACTCGTTTAGCTATTATATTTCTGTAAGTAGGACTGTTGTTTTTTTGGTTGTTTTTCAAGGTTTGCATTTTTTGAAACATTAATTAGTCATCAAAACGTGGCACAATGTCAAGAAATCGATAGTCAGATCGTCGTTTATAGTAGTGTGTGTGGGTATTTTACTACGTATGATGGTTTACCTTAAAAACAATCCCTTCTATTTTTGGCAACCAGCATAGTGAACAGCTCAAATTGTATATTTTACCTAAATAGTTCTATTTAGTGAATAAGTTTGGGTGGTGCGTTGAGCTAACAACTTTGAGTTGGGTGTCCGTGAATCAACTTTATAAGGTTAAGTGGTGAGAGTATATTGTACGGACAAATTATCACTCAGACAGAAAAATTCTAGTTACAAAACAATTGATAATTGAAAGTAATACAATACCAGTCCAATTACAGCTGTATTTGTAATAAATAATCTTCACAAGTCAAGTTATTTTCATAGTAAGGGGTTATCACACTAGTTTTAATGTAAAAGTGTTGGGGTTAAGTATTACGAGTTGTACTGGAGTTTACAGTTAGGCTTAAAATATTTTAAAAGCCGGATGTTCCCAGTTTTCACTTAGCTAGTAATAACATGTACGTTATCTATCACTTCACTTTAAACTTCGCACTATTCTTGTGTTATCTTAATTCTGGTTAACTTAAAGCCGTTAGCATACTATACTTTCGCCTTTTTTACTTTATCTATTTATTTAAACACATAAACATTAGTATAAGGAGTCAGCAAATATATATGCGCCACAAAAATCATTCGATTTGTGTTAGGGCTGGGATACTGCCCGGGTGCCCAGACCGGCGGTTTTCGTAGGAAGTCACAACCGGAGCCCTTGATCTAAAGGTCTAGTCCATAAGGCAGTGGAGCAAAGTAAGGAGATACAGTCCCATGGTAGCCAGTGACGAACAATTGGTTTATACGCCATTTGTTTCCTTAGGATCCTGGAGTCCATGTGAAATATTGGTTTGGAATGAGGGTTTTCCAATTCTCTTAAGTGGACTCTCCGTGTCCACTTATCCCGTTAAAATGCAAAACATCCGCTTTTCGTCTTCTCAATTTTGTAAACAACAGTAATCCTGTGGGAAGGCAGTGAGTAAGACTTCCCTGGCTGTGATTGTATGCGCTTGGCCATGTGAGAGCGTTTTGAGAAAGTGAGATAACTCTCTCCACTCTCGGCAGTGCCAGAGCATTTGCAGATAATCCGGTGTGTATTATGGAGCATCCAACTCCGATATCAGCCGTTTAGTTTTTAACAACGTAATCAGACGTTGGAAATCCCAAAGAACAAAGAGTCTATTATTTGTACCTGGCAAATTTTTTAGGTAGTATCAATTAAAATGATAGGGGAAAAGATGTGTTTGCCCTAGTCGAATACTGACCACATGTTCTTGTAATATATCTAAATTTTTAACCGAAAATGATTGTCTTGTTTTGATGTCCGCTCATATTTAGTGTTCTCTGGATGCCTCCAGAAGCTTCCGATTTTCATATAAGCAGGCGTTGGTGAAACTTCTTTCTAGAGTATTGCATTCTCATGATAGGGGCAAGTAATCAGTTAGTGCTTTAGGTTGGAACGAATGAAAAATCGTTTATCTGCTTCTTCGAAAGCTAGCAATATTTGTTAAGTCATCTAGATGTCTCGAATCACAGCAGAAACGAAAATCGGCATATTATATTTAATAATTGGCCTCGCAGAATATTTTACTTTGGAGGCCAACAATATGCTGTTATGTGAGTGAAATTGTAAACAAGTGTTTGTGTTTGTACTATTTTCATAATTTGAAAATGATACTGTGTCTATTCGACTAGGGTGTCGAAATAATTCCCTAATTTGTGTGACACACTGGTTGCTGTTGTGTGTTCTCATGCAGAACTCTATCGAAAATACTCACCAGTACTATTAGCTCAGCCTAGATTATCAATAAACTCTGTGGATTCTTTCCGCTGTTCGTATTTTATGGTTGATGAAAAGCCTTTCTGAGTTGTTGATTATGCTGAAGCCCAGTTAGGTTGTTCAGAATAACAATCGAACAATCACAACTCAGTTACATAAATCTTACATGTGTTAAGTTCTTGCAGAGTTTTAATGTAAAATCGCAACTACTTTTCTTTGTTGTTAGTTTTGTAACTGAACCAATCAATGTTTGAGCAGCACCAAAACCAGACTAGTGTTAAGGACAGATCTTACTTTTTTGTGCTAGGAAAGTTGTTTGCTTTCAGAACGTTTCCCAGTGAAGGTTTGACTTTAGTTGTGGTCTTGAGTGCTGTTGGAAGTACGAGGTTGGTTATCAGTTCCCGGTTGCCCACTAATTCTTTCTTCCTGTACTATGTCCTTATATGCAATCTTTCTTTTATATATTACCACCACTGGATTAATTACCTCTATGAATCCGGTGTTCATCTTGTTGTGCTAATGAGGTATGGCAGCTTGGACCGATGCGCATATGTGCCTGGTCCTACGTTGTAGCTGACTGACTTTGACTCTAATAATCTAAATAAACCAAAGAAATACATTTATTTTTTATGCTTTAGTGTCATACTACGTGTTTATTAGACCGTGAAACCAATTTCTTTTTACATTTGAGGACACCTAATCCTCTAGCACCAGTTGGATCCTTAGTTGTACTGAGGGCAAATGTGAGGTTCTGTAAAACTTATCAACATCTTATTTGATGATCTCATGGGGTCAAACGATAGGAATAACAAAGATCTAATACGATGGTAAGCAGAAAATCCATGGTCTTTTATGCGTTTCTTAACATCACATCCATACTTTGATGTCTACTAGTGTTCATGGAAGTACGTTTGTCGGGTCCCGTGTATTGATCATATAAGAAAACTTGCATTTTGTAAACGGCGTGGTTTCGCATTGCAGCAGTTAGCTTGTGTAAAGTTTATGTGGTAATTATAATTTTTAAAATCTCTTGATTTTTTTCCTCACTATTTATGACAGTTCGCCACATGTGCTTTCGTATTGTTTTATGCACCGCAATGGTTAGTAAATCATTAGAAGGTACTGATGCACCCACTGGGTTAAGAATATCATCCCTATAAGTAAAAAGAAATTAACAAGAAAATAATATCGATGCCACGTTACATGTGACCATACACTTTTTGTTCGTGTATGAACTTACAAAAAGGTGATGACGTGATAAAGATGGGAACTTCTTCGTCAACCTTTTCGTGCAATTGTAATTTAATATTTATTGAACGTGGTCCATTGACTGAAAACACGTTTATAACTTAGCTTTGAGTTATACACTTTTTGAGGGACAATAGTATTACCCGGTTCTCCCAGCTTAACTAGGTGGAGGGAAATTCGGAACTGTGACCTATCGGTTGGAAGCAGACCACCTTAGCTAGTAAGCCTTCAAAGATAATAAACAGTTATTATCAGAAGAGTATAAGGACAGTTGGAATTTTTGCCAGGTTGCAATTTTCAGTAACCACTTGTCACTCGACATCAGTATTTTTTTTACACAGATTGGATTATTGTTGTTCTCACTTCTCATGAACAGTTTTATGCTTCCGTAATTTGAACACTAGTTCATTGATTCGGTTACAACATCCATCTCACTATCCTTCATTTAATGTTGGCATTCGAGTAGTATTATCTTTTACTTATAAGATACAGATAATATGCCGGTATACAAGGTCTTTTTTAGTTTTCAAAATACATTGGTCAATTAATTAAGTCTGGCACAAACAAATTTCAGGTTTTCAGAACGATAATTTTATACGAATCCTGAGGACTTATTCATATTAATTTTTTCTATTAAACTCTCTTCGAATGAAACGATATATTTGCTTATCATACGTCAATTAAAGTATGATTGGTTGGTATAAATGTCATTGTTCCGCTTATATTTGTTCAGTTTTGTGAAAATTTATCCTCAATTAGAAATGGTAGTTGATTTCTTATTTACAAGAATTTATTCTTGGGGTTTATATGATCTAGATCTAAAAAGTATTGTGTAAATTTTCCTGTTCAGGAAATATCATTTTCAATGGATTCTCAGTTACTGTATTTCAAGCTATTACAAACTTATACAAAGTTTGGATTCGATTTTTACTTTTCTATTCTGAAAGTGTAATCGCACTGTTGGTCTCGGTACTCGGTAGTTCAATGGTGTCATACGCTAATACTATTCCTGGTAGTTTATCTTAAAACTGTTTATCATTTTTTTTATTTCAAGCAATCACTACTGATTTAACATGAGTAACTCAGTGTTAGAAATGAATTTCATTCGTTTACTATACTGTACCGAATGTCTAGCAGCACAGAAACAATTAGGAACCACTTACAAGGACTACGTAAAAACTCTTGAAACATTTTTTAATACATTGACTTCATCAAATCATCGTCCTTCTCCAGAAAATATACGTAAATATGAAATAAGGGTAAGTTCATTGGCATTTATTTCAATATTTCACATATCATCCGTCAATTTTTTTCAGTGTGTTATCTTATCTGTTCCACATTTATCAATGAATAATCATTTCCTGCGGAATTTCAATGGTCTAATGGTTCTCATTAACTCTCGTCGAGTTACCAAATGCCCTGGTACGGCCGAGAGTGGGGAGAGTCCGCTTTTCCTCTCGAAATGCTCTCACACGGCCACGTGTATATAGCCTCTGACAGGGAAGTCCTACTCACTGCCTTCTCGTTGCGGGGGTGTTGTTTACGAAAATGAGAGGACGAAAAGCGAATATCCGGCGCTTTAACCGGATTTCAAGTCAATGGTGCACATGGGCTCCAGCATCCTGCGGGAACAAATGGCGTATGAACCAATTGTTGGTCATCGGCTTCCATGGGACTGCATCTCCTTACGATGCTCCACTGCCTTGTGGATCAGACCTTCAGGTCGAAGGCTCGGGGTGTGGTCCCCTAAGAAAACCACCTGCTTCGGTTTGAGCACCCGGGCAGTATCACAGCCCTCACACATATCGAATGAGATTTGTGTGGTGCATATGTATTTGGTGCCTCCTTGTACCAGTATCTGTGTGTTAAAATAAATAATAAATACCAAATAAATATGGTTCATGTAGTTGAGACTAATCAAAATATATGTATACTAACGCGCTTTATGAATAGTAGACCATGTTTATTGATATGTTGATGTAGATAATTCTCATTGGCAGGTTTGCTTCATTGGTGTTATGATACAAGTTAAAGCACTCGATTTTTATTTATCCGAACTTAAACCAATAGATGAACAGAAGCAATGTAAGTTAAAATCTCAATTCATTGATATTTCCAGTTATTACGAAGCATCTGGAATATCACAGTCGAAAATTATATCTCAAGATCACCAAGAAGCTTTGCAGAGGGAAAACATCGTTATCCTTCTGCCTGATTAAAGCTCAGGAGTAGTTTTTATAGAAAAGGACAAGTATCTAAATAAAGTCAAGTTAGTACTGGATGATCCATCGAAGTTTGTAGTTGGTCGGGGGAGGACTAAAGGTTTACCTGTGAGGTAACGTAAAGACTCTTCACGAATAAGTCAAAACACTTCCTGAGAAGGAAATTAATCGACAATTGCATACAGTGAACTGAATCAATAAGGTTTCAGATCACCTTAAATATATGGTCTACCGAATGCATATAAATCTGATGTTACTCTTATACCGATACTATCAATGATCAATCTTCCAGTTCGCAAACTCATCCGGTCGTTAGCGAATCATTTTGGAGCCATTTGTTCGAAATTATCTGTATGTAGCTTAAAAGATACCTTTAATTCACTAAAATGCTAGAAAATGTTAAGATCCCTCGAAAATTCATAGTTTCATTTGATATCTCGTTATTATTTACAACAATCCCTCTATATGAACACAGTGGACTTCTTTTGTTAAAAGATGAGTTCAAACAACTCTTACCAATATACACTGAAGGTGTGCATTGATTAATTCAATAATACTTTATGTCGACAAGTTGACGGAGTTGCTGTAAATAGCCCATTGGTACCAGTTATAACAGATATATTTATTGCAAACCTAGAACAAACAAAAATGAAGCCGACAGTTAATGAAACAGAACTGTATGTCAGATACTTTGACGATACATTTGTTCTTTGTAATAATTATAACCATGCTTCACATATGCTGAATCTTCTCAACAAAGAACACTCTAATGTGTATGGTTTACCACGGAGCAGAAATATGGTGACGAATTTCATTTCTTTAATATGAGTGTTCAACGCTAATCAAACGGTCAAACAGAAAGATATGTCGATTGAAAAGACATCCAAACTAGGCCTCTGTCCGAGAGGTTACTTAAAGTTTTTAGTTAGAATACCATTTTACTGCATAATGAAACTGTTCAGAAGAGATTGAACAATAATTAAGCACAATTGGAAATTATCTGTGAGATAATGGATATCCACAGAAATTTATCACTAGCAATGAGAAAGCACGAGAGAAGGGAATGGGATTTACTATGATAAGGAAAAAGCCAGTCTTTTGACGACTTAGCGTTAGAAACTAGTTTCTGTGTCAAACACATTGCTCATCGAGACAAAAAATGAACAAATCCCCACCTTATGTTACCGCCAATTGTGTTTATCAGTTTACATGTTTGTGCCAAAGCACTCATATTCAAAGAACAGAAAAGACGGTTCTTGTTCACATCTCGGAACAGAGCACATTTCACAATAATTGAGATTAAGAGGTCAACGTATTCCCAACAATGCCATTGAAAATAATCAATACCGAAATAATTTCCAATCTACTACGTGGCGCCGAAGCCATCTCAATTTAAGAGTTGGAACGAAATCTGTGTACTAAAAACGATACAGTTGTAAATCACTATCTTGGTAAATTTTATTTTTCATGATTCAATTAAGTCACGTTTTATTTCATAGTCACAATAACGAATCCCTTTATCATTCTTAGGTCTTTCTGAGCTTTACTCATCTTACTGTACTATTCTATCAAATAGTATGGTTGTTATTACGCAGCTTTGACATCAATATTCATTCTCCAGAAACGTGTCTGCATGTTTTTTGTAACAGGTCTTATGTTGTTTAAGACCGATTAAAGGTTTTAAACCTGGACAATTATTTGAATCAGAGCTTAAACTTTCATATGAATTCAGTACATCGACCATTACCTGGTAGGATTATTTACTTTCTTAGTTTCTACATCTATTGTCATAGCTATATTTCTAGGCATCACTTTCATCATCTAACTGTGCCAGACATTAATGTGATTCAAACTTCTTTCCACCTGCTTTTTGAACAGAGATGGCCGATTTTTGTTTTGTAAAGAGTGTTAAGATTCAGCTTTCTGTGACAGTCCAAGAATGTCAATGGTGTTTAATCGCCTTCTAATGATAAAGCGTTTTTCATGTCTGTTCTACGTCTCCGTATAGTTTGTCTTATCCTGAATGTTTCTTCAGCTGTAATTGACTGGTTGCTGATATAATCTCGTCATGAATATAATGTACTGATTTGGCTTTTGCCAAGTTACAGGTGACATTTCATTCTAAATATCAGAAGTCAGTTATACCATACATTGTTTCTTTCACTATTACTTTGCAAATGTGGAACGTAGTTTTTTTAAGAGGAGCTCCTCAATTGTCAATCTGGCTTTGATAAAACCATCGAATGGTTATGTATTAAGTATTCTTAGTCACCACTAACTCTGAATTTGTATCACTGTCAGCAGAATGGTTTGGTTAAAACGCTAATAGTCTTCAGACTAATATATATCATCCACCAACGGAATCGCTGGTTATTCCTTCAAGCCGTGTAGGAAGCATCAGATATCCTAAACGAAGTCTACTAATTAATCACAGTCTTATATTGCAGATTTAAATTTATTCAGTAAATATGCATTCCGTGTTTTTAATATCTTTCATTCTCTAATCTCACTTGGTTCCCTCACTATTTTAAATTTTTAAAGTTGTGTGTATTGTTATTTTCGTTTCTCCCTTGTTTGTTCCGTCACTATATGTAATTATGTGAATTCTGATAATATGAACTGCTACACACATGGAAGGGATAGTCTTACGGTCCAGCTCCTATGCTTTCAACTGTTACGCCGTAGATTCCGGCTTCATTCCACCCATTTCGGCTTGGGCGACCAGGTAATATCACTAACCCTCACAAAAAATGTAAGTTTATCCTTCAGAGCTGATTATATTAAGGTCATGTAGTTGGCAAGTTGATTGCGTATTTTCGGTAGGCTCAGTTTCCCTTTACCAACTTTCATCGCTTGTGGCGTAGGCGGGATGTCCGTTTGTGCAACAATCCTCACTGCATTACTATTGTGGGGGGGAGCATAGTCTTTGAAAGTAGAAATTATGGGTTGGATTCCTATTTTTTGATAATAGGTATCTTCAAAGCGATGCTGAGGTTAGGCTTAGGCATAAAGTACTTGGCAAAGGTGGAAAATCTGATGATAAGTTAGTAAATCCTCATCAGCTGGGGTGGATAGAACATGTGTTATATATCCCAAGTCCACATACCTTCACAGCCGATGTTTGCTGGTATAGGAATGGGCTGGAAGAAGACCAGGGAGGGCCAAACCATGACTTGACATTTAAGACCGTGGCTGTTGTTCTGAACCGTCCTTGTAGATACAGACCAAGTGGTTGGGTTCCGCGAAGTAACGGCGATTAATGGCTGGAGACTCTGGGTGATATGGCTCATAGTCGTTCACAATGGTGCAGATGCATTTACTCTTTATCTTCCTCTAGACAATGAATTCCAATATTCTTTTATCCACACCTTTCTCCTCTTATCTTTCCCAATAATATCCTCAGTCTTTCATTGTTATTGCTGCTATATTATTCTGATCTCTTTTGCTATTTATCGTGTTAATTTCATCTGGTCGTTCTCATTTAGTATGGGGAGTTGGAACAACACACGTCTATACTAGGTTTGACGTTAATAAGGATTAACTGGCTGCCAGTCTCCGTGTTTTTTTATATATGTGTATTTACTTAGAGTGATAGTGGTAAAATGTTTAAAAAGGAATTATTTGTTTTATTTTAGCTAAAAAAGTTAAAGCAGACTTGCGATACAGTAGAAAATTCGAATGTACAGTCTATTCATCATCATCTATCACGTAGTGAAATAATTGCAACTTCTAAAATGAATGAAACCTCTCCTGTTAATCATAATGTCAATAAGGAAGATGTAATTGCTCCTGAAATAAATAACTTATCATGTAATAAAAACGATACTATATGCTCTGAAATAGACAATCAATCAATTATTCAGGGCACATTTACTGATAGATGTGATTTGATCGCAAAAGAACGCCAACGTATAAATAGAGAGTTACGAGAGCAATTATTAGGTAGGTATTCGTATATACCCCATGTTCCCATTCAAACAATCAATTTATGATGTAATATCCTGAGTCACCTATCATCTCAGTTCAGCTGCCAGCGCTGATTTATGCTTAAACACAGTATGCAGTACGCTAAAGCGTACTTTTTATTGTTATCAGATATTATATTAATCATGAGTTTGTCTTAGTATCCGATTGGGTGTGCTGATAGAAATTCCTCTTGAACTGTTATGAGTAAAGAGAAACTGTGGGCTTTATAGTATTACCAATCAAATTCACGTCAATAAAGTTCTGTAACATTGTAATTTACAAATAGCAATAAGTCCATATTCAACAATGTTCTACTACCTGGAGAGAACACTGAATTCAAAAACTGCATATTAACCTTCAACATGAATCCGTATATTAGCTACTAACAAAAGTCTTAGAGTTGTAGAATACGCCTGTCATTGTTTACAACTGGGTGTTCCTATTCTTCAATGTAATAGTTTAGTCCACAATAAAAGTAGACCGTACAGACGAGCTAATCAGTCTATCGAATTTCCGATGGATAGCTTATGTTTTACAGATAGTGATGACGACCTTGAATGACTTATTAGTCAATCAAAAAATATCATTTAGATATTAAACAATTTATAATTAAAAAGGTCATAATATTTCAATAGATAAATCGTTTTGCAGTAACTAATAAACTTTCAAATTACTTTGAACAAAAGAATGGTTAGTGTTAAAGGCTAGTGTTAGGGTTAGAAGTCTGGTATACAGTTAAGAGTTGAGGTTAGAAAGGGAGAGCTTTTTGTAATTATAGGAATAAAACATAGTTTAAAATAGTACGACCTAGCTATTCAGAGATAAGTTTCAATGACATTCCATCATAGCTTTATTAAATCTGTTGTGTTTCTTAAACAATTACCGTAAAAAGGTGTCTTAAAATAACAGTAATCGGAAGAAGGTTGTCTCCAAGTTATTCACCAGTTAATGACTTCGGAGGTCTACGGTTCGATCCCAGTTCGGTCATCAGTGCATGATGTAAATAATCCTCAGATCAATAATGCCTCATGTATTCTGTGAAGTGAGCTTCGTATTTATTTTACGAGTTAAATAAGTTTGTTTGGATGACTTCAATCGTGATCGGTTATCCTCGTAGGTTCCATTTTGTCCAGAACAACAATGAAAGCTTCGCAATTAAGCCAGTTTAGCTCTCACAACTCAGGAATACCGAAAGTATCCATCTGAGTTGTAAATCTACTCATCATTTCACAATTAATCATGTTTAAATTATGTACGTTATTTGCCTTTCTCAGGTGGAAATAAATCCAGCGACAAAAAATCATTAAATCATAGTAAAAATGAAAATCTAACTCATTCCTCTGGACTTCTTCGTGAACAAGAAATTCAACGTGAACAATTAGCTTCAGAAATGCTGCTATTAACAACAGATTTGAAAAATCAATCTTCTGCAATGAGTCAACGAATTCGCCTGGATTGTGAAACTGTTGATGCTAGTATTGGACAAGTTGAGCGAAATACCGCAAATCTTCATGGTGTATTAAATGAATTATCATTAGAGCTTGGTTCCAAATGTGGTCGAATTGTATGGATTCTATTTTTTATTGCGTTAGGTTTATTTTTATACATGATATTATTTATGAAAATGTTTCGTAAACGAGTTATTCAATCAAATTCTGTTTATTCTCCTAAAACAGAGTTATAAATTGTTATAGAATGTGCATATTATTGTTGAGGTTAATTGCCCCTGTCAACAAAATACTGGATTTTTTAATGGTTTTCGCTCCTGTGCTTCAAACTATACTGTGATATCTATTGTCAAAAGTCATGTGTAATTATTCTCTCTTCCTATTGGTTGATCTCTCTTCTCCAAAATCATGTAAATGCCATCTGTATACAGTGATGTTTATTTATTTCATTGGGTTCTTTTTGTTGAAGTATAAAAGCTCTTTTGTAAAGTAAAGTCTCCCCTCTTCCCCATTTGCATAGAGTTTTCATAACTGACATGTGTCGTTGTACATTACTGACCTAACATACCCAGTCAGGTTGAATACGATGTTATATATTCATACTGACTTGTGACACATGTTTCTAAATAGTTGGAATTTTCTGTTTCCCCGAGAAAACGCATCCTTTTTTATTAATTTTTGTGGAGTGGTAGATTCTCGGTATGATAGACATTTACCATCTGTTATTTGATCACCTATATCTTAGCGAACAAGCAAATACATCGTAGGTTTTCTAACTCAAGGCCTAACTTGTACCCTCTGTTAATAGTCTACTGTCTGTCTACGGTACAAATTCATTACACATAACAGGAAACTCTATCATATCGTATACATTAACTTTAGTCCTTGTGACAAATTCAACTTACTGAGAGTGCAATGTAAAATGATAGTAACAGCCATAAACACAATCGGAAAGTACGAGTTTACATTATTCAACCTCAGCTTAAGTAACAATGGTTGATATTTGATTCATTCACATATGTCCCCAATACAATCTTATGCATAATTTAGTACAAATATAATTATTTAACAAATACAAAATTCAATCAGAGTTGAATTTCTTCTAAGGTCAAAATCAGTATAGCTGGATTTTAGGTTATTTGACAATAAGTGATCATTTACAAACGCTCAAAATGTACGCGAATATATGGAAAACTTACTCAAATTCCACCAAATACGTTATCGCTTCGGATAGTACATCGCTTAATTTACTTCCAGGTACTACGGTGCATAGTTAAATCACCCACACAAAACAATCTATTTCGTTAACATTTAATAACCCTAATCCAATTAGACGTTCTTAGTGGCCCTAAATCTTGCTCCAATTAAATCGTATGATGATTTGTTATCGAAATATTCATACCACCAACCCTCGTATATGATTAACGACTTAAATTGCGTCAGTGAATAGCGGAATCAAATAAGTCAAATGCGAGAATGAACTTTAAATTCGTATGTTTCATACAATCGTGCATCTGGACAGACAATCAAGGAAACGAAGCGGAGAGAAGAGAGCGAAGCCAGACGGATAGGAGAAGGCATATTCTCTAATCATAAAGAACTTTACATTGGAATTACTATTACAATTATTAACAATTCATTGACAGTCAATAAATTCACCCATAACATTGTCCCCTTGAAATTATTGCTGTATATTCGCCTATTTAAACCCAAGGTGAGTCTCATATATTTCTTGTTGTTATTTTTGATTTCCTCATATTTTATATTTTAATTCTCAGCTTATTACTATTGCTATTGTTATTATTTCTTCGTATCATGTCACTTGGTAATTCACTAAGCCTTTCATCTAAGTCTATTCCCATAGGTGCCATCTCTGTACCTTTACCTGTCTTTAATCCCCGAAAGGCTGAACTCTGGTTTGCACGCTTAGAAAGCTATTTTGTTGCAAACAGAATAACAAGTCAGAGCACGAAATTTGCTTACGCAAACTCATTGCTGCCGGACGACGTTATTGAACAAGTGCCTGACGTCATTTTTAAGCCGGATTCAGACTCACCATACGATTGTCTAAAAAGAAAGGTCATTCGTGTTACATCTCTCACCGACCAGCAGACAATTGGTCAACTTTTAGCTAATATAGAGCTGGGTGACAATACACCATCTCAATTAAAACGCCACATGACAAATTTATTAGGGAATCGTACAGTAGATAAACGTCCATTATATCAATTGTGGCTCAGACGTCTCCCACAAAACATCCAACAGATACTAGCAATTGGAGACGAAGATGTCGATTTTGATAGGCTAGCGGACATAGCCGATAGAATTTACGAGCGGACTAGGACTCACTCCGTATCTCACATACAATCGAGCTTAACTGACGAGATCGCCGAGTTACGACGAACAGTTGACGTCCTCACTAAAAAGATAGCCCAGCTCCAATTTTTGAATACCTCCCACAGTAAGTGTAGAGGAAGATCCAGAAGCCGTAGACGTCGTAGTCCAAGCACTACCAGACATAACATTTGTTGGCACCATAGGACGTACGGTAAACAAGCTAAAAGGTGTACTCCTCCCTGTAACTTCGCAAGCACACAGCAAAGGGAACGTCAAGGCCGTCGGTTAGTGGCGACTGCAGTCGCTGGCCACAACTCTCAAGACAGTCGTTTGTTATGTTACAGACAAAAGAACCGAAACACAGTTCTTAGTCGACACCGGGGCAGAGGTTAGTGTAGTACCACCCACTACACTTGAGAAAAACACACCTGACCTCAAACTAAAGCTACAAGCCTGTGATAATTAAAAGTATTTGAATTATAGTATGAACTAAGAATCCCAGAAATAACGTAATCGGATCAAGAAGTACTAGACAAGCACAAACGAACGTACTGTATTTAGAATTCAAAATCAAGCATTCAACAAGCACGATGGAATCATTAGTTTATTCAAACACCACAAAGCCGAAAACAGACCTGAGATCAAGACGTACGGCAAAAGGCAGTTACAATTAAATTTCGGTCCTAAATCCAATATTTCATGGAGCTTCATCATAGCTGACGTCTTCGTTCCTATAATCGGCATTGACTTTCTGCAATTCCATAAAATACTGGTAGACGTTAGAAATCGGAAACTTGTCCTTGCCGATCAGAGTAATGAAATTAGACATGTCGGCATCAACAGTGGTGAAGGAACTGGTGAAACACTGGATTACAAACTTCGGTGTCCTTACAACAGTTATGACCGACCGTGGAGCTCAGTTTGAAAGCAAACTATTTCAGCAACTTACAGATACTTTCGGTATAAAGAGAATTAGAACCACTGCTTATCATCCGACTGCTAATGGAATGATAGAAAGGTTCCAAAGACAGTTAAAAGCCTCTTTGACGGCCGCAGGAGGAGATTACAAATGAGATGCCAAGCTTCCTTTGATACTATTAGGCTTTCGCTCAACTATCAAACAAGACATCGGTTGTTGTGCTGCTGAGTTAGTTTATGGAACAACGTTACGTTTGCCTGGTGAATTTTTTGACCGTGCAACAGATATTCCAGCAGATGGAATCCATTAGGTCCGTTGAACCACGAACCGAAAAGGTAAGGTCATTCGTACCCAAATGAACTAGACAAATGCTCATATGTATTCATCAGAAATGATAGAGCACGACAGCCATTACAGACTCCTTACGACGGCCGTTTTAAAATCATCCGAAAGGACAGTAAAACGGTTACAGTGGAAAGAGTAGGTAAACATGATACTGTTAGCATCGACAGAGTAAAACCAGCGTTTTCAGAGAACACTGAAAAACAAACAACTGTAAAACTGTCTAAACCCACAGCAGAGGAAGCACCATACAAACTACCTGCAACAAACAATACTTCACATCAAAGTTCAGCAACAACAGAAACTACAACAAGATCAGGAAGAAGAGTACACTGGCCAGATAGGTATGTAGCAACTACCATATTTATCTAGAACAAGTCCTGAGATTGCTCTTATAACACAAAAATCCTTTATTTCCATTACTTTTTTTTATCGGCCCCACGGATCTTCATTATGCTTACATTTTCACTTCGAAAGAGTTTTTCTTGGGTACCATATGGAGCTGTGATGTCCACGGACTATCGAAGGGGCGTATGATACCCAACTCTATCATTTTGTTGAATTCGCTCTTTGCGAGAGCTAGACGAGGGGGGTCAAGGCGTCTTGGACGTTCGAACACTGGTGGACCCTCTGTCCTTATGTGTTGTACGACGGTATGTGTCGGTTTGTCCCGTTTGAAACTCGGTAGTACTAAGTCCGGGAACTGATTAAGTAAATTGATGTATTTGTCATTCTCGTGATGAGGTTTGATTAAGAAATGTATGGAAGTCTCATTAGATATAATTCCTCTAATTTCATTACTCTGATCGGCAAGGACAAGTTTCCGATTTCTAACGTCTACCAGTATTTTATGGAATTGCAGAAAGTCAATGCCGATTATAGGAACGAAGACGTCAGCTATGATGAAGCTCCATGAAATATTGGATTTAGGACCGAAATTTAATTGTAACTGCCTTTTGCCGTACGTCTTGATCTCAGGTCTGTTTTCGGCTTTGTGGTGTTTGAATAAACTAATGATTCCATCGTGCTTGTTGAATGCTTGATTTTGAATTCTAAATACAGTACGTTCGTTTGTGCTTGTCTAGTACTTCTTGATCCGATTACGTTATTTCTGGGATTCTTAGTTCATACTATAATTCAAATACTTTTAATTATCACAGGCTTGTAGCTTTAGTTTGAGGTCAGGTGTGTTTTTCTCAAGTGTAGTGGGTGGTACTACACTAACCTCTGCCCCGGTGTCGACTAAGAACTGTGTTTCGGTTCTTTTGTCTGTAACATAACAAACGACTGTCTTGAGAGTTGTGGCCAGCGACTGCAGTCGCCACTAACCGACGGCCTTGACGTTCCCTTTGCTGTGTGCTTGCGAAGTTACAGGGAGGAGTACACCTTTTAGCTTGTTTACCGTACGTCCTATGGTGCCAACAAATGTTATGTCTGGTAGTGCTTGGACTACGACGTCTACGGCTTCTGGATCTTCCTCTACACTTACTGTGGGAGGTATTCAAAAATTGGAGCTGGGCTATCTTTTTAGTGAGGACGTCAACTGTTCGTCGTAACTCGGCGATCTCGTCAGTTAAGCTCGATTGTATGTGAGATACGGAGTGAGTCCTAGTCCGCTCGTAAATTCTATCGGCTATGTCCGCTAGCCTATCAAAATCGACATCTTCGTCTCCAATTGCTAGTATCTGTTGGATGTTTTGTGGGAGACGTCTGAGCCACAATTGATATAATGGACGTTTATCTACTGTACGATTCCCTAATAAATTTGTCATGTGGCGTTTTAATTGAGATGGTGTATTGTCACCCAGCTCTATATTAGCTAAAAGTTGACCAATTGTCTGCTGGTCGGTGAGAGATGTAACACGAATGACCTTTCTTTTTAGACAATCGTATGGTGAGTCTGAATCCGGCTTAAAAATGACGTCAGGCACTTGTTCAATAACGTCGTCCGGCAGCAATGAGTTTGCGTAAGCAAATTTCGTGCTCTGACTTGTTATTCTGTTTGCAACAAAATAGCTTTCTAAGCGTGCAAACCAGAGTTCAGCCTTTCGGGGATTAAAGACAGGTAAAGGTACAGAGATGGCACCTATGGGAATAGACTTAGATGAAAGGCTTAGTGAATTACCAAGTGACATGATACGAAGAAATAATAACAATAGCAATAGTAATAAGCTGAGAATTAAAATATAAAATATGAGGAAATCAAAAATAACAACAAGAAATATATGAGACTCACCTTGGGTTTAAATAGGCGAATATACAGCAATAATTTCAAGGGGACAATGTTATGGGTGAATTTATTGACTGTCAATGAATTGTTAATAATTGTAATAGTAATTCCAATGTAAAGTTCTTTATGATTAGAGAATATGCCTTCTCCTATCCGTCTGGCTTCGCTCTCTTCTCTCCGCTTCGTTTCCTTGATTGTCTGTCCAGATGCACGATTGTATGAAACATACGAATTTAAAGTTCATTCTCGCATTTGACTTATTTGATTCCGCTATTCACTGACGCAATTTAAGTCGTTAATCATATACGAGGGTTGGTGGTATGAATATTTCGATAACAAATCATCATACGATTTAATTGTAGGAAGATTTTGGGCCACTGCCTTGTGGATTAGACCTTTAGGTGTGACCTTTAATAAAACCGCCTGCTTTGGTTTGGGCACCCGGGTAGTACCACAACACTCACGCACATCAATGATAACTGCTACTGGCCTCATTGTTATTGTATGGCGCATATGTATATGGTGCCCTCTTGTACCAGTGTTTATGTGTTCAAATAAAAGAATAAACAAGACTGTACCCTTGAGAGACCAGTTCTAAACTCTATGCTCTGATATACAGTGCGATGGGAATAGAATATTTGTTGCAGTAGTCAAATGTTTATAGGTAACAAATCTTGGAGCATACAGTTATACATGTGAACGAATAGATAGGATGAACATAATTCATTACTCATCACTTAGTGATGTTAAAGGCATCCACAAACATAATATGAGACGATACCGAAATGAAAAATATCTGGTATGATAACATAAACATGATCCCAACTATGCGAATGAGTGTAATAATAGGACAAAAATAACACGAAAAAATTGAACTAGCTCACCGAAAGCAGGAAAATTTTACGTTATTAAATAATAAAAATAGTCCAGTGAGTCTCAAATGTCATAATACGAATGGAATATTCATAAAATCATAATTTGATGGGTGAACGATGTAATTGGGTAAATGTCAATACAAACAGCAACAATACTTTGACGTTAGGTGGTAATATGACAATAATGTAATAATCAGAATATGATCATTACTTTAATCGTAACTGAATGATCCGCCAAACAGATCAGTGAGAAGAGTTGACACGAGGACAAAGCACGGATAAGATAATATGATTTAAGCATGTCCATGTCGCTGCCGTACCAGCTCCCCTAAATGCGTCTGACTAAAGATTGAGTCGTTTGAGTTGCCTGTCGATTAAGTCAGCCCCTTAGTTCGTTTATCGGATGCGTAGAGTTCGAGATGTTCATCGTCTGCGTAGATTTACAGGGTGAGTTTAGTTCGAAGTGGGGCTTACCACTTTAGTAGTGGTTTGATGAGATAATCGATGGGGTTGTCGATTGAGTAAGCTATGTTGGATCTGTTCGTCGAAGGTACGGAGTGCGGAAGGTTCTTCAACGTAGTTTGAGAGGCTGCGTTAGGTTTGTAGTGGGGTTCAAGAATTTAGTATCCTTATATCTGACTCCAATTAAATCGTATGATGATTTGTTGTCGAAATATACATACCGGCAACTCCCGTATATGATTAACGACTTACATCGCGTTAATAAATAACGAAATTAAATAAGTCAAATACGAGAATGGATTTTGAATTAGTATATTTCAATAACAATCATCATATGACATAACTGAAGTCAGATATCGAGTCACTAAAGTATTGAGCCCGTCGATAGCATTATCACACAATCTAATTGACGTCAAGATATAGGGCCAATAAAGTGATGAGCCCGACAACGAACCTGATGTGATTTAAGTCGATGATCATGGACGAGGGTTTGCGGCATGTATATTTCGATAACAATTAGCAAATGGTTTAATTAGAATCAGATATAGGGATACTGAACATCAAGGTAATGTTGGAAAGTATGTGATTTAGAAATCAACACTAGTCATATCAAGTAGTAATTCATATCAAAGCGATTGGATTTGTTTGAAGAAATGATTTGATTCTACGTTTTAAAGAAGTTATCAGACATAAACATAAATTACGTGACCTTATTGATAACTGGTTTTATCCCAGGAAAAAATAATTATACCTTGGTAATATGAAGGGCTTGTAAAGACTGTTGGGTTTTATAGTTAATTTAAGGCAATTACCCATCAACGGTAATATTTCGGCAATGTCACGAAACTATAATATATTAGAAAGCCATTTGCCTTAATAAAGATAGTAACTCATAATTTAAGTACCATTTCATTAAAACTAAAGGGTCAATAATTACATATTTTCATCATTAACTATCAATCATAGGTTTTACATGTTTCTATGACCATTTATGATAAACTTATTCACATGATCTAGAATTGAAGCACGATCATATTATTGAAATTAGTTCCAAATTTTGTCAAATCTAAAATAAAATGTAGCTTGACAAAAGTCTGTATTATTTATTGAAAACTTATAATTCATCATTTTCCTCAGGAAAAAATTTGTCAACAGGAAACATTGGACCAAGGTTTCATGCTACGTGGTACTCTTCAGCAAGGTGTACCTGTAATCTTCAGGGAACTGATGGATTAGATTCCGTGTCACCCAGCTTCACAGGTGGAGACGTTACCACTGAGTTATCCGGGCCACGACCGACTCCCTGTAGGACAGATGTATTTACAATTGATTGATCAATGTCGAGTCACCTAGACTAGTAGCTACATTGTAACTCAGTCGATAGGATTCAATCTGCACTAAGAAAGACCTGACATACATGACATTGATCAGTGACCAATCAATTGTAAACAAATTCGGTAAGACATTGACTCATCAGGTCTTAGAAATGATCAACTCTTCAATTCCTAACAATAAGCAGGAAGTATAGAAAGAAGCTTTATCATGAAGGTTAGTCTATGTACAGAAAATGAGAATATTTATAAAACCATACATTACTTTGAAATTACGGAAGTTTCTGAAGAGCATGTTCTTTATCTGTGATTGAGCATATTTAAACACTACTGTTTTAACAAATTTACATTTTATTGTGATAAGTTTTAAAAGTTTAATTCATTCATTGTACAATACGTTGGGCAGTAATAAATTCCGAAATATTGAGATTTATTTCATTTTCTAACGATGTTACGTTATCTTAATGTTGATACCATTTAACGGAGATCGTTATTTCATGATAACGGGATTTTGAATAATTGATACCCATCTGCTCGGCAACTATCTAATGGCAACCATTTTACAGACAGATAAGTCAAAGCATAAAATTGTATCAAGTTAAACACGTGGTACTTGGTAAAGATAGCAAATCAGTTGATGAGTATGTAAACCCTCATCGGTTGGAGTGGTCGGAACATGTATTACTAATGCCTAATCATACACTACCTCGATGCTAGCTAAGTTGTGCGTTGGATGGAACGGAGCTATTGATAGATGTAGACTACTTATTGGGGGTCCACACCACAATCATAATCAGTGGTTAGAGTAATGCCTCAAAACCAATTGCAATGGAGGAGCTGTATTTGTTGTTTATTACGCCTGTAAATATTGGTTTCTATTTCTATTTTTCATAATTTCTAATGCCAGCATAATCCAACCCAAGTAGGGATTGGGAGTAGACGACACTATAGCATCCAAGTCTATCTTACTAAACAGCTCAGATAATTGAAAAGTCACGGTGAAGATAATGAAGAGGAAATCTTACAAGCTAATCCAATCTATTTGTGTAAATCAATTGATTTCTTTGGGCTTGTTTCTTGTTATTTCGGAACGGTCCCAGAACTTTGATGATGTCCAATGGATGGTAGTCCAGCCACTTGACTTCACTAGGTCTGGTCATTTCTGTAATTATTTGTGAGCTTGTGTATCTTGTAATCTGAATGAGTACGTCTCAGGGCAGTAGGGTTTCTGGAACCAGAAGCTATCACATTACTAGGCAGGAGGTTGGTTGGCTGCAATGCGAAAAATGATAAAGGAAAGCATTCGAATCCAGAAAAGTGGAAAAAACGATGATCAGAAGAATTAAATAAATATATAATCAGTAATGGAGACAGTCGGACAAGAACGAAGTGTAAGGAAAAAATGTGTACAAAGATGATGATAAGCGAGTTACGAATAAGCCGACGATATGTGACAATGTTTTAAGTACAACTAGTCCAATAGGGAGATGGTAATTCATGGGTGACTAAGCGTTTATGATCTCCACTTGAAGCTATCTACTGAATGGGCGCACGTGAGCATCGGTGGGTTAGTCTTATCTAGGAAGTCGTTAATAAAAACCAGGAAGAGAAGTGGACCTAAAATGGCTTTCTGTGAAGCTCCTGATATATCTTTACTTTGGTGAGGAATCTTCGGTTCTCCAAGGGATTCTGGTGCCAGGATAAAAGTGACTCAGAAAGCACATTGTTGTAACCTTCATCACAATGTGTGTGCGCTACTGTGTCGAATACCTTGTGAAACCGATGGATATTAAATGAACAGGTATGTTTTATTCGCAGTAGGGTGTTCAGCTATCTCGCTCAAGTAGACTAGTCTATTCTGAACTCTCGTTGGGCTTCATGAAGAATGTTGCATTTGTTCAAGTAGTCTGTCCCATACTAGTGTAGTGTCAGTTATTATGCCAAGCCCATATACCTTATTCGAGCTTTCGGACATCCTATTCTATTCATTTTACTTGAGCCATACATTGACCTTGTTATTTATTCGCTTATCAATCTAGACTGTTTTTATATGAGCGTATATGTGTGCGCCCTTCTTATTCCATTAATCACATGTCTGTAGCTTTATTTTGTCTGACTATAAATATTGAGTAACGCTTGACAAAGATGGAGTTGGCTTCCCAGCCATCTTCCATACGTGTCATTTTGCTTTGCTATGTTTCATTCGCTTCATGTACGAAATATATGTATTCTCAAGTCAATTCTCGTTATTCGACTTATTTAATTCCGTTATTGGATAATGCGATTTAAGTCGACAATGATATACGAGAAAAGGCGACAACAAACATTCGTACGCTCTAAATGGAGTCAGATCCAACGGGCCACAAAACTAGGATGGAATGGCCGTCTAGTGCTCCCAAGCTTTCAACAGTGGTCTAACTTAAATGGACTCATGAATTCAACTGTTAAAATTACTACAATCTTCACAAATCCCAATTCTAATCATATTTATTTTTATCAAATTATCAAGAATACAATCATAAATGAGTCAGATCTACACAGTATATACACAGAACTAAAACAAGAAATTTTACAATTCAAAAATCTCTGATCATTTTATTCAATAATAGTTGCTCGATAACCTGCTGACAGTCTATCCATCCACCCTACACAAAAGGTCAATCGTATGACAATATTTTCAAGCCAATCAGAATCAAGTACTCTTATCATATTTTAATAAGATTAAAACTATATATATATATATATATTACATGCTATAATAGAACATGCACATTCATAAGTTCAATTACATAGTTTTAGGGGTAAGGAGCACAGATACAAAGAGTAGGGTATGTCCAGATCATAGAAATGCTAAATTGTTTTTATATTATAAATAAAAAGTGTTACTCGATTCAGTGAAACGAAATAAATATTTTTTTAAAAAAGTAATTGTTTCAATTGGTAACTAAAACAAAACAAGGGTAACAAAGCAAAGAGAAAATAAAAACGGAACAAATGAGTTCATGTAAGCAACATACATATACATATCACCATAGTACAATCACTGTTATTTCCATCTCTTTTTTTTCCGTCTTCCTAACATTAAATATCAATTTACAAAATTCCTTAAAATTGCTTTTTTCACTGGAGATGGTAAGTGGATTTGTGAAATGCAATTTTGAAATAATGTATTGTAACTGTTATTGCTAGTTGTCAGTGACAAATCATTATTATGATATTGATGTTTAATTGAGCGATGCATAGTTTTCTTCAAAAGATTTTCAACAACACATTTTCGGATTGCATGAAGACATTGTGTACCAAGACGAATTGATTCAGATCGTGTTGTAAACAGAAGTACATCGTGATTATTCGTACTGAAGAGAAAAAAAACCATCAACAGTTTAGTAACAATCAAAATTAGTTTGTTTGTTTTTTATTATCAATAAAACTGTGGCTTGTTTAGCTGGTTTATAGAGATCAATTCAAATAGAAGTGGACAATACGAGCTGAAGAACCAGGGTAAACGAGAAATTATTTGATGAAAAACTACTGAAGTTAAAAGTCAACATTTTAGGCTATCAATTGATAAAGCAGTAATTTCCCTACCATAGATCTCGGTTCATGATGCTACATTGTCTGAATAATTTTATGGGGCAGTCAATTCCGTCGTTGGACCAATCAACATAAATCACTTATTCATTTATAATATAAAGTTGGTTTAAAAAGAGGTGTGTTTCTGGCCAAATAATTATTCCGCGTGCGGGATCGTGGATGCGCATTGCTGAGGAGTATCACACCAGGATAAAATGGCTATCCAATGCTTCCAGGTTTTCAATGGTGGTCTAATTTAAGTCAGTTCATGACTAATAAAACTCAACAATCTCCACAACCCTTAACTGTAAATAACAGCATATTGCAGTCACCAGTCAAGTATTGTTTTTTGATATTTATAAGGCTCAATAAGGCATAAAACAACAGGGGAATAGCGATTGTATTCGTTATCGATTCATGTGTTATCACGGTGTAAATCTGTTTTTATTGTAAAGTAAAAAAATATGCTTGACCGTAACAGCACTAAACACCTGTTTCTTTAGCTTATGATTGTTCCAAAGTGTGCACCACCTAAGGAATTGAACTCAACGAAGTTTCAAAGTCAAGGTGATACTCATTTAGGTCAATCAATTGGAATTAAATCCCCCTCATTTTCAACTCGAATTCTTGTTGTGTTATGGTTATATGGTCACATAGGAACCAAGGTTATATACCAAGAGTCATTGATATATCAGCCATAGTGGTTGTGATAAAATGAGTTTCTGTCAGATTATGTGATCAGTGTAGCATCTAGCACTATATAATGCCTACATTGGTTGTCTTAGCTTTTGAGTCACACTTTGACCTTGTCAATTATTCGCTTATAACGTTGATTGTTTTTATATGAGCGTGTGTTTATCATTGACCTTATCCATAACATGTCTTTATCTCATTTTTGTCTGCTAAAAAGAGAGTTGGCACGATTGCTTTCTCCAGTCTATTTCGTTTCACTTTCCCACTTCTCATTTTTTTATGTCTGTCTGGTTAAACGAGTGCATGAAATGAGCTCGTCCACTTTAGTCCGTATTTAACTTCTTATTATCGCCATCACTAAAACGGGATTAGCCTAAACGTAATATACATTTATATTCATGGCATATTCATTCGTTTTGTTTTTCAAATTGGAGTCAAATCGACATAGGCCAATAAATTGGTGAGCCACCATATTATTGACAAAAAATGATTAAAATTTCTATTGTATAGACTGAAGTAGGATATATAAGCGAAGAATATTTTCCTGTTGTCAATCAGGCTTTACTCTTTTAAATCCAGTTACTTTATTACTACTACACATATGCGCGACACGCATTTAACCAAACAAGGAAATCTAAGATTCAGTGATATGGATTCTACAGCTAAAAATTAATGGTAACACATTGTTATAGTTATAACAATAGTGACAATACTAACGACATTATAATAAAATAAATATTTCTATATTCAAAGTAGGTCAAAATATAAGCGGAAAAATTAAATTGATTATCAATAACATATTAAGAGGTCAATCAGACAAAACAGACACAATTGAAACGTTAAGGCATAAAGAAGGTTACAATAATTGTAAACTATAAAATTCAAAAATTTCTAGAAACGTCTATATATATTATTAATAATTATATGCCGACTAATGATTAATTCAAGGAGGTGATTCCAAAAGCTCTAGTGAGAAGCAGTGGCCAGTGGTGTTCACCTACCAATAGCACTGGAAGATGAAAATACAGTATCGTAAATTGATTGAAGTCAGACATGTCAACCAGGAGAAGCCAATTCAATAAGTTGAAGACAAAATGCTCGACAAAATACCTAGAGGTCTCGAGTTACGTCCTTGGTGAGGTAGTGGATGTACATAGATGAAGAACCGCATACTAGAACGAAACAGCTTTCACGAGCTTCCCAATTTTTAATGGTCTTCTAACTAAATTATTTCGTGATGTAAATTCTGAAATTCAACAATCTTCACAAACTCCCTTTACTGAAGATAACAAAATCTGGGAAGACGAGTCAGAAACAAGATTATCAGAACAGATTGACTTATTGCTTGTGTGAAATAATTTTAAAGCAGCTCACTTTTACATAAACAAAGCGCTCATGGTCACGATGTTGTTGTTGCTCAGAATGATAATTAAACCCTATCCATATCAACCGACACAACACCAGCACAAAGAAACCACTTAAGCTACAAATATTTGCTTTCATTTTAAATACAACAGTAAAACTTGATGAATTTCACTCGAAGGATCATGATTATGTACTGTGGATCTAATATGTAACGTTGATAGTACAAATGACTTTAGATACCTAGGCGGATGAATATAGTACAAAACCTAAATAGCTGAGGTTATCTGTAACGTTTTCAATGTGTTCTTATCAGTAGTTTCGATCATTTTTTCGTTCATTTAATAGATGAGTGTGACATATCAGGCTACAATTTTCGTTATAGATTTTATTTTAAGCGAGTTAAGGTTATCCTAAAATGTCTGTCATGAACATGTCTAGTGTAGAGGTTCCTTGATATGACAAATAAAAAAACACAAATTTAGTGTACAGTAGGGATTGAAATAAACTCTGATGAAAATAACACTATGATATACAGCGTTCAGTTATTAAATTCACAGAAATAAAGCCAAGAGTGTTGGATACAACACACTTATTGAGCATTAAAAACGTTTTTGATAAATTCAACCTATCAAATGTGAAATTCTGGTATATAAAACGACTCATTTCTTAACTATTAAGTTGTTCTTGGGTTAATAATCCAGGCTTGTGAGCAATTATTATTCAGTTATACTGTTTAAATTATTCTAGAATGTAAATAAAAATATATTTGTAATATCCCAATGAGTAGAAAATCCAATTTTCTACTCATTGGGATATTACAAATATATTATTTTTATTTATAACAATCAACCCAATGCTCAATTTATTCGAAATTATCAAATCAAACCTTGGTAATGACATCTATATTCTCGAATGATTGACTATCAAGTCTACAACAAAATTGCTTTGTTATAACACTTAAAAATTTAATTCATTCATGCTTGGAAAGCCTTATTTTACCTAACATTTTTACTTTCGTTAATAAATTTAAGTTTCGACAAGTGTAAAGAGGCTCTCGAAAACTTTATAATACATATTACCGCACTGACCTTTTTTATTACATAATTAGTTAGTTTCCCCTGGTAATTGATGCTTGTCATGTCCTGATATCATAGTTATTTTATAGTAGACGGACTTGTTATAATATAATTTTAACTTTTTAGAATATTAAACTGATCATGAAACTTCATGTCTTCTCTTTTTAATCACGTAAGTGATTATTATCGTTGTTAACGTATTGTAGGTAATAATGGTCATGATCTATTGAACAAGTATATCCCTCTGGTATTGGAAAACGTCTTCTAACAGTTGATAATTCAGAATAATTGTAATTTATTTCAAAGCATAAAAGTACATCATGTACTTATGATATAAGCCGATCAATGCTTACTTTTTTGAGTAAGCCAAAATCACAAAATAACTTGAATGAACATATATAATATTGAAGAAGTAGATTATGATAAGATTCATGATTTAGAATTCTACATATATGATGATTATATACAGTTTAGTAATGAATCAAAATTACATGTCCTTATTATAAAGAAACACACAAGAACTTACGTAACAGCAACTATACGACCACATGGGCTGAAAGCTAAGCTACGAAATTTAAGATTAGTATGAGTTTGGAGTGCAAGTTCGAAATAGATCTTCAATGGAGAATTGACAGGAGCCAATGGCCATAAACGAATACATCTATGGAGGAGAGTGGGAGCAAACAAATAAATGAAGGGAACTATGTGTATGAAATGAATAAAAGACTGTACATTTCCGTTGTTATATTGAACTGTAAAAACAATCACTGGATTATATATGGTAATTTTCTATTGAAAAGTATTGAACACATGAGGTATTTGTATGCACATATGATATACTGTATAGAGCATAGGTAATAATTTTCGAATAGTGTTAGAAGTATCAGGCGAGTTGTCACTTCCTGATCATCCATACCATTTAAGGATAATTCTTCTAAAGAAATATGAAGATAAAATTGGGTTAGGAGTGGTCTTGTTGACCAGGAAGTATGATTGCATTACCCAAGGAACATCTGGTTGAAAGTGGTCATAATATGTCCTTTCTGTGTATAGTTTTAGATGCATGAACTATGTACTTTTAAGACTATCACCTGTAACGTCAATTCGTGGGACAAATTAAGGTATGGTAATGTTAGGACTGGCTTTTTCTAACTTCCGCCTTTTGTTGTGTGAAAACAAAATATATGTACATATTAGTTGTCTGGATGAAAACAACTTACTGCCATTACACCCTAGTGCAGTATGAGCTCGTCTTCGAAAGAGTTTGTTGCTCTTATTTTTAAGAGTCTCTTCAACTAACTTGTCAGGTATGGTGGGATCTAAAGGAACGAGTGCTTCAGGTAATATGGCTCGATTGGGTCATTATGACAAGCAAGCCCTACTACCAAGCCAAAGTCGTAATTACGGTTAGGAGAGGAAAATCAGGAGGCTATTCGTTCCGAAGCACCATTTTTCTACTTGATTATGCTGTGATTTGATAAATTACCGAGTAAATTGAACTAATGGTCTAACATATATGTTGTAAGTCTCTTAATCTTCAGTCGAATAGACTCAAAAGGATAGAACCACTAACAAACTGGCTGATGCAGTTACGAGGAACGTAGAAACTGGCATATATGTGTATCAGTCGAACTTGCCACACCATATCACTACTGAGAAATGAAATTATCAAGACAAATACAAAAGTAATAGAAGTAGTAACAGTATCAGCATTAATAGGAAAGATTAGGTATAGAGAATATGATTTAAGGAGAATGGATTCTTGGAATGAAAACTACTTGCCTATCTTCGCAAACGGTAATAAAGTAAAAATCATCTGGGGACAGAGATAAACCGTATATATGATGACCATTTGATCCACCACGAAGAGGAATACTCGGTTCACGTCCCATATGCCTAAAAGAACAGAAAAGAAAACAAAGATATTAGTGATGTTTTAAGTAGATTACTATCGTATAACTGAACACAAATAGACGAATAGTTGTTTCAATAGGTAATGTGCACTCAGACTTCAACTTGATCGATAGAATAAGGTTAACACTAATGTTTAGACAAACACGTCATGGGCAACTATTCAATGACCAATTAATGTAAGCATCTTAGTTCTACAGAACAGTCAAAGCCCTTATAGCCCAGTGATAATGTCAGAGATTGTGAAGCTGGATAAAGTGAGTTTTAGTCCCACAGGGAGTATTGAATCCCTTAAATTCGGAGGTATGACACACTGGTGAATTTTAAAGAGCACGAAACCTATTTTTTCGACTACCCTCAATCATTTAACATCAGATCTCAGCTATATCAGATAAGAGGTTTCAACCCTATTTCACTTAATGCACCTGAGTAATAGTAAGCACTATACTTAAGCTACGACTCAAATTACGGTGGATAGACATGTACTTTATGATTGCCTTACAGGAATTATTACGAACTAATCAATAAAAGTCCAGGGCAGTGCAGTTAAGTTGACTTGTCATTGATTAATGAGTGAATTCAAGTAATTCAGAGGCTTTGAGTTAAAAAAAAACAGGCATGAATGCATAGATAACCAGAATATTTACCTGCTCTTATGCAAATTATGTTGGTAGCATAAATCAATGTAAACCGACTCAATTTATGTTTGTTCAAGATCAATTCTTGATTAAAATTTTATTATTAGCAATATACGAAGATAATAAACATTGTTTTGGCCTACAAATTTCAATATGAATACTGAATCATTATGCACTACCGCCATTTGGTTGACCTACTGATGACTATGCAAAAAAAATAAACAAGGTGAAGATTATGAGGAGTTGTTTGACAAAAACCATATCAAGACCCTTGTAGGCCCAGTGAAATATCACTAGGCTACAGCCAAATCATCCGGTAGACAGGTCGCTGAATGCCAAACGGTTAGTCAATCCTCGTCAAGATCATGAACAACCGACACACATCAATTATTTACATGCCATGGACAGGGGCGTGCGGCAGTGATTTATCCTTTTACTTCTATAGCCTGTTAATACTAATATATGCTGTTGCTTATTGAGAGTATTTATTCTAGCCAGTCACTTAGGAAATTGATTTGCCTGGTTATCACGACAGCATAGTCCAAGTTAATTATTAACCGTGGGGTGTTACTTCGATGCACACTAGGTCACACTACTGCCGTCTAACTGGAATAGATCCATAATCATCGGCACAGATCACCTACGTTGGTGATCTACACTCCGGTATAAAAGATTCAGAAAGAAACTGAGTTGTTACATTGGAAAAAATAATTTAGCTTTACGCTTGAAAAACAAGATCTAGTTATATGTCATGATAAGCTTGTAAAATTAGATACACGTTTAAATTTCATGACTATTCGAAGCAATACTTATCAATACTGAACTGTAAATTCACTTTAAATTTAAATGTTACTTATGTTTGAATATTCCATTGGGAAATATTACGAAAAATAATACTGTTTGCTCAAATTATTTTGGGTTTCGAATTGTCATTATTTTGCGTCGGTTTTCTCCTCATATAACAGTAAACTACTAGGTGTACAACTAGATAAATAAATCACTGTATTTCTGAAAATTATGTTTTATGACTGATCAAAAGAACAAGAGAAAACAATACGAAGCTCTATTCTGGTAAATTTAGTCAATATCGGTTATTATATCGATATAAATTTAGCTTTCAAAGTTATGCATAGAATCCTATCAAAGTTTGCTTTAAACTTTCAGAATTTGTCTTTTAAATGCAGCAAACGTTATATGGACACACACAAATTAACCCAATATTTGTATTTTAAAAAATTTTGTACAGGCTCTCAATATACCTTGCCTGCTACTTAGTTACTCCTAACATTTTCTTTTCAAGGCTAACTGTTAATCATATTCATAAGTACTCATTCTATTACAATAATTCGACTACTTAATTTTCTTTATATCGGTTTTATTAATTATCTCATTAATTTTACAAATAATACTAAACTTTATACTGAATTACTTAATTTCAAACTTAATTTTTACTTTCAATTGTTGAGATCATGAGTCAATTGAAGCTAGACCACTATGGAAAACCTGGGAGCACTAGACGGCCGTTTCGTCCTATTGTGGAACTCCTCAGCAGTGCGCACCCACGACCACACCTCGCGGGATTCAAACCCAGGACCTATCAGTCTCGCGTGCGAGCGCTTAACCATTAGACCACTGAGCCAGCATCCAACGGTGTTAATTTCTAACTTCAACTAATCCACGAAACTGAATCATGATCTGAATTATTGAAATTACTAAAATCTCCACAAAACCCCTTCTGATATTAATTTTTACTGTTATCCTTACGTAACTAGTGGTAATGATTAACTGATTATGTAATGTTTCTTAAGTTTTAATTTTGCATCCATTGAGTTAGCATATTTAGAGAAAATATTGAGATACATAGGGTATTTGGTGTTCATTGTACAATTTAATTCAAAAAAGAACTTCTGTATAGATATTAATGTAGAGCCATGAGATAAAGAACTAATTAAAAAGAAATCCTTTTTTTCAATTTAACTTATATTTTTAGTGTCTTCACAGGGAATATTTAATCCTATTTGCATGAAATTTTTCATTCTTTAACAATATTTGGTTGTTTAATATTTCAATTGATTACATACAAATTTTTTCAGTGATAAGATGAATTCAGTTATTTCGTGGATGCTCGTCAGCCGCTAACAATCTGCATATAATTATATATGCCCGATGTATATACTTTATGTCATATTAGCGAAGATTAGTAGAATAACAACAATAGAATGGAATCTACTACAGTAAAAAAAAGCCAGTTGTTTGACGGCTTAATTTTAAAGGAGATGAAACAGATGGAACGATTATTTCTAGATAAAATGTTGTATTCAAGACGATGTATCTAGCCGCTAAACTAGTTTCACTGTATCAAACACGTTGCTCATCGAGACAAAAGATGAACAAATCCACACCTTATGTTACCGCCAATTGTGTTTATCAGTTTACATGTTTGTGCCAAAGCACTCATATTCAAAGAACAGAAAAGACGGTTCTTGTTCACATCTCGGAACAGAGCACATTTCACAATAATTGAGATTAAGAGGTCAACGTATTCCCAACAATGCCATTGAAAATAATCAATACCGAAATAATTTCCAATCTACTACGTGGCGCCGAAGCCATCTCAATTTAAGAGTTGGAACGAAATCTGTGTACTAAAAACGATACAGTTGTAAATCACTATCTTGGTAAATTTTATTTTTCATGATTCAATTAAGTCACGTTTTATTTCATAGTCACAATAACGAATCCCTTTATCATTCTTAGGTCTTTCTGAGCTTTACTCATCTTACTGTACTATTCTATCAAATAGTATGGTTGTTATTACGCAGCTTTGACATCAATTTTCATTCTCCAGAAACGTGTCTGCATGTTTTTTTTTAAAAAAAAAACATTTTCATAGAATTTTCACATTAAGTGACATGGTGATGTGAACAGAGAAATAAGAAGCCTTGACAAATTACGAAAGCTCATTTTCGGGACGTTATTTCAGTTAATTCAAAGCTTGTAAAACAATAACATTTATTTTTGTCCCTAGTCTGTTCTACACATCATAAGCTTAGTTTGATATATGATTCACTGTCATAGCCCTTTTCGTTCCAAAGCTATTATAATTTAAACGTATTATTTTGTACCATATTTTCTACCCTAATTCCCGGGGTTTGGATATGATTGTGTTTTCCTAATTATTGTGCGTTGTGGTCGGCTTAGTCATCTATTTATTCACGTATCTTTTAACACCGATCTAAAATCGGGAAATCGGGAATAGATCGAGTAGTGTTCCAGTTGTCTTGTCTTCTCTCACTCGCGTGCTTGTCAGCCAGTCAGGTGATAGTATCGTTTTCTTCTCTCAACCCAACTTCGAACTCACGCGTACTAGCCTTAAGGTTAAGCCGGTCAGCCTAATGCGTCAAGGTCTTAATCTAGATTGGACAAGTTATCCTCAGCACCAGAAGTGGGTAGACAGATCAAGGACGTAACACATGGAAATATTTCTCCACGTTACCACTTTATAATACTTCCATGCCTGTTGTCGTTATTCTACTAATCTTCACTGATATGACATAAAGTATGTATATTGGTTATAAATAATCATCAGCTGATGGAAGTTCACGAAATGAGTTCATCTTATTCTGCTATGTTCTTTGTTATTGTTTTGTTCAGATTTTAATGAATACTTATATGTCGGCAAACGTCATTGTAATGCTATTACTTGAACTGAAAGTGAAAAAAACTCTTTAGGGAATAGTGTGGCTTTGTTCCTTTCTTGTGTGTGTGAGTATGGGTTAGGTTGAAACGTCTCCATATTTTCTATTCGTTGGAACTCCACGTGATATGTTAAATCTTTACCTCCCTCCTAACAGCCTGTATTTTTGAAACTCAAGCGTTTCAAATTCATGAGTGTTAAGCAGTCAATAACTTGCAAGTGAATCGAACAACAAGACATAACACCAACTGTTGATCAATATGTTTGGGAAATTACTTACCAGAAACGATGTAAGCATTGATATTCCGGTACAGACCATACAGCACAACATGAATCATAAGAGGCAGTAATTAATAAACTACCATCTTTTGAAAATTTTGCAACTGATATTCGATGATAATGACCAGATCGTATGTAGGCGACTCGAGAAAAAGGAGATTCAGCCTTGACAAATAAAAGAATAATGGGTTAATTAATAACATCAACTCATTCACCAGATACTGCAGTATGAGCCACATTCTGAGTGTAAGGGTTAATGATAGTACCTACTTGCTGAAAGCAAGGTGAGTGAGATTTAGAGGCTACAAATCGAACGCCCTAACCTCTAAGCCATCACTCCAATGGGTACAATGTGTTCACTATCACAACTGCATTAATTGTTCGGCAAAATTAAGATAATCATTATAAGGTGATTGATAATCTAATCCTAATCGAAAAAATGTTAAAAGATGGTGATAGTGTAGTGAACGAGAACATAAGTGGGGACAATCAAATTTATTTGAATACAAAATTACAGAACATCTTAGTAAAATCTGAGAACCATAAAGTAAATAGTTCATTTACAAAACGTCAACCAATAGTCTCAGACTTCATTGTTCATTTCCATACCAATTATTCTTTGTTCTCGATCTCTTTTCTTGGATCTTCTTAACCTTCTGCCTCCAGGCATTTCACTTTCGACTAATGATACATATTACTTATATCTGTCGACATCAGTAGCACACTACAATAAAACATACTGGCCTATTCAAATAAATATACAAGCTGAGATTAGGAAGACGTTATCTCACGAATTGGAGGATACCACAATTTTATTGCTTTTAAAATACTCTTCAAGTGCAGGCAGTACATTTGTTTAACTTCCATTTCTAATAATTCAAAACATACCTCGTAATGCCTAGAAGTCTGAGCTACTAAATGGCTTATTGTTTTACATCGTTACTCAATCCAAAATGTTTTGCCATAATCATGTATGTACGGACGACCTTTCTGAATTCAATTTATGATTAAACAGCCCGGATGGTGACTCAGCGATTGAACCTCAGACGCCCGAAATCATACTCTTGAGATCCCCAAGCCATTTCACCCATCGTCTTTGTACCGTTTAAGTACCAGGCTCACATAATCACTTAGTATACATATAAAATCATATGACCGACGCAAGGATAATAAATGTAGTCAATTGAAAAAAAGAGACACATACACCAAAAAGTAATAGGAGAGTGAAACAGAATGAGTATTTAGGAGTAAGTCATACATGTAAACAGTAATTATAACTTTGAATTACTGGTTATAAAATATACAGAATATGCCACCAACCTCAAACTGACCAAAGATGATGGACATTTACATGATTGTCTGCGTCAATGAATTACATATTAGATAACAGAGGAAGAGATTAATGGTGAATTCGAAATGAAGGACATAAGGGATTATCATTACTACTATTATTATTAACTCATTACCAGGCACAGATTCTTTACTTGGCTACGAGCTACTGTTATAACTTGTGACCTGTGTGCCCTGTTAATGTATAACGTAACGATACCGCTAATTAGAGAACAATGAATCATCGATTGGACCAATGACGCATAAAACCCGTACGAGCAGTCTAGAGTCCTTATTGGTCCTGCTTAGCCCCTAGCCCAGCCTGTTAAGTCCAGAAAACCGATCTCAGCCTCTGCAATAAGAATCATTTATTTCAAACATGCGGGGTTTATATACTAATCAAACAGACCACATCGTACCATAAAATAGGAAACAACATCTGTACAAGATTTAGCCCAATGTGACTGTGAATGTGGGAGGTAGTGATTAATAGACAGGGCATAATTCAGGAATGGTAAGTCGTATAATAAAAGTTAATAAGCCAAAATAAAGCACATAATAAGAGGGACATGAATATGCACAGTTTAGTTACGTAACGATTATACGATAAAAATATACGCATAGTATTGGTCCATAAATGGATCCCAAAGTTACCATTCATTATTCTTATCGGGACATAACAGCCACACATTAAGTGCAGTCGCCCAAACTAACTACGTGGGATAATGTGCAAATCTGGGACTTAGTGACTGCTAGTCGAATTCGTTAACCATCAACGCAAAAAGTAACATCTCCAGATTATTACACTTCATCTTTATCAGTGTAGTCCATTTTTAGTTGGCTTTTAGTGAGATAGAAATAACAAAATATCAACTGTTTAAGGAATGATGAACGACTGACCAGTTATTTATTTTTGTCGCTACATGTGTAACCGTTAAAAATACAAATACAAATACTATATAGATATGCACATTGAATAGATATTACCGATTTCTTATTTTTGATTGCATGTCCACAAGGAGAAATCATGTTTCTTCATGAAAAAAGTGAAACCTGATAAATTAGTTTACAACAGTGACTAAATTCATTTGGTACAACAATAGGAACAAATATATTTATTGTGAAATGTTCGATTTCCAAATATTTTATTCGAATCTGTCTCGGAAAGAAGCGAACTTTTAAGCTTGTTCTCTTAGGTCCCATAATGCTAAGCAGGTCAGTTGGAGAACAGTTAGACTAAAAGCAACGTGTCTCGTGGGCGCATCCGTACTGTTGACTGTACAAGATTGTGACAGCAGCAGCATGTCTCCCTTAGAGAGCCAGCATCTGCAGCAATGCTGTCTTCCCAAAACCGAAGGAAGAAGTTATAAACGGTCGATCCTAAAACTGTCGCACCTTAGCTTACCGTATGGATTTTGGTTTCCGGTGGAAAGGACTTTGAAATGTCGAGATAACACATCAAAAACCTGCTATAGAATTGTCATGCATGACCGGTATCAAATATTTGTGTCCTGAGTTCTGTGATCATCTTCCCAGGTCGCTGAGACCACTACAAATCCATTTTCCATTGTAGATACCCCAAGAAGAAATATGCATCCACAGTATGGCGATTGGAAAGCGAGAAATACTCTTATAGCCCTAGCAACACGTGGCATCACTTCTGCCTGTCTTTTAAACTTGAAAAGAACGACAGGAAAATCAAAGTTAACCATCTTACATCGAGTACAACACCATGGCCTCTTTCACCAGCTAGGAATACATGTCTGCCGCATGGATGCCAAGCAAATGTACATGCTTCACCTTGAATTTCACTGCATGGTTGATCTGTTGGAACAGTGAATTTATGTTGTAATTTCCCGTACATATTACCATCATCCCATAAATCCCATAATCTCACTTCACCACCACGATGTACGGATCCAACACGAAGACTTCCGTCTACAGCAGCTGAGAGGAGATATACAAGGGTACAATCATCTGTCAAGACATATTTGGGGATATCTATAGAAAGACATCAGAAAACATGAACTCAAAGTTGGTATGTACAGTTACTAAACTTTAAAAGAAACAAAAGTTATAGTAAACTAAAATACTAATTTGTCCAACAAATCTCTATACAGAGGTCAAAAAGAATTTATTTAACAAAATTAACCGTGTAGACCCTGGACAGATTGTCTAGATCTACTAACACAATTCACTTCAACTATAAATAATTCCGTGAAATGATGTAGCGTTTCGGATCGTCTATGACTAGCTTTCTTTTAAACTACTCTCACTACAAATTATATTGTGCACCAAGAAAAGTAGTAGTTGGGCATACGGAATACATATCCTTAACACTTCGATCGGTGAAACTTCACAGCCTTATCAATTGATTGTCAACAAAGCACGTATGGAGAGTGTAGTGATAAAACAAAGCTGATCTAAAAGATGTGATGTTTATGTGGAATATCACCACCATAAATGAAGAGCTGAAACACTTTCTTACGTGGCTTAAGATCCAGTTAGAATCTCATTTTAATATAAGCCTAGGTGAAAGACAATCATGTTCTTCTGCAGTCAGATATATTATAAGTGAAGCGTGGTGAAGAGCGGTGTCCGAAATTTGGTACTGATACACGGTGTGCTATACGCTGACCCCCAACTAACTACTTTAGCAAGAACGAGAGTGATCGAGGAAGTGTACTGGGCTACCGAATGAGATGTACAGATACCCATTCGCACATATACCACTCTATCCTTAGGAAATTGACCCACTGATCCCAATGCAATGCATTTAACCATTAGGTCACTTCTGGTTGCCAACGATTGGCATTTTGCTGCTTCTGATTCGCTCTCCATATCAGAACGATCATAAGATTGGCATGAAAGCAGCCTTTAAATTCTCGAAAATGCATTCCTAAGTTTTGGTTATTAAAACATTTATCATACTAATGTGCTTAGAATGATTTCTCATCATCTTCAGGTCCGTCCTGGTTCATTCGGTTACTGTGTCTTCAAAATTTTGTACTTCTATTATCACTACACATTTACTTGACCTTAATTTGCTTTTATATAAAATTTCTTGACAAGTAAATTTGTGACCAAGTTTCTCTAAAATGTGTTTTTATGAAATACATTACATTTTTCAAAAAATACTTTCACGAACTGATATTATGCAGTCTTCTTTTAGCTGCCTTTAGCTTTCTTCAAACTTATTACACACGACTACTGCACGTCTGGAATGTAGTAACTGGGATGTGTTGTTTAAGTCTAACCCTAACTCAGTTGACCAAAGTTTACAGTCTTAGCTTGAACATTGATATTAATCTCAGAACTACTTAGTCGGTTGTTCTGTTAAACGAAAGCAGTACAGCGAAGCACTTTTTCTTCTTCGTTTCTATGGGACTCTATATAGCTTTATAATCAAACTAAATACACGATACCCAAATGTATAACAAGGAATAAGTGGGTGAAGTAATTATTAAAAGTGAATAAGTCTTTTACTCATTTAGAAACTAAAATACAATAAATTTGGCACCTAGAAGATGAATAGCAGTTTTTCAGTGTTCAATTCTCTTCGAGGTATATACATACGACCAAGGTAAAAGTAAATTTACAATCTTTTACAGATATCAGTACATAAAAGTGAACACAACATACTGAATTGGTTGAAGTCAACTGAGAGATGACATAACAGGACAAAAAGGCAAAATAATATCTTCAACTCATCGTGATTCTTATTAAACATTACTTTCGTTATTTTAATTCTATATGATGATTATGCAGTGCGCTATTCTATTTAGTTTAACGTTAATCTACTTCAGTGTAATATTTATTTAGGATATGATATTCTCTGGATAAAATTAACGTGAACTATTCAGCATGAAATGCCGCATGCGATTTAGCTATAATTTTATATATGTGACTGTTTACTGATTGATGATCAAATATGTATAAATGAGTGCATTTTCGACTAGAGTCGTAGTTTTGTTTTCGGTGTGAACAAACCTCAACTTATACCAGTCTTTCATGTTCTTGCTTTGAGTCATGGAAATTGTAGTGGTTCCTCGTTCCACGAATAAGTAATAAGCGACTCAGACATAACAAGAAATTACAGAGAACTCCTCTATTACGAAATCAAATAGTATGTAGTACGAAATATACTAGGATATATGAAATGAAACCATCATATTTATTGAGGAGACAGTTAGAATATGTAAGTCAAATTAGCATACTAAAGAACAAAAACAAGACTTACGTGGAGAACTTGATACTAGACTAAATACATTATAAACTTCAATGACACCAGAAGCTAAACCCAACAGTAATAATGAGACTTGTGATTCACGAACAATAGACGATCTACGCTTATTTGCACGGTGGGGCAATCGACAAAATGCACTATCCCCAGAGGCAAAAGTCATACTAATCACATCTCCGTTAGTTTTTATACGAAATATTGGTTTCATATTTACAGGTAGTGCATCACCATGTAACAGTTCTGATGTTAATATTTTCCAGTTATTACTACTATCTGTAAGATTTGCATATAAATTTAATGATTCTGTATTGTTAATAATTTCATCTGACAATAAACTAGATGTTTGACAATGAGATGATAAAGATGGTTTGAAATTATTTTCATCCAAGCACGTTGATCTATGTAGAGTAGCACAAAATAATAAACCGTCAAGCTTATTATTATGGAGGGTTTGTGGAGATTATCAAAATCTAAAGTTTACATAACGGATTGACATTAGTTAGATAGTAAACAGACACGAGGAAGAACTGCACAGGTATAATTAAGGTCAGTCTGTGATGCAAAAAATAAACTTAGTGGTTTATTATTGTTGTTATTATTCACCAGAAGAATGAGGAAAGTCTGTAATATAAGTTAATGCACAAATAATGCAGAGTCCCATTCAAGTCTTTGAATATTTTATTCAGGTAGTTTAGTAAGGAGTTTTATCAAATTCAAAAGTAATATTCGCCATCAATTAACACTAACTGAAAAACTGAAGATTTAAGGGCACACTGAAGGTGACTGGAAAATTCGATACTGTATGAAGTAATGTCTTATAAGTAGGATAAAACAGTTGTGTGCCTCCTAGTCTTCGCTTGTTCTACAACTGATATTGACTAGTTTTAGAAAGTACATTCTAAAATTTTTAGTCAAACATTTTACAGTAGCTGCTTGAATCATTAAACCGATGGGCGACGTAGGATAGTGTGAGTTAATGTAGCGAATTAAACTAACGATAGTTATAGGAACTAAAAGAACGGTGTATATGCATTATTGAATCTCCATCTATCTTTGTATTTATTGATAAAACAACTTTCATAAAATGTCTAATTATTTCACCATATGATGTTGAATGTAAGTTTACAATGGTGATATTACATAGCTACAAGTAGATTTTGAATGCAATTGTGTAAATTCTGTACCAAATAGTTTATGTATTTAGCTTTGAGTCACCCCGTTTGTATGATAGTGAACGATAAAACTAACCAACGGATTGAACTAAAAAGGTGAATCATCCACGGGAAAGTATTCTTTAAGTTTTCGAAACAACACGTTTATAATACTACTTAGCAACAGTGACTACTTAAAATTAACAAATATTTTCGCTGAAATTTACACGAACATTATTGTTATAAAGGATCTGGAAGTTTGCACAAAAGGAACTCACGAAAACAGTCTTAATACAGAGTCTATATACAAGAAAAGAAATATTCAACTAGGGGATAGTTAAAGCATATATATACATATGAGCCAGAAAAACTTACAGTATGTCATTTACACAGTAACCCAAGACAATCTGTGGCTGATCAACAAAGGCGAAGAATCGACCGCAATTAGAAAAACTGCAACTGGTGATATTATTTTGGTGAGCACCATGGTAAGCTATTGTTAAACGTAAGGGAATTTCATTAAAATCTGTACGCGAAAAGAAAACATGGTGGTATTTTATAAAACAATAAAATTTCTGAAATGTTAAACAATAAAATGAAAGGTACAGTGATCGAAATGATTTACAAATGAATGAAAAGATTAGTAAAGATAGACGTATTCAGCGATGGGATTACTTTTTTCCGGAATTAGAAAGAAATTGAGAGAAACCTAACAAGAAACGACTCACTAGGAAATAGACTAATGATATGGCTAAATGCGTTTAATCTTTGGTATACGAAATAACACCACAGACAGATAACGCTGCACCGAACATGGATACAGTACTGAAATTAGAAGCTCTTCTGGTCAGTAATCAAACATTGGAAAGGACCATAGCATACAACGTCATTCCTATTTCTATGGACTAATGTCGAAAACTGATGACTGACAAGGATGGTGGGTCAGTGAGAATTTATTAGCTGAATCGTTGGTTAGTTTCTAATACATTATTCAAAAGATTGTCTAGTCGTGCCGCTTAGTTGTACACGTGTGATTAATAGACTGAAGTGTCTTTTGTAAACGAGAAGACACAAAAATTACACAATTTTTTTCATTCCATAAATTTCCTCTCACTGTGTTGATGTAAGGTGTGGTAGCTTAGATTAACGCACACTTATCTAGTCTCGGGTTACCCGTAATAAACTAACACCACAAAATTTGGATAAATAGCTTAGTGGTAAGAGGGTTTGATTCCCAACCATAAAGCCACGGGCTCGTATGTCGCTCCGCTCATTTTATACGGGAAGCCAAGTAGTACTACTGACCCCTGGATGTGGCTCAGATTCAAATATATATCTGGAATTCCACAATCAGTTAAATTAATTACCGACTGAGGTTATAAATTTATAAAGTAACTATCTCCATAGCCATTGAAGTGATATGATAACAGTAATGTTCATTCTGGCCCTTCAATTTGTAATCCATGAGTCAGCTGGTTGGTCATAGATGTGTATTAGTTCGATTTACTGAACTTTACATCAACAAATAAAAGGGTCAGGGCCTCAATCTCTATTAACAGATTAGCCATCTTAAGCAGATACTGTGTACACTTAACACTACTCAATGGGTGAATCTAAAAGTGAAGTGCTACATACTACTGTGACAAACTTTTAATTCATTGAAACACTGCGATGTTAACAGAAGTGATGAGATTTTTGAATTATAGGTATTTTGGAGAAGCTAATCACTTTGCAGACCGAGAAGCAGTCTTAACTCCATATAGTATTACTAGTCACAGCTAAAATATTCCACCACAACCATTGACATTTTAGTGGTAAATATTATCGGAAAAACTATTCTTGAAGAAGTACGACCTCAACTATTATTTGCTCGACTTATTTTTCGCTAGCATGATACATGGCAACGTTGAGATGAATAGTTCGGGCATTTTCGTAAGTCTTATTGAAATAGTGTGAACAATAATTCTACTGCAGTGTCCTCAAAACAGATTCATTACCTAGCTGTACAGTCGCATATAAAATAATGAGAGACTAGTTTTCATGTTTTTAATGTTCAGATGTCATTGTCAAAAGTGTTTCAAAATTGTGTAACCAAGTCTACGAGTAGCTAAAAAACGAGACAGAAATTTGAGAGTGAGTGAAAACAAACGTTATATTCTGAACCAACAGTTTCTTGATTCTTAAATTCAAAAAGATTGGTGTATTGGATACAACTTGAAGTACACGAATTCTCCTGGAATAAACCTCTGATTGTCACTACAATATGAAAAATTTTTTTTTAAATTTATGCCTGATGCTGAAAATAAGCCAGAGAAGTTAATGAAGAAACAGAAACAACCAACCATTGCCAACCATTCGCGAAAACCACCCAAAAGATTATAGTGGCCTTGCAATTATAAACCACCCTCTTCGAGTTTCCAATGCCCAATTGTCAGAGCTTCTTTGTGAAGAATTAGATTCAGATTTGTGTAGTAAGGACAGAAGGCCTACGGCCCATGTCATTCCTTTTCTAGTATGCTTCTGTGAGTGTCCAGTCTTCTCTTGAAAGAGTCAATTGAAGGTGCGGATACCACTGCTTCAGGCAGCAGGTTCCAAGTATTGATGACTCGGTGTGAAAACCTGTATGCCACGAGTATTTTGTTCGTTCTTGGCTTTTCTACTCGCCTGCTATGTCCTCTGAGGTGTCCCGATCTAGTGGGAAGAAAGAGAGAGAATAAGTTAGGTCCGAAATCATTTCTCAGTATTCTGTACATCAATATTAGATCTCCCCTTAGTCTGCGATAGAACAGAGTAAAGAGGTTCAGTTTTTCAAGCCGCTCTTTATATGATAAACCCCGGAGTTCCGGAATTGCACGCGTAGCTGCCCTCTGTACCTTTTCTAGTATGTCTGAGTCACCTTTTAAACAGGGGCTTGCAGCCTGAACACAGTTCTCTAACTTAGTTCTCACTAAGGATGTGTATACTGTGGTGAACATGGTAGTATCTAACTAAGTGAATGTCCTTTTTAAAGCCCAGAGGGTTCGAAAGCCCTTGGCTGTGACCTCCCGGCAATGGGACGTCGTCTTAAGATCATTACTCACTGTCACCCCTAGATCCTTATGAGACCGGACTACGGGTAATGACACATCCCCTATGTTGTACGTATTAACCTTTGAATCCCCCAAGTGCATGTAGACACACTTTTCCGCATTAATAGGCATCAGTTACTCTTTAGATCAGTTTATAATGTTATTTAAATCTACCTGAAGAGCACATGCGTCTTTGTCTTCAGTTACTACTCACCAGATTTTTCGTCGTCAGCGTATAAGAACATTGGGGACTTTACTGTACTTGGGAGATCATAAACGTACATTATAAAAAGTAAAGGACCTAGGACGGAACCTTGAGGTACTCCACTAAGTACTGGTCTCCAGATGGAGCGCTTGAAATTTATTCTTAATTTTTGTCTACGACCTACTAGGAAATCCTTAATCCATTTTTAAAATGTCCGGCAATACCAAGGTTTTCCAACTTCAATAGCAGTCTATTAGTTGGTACCTTGTCAAAAGCCTTACTGAAATCTATGTAGACAGCATCCAGTTAGTTTCCGTTGTCTAGTGCATTAATCCAGAGCTCCCTTGCTATAAGGAGGTTCGTTGTACAGGATAGAACCTTTCTAACACCATGTTGTGCCATGTTCAGCAAGTTACTGGTTTCCATAAATGCCGTTATTATTATTATCAACTTTATTCAATATTATATTTTTGGTACAATATAGAATTCTCAGCGCAAAGTATTTCAACAAGTTTCCGTTTCTTTCTTCTTGGTCGGTCCTGGGGATAAATATTGAGTGATCGCCAGTTAGATGTAAGCAGTCCACCGAATGAACATCTGAATAATGTGCATTCTTTTCGTTGTATATTGCCAGCAACCACATTGTCTCTTATTGAGTTTTTTGTAACTTTGACAACAAAAGGTTGTACACTTTTCAGAAACGCGGCAGAATAGGTTATGCGACTAATAGACACAACGATATATTAAAACAAACAAAAATAGATAACTTGTTGAAATATCTAGATGGCAGGAATAGGTAGCCCAGATGCTCAAGCAGGTCCATTTGATTATCCTTTCCAGTATTTTAATTACAACACTGGTGAGACTTACGGGTCTGTAATTCGATGGAACTTGTCGTGGACCTGTTTTATGTATGAAAGTGACGATTGCGTCCTTCCAGTGCATAGGTAACACACCTTGGTCAAGTGACATATTGAATATCACAGTCAGTGGGGTCGCGATATATTGGGCAATATGTCTCAAGGTTTTGGGGTGTAGTTCATCTGGTCCTGTTGACTTCTCCATGTTTAGGGTGCTAAGAGCCCTAAGCACATCGTTTTGGTCGAAGTCCACGATGAGCGGCTGGTTTGTTGACTCTATTTGGGCCTGGTTCTTTCTCTAGAGGAGGTTCCTGAGTGAAAACTGCCCCAAAATAGTCAGCCATAGCCTCTGCTTTTTCCTGATCTTCCTCTATCATTTCAGACTCACTTCCTACTTTAATAAGTTTAGGAATCCAATGATGCATCCTTGTTCTGTAGTCTATGTACGAGAATATTCTCTTAGGCTGCTTGAGTGCAGATTGTGCCAGCTGCATTTCATATTTTCTTTGAACTTCCCGAATTTTTGTAATATACTCGTTTCTTATCAATCTGTATCGTACCATCGTACCTGCTGTGCCAAGGCGGATGACAACATCCCAACATTTCTTCTTTTGTCTTAGTAAACGTCGAATATCCCGGCCTATCCAGGGATGGCCATGCTCCTTCTTCTTTAGAACTGTCCAGGGTATGTATGGTCGAGTTACCCGATTGTATAACTGTCTGAAAAGGGTCCATGCCTTTTGTACTGATGCCCTTGAGTCAATTTCCCAGTCTCCAGCTGATGCTGCGGAGTTGATTTCCTCCATATATTAGGACGGGCCGGCGCAACTGTTTGACAGACAATCTCAGCCATGAATTTGAATAATATGACTGTATGGTCACTTCTCCCTAGTGGTAGGAGGAAATTCATCTGACCAACGTCATCACCGTGTGTGAAGATTAAATCTAAAAGAGAAGAAGAGTTTCTTAAGTCATATCTTGTGGAGTTTCTAATGTGTTGGAATAAAGCTAATCCAATCGAGGTTTCTAACAGTTTGCAATCGAACGACGTTATCGATGACCCTACTTCTAAGTTAACCCAGTTTATATACGGTGCATTAAAGTCGCCTACTACAAAGGCTTTTACCCTTGTTACACCAGGGCTTAAGTTTACTTAGGAGAAAATCATCTGCTACACATTCTGGACTGCGATATATTACAACTAATTCAATATCCTACCGTCTACATTTCAGCTTATATCGCACCAGTTCACATGTCCCTGAAACATGTGCCACTGTCTCAACTACTCTTATGGTTAGGTTACTTTTCGTGTACAGGATAACCCCGCCCTCCCTACGGTTTAATCTATCAGCCCTATTGCTTAAAAAACCAGTCAACTGAATTTCATTTTCTAATACTTCTGACGTTAACCAAGTTTCTGAGACAGCAATAACATCCGGTTTTTCTTTATCCACCATTGACTTGAGCTCCGCCATTTTATTTAGTAGGCTGCGAGCATTTGTGTAGCATACCTTTAAGTCTGTGGAGAACTTTCCCTTACCACCCAGAGTGGTTTGGGGATCGTTTGGCTCAGAAGCTTTACAATTTGAAAACCCTTAGGAACGAGGTTTCTATCACCGTTTCGGCGACGCTCATTTATTTCCTTTTCTGCAGCTCGTCTCTTAATACGATCAGCTAGGCTGAGATCCTCACGGACATATATTCCGGATCCAATCAGTTTACGTGAGTTACCTAGAATCAGGTTCGTTTCTTCAACCGTGGCAAATGTAATCTTCAAGAGGCGGTTTTTCTGAGGATTTTCGGAATCCACCTTTTGTCCTATTCTATAAAGCTTACAAATACTGACTCCTGAAACTGAATCTGGGAGTAGTTTACTTAATGATGTCTTGTTATGATTGAGATCGTGTTCAAATCTCGCATTTGGTTCTTTATCTGAAGATTCTCTTATCTTATGAAAAATGACTGATCTCTCAGAGAGATCTGTCTTAATAAGCAGTGATGGTTTTTCTGCTGATAACATACCTTCCAATGCCTTGCTGACCAGCTGCGTTTTGCCCACAGCCTTTTTCTTCCTATTTCTCTTTCTCCTTACTGAAGTCCATTTGTCACCACTCAGGACAGCCACACCTGGACTATGTGGAACGGTGACAGTTTTATTCGGATTTTCTATTTTGGCTAGAGGTGTATGACTACCGATGTCAATATCAAGCGGCACTTCATTGCTCGTTAATGTCAACGGAGATTTCACGTTCCCGTCAGCCACAGTTGGTTGTTTAACGGGTCCGGTAGCAGCACTTACTACACTGACACATTCTTCACCGTCAGTGCTCTTGTTGTCAGTGCTTCCGCCATCGTTTTTTTGCAGGCCAAAGCCAATAGGCCCATAGCTTCCTGAATTAGTACATTTTTATCCGTACAGCAGAACATACAAAGCCAATGCGAGTTAGGCTCCGAGCATCTTTTGTAAACCGTCGGACTTAGGCGTGTACACATTTTGTGGTACCACTTTTTACAATTGTCACATTGCATTTCCTCCTCAACGGGGAACAAACAATTTGGTTGCCCACATTTGTGAGTCTTACCAACCATTGTAATTTGACTTAAAAGGTTTAAAAACACAAAATGATCACAATGTGAACACAAGTGTTAGTCAAGAAGTAAAAAAAAGATACCCAACAGAAGATTTAGCAAAAAATTTCAAACTTTAACCAAAATACTTTTAGTTGAAGTAGACCAAGAATGCTTTTTGTTGCAATAAATACCCAAAGCAAGTATAATCACAACAAGTACAAAAATCACTGCCCGTTTTGAAACGAGCGCGGTAGCGGATGAAATGAGAGCGGTAGCAGATGAAGAAATAAATTAAATTATCCTCTGATGCTGGTGTAGAATTACGGTCTAAGATAGTTATCTGGATTTTAATGTGCTACAGCAGCTGCTTGTCTGTTACAGACTCAGTAGAATCGACTGATTTTTGAGGTTTAATTGTTTTTAGGATGGTAATGAAGTAGATTCACAACAATGAAGTTACGTAAATTCACAAGTTTCATGTGGCCAGCAAGTTATGTGGTCCCTCTTATCAAGTCATTAAAAAGAAATTAGAAAGATAGTGAGTTTATAGAAACAACCTAGAATTTTTTGCAACTCCCTATTGGTTGCTATTTTCCTTAGTGGTAGGATTAACAAAGTTATCCGTGCCGCATAAAGATTGACCGTCAAAAGATTGGTAATAAAAGAGACCGCTTTTATTTGTTCGTTATGGTCCATCGTATAATCGTATGAAGTCCTGTGATTTCTGAACGTTATATAACTGTAGCCTTCATATAAGTGACAAAAGTAACACATCCAGGAGTTTCTTCGCATACTAGAAATCTTGGGAAAAATACTCACTTTAAAGGTACTTTCCATATACTAATCACTAAAGCACTGCTACAATTTATATGTCAGAGTCGTTAAACAGGATCCTAGTATAACTTTTAGGCTACTTATTATGAGGATTTAATCACTGTAACAACTAACTGCACACATTATTAGGGTAGAGATGGCAAAAAGACGCAGCCACATACAAGTTTAAACACAATGAACGTGTGATTGTTAAACACTCTTCCAACAGCCTGCTTTTCCTAACATTTTTTGGTCGTTTTTTCTCAGCCTAAGGAGCCCTGTGGTGTATAATATTAACGAAAATATAGGATGAAAAGTTTGCTTGATTGTATTCATGTTCGGTTTTTAGTCCTTTCCAATCGTCCTGGGAAATAAGTAAATGAAAGTGAAGTTGCATTCAGAATCCCATTCATATTTTGGTAAGGAAGTCAAACTTTCTGAAGAATAACTTGTTATACATGTGCATAAATATTACTCAACGGAGAAAAGCTTGTCGTACAAAAACGTTTTCTTTGTAGAGAATAATGTGGACAGAACCAATAATTTTGAGGATTTGACTACTGATGCAAAGGTATTCTTGGGCATGACATCTCCATAATAAACTTTCCAACCTATGCTTCAATGATTCAGATTATGTCCGAAGAAAGATACGTAGTTTCGAATCAGTTATCCACAGCCACTTAGAAGCTCCCTGAGTACGAAAAGCTCCTTGAAAATATCTAGAATAGCTTCAAATCATTTTAAGACGAACAAACGCTATAAGCATCTTTATTTAACGATAAGCGAGTATTTGACCTACTATTACGTCGTTCATTACATGATAATCAAAGCTTTCTTGATGCTAGAGACTGATCACAGAACGCAAGGTTACATATTTCATATACCAAAGGCTTACACATAACTGAATTCCCGAGTCTGTTATCAATAAGTTTATCGGATTGTTAAATTTCTCCGGTATGTCTTGCGAATTTCGCCCATTTCTAACGGTATCTTCGCTCAGAACCCACTTAGCTGTACAACAGCATCTAGCAGGAAGATACTATTTTGGCAGCCTATTTGGCATTTTAACAAAAGCGCTTGAAGAGATTGTGTTCGCTAACGCAATCACCTTTGAGATCATGAAAACACATCATTCATATTTTTTGGAGTGTCTATGAGCACTTACTTGAGTGTTTCCGAAAAACACCCGAAATTGTTGGATAATCATCTTGCCATCTCCTTTAAATGCCGACTTTTTTGAAAAATTTTTGCAATGAAGTGAAGATCACATTTCAAAGTTTTACCGTATCAGACCTTGTGCTTCGCTGACGCAAAGCTTTTGCTTTTGTAAGATTACTTCTCCCATTCTACTGTCCTTTAGAAATGTGACTGTTTATATGAAAGACATTTATCACAATGCCCATGTAACAAAATGACGAGATGTCTGTTAATTTTTTCAAGCCAGTGGAACACTTTATGGTACTTGTGAATAAAGATTCTAGTTGCATGATTCGACATTCAGACGAGAAAAATCTTAACCATCAGAAGTAGCTGAGAATAATTAGTTAATATATTTGGAACATTATAAAATGTAGATAATGAACCTAAAGATGCCATAGGTGTTCGGAGTTTGACAGTGTTTTTACACATGTTACGTCCACGTTTTTGCTCGTTCCCGTTATTGAAGTATGATATATCGATCTAGTTGCAATTTACGAACCCAAATTAACAATAGAACCAAACTCTAATTTAAATACCAAAGTCTATTCGCAAGTTACAAATAGTCGACCCAAATGTCGTTCTAACAACGATAATTATAACATTTGCAAAACAAACCTTCAATTTTGTAGGTTCTCGGAGCGAAACTCCGTATGACATTTTAATCTGTATAACATACGATATTCTTGTATTCAGGTAACGTGGACTCTACTCAGCATATGGTTTGTTAAAACTAAGTATTTTTAATACATGTGATTTTGTCCTAATTATTAATCAAAAATGGGTGTATGAATCAATATTTAAATGAGTGTATTTCCGACTAGACTTGTCGTGGTTGTTCGTTCTTCTAGCTGCTTGTGGAATATATTTCCCTCTTCGAACTTGGACTTCTCTCTCTAGTCAGCGGAAATGGGACGAGTTGGAATAGCTTGCTCAACTGTTATTGTGTCACAGAGTCTTCGTCCCATTTTCAGACTAGTTGAACACGTAATCTCTTCAAAATTAGTTCATGTTAACCCGGTAAAAGAATATCGTATGTTATACAGAAAAAAATGTCACACGTGAAAAAACTATACTGAGTAATCATTCCTTTAAATTAAAACGGAATATATGTTGAACAAAATTCACAATGAATAAATCAATCTGATTTTGACTTCTTATCCTGCCATAGCAATAACCATCACGTGTTTTTATTTTAGCAAGCCATTGCGAAGTAACACAACTACATGATTAGTATCTACAGTTTTTTCCTCAAGTTATTTTAGAAGTTAAGGGAAACTGAAGTACAATAAACTGCCGTTTTTAGATTACACAACTTTACCGATATTAAAAATGCGTATACTATTTTGCGGAGTTTCTTTGGCCAATAACTTCAATAAAACATGTGTCTGAAATGTGCACAGTCAAGCACAAAGGGATATTCAAATGGAATCTAAGTAAAGTGGATAATATTCACATCATTTGATGGAGACTAGCTGCATACATATGTTTTGATTCGGCTATCAAATGGCTTATGACTTGAGAATATTTCTTTTACTATGATGTAACATTATTTAGATCACTGTTAATTATTGATACTGTGCATCTGTATCCCACCAGCTTATAACACAACAGAAGTACAAACACAACTTCACACAACATTAGATATCGATACTTCATTTTTTGCTGTCTTTAACGCTTGTTGAAGTTAGTGAATCAGGGTTAAGGTACTCCCACTGTAAATTTCGGCTATGCAAAAGCTGATTATCAATCTCAATCCTGGCATATTTTTCATTAGCTATTACTGTTAACTGAGGGTAATCGGCTGAATACAACTAGATTCCAGTTAGCCATGGTTTTGTGTGAACCTAAGACATAACAAAAACCGCTCTTATACATGTCAGATCTTTAAACAACCAAATATGTTTCATGGAAATTGTCGTTAATGCCTTCAATTTCGTGTATGGCCAAGGTACATAGAGTAACCATTTTTAATTTGGCGGATTCAGCACTATCTTAAGACTGTCATTTGTCAAGACAAATGATGTGATCAGTTGTTGTGTGAAAATATCTCAATGGACAAAGGAATAGGCAGTAGCTCCCTGTTCTGTGATGTATAAAACTCTTTAAGTATTATTTCTTTTCATTGATTGCATACACCATGAACAATTAGGAACATTCCAACTAATTATCTCAGTTGTTGGTTTGCTTGTGCGTGGTATCCGTATTTGTATTCCATGTGTGTTAAAATGTAATTCCTTATCACACCTCATGTCAAAGTTTTGTGAAGACGAGTCAACAGTATTGGTCTACCACTATCTGGCTAAAGGAATACTCATGGTTGAGGAATGTCTTGTTATTATCGAAGTTTTAAAATCACGGAGCCGAAACATAAAACACGTCTAGAGCTATTTCCACAGAATGTCCGACAACATACAACTCTGTATTGAAGCTTTATATTAAGTTAGAATGCAGGCAGTTGTATCATCACAAACCCATGTAGTTTGACATCGAGTCGCGGTTGATTATAATCACCACTACAGAAAGACTACGTGCCAGTTAACCGATAAGATCCTTCGCAAGCCAAATATCAAAAGGCAGTTCATGGCTGTAGTCGAGATGCATTTTATCTCATTCTCGTAGTATCGAAAGAATGTAGAATCCAAACTACGGTTTGGACTGCTGAATAGCCTTCCAGGTACATTAGACACGCGCCCAAGCACGTCAAAACCAAAACAAGTAATCGGGTAAATAGCGGTTCTATAATTCATCATAAATTTAAATGTAAATCGTTACCTGAACAAATATTACCACCCGGCTATTCAACCAATAATTGTTCAATCAATAAAATCTAAATTACAATAAATAAAGGAGTTGATAAAAGATGAGGGAAAATTACCAGTCACAACAAATGGACGTTATTCTATCCTGACTGGATAGAACACACACACACAAAAGGAGGAGCAAATCAATATGGCTACCGCCAAGAACAAGTGTCAAGTAAAACAACACAGATGCAGTTCGGGAAGAAACACGAAAACTTAGTGAAGGTGTAATAAAAATGAAACTGTAATAAAATACAAATATTAACAATTCAAATGTAATCAAAAGACAACAATGTACAACTAAGGGGATCAATAGGAACAAAGGGCAAGTATATACATGGATGGATTTTCACAAACACACAAAACATTCAAAATTGATCTTACACCGGCCCCCAAAATCCCTCCATATCACACAAGCTACCCTGATGCCTACGGTCATGGTTCATTATAGAACATATTACACTATAGGAACGAGTAGGACTTACAACAGTACGCCTACTCGACCTACCTACATTGATAGTACGAGGAACTAATTCGAGCCTTCAAGGAGGCATAATTTACGTATATCTGTTCTGACTAATCCACCATTTGTACGGACAACCACTGTCCTAGCTCTTCCGTCGTCATCTATTTCACAATCTTCAACTACTCCTAAGGGCCACTTTCCACGGGTCGATATGTCCGAAGCCACGATCACTACATCTCCTCTCTGAAAATTGCGGTGTTCAACTAACCATTTTTGCCGCTTTTGTAAGGACGGTAAATACTCTCTTAACCACCTTTTCCAAAACCCATTAGCAAGATGATCAACCTGTTTCCATCGTTTGTCATATTCATCTCTGATGCTACCTTCTTCGACTATTCCGTCACATTCTCTCAATAATAACAGACTATTTGGCGACAAGGCTAGTTTATCGTTAGCATCTTGGACGACCGGAGTTAAGGGTCGATCGTTTAATATCTTTTCAACTTCAACCAAATAAGTGCTTAAGGTCTCATAGGTTAAAGTCTGCTCTCTAGTTATCAACAATAACAGTCTGCGTATGGACTTAATCATCCTTTCCCAGACCCCACCCCTGTGGCTGGATGAGGGCGGGTTAAAATGCCACTGAATCTGTTTAGCTGACAGTTCCTTGTCTATCCTCTGCTGATTCAACTGTTGCACAAACCTCTTTAATTCAGAGACCGCACCCACGAAATTTGACCCATTGTCACTGTAAATTTCTGCAGGTTTCCCTCTTCTTCCAATAAAACGTAACAAGGCCATTATGAACGAATCAGTATTCAAACCATATGTCATTTCAATATGTACTGCTCGGGTTTGCAAGCAAGTAAATAAACATCCATATCTTTTTCTAATGATCTACCTTTTTGACAAATAAAGGTCCAAAGTAGTCTACTCCAACTGCTGAGAGGCTATACCATCCTTGTTGAACTCTACAAGCTGGAAGCGGCGCCACCAATTGTTACCCTGTATTCATCGTAAACCACCGGCATGTCACACACTTTCCTATCACTCTCCTAGCCGTGTTGGTTCCTTTTATTATCCAATACCTTTTTCGAATCGTGGCCAGCACTTGGGACGTTCCTGTGTGCCCTTGTTCCTTATGATAATGTCTAATTATCATTTCTGTCACTAAGTGGCGACTGGGCAATATAATCGGATGTTTAAAGACATCTGAGTAGTTTAGCCGACCTCCAACACAGAGTAACCCATCCAGCATTATCGGTGATAAGCTCTTCAGATCATTGTGACTAACTACTTTACCATTGTTTTTAAATCCACTAAGTATTTCTCCATACACTTCTTTCTGAACCATCAATAAAATTTTACGCTTGGCGTTGTCAAGCTCCTTGACCTTTAAACCTCCTAGATGAACGGACCCTTCATGACTCGGTGAACGAAGTACCATCAGGAATTCTATGAACCTTCTAAGCCATGCTACGGCCCTGACTAATTTCAACCACTCAGAATAATAAGAGAGAATAGGTGACATGTTGTACTTTATACTACTCAAGTTAACCACAGCAGTTTTTCTAAACTCAATGTCGTCAGGAGTAGGTTCCGGACAGTCAGTGATCGCTGAACAAAATTCGCCATGCAGTAAGGTAGGACATTTGAACCAAAGCTCAAGATCTGACATTTTTGTATACCTCTCGAGGTCCAATCAGCTGAATTCTTTGACGACTTTACATAACTCCATTGTTCCACTTTCGTATACTGGTGCACAATGGCGAGGCGGTTAGCTATATAGGTGCTATAGCGGTTCTCGATATTCTTGATGTAGTACAACACTACCATGGAATCTGTATGGAAGTTTACCTTACTGAAAAATTAGGCAGACTTCTCTGTAAGACTTCACTAAGCCTCACACTTAACACTGCTGCAGCCATCTCAAGCCTCGGTATAGTGACCTGTTTGATAGGTGCTACCCTAGACTTGCTGTATAACAAAATACAGTAGGGTTGTTCCTTCAAATAACTGACTCATGCGTACGCAACTGCTCCATAACCGATCTCTGAAGCGTCACTGAACAGGTGCAATTCTACTTCCGCGTCGGGTTCGTCAATTCTCTTCTTGATACCCCTAGCTACCGTAACATGACCTATTTGACGCATAAAATTTACCCAATTTAGCCACGCAGACATGTATGGCTCGTTGAGAGGCTGATCCCAGCCTATTTGGGACTTGCATAGTATTTGCAAGAGAACCTTGGCAGTAAGACAGACTGGAGCAATTAAACCCAAAGGATCGAACAGAGAAGAAACTATAGATAGAATCCCTCTCTTAGTCAGAGGCCTTTCAGGTGCATCGAAGTAAAACTTGAACACATCTTGTTTAAAATCCCATTCTACTCCTAGAGTTCGATGTGTGGTGTCATAACTCGACATTTCTATCAAGGACTCTTCTTTACATACATTAGGCAAGATGGTCCTTACCTCCTCCGAGTTGGTAACCCATTTCTTTAGTTTAAAACCTCTTCTACATAATAATTCACTTATCTGCTTAACGAAACTCTTTGCTTGATCACAAGCGGGAAAAGATACTAAGCAGTCATCAACATAGAAATTATTCTTAACAGCATCTACGACATAACCATCATAACCGTCAGAAAATATTTGGGCCGTCTTATTCAAGGCAAAGTTTGCGCAAAACGGCGATGATGTGGCACCAAATGGGTGAGATGTCATTTGAAACTCGGATGGTTCCCTCGACATGTCTCCCTCCTGCCACCAGAAACCTTAAAGCTCCTCGATCAGGCTCAGGGACCTTCACTTGCATGAACATTTCTTCAACATCCGCAGAGATTGCGACTGCTTCCTTGCGAAAACGCAATAATATACACACTAACTCCGCAGTCGTGTCGGGTCCTTGATAAATCATATCATTTAGAGAAACGCCTGCAAACTTGGCGGCACAGTCAAGGACCACCCTCAGTTTTTCTGGCTTTTTCGGGTTTAAAACTGCATGGTGAGGTAAGTACCACCGGGGGCGATAACTAGGTTGCAATTGTATTTCAGGGATCTTCTCCGCATAGCCCTTAATAAAATTACTTTCAATACCTTTTGTATACTTGATATACAGAATGTCATCTTTCAACAATCTACGCTTCAAACTTTGTAGTCTACTGTTCGCCACTTCATAATTCCCCCCTTTCATATTTGGGTTCACTTTCCACGGTATAGGAACTACAAAATGACCATTTTCGAAGCGTGTGCCCCCTTCCACAATCCTTATAGCCGCCTTATCTTCTATCGATACTGCTTTATCATTTGAATAAACATCAGAAAACTCTACATCATAAAGTTTACGTATTTCGTTCTCCAAAGTCTGTATCTTACTGGTATGATTGACAACTCTTTTCCTATATTCCGGATATGACGCAGGTCCGAAGACCGTCCACCCCAGCAACGTCTTCACAGCGTACGGGCTTTTTCTTCCACCCAACCGCTGGTCTAACACCCAGTGTGCTTCTGGTACGTCGCAACCAATCAACAGCAGAACTTCTTCAGAGTCTAAGTTATCTATTGGTACATCCCTTAAATGTGGCCACTTAACTAGGTTGTTCACTGCCGACCTTGTTGGCTTATGACCTGGTATATCTGCCACAATCAGAGCTCCTTCGATCGTAACATGTTCAGACCGATCAAGAGAATATAACTCAAAAGGGTTCTTTGTGAACGTCATTGTCCTATTGCCACCCACAGTCTCTACTACCACTGACGCTCGGTCTTCCTTCAGTCTGTAAGATCCATTTTGAATGTTTTGTGTGTTTGTGAAAATCCATCCATGTATATACTTGCCCTTTGTTCCTATTGATCCCCTTAGTTGTACATTGTTGTCTTTTGATTACATTTGAATTGTTAATATTTGTATTTTATTACAGTTTCATTTTTATTACACCTTCACTAAGTTTTCGTGTTTCTTCCCGAACTGCATCTGTGTTGTTTTACTTGACACTTGTTCTTGGCGGTAGCCATATTGATTTGCTCCTCCTTTTGTGTGTGTGTGTTCTATCCAGTCAGGATAGAATAACGTCCATTTGTTGTGACTGGTAATTTTCCCTCATCTTTTATCAACTCCTTTATTTATTGTAATTTAGATTTTATTGATTGAACAATTATTGGTTGAATAGCCGGGTGGTAATATTTGTTCAGGTAACGATTTACATTTAAATTTATGATGAATTATAGAACCGCTATTTACCCGATTACTTGTTTTGGTTTTGACGTGCTTGGGCGCGTGTCTAATGTACCTGGAAGGCTATTCAGCAGTCCAAACCGTAGTTTGGATACTACAATCCCGAGATCTCTTAAACAGCTCGATTTTATCACCGTCACATCCGACCCGTTATCCAACAAAAGAGTTACAAATTTCTTCTGAACACAAAGACTTGGCTTGTTGGCTCGGATTCCTATAGCTTCTGCTATGTGTAAGAGACGTGATCGAACACCATAAGGAAAACTAGTGGGAATCCGATAAATAACTTTGAACGACTTGTTTCTGTCCACTATATGACCGCTATCGATCAAGTGTGATAGAACCGAGCTGCGTATTGTTTTGACGTAACCTTTTCCTAACCACGAAGGGAGGTGTTCACTAACTCGTTGGTTCAGCTGCCTGGTAGTGCGCCCAATATAGCTTTCTCCACAGGAGCAGCTGAATTCGTAGATACACATAGAAGTGGCATAACCAGGTAACTTATCCTTCAATTGCGGAACCACCATCGATCGGGTCGAATACGATAGGCAGAGGTTGGCAGCATTAAACGTTCTCTTTACTGTTCTAGTCAATCTATCCCGTAATACATCGCTAGCCAAATCACCATTGAATTGCAGTTTCAAGAATAGCGGTTTCTTATTAGCCGTCAGGGTCACTATTTTCCTGTTTTTTATGCGCAAGTGTTTCTTCAGGAAACCCAGTGGATATCCCAATTCAATCAAAATATTATGAATGTGTTGTAAGAGCTCTATTTGCAAGACATTTGACTAAGTTTCTCTTATAATGAAGAGGCACAAAGCTTAAAAATGTGTGTATTAGCTTGGCGAAGAACTTTTTCTATACACACCCCTGCTGATAGAACCATTTTCTTTTCTACTTAACAAGACGTCCAGAAAATTTAGTTTGTTATCTATTTCCTCCCCACATGTAAATTTAATAGTAGGATGTTTGTTATTAAATAGTTCCAGTAGTTGTTCTTTTCTAATGTTCTGATCGACAATAGTGAAAGTATCATCAACGTAACGATAGTAGAAGTCCGGTTTATCAATAAAATCCATGAGAGGTCCGTTCTCTAGTTTCGCAAGAAAAAATCCTCATGGATAGGACCTAGAAGTGAGCCCATCGCTACTAGTACACCTGTCGTCATACTACCAATCTATACTTTTCACTTATTATGTAATCGTTTTCATTGTTATCATTGACTTATAAACTACCTTGATTGGTTTAATAATTCCGTATATGCATATAGATATTAATGTATATTAGAGTAAAGCCTGATGAGGATCTAATCGAAAACAATATTGTTCGCTTATATATGTTGTTCTAAATTTACAATATGGGAATATTCCAAATATTTAGAAGTGTTAGATTTTTAGTGCTAATTAGGAATTCCTGAAATATCGTCACTTCGATCAAGAAAAACTAGGTGGGCACAAACGAACGTATTGTATTTGGAAATCGAAATCAAGTACAAAGGAATCGTTAGTTCATATAAACACCACACAAATCTAAATATATGTAACAGGAATCCTTTTACCGTACTTGTTTTTTAACTGTACCAAAAAACGTACATTCTTCTGTGGACTGTGATCTTGCACGGATTCGGTTACGCACAGTAACCACACTTGTAACCTCGCACGATCTCGTTGTTCTTGTAAGATCCATTTTGAATGTTTTGTGTGTTTGTGAAAATCCATCCATGTATATACTTGCCCTTTGTTCCTATTGATCCCCTTAGTTGTACATTGTTGTCTTTTGATTACATTTGAATTGTTAATATTTGTATTTTATTACAGTTTCATTTTTATTACACCTTCACTAAGTTTTCGTGTTTCTTCCCGAACTGCATCTGTGTTGTTTTACTTGACACTTGTTCTTGGCGGTAGCCATATTTATTTGCTCTGTAACGGGATTAAAATCATCATGTATGATGTTGTTAATAGATTTTGTTTTCCTTCTATTGCAGGGCAAGCAAGAATAAACGCTTTAGAAGAAGAAGAGCAAGCCCTACACGCACTGAACTTACAGGATGACTCATAAGACCGTTTTGTAAACTAGCTCTCTTTCTGTACAGAACCCGCGGATTTTGATTTTTAAAATAAACGTCTATTGGCCTCCATTCCTCGTTCTCTCTGTGGTGTAGAGTGTTCAGTTAACATTGTGTGTGTTGTGGCTTTAGGTCTTCCCGTCTTCCAGTGACTGCTGATTACACGTGTTACAACTGGTGTCGGAGGTGAGATGGAAAAACGCGATGAGAACCTAGACGAACCCCCTCTGATCCCAATCAGGGCTACTCCCAGTTTAACCCCACACCAGCCACCACTGCTCGAAACATCATCAGATTACTCATTAAAGTCACAGCGTACCTTCAGAGAGTTCCATTGACCGAGCATTTCAACCACCTTGTTTCCTATCTGAGCGATGAAGCAGTACGCAGGGCTATAGCGAACGGTTTGGCGGCCAGTAACACGCTCTCACAAAACTGGAGAATTCTAGACGACTGCTTTTCCCTGCCCGTAGACACCCAGCAGATGACAATTCAGTTTTTGTCTCGCCACCAGAAACCTCAGGAAAGCCCCATCGACTATCTTCACTCATTACAGCAGCTAGCAACCCAGGCATTCCCTAGCCTGGACATCTTGGGGCGAGAAGAAATTACACGCTCCCGTTTTATTGAAGGACTGCTGCCAGGTGCACTGCGAGAACATCTACTTCGAGTACCACCGGCTGACACAGCCGACTTGAAACGAACGGCACTTCGGTTGTTGACTGCTGAAAGACTGTCAGTTCCATTGGCGACCTATCGACCAACCGTGATGACTATCGATGAAGCCACCGAACCTAATCTACAAGATAGCTTTCAAAGCGCCGCGGCTATTAGAGAGTTCACTGACCGGAATAGTAGACGAGGGCGGCCGACTTCCACATGGAACGGACGGTCGTCAAGGGACAACTATCAAGGCCAGCAAACAGAATGCTTCTATTGCAGACGTTTCGGCAAAAATGCCAAGAAATGCGGGCATAACCGCGTGAAAAACAGAGGTAAGCAGTGTCGTTTGCACATATCGTCTTGCTATGTTAAACATTTGTGCCCTGTTACTATTAAGGGTAGAGTGCAAAGTACTGAGATTAATATACTATTAGATACAGGAGCTTCAGTATCCTTGATCAAGGAAGACCTCTTGCAGAAACTTAACCCCAGCACTCAGCGTAAACAATGCTCTTCTACCTTAATTACCGCGAGCGGAGAACCCTTGAAAGCGTGTTCTAAGATAGGGTTAGAGCTGACGATTGACAAGAAGCCTTTTCAACATGAATTCTGGGTTTGCCCCACACTGACTTGGGACATGATTCTCGGGGTCGACTTCATGTTAAAATACCAGGTCTCTATACACATGAATAAGTCAGAAGCGAATATTGGTGTTGTCGTGCAAATACAACACCATGAAATACCAACTAAGTCCGTAGCCCAGGTGGGAACTGCAGAGATTGTACGTCAGGTACAAGATAACCAATTAATAAGTGAAAAGGACCGTCGAGCTACCATTGACGTACTCCAACGATTTAGCACTGTTTTCTCGGAGAATATCTCTGGAAATCGGACAACCATTGTGCAACATTCCATTGTCACAGGTGACCACATGCCATTACGCCAACCACCTCGCAGAGTCCCGGTGCATTATCAGCCTCATTTAGAATCAATGATAAAAGATATGTTAGAAAAAAAAATTATTGTACCATCTTCGTCACCCTGGGCATCGCCAATTGTCTTAGTAAAAAAGAAGGATTCCTCCCTACGACTGTGTGTAGATTACCGACGCCTTAATGCTATAACTAAGCGTGATTCCTTTCCACTTCCACGGATAGACGCTACCTTAGATGCCATGAAAGGTGCTCGCTGGTTCTCAACGCTAGACTTAGCATCAGGGTATTGGCAAGTGGAAGTCCGACCCCAAGAGAGAAAAAAAACTTCATTTGTAGTGCCTAATGGCTTATATGAATTTCAAGTAATGCCTTTCGGGCTAACTAATGCCCCAGCTACCTTCCAACGATTGATGCAGACAGTTCTGCAAGGTCTCGTACCGCACCAGTGCTTAATCTACCTTGACGATATTATTGTATATGGCAGCACGCCAGAACAACATAATGCCAATTTGAAGGCAGTCCTACAACGTATTAGGCAGCATAACCTAAAAGTGAAACCATCTAAATGTCGACTATTGCAAAAGAAGTGCTTTTCTTAGGGCACCGCATTACAGAAGATGGAGTGGCAACAGATAAAGAAAAGACACGTGTGATTGTTAATTGGCCGCAACCAAAATCACCCGAAGACGTTCGTAGCTTCCTTGGACTAGCTTCTTACTATAGACGCTTCGTACGTGATTTCGCATCATTAGCAGCACCTTTACACCGATTAACCCACAAAGGACGAAAATTTTTATGGACCAGCGAGTGTCAACAGGCGTTCGATGCTTTGAAGGCTCGGTTAACTTCTCCACCTATATTAGCCTTCTCAGATACTTCAGCAGACGGAGGCGAATTTATACTTGATACGGATGCTAGTTCCTCGGCTATTGGAGCAGTTTTATCACAAGTAGCTCGAGATGGACACGAAAGGGTCATTGCGTATGCTAGTCGACGACTAGATAAGAGTGAAGCACGATATTCTACAACACGTCGGGAGATGTTAGCACTAGTAAAATTCTTACAACATTTTCGCCATTATCTGCTGGGCAAACCCTTTTGTGTGCGCACGGATCACCGTGCACTGCAGTGGCTCCGCTCTTTCCGCGAACCAGAAGGGCAAGTGGCACGCTGGCAGGAGAGACTACAAGAGTTCGATTTCACATGCGAGTATCGACCGGGAAATCGACATGCAAACGCGGATGCCCTCTCTCGAATACCCCAGACCACAGATATTATTAACGCAATTCTTAGTACAGCTTCAGAGACAGACTGGCCCTCCCTACAAGCAGCAGATCCAGACTTACAGATTGTTTATCAAAGACAGCTACATGGAAATAGTAAGCCATCCATGAGGGAGCTTAAAGACCAATCCGTAACAACTCGTCGTATCTGCACCAAATGGGGTAACCTCAAGCTATATGGTGACACATTATTCCTAATGAATGAATCAAAACAACCCCTACTGATAGTACCGCGAGTGAAAGTTGAGAGTATTGTGGAACAGGTACACCGCGAACTTGGTCATGCGGGAGAACGGAGAACTGAACACGCTGTCCGTCAACGCTTTTGGTGGCCTTCCATACACGAAGATGTAGCTCAGTTTTGCAAGAATTGTAACGCGTGCTGCCGTTTTAAATCGCCTCAGCAGACACCCCGTGCACCAATGACGCCGATGGTGACGACAGGACCACACCAGCGAGTTGGTATAGACATCATGGGACCACTAACTACGACAAAAAACGGGAACCGCTACATACTGGTTATGGTGGATTATTTCACTAAATGGTGCGAAGCTGTACCCCTTCCACAGCAAGACGCCCTTACTGTTGCCCGAGCTTTCATCGATCACTGGGTCTCCCGTTATGGTGCCCCTGTTTCACTCCACTCCGACCAAGGTCCATCCTCTGAAAGCCACCTCATTACTGAGATATGCCGGCTATTAGGAATCAAGAAGACACACACCACTGCCTATCACCCAGAAGGTAACGGCCTCGTAGAAAGAACAAACAGAACTATTAAAGCCATCTTGCAGTCGTTTGTCAGCAGATCGTCACCTGAGTTATGGGATGAGGTGCTCCCCCAATGCCTTTTAGCATATCGTACGTCGGTACATGGGTTCACGGGATTCTCGCCTGCTATTTTGCTGTTCGGGCACGAACTACGCCTACCAGTAGAGATACAGTCACCCCTGCTGCCCTACGAAGAACAAGAGCATGTTCCGTACATACGTACTCTTCGCAACCGACTAGCTGATGCCTACCGTCTGGTCAACATTAACTTAGGCAAGGCTAGTGGACACCAAAAAGATATATATGATCGTCAAGCACAAGGACCTAGGTATACGGTTGGAGATCGCGTCTGGTTACGCCGCCCAATGACGTCGCTAGGGGGTTGCAGTAAATTCCATCAACCCTGGCAAAGCCCCTTTGAAATTGTCCTCATCCGATCGCCCACCACGTTTGTATTGCGTAACATACAACGACCTAAAGACGATGTGATAACGGTGCACTACAACCAGATAAAACCCGATCGGACGACATTTCCCTTCGATGCTCAACTCGCTGATCCACCGCCGGCCACTAGATTTTACGAAGTACCATCTGAAGGAGGGACAGCATACACATGCCCAAGATCAGGCACTGAGGACAGTGCCTCATTAGGAGAGAGGGCGATGTAACGGGATTAAAATCATCATGTATGATGTTGTTAATAGATTTTGTTTTCCTTCTATTGCAGGGCAAGCAAGAATAAACGCTTTAGAAGAAGAAGAGCAAGCCCTACACGCACTGAACTTACAGGATGACTCATAAGACCGTTTTGTAAACTAGCTCTCTTTCTGTACAGAACCCGCGGATTTTGATTTTTAAAATAAACGTCTATTGGCCTCCATTCCTCGTTCTCTCTGTGGTGTAGAGTGTTCAGTTAACATTGTGTGTGTTGTGGCTTTAGGTCTTCCCGTCTTCCAGTGACTGCTGATTACACGTGTTACAGCTCCTCCTTTTGTGTGTGTGTGTTCTATCCAGTCAGGATAGAATAACGTCCATTTGTTGTGACTGGTAATTTTCCCTCATCTTTTATCAACTCCTTTATTTATTGTAATTTAGATTTTATTGATTGAACAATTATTGGTTGAATAGCCGGGTGGTAATATTTGTTCAGGTAACGATTTACATTTAAATTTATGATGAATTATAGAACCGCTATTTACCCGATTACTTGTTTTGGTTTTGACGTGCTTGGGCGCGTGTCTAATGTACCTGGAAGGCTATTCAGCAGTCCAAACCGTAGTTTGGATTCTACAGTTCTAAATAATTATTAATTGGCCGAAGTCGTTTGGCAATCGTTCGCGGATTTTGATTATCGTTTCTGGAAATATTTGGTCGTTTCGCGTATGATGCCGACTAATCGTCAAAGGAAATCAAGCTCAAAGTTCATTGATGTTAATGAAGAATCCTCTATTATCAAGCAAGTGCCTTTTGATGTCCTTAAGTGTTATGGTTCAGACTCGAATAGGGTTGATTATCATGGTAGCGACTCTAGTCTTAATTCGATGACAGATGACGTAAAGAATCTTAGTTGAAAGGAGAAGCAAAGGCTTGAATTACCAGGAAAGAGCGTTTTGCCTATAGCGCCTGTTGTTGGTCCAGAACTACCAAAGGTTGGATTGAGTTATTTCGATGGACGGCCAAGAGGATACTGGAAGTTTATAAGGCAATGTGAGACCTATGTAGCATCAAGAGTCACCGATGATAGCCAACGTTTGCTCTATTTAATGCACTATTGTAAGGGCAAGGCGAAAACAGCTATTGAGGGTTGTCATGATGGAAGCATCTTCTGGTTACAGGAGGGCAAGGGAAATCCTTAAACGTTTGTTTGGACAGTCTCATGTAATCGCTCGAGAAACATTAGAAGACTTATTCAATGCTGTAAATTTTGATTATACTGTCGGGGAGCAACTATCAAACTTGGCCATTAAAATGGAAAACTGTGCTATGGTCTTAGAACAGATGAATTATACCTCTGATCTAAATTCTTTAGTTACTTTGGAAAGAATAGTAAGACTATTACCTCAAGTTATGCAAGTCCAGTGGGCGGATCGGGTGGATGAATTGACGGAAGATAATAGAGAACCGACCTTTGACGAGCTTACCCAATTTATAGCATCCCGCGCGAGAGTAGCTAATAGTAGGTTAGGATGGTTAGCGAATTGTCCGAGAAAAGGACACAACTTAAAGACAAACTGTCACTTGCAATTGGAGCAGGCGAATAATTCGAGAGCTAAATGCAGGGTGTGTACCCAGGACCTTGCTATTTATAAATGTCCAAAGTTTTTAGCGCTTACTGTTCAAGAGAGATGGTCTCACGCAAAAGTTAATGGCATCTGTTTTGTCTGTCTTAGGCAAGGACATAAAGTTAATGGATGTAAGCTGGCAAAACGTTGTGACGTTAATGGTTGTGAGAAGAAACACCATTCCTTGCTGCACAGCGAAAATGATAAACCTGGTATCCCGAATTGCTGTGGATTTACTAAATCTCTAAGTAGCCAAGTGTGCTTAGGAATGATTCCTGTACGGTTGATGTTGGGAAATGCCGAAATGGTGGGTTATGCTTTGTTGGATAACGGGTCTGATGTAACGGTGATAAAATCGAGCTGTTTGAGGGATCTCGGGCTGAAGGAAGACCGAGCGTCAGTGGTAGTAGAGACTGTGGGTGGCAATAGGACAATGACGTTCACAAAGAACCCTTTTGAGTTATATTCTCTAGATCGGTCTGAACATGTTACGATCGAAGGAGCTCTGATTGTGGCAGATATACCAGGTCATAAGCCAACAAGGTCGGCAGTGAACAACCTAGTTAAGTGGCCACATTTAAGGGATGTACCAATAGATAACTTAGACTCTGAAGAAGTTCTGCTGTTGATTGGTTGCGACGTACCAGAAGCACACTGGGTGTTAGACCAGCGGTTGGGTGGAAGAAAAAGCCCGTACGCTGTGAAGACGTTGCTGGGGTGGACGGTCTTCGGACCTGCGTCATATCCGGAATATAGGAAAAGAGTTGTCAATCATACCAGTAAGATACAGACTTTGGAGAACGAAATACGTAAACTTTATGATGTAGAGTTTTCTGATGTTTATTCAAATGATAAAGCAGTATCGATAGAAGATAAGGCGGCTATAAGGATTGTGGAAGGGGGCACACGCTTCGAAAATGGTCATTTTGTAGTTCCTATACCGTGGAAAGTGAACCCAAATATGAAAGGGGGGAATTATGAAGTGGCGAACAGTAGACTACAAAGTTTGAAGCGTAGATTGTTGAAAGATGACATTCTGTATATCAAGTATACAAAAGGTATTGAAAGTAATTTTATTAAGGGCTATGCGGAGAAGATCCCTGAAATACAATTGCAACCTAGTTATCGCCCCCGGTGGTACTTACCTCACCATGCAGTTTTAAACCCGAAAAAGCCAGAAAAACTGAGGGTGGTCCTTGACTGTGCCGCCAAGTTTGCAGGCGTTTCTCTAAATGATATGATTTATCAAGGACCCGACACGACTGCGGAGTTAGTGTGTATATTATTGCGTTTTCGCAAGGAAGCAGTCGCAATCTCTGCGGATGTTGAAGAAATGTTCATGCAAGTGAAGGTCCCTGAGCCTGATCGAGGAGCTTTAAGGTTTCTGGTGGCAGGAGGGAGACATGTCGAGGGAACCATCCGAGTTTCAAATGACATCTCACCCATTTGGTGCCACATCATCGCCGTTTTGCGCAAACTTTGCCTTGAATAAGACGGCCCAAATATTTTCTGACGGTTATGATGGTTATGTCGTAGATGCTGTTAAGAATAATTTCTATGTTGATGACTGCTTAGTATCTTTTCCCGCTTGTGATCAAGCAAAGAGTTTCGTTAAGCAGATAAGTGAATTATTATGTAGAAGAGGTTTTAAACTAAAGAAATGGGTTACCAACTCGGAGGAGGTAAGGACCATCTTGCCTAATGTATGTAAAGAAGAGTCCTTGATAGAAATGTCGAGTTATGACACCACACATCGAACTCTAGGAGTAGAATGGGATTTTAAACAAGATGTGTTCAAGTTTTACTTCGATGCACCTGAAAGGCCTCTGACTAAGAGAGGGATTCTATCTATAGTTTCTTCTCTGTTCGATCCTTTGGGTTTAATTGCTCCAGTCTGTCTTACTGCCAAGGTTCTCTTGCAAATACTATGCAAGTCCCAAATAGGCTGGGATCAGCCTCTCAACGAGCCATACATGTCTGCGTGGCTAAATTGGGTAAATTTTATGCGTCAAATAGGTCATGTTACGGTAGCTAGGGGTATCAAGAAGAGAATTGACGAACCCGACGCGGAAGTAGAATTGCACCTGTTCAGTGACGCTTCAGAGATCGGTTATGGAGCAGTTGCGTACGCATGAGTCAGTTATTTGAAGGAACAACCCTACTGTATTTTGTTATACAGCAAGTCTAGGGTAGCACCTATCAAACAGGTCACTATACCGAGGCTTGAGATGGCTGCAGCAGTGTTAAGTGTGAGGCTTAGTGAAGTCTTACAGAGAAGTCTGCCTAATTTTTTCAGTAAGGTAAACTTCCATACAGATTCCATGGTAGTGTTGTACTACATCAAGAATATCGAGAACCGCTATAGCACCTATATAGCTAACCGCCTCGCCATTGTGCACCAGTATACGAAAGTGGAACAATGGAGTTATGTAAAGTCGTCAAAGAATTCAGCTGATTGGACCTCGAGAGGTATACAAAAATGTCAGATCTTGAGCTTTGGTTCAAATGTCCTACCTTACTGCATGGCGAATTTTGTTCAGCGATCACTGACTGTCCGGAACCTACTCCTGACGACATTGAGTTTAGAAAAACTGCTGTGGTTAACTTGAGTAGTATAAAGTACAACATGTCACCTATTCTCTCTTATTATTCTGAGTGGTTGAAATTAGTCAGGGCCGTAGCATGGCTTAGAAGGTTCATAGAATTCCTGATGGTACTTCGTTCACCGAGTCATGAAGGGTCCGTTCATCTAGGAGGTTTAAAGGTCAAGGAGCTTGACAACGCCAAGCGTAAAATTTTATTGATGGTTCAGAAAGAAGTGTATGGAGAAATACTTAGTGGATTTAAAAACAATGGTAAAGTAGTTAGTCACAATGATCTGAAGAGCTTATCACCGATAATGCTGGATGGGTTACTCTGTGTTGGAGGTCGGCTAAACTACTCAGATGTCTTTAAACATCCGATTATATTGCCCAGTCGCCACTTAGTGACAGAAATGATAATTAGACATTATCATAAGGAACAAGGGCACACAGGAACGTCCCAAGTGCTGGCCACGATTCGAAAAAGGTATTGGATAATAAAAGGAACCAACACGGCTAGGAGAGTGATAGGAAAGTGTGTGACATGCCGGTGGTTTACGATGAATACAGGGTAACAATTGGTGGCGCCGCTTCCAGCTTGTAGAGTTCAACAAGGATGGTATAGCCTCTCAGCAGTTGGAGTAGACTACTTTGGACCTTTATTTGTCAAAAGGTAGATCATTAGAAAAAGATATGGATGTTTATTTACTTGCTTGCAAACCCGAGCAGTACATATTGAAATGACATATGGTTTGAATACTGATTCGTTCATAATGGCCTTGTTACGTTTTATTGGAAGAAGAGGGAAACCTGCAGAAATTTACAGTGACAATGGGTCAAATTTCGTGGGTGCGGTCTCTGAATTAAAGAGGTTTGTGCAACAGTTGAATCAGCAGAGGATAGACAAGGAACTGTCAGCTAAACAGATTCAGTGGCATTTTAACCCGCCCTCATCCAGCCACAGGGGTGGGGTCTGGGAAAGGATGATTAAGTCCATACGCAGACTGTTATTGTTGATAACTAGAGAGCAGACTTTAACCTATGAGACCTTAAGCACTTATTTGGTTGAAGTTGAAAAGATATTAAACGATCGACCCTTAACTCCGGTCGTCCAAGATGCTAACGATAAACTAGCCTTGTCGCCAAATAGTCTGTTATTATTGAGAGAATGTGACGGAATAGTCGAAGAAGGTAGCATCAGAGATGAATATGACAAACGATGGAAACAGGTTGATCATCTTGCTAATGGGTTTTGGAAAAGGTGGTTAAGAGAGTATTTACCGTCCTTACAAAAGCGGCAAAAATGGTTAGTTGAACACCGCAATTTTCAGAGAGGAGATGTAGTGATCGTGGCTTCGGACATATCGACCCGTGGAAAGTGGCCCTTAGGAGTAGTTGAAGATTGTGAAATAGATGACGACGGAAGAGCTAGGACAGTGGTTGTCCGTACAAATGGTGGATTAGTCAGAACAGATATACGTAAGGTATGCCTCCTTGAAGGCTCGAATTAGTTCCTCGTACTATCAATGTAGGTAGGTCGAGTAGGCGTACTGTTGTAAGTCCTACTCGTTCCTATAGTGTAATATGTTCTATAATGAACCATGACCGTAGGCATCAGGGTAGCTTGTGTGATATGGAGGGATTTTGGGGGCCGGTGTAAGATCAATTTTGAATGTTTTGTGTGTTTGTGAAAATCCATCCATGTATATACTTGCCCTTTGTTCCTATTGATCCCCTTAGTTGTACATTGTTGTCTTTTGATTACATTTGAATTGTTAATATTTGTATTTTATTACAGTTTCATTTTTATTACACCTTCACTAAGTTTTCGTGTTTCTTCCCGAACTGCATCTGTGTTGTTTTACTTGACACTTGTTCTTGGCGGTAGCCATATTGATTTGCTCCTCCTTTTGTGTGTGTGTGTTCTATCCAGTCAGGATAGAATAACGTCCATTTGTTGTGACTGGTAATTTTCCCTCATCTTTTATCAACTCCTTTATTTATTGTAATTTAGATTTTATTGATTGAACAATTATTGGTTGAATAGCCGGGTGGTAACATTTGTTCAGGTAACGATTTACATTTAAATTTATGATGAATTATAGAACCGCTATTTACCCGATTACTTGTTTTGGTTTTGACGTGCTTGGGCGCGTGTCTAATGTACCTGGAAGGCTATTCAGCAGTCCAAACCGTAGTTTGGATTCTACAATCCCGAGATCTCTTAAACAGCTCGATTTTATCACCGTCACATCCGACCCGTTATCCAACAAAGCATAACCCACCATTTCGGAATTTCCCAACATCAACCGTACAGGAATCATTACTAAGCACACTCGGACGATCCGCTAACCATCCTAACCTACTATTAGCTACTCTCGCGCGGGATGCTATAAATTGGGTAAGCTCGTCAAAGGTCGGTTCTCTATTATCTTCCGTCAATTCATCCACCCGATCCGCCCACTGGACTTGCATAACTTGAGGTAATAGTCTTACTATTCTTTCCAAAGTAACTAAAGAATTTAGATCAGAGGTATAATTCATCTGTTCTAAGACCATAGCACAGTTTTCCATTTTAATGGCCAAGTTTGATAGTTGCTCCCCGACAGTATAATCAAAATTTACAGCATTGAATAAGTCTTCTAATGTTTCTCGAGCGATTACATGAGACTGTCCAAACAAACGTTTAAGGATTTCCCTTGCCCTCCTGTAACCAGAAGATGCTTCCATCATGACAACCCTCAATAGCTGTTTTCGCCTTGCCCTTACAATAGTGCATTAAATAGAGCAAACGTTGGCTATCATCGGTGACTCTCGATGCTACATAGGTCTCACATTGCCTTATAAACTTCCAGTATCCTCTTGGCCGTCCATCGAAATAACTCAATCCAACCTTTGGTAGTTCTGGACCAACAACAGGCGCTATAGGCAAAACGCTCTTTCCTGGTAATTCAAGCCTTTGCTTCTCCTTTCAACTAAGATTCTTTACGTCATCTGTCATCGAATTAAGACTAGAGTCGCTACCATGATAATCAACCCTATTCGAGTCTGAACCATAACACTTAAGGACATCAAAAGGCACTTGCTTGATAATAGAGGATTCTTCATTAACATCAACGAACTTTGAGCTTGATTTCCTTTGACGATTAGTCGGCATCATACGCGAAACGACCAAATATTTCCAGAAACGATAATCAAAATTCGCGAACGATTGCCAAACGACTTCGGCCAATTAATAATTATTTAGAACTGTAGAATCCAAACTACGGTTTGGACTGCTGAATAGCCTTCCAGGTACATTAGACACGCGCCCAAGCACGTCAAAACCAAAACAAGTAATCGGGTAAATAGCGGTTCTATAATTCATCATAAATTTAAATGTAAATCGTTACCTGAACAAATATTACCACCCGGCTATTCAACCAATAATTGTTCAATCAATAAAATCTAAATTACAATAAATAAAGGAGTTGATAAAAGATGAGGGAAAATTACCAGTCACAACAAATGGACGTTATTCTATCCTGACTGGATAGAACACACACACACAAAAGGAGGAGCAAATCAATATGGCTACCGCCAAGAACAAGTGTCAAGTAAAACAACACAGATGCAGTTCGGGAAGAAACACGAAAACTTAGTGAAGGTGTAATAAAAATGAAACTGTAATAAAATACAAATATTAACAATTCAAATGTAATCAAAAGACAACAATGTACAACTAAGGGGATCAATAGGAACAAAGGGCAAGTATATACATGGATGGATTTTCACAAACACACAAAACATTCAAAATGGATCTTACAAGAATACCGAGATCGTGCGAGGTTACAAGTGTGGTTACTGTGCGTAACCGAATCCGTGCAAGATCACAGTCCACAGAAGAATGTACGTTTTTTGGTACAGTTAAAAAACAAGTACGGTAAAAGGATTCCTGTTACATATATTTAGATTTGTGTGGTGTTTATATGTACTAACGATTCCTTTGTACTTGATTTCGATTTCCAAATACAATACGTTCGTTTGTGCCCACCTAGTTTTTCTTGATCGAAGTGACGATATTTCAGGAATTCCTAATTAGCACTAAAAATCTAACACTTCTAAATATTTGGAATATTCCCATATTGTAAATTTAGAACAACATATATAAGCGAACAATATTGTTTTCGATTAGATCCTCATCAGGCTTTACTCTAATATACATTAATATCTATATGCATATACGGAATTATTAAACCAATCAAGGTAGTTTATAAGTCAATGATAACAATGAAAACGATTACATAATAAGTGAAAAGTATAGATTGGTAGTATGACGACAGGTGTACTAGTAGCGATGGGCTCACTTCTAGGTCCTATCCATGAGGATTTTTCTTGCGAAACTAGAGAACGGACCTCTCATGGATTTTATTGATAAACCGGACTTCTACTATCGTTACGTTGATGATACTTTCACTATTGTCGATCAGAACATTAGAAAAGAACAACTACTGGAACTATTTAATAACAAACATCCTACTATTAAATTTACATGTGGGGAGGAAATAGATAACAAACTAAATTTTCTGGACGTCTTGTTAAGTAGAAAAGAAAATGGTTCTATCAGCAGGGGTGTGTATAGAAAAAGTTCTTCGCCAAGCCAATACACACATTTTTTAAGCTTTGTGCCTCTTCATTATAAGAGAAACTTAGTCAAATGTCTTGCAAATAGAGCTCTTACAACACATTCATAATATTTTGATTGAATTGGGATATCCACTGGGTTTCCTGAAGAAACACTTGCGCATAAAAAACAGGAAAATAGTGACCCTGACGGCTAATAAGAAACCGCTATTCTTGAAACTGCAATTCAATGGTGATTTGGCTAGCGATGTATTACGGGATAGATTGACTAGAACAGTAAAGAGAACGTTTAATGCTGCCAACCTCTGCCTATCGTATTCGACCCGATCGATGGTGGTTCCGCAATTGAAGGATAAGTTACCTGGTTATGCCACTTCTATGTGTATCTACGAATTCAGCTGCTCCTGTGGAGAAAGCCATATTGGGCGCACTACCAGGCAGCTGAACCAACGAGTTAGTGAACACCTCCCTTCGTGGTTAGGAAAAGGTTACGTCAAAACAATACGCAGCTCGGTTCTATCACACTTGATCGATAGCGGTCATATAGTGGACAGAAACAAGTCGTTCAAAGTTATTTATCGGATTCCCACTAGTTTTCCTTATGGTGTTCGATCACGTCTCTTACACATAGCAGAAGCTATAGGAATCCGAGCCAACAAGCCAAGTCTTTGTGTTCAGAAGAAATTTGTAACTCCCTTATCTCTCCCTTGACCTTATGTAATAAATGAATTTATTTGTTTATTTATTCCTTTTCTAACTTTCTCTTCGTTTATTATTTTTCTTCACACCCTCCTACCACTTTATTTTCTCAACTATACGTTTCATGGTCCAATTATCTGAACATTTCTTATTACGTCATCGTATAATTTTATAATTGTTATCTCAGTTTCTATATTTTTTTAATCATTGACCTATTTCAGATTATGTAACATTGATTTGAACCTTTATTATTATTGCTTATCAAAACTAATGAACCTGTTGTCACACCATCAATTTGTACTTTTCCCATTTTACTTATTATGTAATCTTTTCCATTGTTATCATCGACTTATAAACTACCTTGATTGGTTTAATAATTTCGTATATGCATATAAATATTACTGTATATTAGAGTAAAGCCTGATGAGGATCTAATCGAAAACAATATTGTTCGCTTATATATGTACTTCTAAATATCACAACTTGTCAGTTATTTACTTGTAACATTCAGTGTTCTAATATGTTGGTATGTCTGTTTATTACTTTATTTGCTGCATGTTTTTAGCTAGTTTTTCTGTCTGGTCATAATTGCCGAATCACATTTATTGAGACTGAAAAGGCAGTGGTCCTCACCTTTGTGCTTAATGTATGTCTAAACAAATAGATTTTTCGATACAGTTCATATCTGCATGTTATGAAAAGTGTCACCTAAAGCAGGAAAAACAGATTTGCACGTGGCGCGTAAATCCAAATAGTTTGGTTTAAATTTTAGGCTTCGGTCGCAAAATCAGAAAGTTCTGTGGTCGATCAACAGGAGTATGAGGCTTCTGTCTAATAAACGAAATATTTATTTAGTGCTCTTTGGTTTCCATTGGTTGCTTAACGAACGTCACTTTGTGATGCAAACAATCCACCATTTACTTCTCATTCAAAGTGTTAATTTCTGATCATCAACTAAGTGAACATGAGTATTTCGAACAATTAAAACAGTAATACTATCAGTAAGATAAGTTATATGGCTAACCCAAATTCCAGGAAAAGTTGCTACATTTACTAATTTCGTCAAAAATATTAGATGATCAAAAAGGTCATGTTGTATCGGCTAACAGATAAATACGGACTAAACAAATGAAATAAATTTTCAAGCACTTCTGATTTTTACTATTATAACTGTTGGAACTGAATTTGAAATAAAATGATATTAAGATGTACTCAACTCAAGTAATAAGACAAAAACTGATTGTGGATTGAGACTTTATTCATCTCCCAATAATCTCAAATAACTTAATAGCCAAATACACTCATTTGTTAGTGAATATGCATGTGATGTGCAGTATGTAGGAGGAGAAAAACACCATGCCCTACTGTTTCCGAAATGATTGTTAATAGGACAAATTATTGAATATTAATGAGTATTAAAACACAACGAGGACGCGAGCAAAAATGTACATGCATTTTTATTGTACACAATATCTCTAATTTTGTGTATTGTGGGATCTTCTATCTCATTTTGAGGACTAAAATGTACCTGTGTTGAATAATTTACTCACTTATTTCAATATCGACTACTATCTGATGATGGTCGACTGTTTTCGGTAGATTGTCTATTTTGATAACACTGAACTATCTTTGCATTACATAATGAATAGAATTACGCTGAAAATATGGGTTATCTGTCAAGTAATTGATCTTAAGAAGACTGATTCCAGTAAAGATTGCAGGACGTGAACAGGGTGGCTTAAGTGTGTTAGTCAAGAGTGCGTAACAAGAACAAAATAATTTTTCAGTAATTAATTGGTTTTTGTAGTTCACCAATTGATGTTAGTCAAATGATTGTCAGACAGATCTAATTATAATATTGAACGAATCCCATTTGTGATAGTTCCTAACATTTTGTATAAGCATCTATTGTCATTCTAGTTAATTATCTTCAGAATTTCTTAAGGATGGGATATTTCTAACTAGCCTAATCATAGCTTTAATTCATCTTCATATGAATAAGGTCCGAGTTATCATTATTATAGATAACTCGATAAGACATGTATTTATTGTGACGACATATGATTTGTAATAAGATCATAACAAAGAATATAGCAACGATATGTAGAACTAGAAAATCTTTCAAATAAATTAATTTGGGTCTCTAAGTAACTGCCAAATGAAATAAAACACTTTTATTTATTTTTACAAAGTTCCATGTTAACTTATTGTAAAGAGATATAAACAATGTATGTAAGAACTATAACAATATAGATGAACCAAGTAGAATGACATAAGTTTATCATAGATTTCATTGGATTTATTTCATCCGTTTTTTTTTACAATTTACAATATGACAAAAACAAGGAGTAATGAGGAAAGAAATTTAACTATGGTTATTAGGAAACTATTACTTAGAATGAAAAAATAGTGAGGTTTCACACAATACAAAGACAGAAAATAGAACTGATAATTGCTGAAGAGTTTATTCAGTATTAAAAACGAAACAAAACACCATAACCCTTGAATTACATATTTATATTCGTTCATTTAGCGATATTACTGATCTTTGATAACTAATTAACGAATATTGCATGTGAACAAATTAAAAATATGAAAATAGATTTTACACAGAATTCGAACAAAATACATCTGGCATATACCGAGCGAATATGCCCTGATACGGCCGAGAGTGGGGAGTCATCTCTCCCTCTCTAAATGCTCTCACATAGCCACGCGCATACAACCACTACCAGGGGATTCCTACTCAATGCCTTTTCGTGGCGGGAGTGTTGTTTAAGAAATTGATAGGAGGAAAAGAGAATGTCTGGTGCTTTAACCGGGTTGGTGGACACGGAGAGTCCACTTAGGGGAGTTGGAAAACCCTCATTCCAAACCAGTCGTGCACATGGGCTCCAGGATTCTGAGGGGACAAACGGCGTATGAACCTATTGTTGGTAACCGGCAACTATGGAACTGAATCTCCTTACGTTGCTCCACTGCCTTATGGATTAGACCTTTAAGTCGAAGGCTCGGGGTGCGGCTTCTTAATAAGACCACCTGCTTCGGTTTGGACATCCGGGAAGTATCCCAGCCCCCACACAAATCGGACGATATATGTGGCGCATATCTATTCGGTGCCTCCCTGTACCAATGTTTGTGTCTAAATAATAATAATAAAGCATATTGTACTGAAAACTTTCCACACTAAAATAAAACGAATATTATATTCAGCAATTATTGCACCGAATTAAGAAACGAAAATAATATTAGGCAAGAATTACATTATCTCACGTTTTTATTCCGCTTCAATATGCTTTAATGTTATTGTTTTCCTAGTCTATTACGAAGATGAATGTTGATATGTAAGCAAGAACAAATATCTGGATAATAGAAAAGGAAGAAAAAACACTGTAAGAAATATTAGGAAAATAAACTGGTTATATCCATAAAAAGGATAAAATTGATAAACACAAATGTGACAATGATATCATAGAACTTCGAATAACGGATAAGTTGATGATCGCTAAAAGAAAATATTTGATCTAACAGGATGAATGGAATGGGTTTACCAACTCAAAACTAGCCCACGGTTTTTAAGTTTGGTTAGTCACTTAGTACTATAATAAACGAAGACTTGATGTGGAAAACCAAACTATTGTAATATACAAAATTACACAGTGTTTTCATAAAATATGTAAATCATACATTATTTGCAAATCTTCCTTCAGTTGTCTTTCACATACTTCATGATTCTTCCAATTCAGTCGTTATTCTAGTTGTCCTGTTCTCCTCAATTCACTCTCCTGCTGGCAGGCATTCCAGTTCCGACTTTTGTTATATACTACATACGTCTGTCTGCATAAGTAGCATGCTCCGCATTACGACTGACTTCAACACGAATAGTGTTGTTTAAAGTCGTGCAAACAAGGCTCTACTTGGTAAATGAATTCAGAAACAAACAAGACTTGATTCATTTAGCTATAGCGGATCCTAGCATAGTGGACTATTTCGGCTGATAATCTTGAGTATTGTAACGGAATGGATATTAAGAGATCTGTAACTTTTGAGACTATCTTACGCACAATCGATGTTAATAATCTCACTGAATAATTACTAGACATTTGTATTATTGTGTTTTTATATTCCTTTGCTTCCAAACTTGTCGTTGGTGTATAATGTTATTATTATTATTTGAACACATATATTGGTACAGGATTGCGCCAAATATACATGCGCCACACAAAACAATGAGAATTTAAGAAGAAGAAAAAGAAAAAAGTGGGGAACGTAAAAAAAAATATCAAAAAAAAACAATAACGAAGAGATTGGTGTAGGGTAGTGTAATAATAATAGTAATAGTAGGGGAACAGAAGGGTACAATCAGAAGAAATCTTTCAGTTAAGGATACAACCACGTTTTATGAAGAAAGTGAAAGAAGGTTACAGCATGATCGCCACTGGCTTCTATTCTGAGCCATATATGATAACGTCTCTAGCCACTGTGTTGTACCATCTCTCGGACCCCAACCAGGGAGTCGTGAAGGACCGACACAAGCCAGCCCTTTGCAGCTTTCTTTCATAACACGACACCATGTCATATACTGACCACCTCTCTGCTTTCTCCAACCAGTCCCAGAGTCGGCAAATAACGCACGACGTGGAATTCTCTGGGACGACATTCGTAGAACATGTCCAAGCCACCGAAGTCGGTGTTTCAAGATGGTGACACCGATTGGATTATCGTCTCTGTGCCCGAACACACGATGCCGAACCTCTGCATTACTAACATGGTGTTGCCACTGGATGTCAGCAATCCTTCGGAGACAACGGTGATCAAACACAGAGAGTCGTCTAACGTCCTCAACTCAGAGAGACCAGGTTTCACAAGCATAGAGCAAAACTGCTCTCACCGACGCGTTGCAAATCGTACCTTTTACGGCCAGACTAACATCACGAAGGCGCCAAAAATGGCCCAGATTGGCATAAGCCGCTCTAGCTTTCACTATTCGTGCATTAATTTCATCACTCACACCCCCACCAGCACTTATGCTGCTACCCAGATACACGAACTTCTCGACTATTTCTCTCTGCTCACCATCCAGGGTGAGTACAGGATTGGAATCCTGCCAGTCTTGTAGAAGTACTTTGCACTTCGAAGATGCGAAGCACATACCATACCTACGGACACTGATTGTCAACTGATTAAGTGCGGATTGCATGCCTTGGGCATTATCGCACAGTAAGACAATATCGTCCGCATACTCAAGGTCGAGAAGTCTTTCTCCAGGCAACAGATCCACACCGCCATTACTTACATCCATCAGAGCTGTTTCCAGAATGTCATCGATGGCAAAGTTGAAGAGGAGTGGTGAGATTTGGCAACCCTGCCTAACCCCACTGCTCGAATGGAACAATGGAGAGAGGTGGTTGTATGCCCTCACTCTGCCTGAGGTGTTTGTATATAGGGCTTTTAGGATGTTGATAAACTTCTCAGGCACACCCTTATTCAATAGACAATCCCAGAGAACAGTCCTGTTCAACGAGTCGAAGGCAGCCTTGATGTCAAGAAACACTACGATTGTTGGCCTTTGAAAAGTATGACGGTGTTCCAACATTTGGCGGAGGGTGAAGATATGATCAATACATCCTCGACCAGAACGAAACCCAGCCTGCTCCTCGCGAGTCAATCTTTCTCGGGTTTTGAACAACCTACGAAGTATGACGGAAGCCAACAGCTTGGACGCAATCGGAAGTAGACTTATCCCCCGATAGTTTTTACAGGAACGACGTGAACCCTTTTTAAAGATAGGGACAACTATCGACTCATTCCATGACGTTGGTACACTCTCTAGTTCCCAGACTTTTGTAAACAACGTCGTCAGTCCCTGTTATGGTTCTTTATTGCTTGAATGCGATTACTGATGCGTCTTACTCGAACGAACGAAGGATCGATGATTCAGCGACTCGATAGCTATTCTGGTTCGTTGTCCCCAACTCTGCTAACTCGATCAAGAACTCTGGGTAAGGTGTAGAAAGTGTATTCTGTAGACACACAGCAGATAACAAGTCAAATCAAACACACAAATCAAGCGTATTTATACAATTATTTACAATGGATATTGTCATGGAAAATTTTTAAACATTAATCAACGAGTTCATTAATTGACCTATTTGCGCATTTAATCGATAGTTCATCAATTGACTCCAATAAAAATATCTAACATTTAATCGACAGGATAAAATTTAAAAATATGAGTATGGGGATCTATCGTCCCCAACAGTCCCTTAACCAGAAAGTCACCACCATCTTTAAAAAGAGCCGGAGGTAAGTCATCTGGGCCAGGTGATTTGTAGCGCTTCAAGAGTTGGAGTTCCTTGCGGACTTCCGCCTCATTTGGTGGATCAGTCGTCACGGGCCATGGAGGGCAGGACAGTCTGACCGGTGCTGCCGGAGCAGCAGGCCAGTTGAACTGGCCTTCGAAAAATTCTGCCCATCGTCCAAGACGTCGATGGATGTTAGTGATTGGCATCCCATCATCCTCGCAGATTGTTTCGCTCACACCAGACTTCTTGCTGCCAGTGGCTCGGATGAGTTGGAAGAGCTTCCGGTAATTACCAGATGCAGCTGCTGCTTCCAGCTCATTCGCACGCTCCGACCACCGGGCTTCTCGGTCCTTACGCAAGCTTTGCCCAATTTCATTACGTAACATCCTTCGTTTGTGGTCAAACTCACGGTCACCCGGAGTAGACCGACGGGCTTCAATGAGTTGTAAGGAACCAGAAGAAACCCAGTGCTTATAAGCGGGACGTTTCGCGAACCCACAACTGACTGTACCCGCCATTTTCATGGCGTCATGCCATTGCAACCAATGCTCATCTATACTTTTCGGTGGAATGATAGCTAGCCTAGAAGCTAGCTCGATTCGATACTTACTTGCAACAGGAGTTGCAACCAACTTGCTGACATCAATCCTTTGGTGGCGGTCACTTCGTTGGCCACTGAAAAGTAAGGTAAGATTGGCGTAGACCAAGGCATGATCAGAGTCGAGATAGGTACCCCAAGAGGAGCGGCAGTCTCAGTCAGTCAGTCAGTCAGTAACAACGCAGAACTTCGTACGTACGTACATCAGTTCGAGTTGCCACACCACATTAGCACAGAGATGCACTTGTCGATTCAAATCCCGTAGTGGTAGAGGTAGCAAGAGTATAAGCAGTAATCGGGAAGATTAGGGTTTGGAGATGTTATTTAAAGAGTATAATCCAGTGAAAGAAATTTGGAAAGAGGAAAAAAAGGGACATGAAGAATTCAGAAGATTAGAATTTGGGAGAACACAGAGAGTGGATGCACCTGCGCCATTGCAAACGATTTTGAGCCATGTCATTCAGGGTCTCTAACCAACGGTTGCTGTCATCTCGCGGTCCCCAACCAGGTAGTCTACACCTACCAACATGACTCAGTTCACTTGTCAGTGACTTCATGGACTTGTGCCATGTTTTGGTTTGGCCGCCCCTAGCTTTCTTCCAACCTACTCCTATACCACTGAACATAGCACGTCGAGGCAGTCGGTCGTTGGGCATACGTAACACGTGTCCAAGCCATCTCAACTGATGAAGTTTCACTACTTCATCAATTGATTTGCCATCCTTACCTAGTACCCGTTTCCTAACAACTGTGTTACTTACTCGATGGTCCCATGATATATGAGCAATGTTTCGAAGACACCTATGATCAAATACTAGTAACCTACGGATATCCTCTACTCTTACCGGCCATGTTTCACTCCCATAAAGTAGGACGGAACGAACTGCTGCGCAGTAAACACGTCCTTTGGTTGATAGACGGATATCTCGCCTACGCCATAAATGACGCAAGTTGGCAAAAGCTAGTCGAGCCTTCTGTATCCGTGCTGAGATTTCGTCACACACTAAACCACAAGGGCTGATGAGACTTCCCAGATAAGTGAAGCGGTCGACACACTCAACTACTTCACTCCCTATCACTAGTTCGGGTGTCGATGTAACCCAATCCTGAAGCAACATTTTGCATTTCGAGGGAGAGAATCGCATCCCGAACATGCTTGCATTGTTGCTTAGAGTGGCCAGAAGACTCTGCATTTTGTCAGTGTCTTCACCAAATAAAACGATGTCATCAGCATATTCTAAGTCAACAAGTGAACCTCCTGGTAGAAGTTCAACCCCTGTATATTTAGATGAGGAGAGTGTTATCTCTAAAAGTACGTCAATGACAAAGTTGAACAAGAATGGGGAGAGTGGACAGCCCTGACGAACACCACTTGAGGTGATCAATTCTGATGACAGTTCGCCATAAGCTCTCACTCGACCAGTTGTGTTCGAGTAGAGAGCCTTTATAAGGTTAATGTACTTCTGTGGTACTCCTTTCAGTGACAAACACTGCCATAGAACCTCACGATCAATCGAGTCGAATGCCGCCTTAAGGTCGAGAAATACTACCATTGTGGGGCGTCTGAATGTGTGTCTGTGTTCTAGAACCTGACGTAGTGTGAATATCTGATCTATACAACCACGTCCAGGTCGAAAACCAGCCTGGTTTTCTCTAGTCTGCTCTTCACGAGCTTTAGTTAGGCGTCGAAGTATTATTGAAGCTAATATTTTAGACACTATATTAGTCAGACTGATTCCTCTGTGATTGTCACAAGAGGACTTTTGTCCTTTCTTAAAAACTGGCACAATCAGTGATTGAGACCAGTCAGATGGGATTACGTCCAGTTCCCAAATTCTACCTAAGACCTCGGTTAATCTCATTGCTAATACTGGACCACCAACCTTAAAAATCTCAGGAGTAAACCTGTCAGGGCCTGCTGCTCTCCCTCGTTTCAGATTTCCTATGGCTTTTTCAACTTCGTAAAGGGACGGAGGACCTACATTAACTTGCCATTCAGGTTGACTGGAGATCGTGGGAAGCCGAAGTGTGGCTGAAGGCCAGTTGAACTGATCCCTAAAGTGTTCTGCCCATCGATCCAATCTCCTGGATTGAGAATGAATAATATGTCCATCTTTCTCTGAGATTGTTTCGCTAACGGTCGGGTTCCTAATTCCGGTTTCCTTAACGAGTCTGAACAATTGTCTGCTATTACCTATTGCCGCTGCCTTTTCCATCTCTCTTGCTTTCGCTACCCACCACTGTTCGCGATCATTGCGTAGACTTCTTGTCAGCTTGCGCTTAAGCTGACTCCGCTCTTCATTATGTTCAGAGCCAGGTGGAATGTGTTTCCGAGCATCTATCAGTGAGATAGATGCTGCTGAGATCCAGTGTTGCTCCCTAACCTTCTGGTTTACCTTACTAGCAGATATCACTGCTGTTTCCACAGCTTTTCGGATATCATTCCATGCTGCATCGGGGTGGGCATCACATACATGGCTGCCTAACTGTTTTCCTAGTTGTTCCTGAAATATACTCTTAGCTTGACTATCATTAAGTAGGGCCCTAAGAGGTTTCCTTGCAGGATCTTTCCTACGTCCAGTAAGACGCAAGCAAATACGCGCTCGCACTAGAGCATGATCTGAATCTAGGCATGTGCTCCAGAATGAGCGACAGTCTTCTATCGAGCCCCTCCATCGGTGGCTGATAGCGATGTGATCCAGTTGGGTCCAACGTTGGGACGAATTAGGGGTCGCCATGTTAAAAGATGTTTTTCCTTATGCTTAAAGTTAGTATTTGCAAGGAACAGGCGGTTATCTGAGCATAGCTGCAACAGACGGTCGCCATTATCTGTTCTTTGAGCCACGACACCATAGGATCCACCTAGGTGTCTTTCCTTATCACTTAGTTTGCCTACTTGAGCATTAAAGTCACCGGCCACTATTACTACATCCGAGCGCCTAGCTTTTCGGAGAAGGTCCGAAAGCTTTCTGTAAAACTCATCTTTTACATCATCTGAGCTGCAGTCAGTGGGAGAATAGGCAGAGACGACGAAGAGGCAACGACGAGTGTCCCTATCTTTCCGGATTCTTACTGTTCCGTTCAGTCGGACAGCGCACAAACGACTGTCTATTGGGATCCACTCTAAGAGAGCTAGTTCTGCCCTAGGACTCAATGCTATACCTACGCCGGCGAGGCCACGGGAAGCAGAATCAGGGCTTCCAGATACACGAAGTGTGAATCGAGTTGGTTCTTTGTTTTGACATGGTGATGTCAAATGAATGACGCTACTTGGATCCTGTATGCGCGTTTCGGAGACGCAGCACACATCGATGGCGCGAGATTCTAAAGTTTTAGCTAAGGAAGCCTGCTGTCCTATTTGGCAAAGTGTTCGTACGTTAAAAGCTCCTACGTGTAGTTTAGAGTGTGGTTTCAGGAGACCAGGAATGGCGTTCCAGGTACTCGAATCGTTTGCCCTAGCGGTGCGAGGTGATAAAGACACGTGAGGAGGGTTAGTCGGGAGGATAAGAGAAGTATTAGGAGGTGTAGGAAGGATTTGAATGTGACCACCTTGGTCTCTTGTGCTGTTACGGGTATGAGGGCTGATGTCACTTCCCGGCTGCCCACACCGTGGAAGGGTATTTCTTGAGGAACCTGAAAAGGAAATTGGATTAGTGTTGGTCTTGACGACCTGGGAGCGTGACTGCAGAGCCCAAGGGACAACTGCTTGAGGCCGGTCGCGCACGGCCTTTTTGTGGAAGGTTTTTGACGTGTTAGCTCCGTTCTTCAAGGGGCCTTACCGCCGGAGACGGAAATCCGTGAGGTAAGGTGAGGTGTGCATTTTTAGGGCCGACCTTTTCTAACCCCACCCCTCCTTGTGGGAAGGCAGCATCGCAGTCTTGTACACAACCACGCCAGCGGTAGCTGATCGCGATGTGATCAATCAGAGTCCAGGCTTGGGATGCAGAGGGAGGACGCTAGGTAGCATATCGGCGATGACTGTGCCGAAAGTTAGTGCTAGCCAGAAACAGGTTGTGGTCTGTGCACAGTTGCAGTAGACGGTCCCCGTTATCTGACCTGCGACTAACGAGTCCCCATCGACCACCTAAACGACTCTTCTGTGCCTAGACGCCCGACCTGAGCATTCAAGTCTCCGGCTAGTGCTACAATATCTGTCGAACGCACTTTCTGGAGAACAGATAACTGGTGGTAAAACTCATCCTTGATTGCATCCGGGCTGCAATCTGTCGGAGCATAGGCGGAGATGACGAAGAGACATCGTTTCTCGCGCCGATTTCTTCTCACTTTGATGGAACTCTCTAATCTAACAGCACATAACCGATTGTTAATGGGGATCCAATCGATTAGTGCTGCCTCAGCTCTAACGCTTAGTGCGACACCAACGCCAGCAAGACCAGACGAAGATGCCACAGGGTCTCCGGATAAGCGCACGTAAAACAAGCTTTTTGAAGCGACAGATGGAGATCGAATTTGTAGTACTTCGCCAGAGTCTTGAATACGGGTCTCGGATAGACAACAAACGTCGATATTAAGACTTTCCAAAGACATAGAATTGCCAGCCCTATCTGTTGTCCGACCTGCATAAATGTGCGAACGTTGAAGGCAGCAAGTTTGAATGGTGCACGTGGTTTCAGAAAAACTGCTTCAGTACTCATATTCGGTGGTAACATACCATTTTCAACCGGACAGTGACTCGAGAACGTTTAGATACAGTCGAATTTCCACCATAGACGAGCTGCTGTATACGTCGAAAAAATAAGTATAGACAGAGTAGGAATAAAAGAGGGTGAATAATGACGTAGTAAATAATAATAATAATAGCAATAATAATAATTGAATCATTTGAGTGTTCGTCGAAGCAAGAGAATTAGTTTCCATGATCATAAACAGTTCAGTTCATTAATTGCGTTTGGGCTGCGATACTGCCCGGGTGCCCAGACCGAAGCAGGTGGTTATCTTAGGGGGCCACACCCCGAGCCTTTGACCTAAAGGTCTAACCCACAAGGCAGTGGAGTATCGTAAGAAGATGCAGTCCCATGGTAGCCGGTGACCAACGATTGGTTCATACGCCATTTGTTCCCGCAGGATACTGGTGCCCATGTGCACCATTGGTTTGTGATCCGGTTAAAGCGCCGGACATTCGCTTTTCGTCCTCTCATTTTCGTAAACAACACCCCCGCCACGAGAAGGCAGTGAGTAGGACTTCCCTGTCAGAGGCTGTATACGCGTGGCCGTGTGAGAGTATTTCGAGAGGGAGGGCGAACCCACCCCGCTCTCGGCCATACCAGGGCATTAGGGGGCTATAATGTTATTACATGTTCTATTTCCTCTAAGTCAACCTTAATTAATTACGGACCCGTTAACTAACCCTCTTTTACTTATGGAGTAAATCATAATTTTCTATTCATATTGTTGTGTGGTCAGGAATCAACTCGTTATTATTATATGTGTTGAGTTATAGTGATAACAAAACAACTGAGCATATAAACGCTTGTTAACGTTGTCTTCCGATTGAACACTGCGTTAGGGGGATATCGTGGACCATTAGACGTTAAGATGTTGATCGCTGTTCATTGGTCACTGTATGTTATGTAAAAGATCCTGGCCTCACGTGTGATAAATAGCAAAGTCAATAGACAGACACGATAATTACCGATTTCCATAATAAGAAAATCAACCACAATTAAACAGAACGAAAGGAATTTCTTGTTTTGAATATATGACAGAGTATTTCTAAAACGTGTAGTCTGACTTACATATCTAAACATAACTTTTCTAGTACAGGATAATGTAGTCAAAGAACTACTACTATCCAGTTGACGAGTCCCAATTAGGACGAAACGCGCGTCCTAGATTCCACTGCTAGCCACCATCTATCTCTGCTCATGTATATGACTGTTTTAGTAAGTAGATTTTTGAGATACAACTAATTGTACGAAATATGTTTAATAGACATGATCACTTTTCTAACATACCAATTTTTTTATATGTACAAATAACAGAGAATATAATTAGTACGAATCCTCGGTTGGTTTCCCGTCAACTAAATCCACCCACCTAATATCGGCCTCTAACATTTACTGAAAGTTTGATTACATAAATTTATCAGATTTGATGCCTACTTTCAACTTTTGAAGTGAAAGAAATTAAACTTTAATTCAGCTTGTAAACTCATCTTTAAATAAGAGTGGAGTTGTACTTTATTTTCAAAGTAATAAAAATTCCTAGTGGGATATTGAAAGATGTCAAAATACATAATTGAGAGTACCAAAAGATCCGTCTACCATTTAATAAAGTTGGGTAAACATATATTTAGAAATCCGATTGTTTCACAGATAATCAAATATATTGACCATAAAATGAGATCGTTCGTTTGCAGGGTATAAGTTAGAAGTAGTTTACAAAGAGCAAAATTATACAAGGTGAGGTCAAACTAGGAAGGAGCAAAGTTGTTAAACGAAGAATATTCAGAAAGTTATGAAGTCCTAAATTGACTATCTGAAATGAACTAATATGTCTTAAACTAATCATAAATACCTACAGAAACTTGATTTCACTTACTCAAAAACTAAATAGACTTATGACATATGGCGTCAGGTAGCAATCAGGAAAGATTTATCCATAAGAACAGGATTCTTGTTTTCATACTTAAATTACATATGAATAAATTTTTTAGTTTAACGTCAGCCAGTTAAGCCACTTCAGTGCAAAGTTCTCATTCAATCAAGTCAGTGAGATATCCACAAATTAGTTTAAGCCCTACAATTCACCAAATCGTGCATCAATTAAGCAACCAATTAGATGACTATTAGATACAAAACCACTTTACTCCACCATGAAATCGGACTGAATATAATTCTTAATATGAAATACTTTTAAATTGTAAAACAAAAGTAGAGAGCAACGCATTTGGAAAATCATAGTATCTATTTATACGTGCAATAAAGTTTCACATAGACTTATTGTGTAAAGGCTTTTTCGATACTAATACGTCAAATGAATCAAAATGGGCGAAATCAACTTGAATTCTCAAATTAATAGGTAAAAACCAGTTATGTAGGTATATAGAGTTACATGTTTGAAAAGCCAAGACAACCTTCAGTACATTATTCTAGAGAATCTGACAATACTTTTGATATGCGCGTAAAATCCACCAACACTAAATTCGAAAACAAATTTGATAAAAGAAGGAATGATACATATTTCGGTTCACAGGAGTTGAATACCACTATAACTTAAAGTCATGATTTGGAAATAAAAGTAAATCAAGTGGTTGTTGAGAATGGAATTTAACTAAAATACTAGGAAGTACTAGAAAAATGCTTTATTCGGGAGTAAGACTCCTCCTTATTAGGACAGTACAGATTATCTTCAGCTTTCGTAGGGAGTGAAATGTCTTTAAACAACTAAAATCAAAAGTTAGTGGTTGCCAAATTTTTTTTTACAAATTAAGTCGATATCTGTTTTATAACGTTGGCATTACCTAATCACGTGACACGAATTATAGTCAATGTGAAAATTTCAATAAGTTGGTTAGTCCAATTAATAAAAAGTTGATTTATTATTAAATAATGAAATTATGTATAAATTTTCGAAAAAGAAACTTGATTAAAAGACCATTATTTGACAAAATATTATTATGCAGCATAAATAATAATGAATGTACTTCAACAATAATTTTAGAAGAGTATAACATCATGATCTACTTACAAGAATTCAGAAAGAAACGAAGTGAATAATATAATTTTATACAGTCCAACTAACTGACATTCCATCGTAATGTATTATCTGATGGTTTATCACTATACTGTTTCTTTTCTAACTCTTCAATACGTTCTTGTTTTCTTCTAACTTTTGCAAGATCTCCAATCCCACGTGATTCACTTTCAGCTAATCGGCGTTCGATGGCTTCTACTTGTAATCGTCTACGAGTCTCTAAGTCTACGGGTCCCCCACCACCGCCACGTTCCGAGTAGGATTCATAACGGATCTGTGAATTGTCGTTGTCGTCGACGTCGGAACTACGGAAACAACAGAACAGGCGTTCACACTAAGAAGAAATTGAAATAGAAAGTACTCTCATTATAGAATCATTTTGTTAAATAGAAATCTAAGCCAAATAAATTTTTTAACTAAGCCGGAAAACTATTAGGTAAACCAGTTTGTCACTGAATAATGCCGAATCCTGCATTGTAGTCTTTAGGTAGTGATTAAATTCTACAGGTGGAGTTGAAGTGCAGCTATCACTTTTAGGTGACTCAACATCAAAGTTTGACAGATCAGTTATTCTCAGAACAGCTTAACGGTGACATCCTCAATTACGGCACTATTTCGAATCCCACGAGGAACATCGGTTCAATCAAGGTTACAAATATACTTTAATAATGATGAGTTCAAACTAGTAAGAAATGAAAGCTCAGAACTTTCTAGAATTCGACCCAGTAACCGATTAGTTGTGTCATGCTTGGAAAAAACCTGCTGACCAGATGTGGGAGTGTGCTAGGTCTATAAACTTATAAGGGGTTTTGATATAAGTAGGAATATTTGTCTAGTCCCCTCCTAATATTAAAAGCGACCTATACCATTCTCTTATTTGCTGAAGTGTCGACTAATACACTATCCACTTTGTCAATCAGTTACATTAAGTATGTTTGACTCGATCTGTGTAATCAGAGTTTATGTAAAAGTTATACAACCGCTGAAAAATAAGAAGGCATTGAAACTGGATAACTGTTCCGTCATAGTATGAGACTCATCAACAGTGTATATCCACGATTCCACTGACGATCGAGCCCAAGTCTTTCAGATACGTGATGAAAACTAAGAAAATTCAACAATCGCTACAAACCTGTAATGCAACTGTAACCAAATATTCACTAATGACCATATTTGAGAGGTAGTTACCGAAGTTCTAGTGAGAAGCCGTGAGAGAAAGGCAGTTAACCAAAAAAACAATGGGAGGTAATCGCGCAATATTATGAATTAACCAAAGTTAGATATACAAACCGTCAGATGTCGGCTCAGTGGTCTAAAGGTTCGGACCAGAAGGTCCTGGATTTGATCCCACTCGAGGTATTGAATGGGCATTGTTAAGGAGTTTTATACTACGATGAAATAGCTGTCCAGTGAATACTGGTTGTGTAACTAAGATCAATCAGTGGTGCAAACCATAAAAATTCAATCTCTACAAGCCCCTATATCAATTGGTATAGGTTGTTTTAGTCTCAAGGAGAAAGAGGCAGCACTGATTAACGTACAGATGTAAAGACGAGAAGATTCCCAGAAGCCAGTTTAGATTTCACTGTTGCTGGGTACTAACACAAACAACATCAAACTGCATCTATATAAAAACAGTATCAAACAACATATTTGATTTGCATACACTTCTTTGTTTAGATTTATCTATGTCATTTGTGATTTCTGTCTTCAATAAGTTTTGCATACTAAAGAGATCAATTTGTCTATAAAGTAACGGGAATCATATGTAGAATTTACCAGTCAAGAAATATAGGTCCCATGAACATGAAGATAAACCTTAAGAATAAAGTAAAAACAAAAGTTTCGACAAGATTTTATGGCTTATAGTCAAGCAGATATCCCCGAATGTATCAGTTTACTACTATTTAATCGAGTAATTTGCATGTTTATATTACAAAACCGTTGTAAAATCTGGTTGTATAATAACGTGCTTGTCTTAATCCCCAATATGGTAATTAAAATTAGTATTTCTAATCACAAATGGACCATAGTTCGGTTATAGTACTTAATTAATCTAAATTATTCTTACCAAGTCTAAGTCTATGTATTTGAAACGCAAAGTCATGCTGTCTATATGAGGGCTAATGATAGAACCTGGCTACCGAGACTCAATCAGATAAAGCTTAATTTCAAACCTGTACCTTGTTGGTTAAAAACTGAGCGTCAGATTAGCCAGAATAACAAATCCGAGGTTGGTTAACGTAAGAAAACTGTCTTGACTTATAGGAATATTTATGTATGAATACATACAAATAATAAATGGTACTAAAACAAAAAAATAATTAGTTTAATTTAGAAATCACATTGAGGGTGATAAACTTAGCATAGACGAGCAAAACGTGACTAGTTCAATATGGCTGGACGTGCAAAATGTGTATCGACCAATAAGAGAACAGTTAGTTCACGATTATTCGATGAAGCGTACGAAAGAGGATTGTGACGTAAAAACGCGTTACCCATGAGTAATACAGTTATAAAACATAAATCTAACACCGAGTGTTTTAGCCGTTAAGCCAAAGCTATACATTAGTGTCATTTTTTGAAAAAGGGTTTGGTTCTCATTTCTTGGGTATCAGGCATACTTTAAATGTGAAGGCTTATTTTACAACCTGGTTGCCAAAGAGGAGCAGATGGGGTGGGGTTTGAACCCGGGACTTGATGGCTGAAGGTTGAACACCTTAGCTACTAGCCCATGGCTCTATTGACCTTCCCTTCTAGAATTTATGCAAACGTTTGTCTTGGTATACTACAATTAAGAGGGAGGCATAAATACTGAACTGTTTTTCGTCCAGTCTTTAAATAAAAGCAATCTGAGTTGGTTCTTGTCATAATTTTCTACGTTTCACAATGTTTGTCGTGCATAGTAAATGTGGATTAAGACTGATTTCACTTCTGACTTAATGGTAATATTAATTCTTGATTTGTTTAGAATTACCCATGTTCAGAGATAATTTTCAATAGTGACTAACTAATGACGAAAAAGAGTTAAATTAAGAGTTAGCTACGTGACTTTCTCAGTCGTGCAAACGCTTAAATTTTGACAATCTGTAAAGAGACTGGTATTCTACTTCACGTCTATTTTAGTTTGAGCTGGACACAGATATCTTTATCAAACAATTGTTCAGTCAATCAATAACAACGTAACAGAGCAAGAACAATTACCAAAAGGATTATTCATGATTTAAATTTTATTTTACACAAATTATCATACAAAGAATTTGTCAAAATAGCTTATTTCATGTGTATTGAGGGTGAGTGGTTGGGTGGGAGGGTATGACGAGTTTTCATGAAATTATTCACATTTGTCTTGTTGAGTACAATAGTCATCACCATCTTCATCGTCTTCAGATGAGGATGTCACGCTTAATGCACCATCAATCTTTTCCATTTCACACTTAGGGCAATCGCACCAAAACAAATAATTTGATGATAAGTATTTACGTCTTGTGTGACGACCACGTGATTGTAGACAATGATCCAAATAGGAGATAGTGACTTCTTCACCTTCTTGAATCGGTGTCAATGCAACCACAGATAATCGACTATTGACTCCACTGAAACGAATTATTGCATTCGGTGAACAACTATGATTAATCCGACCTAAGAGGCAAAGAAGAAAAAGTAATGACGATCAAGCCTTAGAATATAGCAAACTAGAAATTAGTATTCAGTGATAGGGAATATACGAAAGTTGTATACTACACTGATTTCTTTCTGGCACTGATCCGTATTTATACTTAAATATTCATGGACTTAACAATCCACATATCAAACTTCTACGTTCAAATACTGCTAGGTAGGGAAGGATAAAATACCGTCGTCATGAGCCAACTGGGCTACATTGGCTAGAACAAAAGTTCCTCAAGGTTTAACCATTGCAGACAGTTCGGTAGGACTAAAAGCAGCAAACCCAAGGTTTGAAGGCGAAGTCGTACTGCTGAATGTACAGAGGTGTGACGGCAGTAAAATGTTTCCTTCGGACAACCAGCATAACAGCGATGCTGCCTTCCCACAAGGAAGGGTGGGGTTGGAAAAATGCACATCTCGCCTTATACCATGGATCTTCGTCTCCGGCGGTAAGGTCTCAAGTACAGAGCTGACACAAAAATGCTGTGTGACCGGCCTCAAGCAGTTGTCCTTTGGGCACTGCCTTATAGATTAATGATTTCTTCTCGTATAGGAATTCTTTGTCTTTCCAGTGCTACGGCTTGTTTAAGTTACAGCCTATAAGATCAAACACTTAGACAAAAGCACATTCTAGTTACCACCATATATGTAACTTCGATAAGGATGTTAACAACTTTTCTTGCACTTAAAAATTCTTTCTTAAACCTAATAATTATCGATGAACTCTCTCGGGTCACTAAGACCACCCCTAATCCAATTCCCTTTTCAAGTACCTCCAGAACCCTTTCGCGATGTGAGCGGCCGGGAAGTGATAACCACACTCATACCTATAACAGCACTCAACACCACTGTATTCATAATCAATCTCCCTCTGTAATTCCGATTATTCCCCCTATATCGACTTTCAACACTAAACTTTCTCTTTTGGCTTGCTCCTCAAGTGTCACCATAGCCAAAGATTCTAGTGCTCAAAACACTGTCCAAGGTCTACTGAAACCTCGCTCCAAACTACACATTGGAACCTTCCGCGTACGTACCCTGTGTCAAATAGGCCAACAGGACTTCTTGGCTAAGACCCTAGAATCTCCTAACATAGATGCATGCTGCGTCTCCTAAAACCACATGCAGGACCCTGATGTGGTCATAAACTTGACCTTATCTAGCCAAAGCAGAGCCGACGAGATACACCCTCAGTTTATCTGGCGACCGGACGGCAAATTCTCGTGGACTAATTGGTATGGGCATAGCACTAAGTATGTGGGCATAACAAGCACTTTTAGAATGGATCCCCATTAACAGTCGCCTATGCGTTATTTGGCTAAACGGCTCTGTAAGAACTCAGAAGGATAGGGACACAAGTCGTTGCCTTTTCGTCATTTCTGCCTACGCTCCCACTGACTGCAGCCCGGATAAAGTGAAAAATGACTTTTGCAGAAAGCTTTCTGAACTTCTTCAAAAGGCTAAACACTCAGATATAGTACTCGTAGTAGGTTACTTTAATGTCCAAGTAGGTAGCTTAAACCGAACATCTAGGTGGGTATTTTGGTATTCCGGCTCAGCAAACAAATAATGGTGACCGTCTGCTGCAACTGTGTTCAGACAATCGTCTATTTATAAAAAGCACTAATCTTAAGCATAAGGAGAGACATTGTCTAACATGGCGATACCCCGCACCAAACTAACGATGGACTCAGATCACATTGCCATCATCCATTGTTGGAGAGGCTCGATAGAAAACTGACGCTCGTTCTGGGGTATATGTTTAAACTCTGATCATTCTCTAGTACGAGAGCGCAATTGCTTGTGCCTAATAAGATGCAGAAAAGCCACATCAAGAAGACCAATTAGAGTTGTACTCAGCGACGAAAAAGCGAAAGGTAGCTTCCAGCAGCAACTGAAATCACACTCAGGTAAATTCGAAAAAGAGGCTGACTTAGATGTTGCTTGGAAAGATATACGAACAGCTATAGAAACAGCAGTGATATATATTATTGATTTGAACTAAAGGGTTACGGAAAACTAGTGGATTTCTGCGACATCTACTACATTGATATACTCTCATAAACTCGTCCAATTAGCCTCCGCACACGATGAAGAGGGGAAACAAACCAGATCTAGGGCTACAAAAAGTCTACGGAACGATCGTGAGCAGTGGTGGGCAACGAAAGCAAAAGAGATGGAAAAGGCAGCGGCTGTATGTAACATCAGACAGCCTTTCAGACTAATAAAAGAAACTGGAACTAAGAAGTCAAGTGAAAGTGAGGCCCCCCGACTCTAATTGAAGTTCAAAAGGCTATAGCTAATCTGAAACGAGGAAGAGCAATTAGATTAACTCCAGAAGTCTTTAAGGATGGTAGTCCAGTGTCAGCGATTAGCTTGACTAATATTTTTGCTAAGATCTAGGAGTTAGACGTTATCCCATCTGACTGGTCACAATCACTTATCGTCCCAATATATAAGAAAGGATCAAAATCATCCTGTAGTAACCACTGACGGGTTGGCTTGACTAATATAGCGTTTAAAATACTAGCCTCAATAATTATCGAACGCCTAACAAAGACTCGTGAACTGTAAACACGAGAAAATCAGACAGGCTTCAGACCTAGTCGTGGCTGCATCAACCACATATTTGCCATTCGTCAGATTGTAGAGCACATGCATGCTTATCGGCGTCCGACAATGGTTTTCCTCGACTTAAAAGCAGCATTTGACTCCGTAACCGAGAAATTTCATCAGAGACCTACTGCTGGAAACAACGTTCTCGTCATTTGAATTTTCGGGAATAAATTTCCTACCAGAAGATCCACTTGTTGCCTTATAATATGCAGCTCTGCATGGTGAAGACGCTGGTAAAATGCAGTCTTTTGGCAGCACTGAGCAACAATGCCAGGATGGTTGGGATGCTTTACTTCCTCCAAATCAAATTTTTGCTTCGGGACTGGCCTGTATCAACACCTGAACTAAGGATAGGAAGTGAAATGGTCGAACGCGTCGATAACTTCACTCATCTTGGAAGTTTGATTAGCCGTAACGGGTTGGTGTCTGACGAAATTTCTGAACCGGTTCAAAACGCTCGTTTGGCTTTTGTCAACGTCACCAATGGCGAAGGAGAGATATCCGTCTATCAATTAAGGAACGAGTATACCTCTCAGCAGTTCGTCCTGTTTTACTTTACGGCTGCGAAACGTGGCCATTAAGAATAGAGGATACTCGTAAGTTACTAGTATTTGATCACAGATGTCTTAGAAATATTGCTTGTATCTGCTGTGATCACCGGGCAAATAAAAGTGAGGTTAGACCGAATCGAGAACATAACTCTAGACTTCCCAACAGAGTATCAAAACATATCAGTCTATTCACATCAAATCGCCGTAAGAGTTTAGCTGAAATATAAAAACGAATCTAAAAATGCTTACTTTGGTAGTAATATAAACCGACCCCTTCGTTGTCCAAAAAAGAACCGACGTGATCATCAATTGCCGAGTATAGCCGGTCGACAAACGAATTAAATTCATTAGATGTTTGTTCATTTGTTGTATCAACTAATTTTCCAGCCTGATTAACCCAGACACTGAAAGCACTTGTTGCAATACCTTGACCATTACGACTAATCAGACATAAAGCACTTGTAAAATGATTTTTCTCTAATAATGTGTTTATCCCGGCTTTTTGCAGGGTTTGAATGCATTCATCATAAGATGTAGCATGACTAAACTTTTGACATAAAAATAAGAGTACTTCAATAAATGTACTATGAATCTCTTCGATATATGTAGCAAACTGATCACCAAGTATTTGATGATAGAGAATATCATTTGCATTTTCATTGATCATTGCACTTGTACTAGAAACAAACTGTCTTAGTGCTTCAACTAAATGCTGTGAGGTCGATGAACCAATAAGACACGCTGATAGACATGCAGAAGCAATACGAACGAGTAAAAAGATAGTACCACTTTCTGGAGGATAATGAGACTGTCGCCAGATTATGTCTAATTTTTCTAACGGATTTTCCTTGCCTTTTTCGATGGATGCCATACACATTGGAGAATGATATGTAAGAGCAGCTGATTCGAGACAGTTTGGGGAACAGTAGTTAGCTAAGCAATTAGGACAGTGAACAGTTTGGCTACAGTGAAATGATGCCTCTGGATAAGGTAATACAAGCGACGGATTGTTAGTAAGTCTTCTAGCATTCTCCTCCGATGTTTCGAGTGGACATAAACAATGATCGCAAGCTTTATATCCATAGAGCTTGTTCCATGAAAACTGACAGCATATTAGAGGGTCTTCTGAAAAAAGAATGTCTTCAGGATTTATAAATTGAGCAGCAACAAGACCCCTTCCACGAATCGGTCCGAAATCAACTTCTTTTGTAAGATTCATTGGTTTGAACAGGCCTACTGTATAAATTACAAAATTATTAAACATCGTTTAGACTTGAATAAACGAAACATACGCTAAGCTAAAGAGGCGTATATCCAAATACTTGAGTTAGCACAAACTCAAAGTGGAAATAGTAAAATTAAAGTGTGGTTTCACGTATACAATTGAACATCATAATCTATACAACCCGATTGTAAAGAGAATGATCAACAGAAATTCCGCTCTGACATTATTTTATTTTGACACATAGATATTGGTACAAGGAGGCAACAAATATATATGCGCCACACAAATCTCATTCGATATGTGTGAGGGCTGTGATACTGCCCGGGCCTTCGACCTGAAGGTCTGATCCACAAGGCAGTGGAGCATCGTAAGGAGATGCAGTCCCATGGAAGCCGGTGACCAACGATTGGTTCATACACCATTTGTTCCCGCAGGATACTGGAGCCCATGTGCACTCTGACATTCATAAGGAATGAAACACCACCGAGTAGTATAAATTCACAAATGTTATAACTAACAGCTGTATTTTTCCCTGTAAGTCTAGAAGACCGACTATTTTAGAAAGTGAAATTTATAAAGAAACAGAACTCATACTCAGTAACTATGAGTGTCTGAAAATTATTTATTTGAACACATAAATATTGATACAAAGGGGCGCTGAATACATATGTGCCACACAAGTCACTTGATTTGTGTGTGAGCTGTGATACTTCCTGGGTGCCCGAAACGAAGCAGATGGTCTACTTGGGGGGAGGCGCACTTGGAGTCTTCGATTTGAAGGACTGATCCACAAGGCAGTGGAGAAACATCAGGAGATGCAATCCTATGGTAGCCGGGGACCAACAATCGGTCCGTACGCCATTTGTTTCCTCAGAATCCTGGAGCCCATGTGCACCATTGGTTTGGAATCAGGGTTTGGGTCCTCCATATTCATCAACCCGGTTAAAGCGCCGGACATTCGCTTTTCGTCCTCACAATTCCTTAGACAACACCCATGGTGTGAGAGCATTTCGAGAAGGAGAGCGGACTTACCCCACCCTCGGCCGTACCAAGGCATTTGGGGCGTCTAAAAATAACGTTGGCCTTGTATCTAATCTAACTTTAAAATTAGCATGTAGGTAGTAAAAAAACTTACATTAAGAGTCCGTATCCGTAAAAAAGGTTTTCAAGTAATTTTACGATGGCTTGACGATTAAATCTCTTGATCTCCAACCATGTTTTGATATTCAGACAGTCAATTAGCTTTAAACGAGTACATGAACCAAGTTGGGTTTGCATGATTTAGAAACTAGTTCGTCTCGTATGTGAATCCTAACCAGTACATATTGGTAACCCAGAGACGCTGATTGATATAAACGATGACCATTCACATTAACACTGGGACACTTATTCTTTATATTGCCATGAATTCTCGATTTTAATATTACTCCACTTTTTACTGAGCAAACATAATCTAAAATTTCGAACAGTGCAGTTTTGCTACATATGATTTTCACTAGAAAAGCACTTTAATGTAAATTCTTATAAAAAATTGTTATATCGAAATATATGACTATAGTCATGCTTAAGTGAACTTCAGTAATTTATAGCTTAATAACGTACCCAAAAGTGACTTTACAGATCTAAGTTACGTGCGGAAAAAAGTACTTGAATTTGTGTTAGAATTAAACACCAAAGTGAGTTTTAGCTAATCCATACTTGTTAACGTTTGTAAACTATGTAACAAATTTGTGAGGATATACGTCACTAATTTGTATATAGAGTTTCATGGCTGTGAACTTCGTTACGATCTTTTATAAAGTAACTGGCTTATTTACGACCGCCCCTACTTTAGTCCCAGTAACGCTTAACTTGTAAACCCCACTCAAGTTTTTGGAGCTAGTAAATCTTACTATCCTTAGATAAAGTTCATCTTTAAACACGGAAACCAAGACGACCAGCGAAGGTTATATAAACTATTCCATAACATCGAATCACACTAGGGTTCTACAACGGCTTCGACAGAGAATGATGCCGAAGCCACTATGGATGCAGCACAAATGCCCGGAGCTTGCTCAATAAACGATCGGAACTAGGTGTACAGAATGACTCTACCAAGTTAGATGTAATCGCAGACGTAGAAACTTGGCTGAAGCAACGTTTAGTTAGTAAGGAACTTGGTTTTGAAAGTTTCACTTTAGTATGAGCCGACAGAATTCCGAAATGTAAATGAGAAGGAGTAACTCTATTTATTAGGAATATTATCCCATCTGCCATTATCGACAGTGTGTCTCATGATGTTGGAACATATGAATTAGTTGATTTCCGCTTGAAATGCAAAGGACAAGATCTGCTGATTGATTTGGTCTACCGCTTTTCAGTTTGTGAGGTAAATGAGGTCATGATAGGCAGTCTCAACCCTAGGAAAATTTGATGCACTCACTATAGACAAGAAAAATCTGAGAACCAAAGTGTCAGAAAATTCATTCGAGCAGAATTTAGTTAATGAGGATATCGCATGTGCCCTAGTGCAACATGTGGAAGAAGCGACTAGGTACGAACCGGACTCTGAATCATCCTTACTAGATCTTATATTGACCCATTATGAGGATGACGTCACGAACCACTATTACATGCCACCCCTAAGTAAAATGATCAAGCAGTTCTAACCTTTGACTTCCATACAGTTGTCAAAAACGGGCACGCGTCAGCTCAATTCAGACCCAACGTCTGGAAAGCAAATATACAAAATATTATACACAGCGTCGTCAGTAGATTGGACAATGGATCCAGAGTCCCCCAATTGAAACAGATTAGAGTGTATTTTAAAATTTATAGTTAAAAGTTACCGCACTCCACATGCCTTGGATTACATCAAGGGGTCCGAGAAGCTCTTCACTATGGCTTAGTAGGGAGGTTCGCACCCTTCCTCATAAGAGAAGAATGTGGGAAAGATTTAGGTTACTGGGTAGTGACGAGACAAAATCTCAATATCGAGAAGATCGAAATACTTGTGTCTCTACCATCCGTAATTCTACCATTATTAGCTCTATTCAATATCATATTTCAGGTTCAATATAGAATTCCCAGCATAAAGTATTTCAACAAGTTTCCATTTTTTATTTTTTGATCAATCCTGACGGTAAATATTGAGTAATCATTAATTAGATGCTAACAGTTCAGGAATCGACATATGGGTAATGTGCATTCTTTTCGATATATATTGCCAGCAACCACAATGTCTCTGATCGCGCTCTTTCCTAACTTGTACAGCGAAAGGTCGTGGAGTTTTCACAAACACACCTGGATATGTTTTGGAATTAAATGACGTAATGACCTGTTGAAAGAAACAAAAGACATAACTTTGTAGGGCCAGTGGAATGTCACTGAGCCCTAGCCAAATCATCCGGCAGTTGGATCACTGAATGTCGAACAGGTCATCGCTCCCTGCCAGGGTCATGTACAACCAACGCGCATAAGTTAATCGTGTACCATGAACTGGCCCATGCGGCAGTGGTCTCACTTTCGCTTGTATCTACTTTAACTAACATATTTCTGTAACGACGTCCCCTGTGTTGTACAGTCTTCAAAGCATCTATGGTACCTTGGTATGTCAATGGGGTAGTCCACGTAAGCTGCTGACCATGAGGTGTGACTTCGATGTTAGCTAGCTTGTGACACCATTCACGTCTAACTCGAGTAGGCCTGCAATCATTTTCGACATAGATCATCTAAGTCGGTGATCTACAACTTGTTGAAGTATCTAGATGCAGGTACAGGTAGCCCAGATATTCAAGCGGGCCACCTAGAAGGTTGTACAAAGAAAAAAATTGTTAAGGAACCTATAGAATGCCCTAACCGTTTGTACTCCTTTATAAACCAGAGTATTCAAGCATTATGGGGTGACCATATTGCTTTATCATTAGTGGAGGAGGACTATCTTAAATCTCAAGTATTCTGAAGCTGTATATACCTTAGAAACACCCTTCCTGTCAGTATATACAAGTCACCTCATGCACACTGGACAATGTGACCATTAGAGAAGCTGATCCTTTTTATCTGATAAATAAGCTTGGTAAAAGCAAATCCACAGGACCCAATGAAATTCATTCTATGTGAATGCCCTTCCTCATATTCTATTATCGTCGGTCTTGCTACATCCTGACGATGTCAAGATATGAAGAGCGATAAAAAGTAAATGTGGTAGCTTAGAGCTTTAAGATGACATGGAGAAGTTGTTTGAATTATCTCAAACTTGTTAGTTGCCGATTAATACTTCTAAGTGTATTTTGATGCATATTGGTCATCAAGGTTCAGATACATACATAGTGAATAACACTGAGCTACTTGTCGTTCAGATGCGCAATGACTTAATAATAATAATAATTTATTCTCAAACAACAGTTTGTTACATGAGGCATGCCAGTTTACAGGCAAGATCAAATTGTTACTAATGATACAATATCCATTGTAGTAAATTACTCAGCTGGGTTGATGATTTAAAAGATATGAATTTAGATGGTTTTAGTCAGTATCACAGTTGGCGCGCTTCATGAAAGTTGCGTTGCGAATATGCAACTGATGGTCAACGATAGGTCCATTGAAGGTGGGAGCTTCTAGAAACTGCAATCTTATGTCCCTTTGGAATATCTAAGACTTTAAGGATGGTGCAGGATGAAGTCACCCGTTCCATATCTCAAGGGGGCTGAAAGAGGGAGCAAGTAAAAGGAAGGACGAGAGGAAGAGTAGCCAATATTCATGAAGGAATGTTTAAGGTATGATTACTCAGTCTAATTCTCTTTTATTAAGGTATTCGTTAAGAAAGAGAATTTTAATAGGTTAAAGAAAATAAGTGTAAACAAGGTATTAGTGGACATACAACTGACAAATGGAGGCGATTCAGAAAGGAGCTGAGAGTATGGGATTATGTGTGGTTATAAAATATAGTGTGAAAAACACTATTGTGATATACAATTGACTATCTTCCCTTTTTTATCGAAGCTATTGGAGCCCATTTTTCATCTTTTTTTGTATTATCATTATTATTTTTTTCGGGTATCATAGGGTTTTGAGTAGGCTTCGTATATTATTGAATTGTCTAGTTTGCTTGTAATAGGATTTCTGGGTATGAAGTGAAACCAATTCAACGTTTGTAACACGATTTAATGAGGTATTTTGCATGATAAATCAGCATTAATACCTTAAGTTAGAAGTCATCGTTAGCCAAGATTTGAGAACTGCTGCACTCTGCCGTGCGATAGCTGTCAAAGGTTTAAAGGCCTTAGGGTCAATATGTAGAGCCTTTAGTCATGTCGACGCTAAAACGTTTTTGACTTTGTATACAGTATTTTTGTGTCCTAAACTTGAGTACTGCACATAAAAGGCTAGCTCTCGTTTGAAAGAGACAGCGAGCTTTTGGAAAAGGTTCAGAGAACCGCAACCAAAGTGATTCCCAGAATAGCGAAGCTCCTGTATCATGTTCAGCTGGCTAAACTAAACCTATGCAAATTGTCATATAGAATAATTGGAGGCAATTTGATTACGGTTTTCAAATTACTTAGTGACAAATTTGCATCTGATATGCTCTCATTTTTCTTGTTTTGAAAGACAGAGAACCTACGAGGACACTCATAGAAAGTTCAGAAGCCAAGAACAAATTACTTGTCAGCTGACCATCGACTTTCCCATCGAATCATCAACTAGCGGAATTCATTACTTCAACACCTGATTGAAGCTACATCCGTCAACACTTTTAAACGAAAGTTGGATCAACTGAGAGATCGTCATTTCCAGGACTAACACAGGTCATTAATCGTCCTGTTCTTTCCGAACTGAAACTGTTAAGATAGGCTATGAGTCAGTAAACTTTTGATGAGGGCCTTTTTAAAAAACTCTTTCTAATTAAGGTTCCACAAAAAGTGTAAGTGGTTCTTCTTTCACTCCCAAAACTGCTATAAATGAACTGGCTGTACCTGCTGATCGGCTTCTGAAGATCACTAGAACCTCCACCATCGACTTTTTTTATCACAGAGAAGTCTTAGTTAACACTAAACGAAGCTGTGATACTCACATTTATTTTACAAACTTTCATCGTGGTCGCTTGCGATCTGGAGCTTCTCAAAGAAGTACGCCATCTAAAACGTTTGTTTCCTTGTCGCGAGAAACAGATGACCAAAATTAGTTTTGGCACCACAACATCAATGATTAATTTTCTAGAGATTACAGGAAACTACAGTTTCCACTAATTCAAGGCTTCCTCCACAAAAAGCTTTTAAGAAAGTCTTTCACCGGCACGCATTAACGGTAGCTGTCTGGCATAAGTACGAATGTTTACTATCTGGTCGATACAGGGGGCACGCGAATACTAATGATTGTCCGCAAGCCACAGTCGTCGAATTGCTGATGGCAAATAGAAAACCGATCATTGCGCACGGTAAAAACATGTTAACATTAGCTTTCGTCTACCTAGACTCATTTACTAGATTTTTGTCGTCACAGGCGTTTCTATGCCGGTCAGTGACATAGATCTTCTACAACACTATAATATACCCGTCGATAAGTGCAAACGAAGATTTTTGGGAGGACATGCTAAATTGTCTGTCTGTGGGATTACACTTTCTGGTTGTAGGTTATGTCCGATCACTTTTGAACACAATAAACATTTAATAATGTCGGATCGGAATGGACCCCGTCTAGTTTCTCGATTATACGCTTGATGCTTAAAGTGAGTAATGAATGTAAATAAAGAAAAGACAAAGCAGAGATCATTATGGGTTACCAAGAACCAACCACAATCAAGCAGCTATTGACGTTCAACCGCCTGGTAAGTTTTTATCAACATTCCCCACTAGATTTGGAGTCTGTTACAGGACTCCTTGTTACGGGAGAACTGAAGACATTTGACTGATTAAAACCTTTATATTAAATATTATTAATTTTACTGTGTTTTTGGATGTATTTATTTTACTTCTGAACTTGTTTGTTTATATCATTATTTCGGACATTTTAGTTTTTCTTTGTCTCTGGTTTGGCATTTGGGGGTTTTTGCTCCGAGAACCTACAAAATTGAAGGTTTGTCTTGCAAATGTTATAATTATTGTTGTTAGAACGACATTTGGGTCGACTATTTGTAAATTGCGAACAAACTTTGATACCTAAATTAGAGTTTGGTTCTATTATTAGTTTGGGTTCGTGAATTGCAAATAGATCGATATACTGTACTTCAATAATGGGAACGAGCAAAAACTTGGACGTGACACTCTTAACAGAGAAGCCCTTTTTCAGCCCTCCCAAGCGATGCCACTAATAACGCATATGGATTGGGTTACTTTGTCCCGCTCCATTAGGTACTTCAGATATTCCAGAGGGATATAAGGTTACAGTTTATATTAGGTCTCAAATTTACGTGGATTTACTGTCAGTTGCACGTCGCGTCGCAACCTCCATAAAGCGCGCCAACTGTCATATTGACGAGACGGATCCTACTAATATTATTTGCATTCACACGTAAGAAGTATTATCCCCCATACTTTTATGATCGATGTGTCCTATAAAATATCAAGCTAACTGAGTAACCCACCACAGTGAAGACAGTATCTTCTGTAACAGTTAGATCTTGCCTGTAAACTGGTATGCCTCACGTAACAGACTGTTATATGAGAATAAATTTTTATTATCATCATTGTGTAAACACAAATTCAAAATCATCGACAATGCCACAAAGAAAGCATTCTTCTCAGTTATGGGAAGTATATCTAAATCGACTACGATAAAAAATATCTGTACTAAAGCACCCATTAATATAACCCGACTCTGCAGTCGGAGGAATCCTACAACAATACGCGAAAAACCTTACAGACACTTGGCATTCTTTTTGAGACAAATTTAAGGCACTGAATCAGGGTATAGTACCTCCAAAAGAAACTTCTTAAATGTGTGTCGTGCCGTAAGGCACTTTCAACACTTTGTGGAAGTTCGACAATTCACTCTGACCTTTATTGTCTGGCTGCGTTTTCAGTTTTTGTTGTGTCAGGGACGAAAAGCCCCACGAAATATTGTTTTTAAAAATCTTAACATATATACCTTTTTGAAAACTAATCGTAGTGTTTTTAACATAAAAAAATGAGTCTTTTCAAAAAATTGAAGAAGCTTTTTCGTGTGTAATTTTTTCCTCATCTCATGGAGTAGGTACGTTTTATGCTGACTTTCTGGTCTTTTGGCTTACTTCCGTAGGCACAAATGTATTTCGACATGCACTTATCTTTTCATTTTCATTTTGAAACATTTTGGAGTTATTTTGTACACTACAACTCCACAGAGTAGGAAAAGACGGTAGACGCTGCTGTATTATTTAACAATGGCATGCTCGTCGAGTCTAAACTCCTATTCTGTCACGTCTTATGGTCACCAATACCCCAGAAGGGTGTTTGAACAGTAGTGAGAAACAAACCCTTGAAATAAAGCAGCTTTGTGAGTCTTCGTCTTCAACGTTTACCTATTCATCATCACTGGGGGCACTCCAGCTAAAAGCACTCCATTGAGTATGAGGGCCAGGACGTAACTAGATATGGCGTGCAACGCACCCCTTGCAACAACTAAACAGATTAAGTCAAACAATCCACTACATATCAAATAACTCGCAAACATATCTGCGAACTTCATTTCTGACTCCTAGCTTGACTGGGTTTATGTTTTTCTGATTATGAGTGTGTTAAGGACAAAAGTGTTGTCAAGCACTCACTATACACAGAATCATTAATATCATCAGTTTGGGTAATGATTGATCAGGCCATGGTAAATGGATGAGGAACCTCTTGGCCCCCGGAATTGTATGCTGACACTACTAGCTTGGCCAAGCAGAGTGGTTATAACCAAGAGCAGATTATATTGTAAAATTGGGTCCCTAACGTTCACGCATCTCTGTTCAGGTTGACAACAGTTTTTTATTCGAACTTTTATTGTATTTTTCTTCGTTTTGCATACATAATTCTTGATGTGTTTTACTAAGAACGCGTTCATATTGTCTTCAAAGACAAACTAATTCCAACAATCACAGTGTAGTTTTACCTGGATTTTTGGAGAGTTTACTTCAAAATTCTTTTATCAGAAAAGAGAAGTAAACCTCTGATATAAATTTTCTACTGGCTATGTGAACATTTTTCAGGAGTACACATCTCTTCACGAGACCATTACAGAAATACTGCATATTGTATCGTAAATGTTTCGAAGCCTCACTGAATGAAGGGTCCACATGTAACAATAAACGTCACAAAACTTGTTTCGATCGCTTTGGTATATTCATTTGTGATCCCTCACATATAGCTGAGATTATTACTTGGGTCACTGCATTTACACAATGGGCAGGTTGAATTCAGCTCATGTTTAACATATACATTAGCATGTATAGGAATAAACCCGGTTGTGTTATCTTCCATCTAATGGAGATTAGATAATTTGGTAAATGGTTTTATTCACTTACGGGCTTTCTACATTCCACTCAAGATTTAGATACACTTAACTTAAAAAATAGTAAATGGCATCAGAAACCTATTAGACTTTGGATTGTGGAACTTAATAAAGCTTCCTTGATCACCATTACGATTGATAATAGATTGATTTTCTGTTTGGCACGGGTGAAATATTCAGTATCCTGACTAGCGAATTACAGGACATAACGAATAACCATGTTGTCGAGTTTTTATTTGACACTGACTTAACTAGTTAACTTATGTATTTTCCCAACCAGTGAATGGTCTTCTCCTATGCTAGTTGGAATATGGTTGTTGATAAACGTGCTACTGATGGTGGTCTAATTGAGCTGGATGGTAATGTTGTAACCTCTTATCTTACGTCAAAGTTACACCATCCGGTTTATATATGACGTAAATTATTCTCAATCGTGACACAGGTTTTGTGGCTTCTCTGGCAACCAAGTAGAACGAACAGAATGATAAAACGGAAATGCACTAGCAAGAATAGGCTCAAGGAACAGAGTGCAACCATTTATGAATGGGAGGATTTATGGAATGTTATTGATTATGAGCGTTGGTTGTTCTTGGCCTTGACACGGATTGTTAAGGTTTTTGACGTCCAGTGGTCTGCCTACAGTATGATTAAGGAAAGACTCACATTTCACCGGCCCTCCTTGTTATCCACATTCACTGTGTATTTCGATTCCACGTTTTATATACTAGAAATCTCTATGGCCAATGTTATAGTCCGACGAATGTGCGATGTTTTATATATTAATCACAGAGCATCCATGTAAGCAATAACCGAACCAAATAAGCGTTGGAATAAGGTAAAGCTTACAAACTTTTATTATTCAAGTAATTTGTTAAGGCTACCGCTAAGGGATGAACATTTATAAACTAATAATGATCAAAATTCACTCACGCAGATCAGTGTGGGAAATGCTCAGGCTTATTATAATACTAAAATATTGAAGACTCGTCACACTAGCTTTTGGCTTCCAACTGTTATGCGAGTTGGTGGAGACAGATCATTATCAACAAACAGATTTGGAGATGGAATAGCTAATCATATGTATACGTATTGAATGTCTTTCTCTATTCAGAAGACGATTCAACCTAGCGTTGCAAGTTAAGAAACCTCAGCCGAATACCAGTAGGTCATTGAAATAATGGTGCACATTCTGGAGATCCTTATTCCATTAAGTACATCCCATATCTACAGTACTATATTTTTCACTTGTGGGTTCTTTACAACACAAGAGTGTTTATTTTTCTAGACGTATGGACAGTAATACAAACCTCAATTTTCGATCGTATTGCATATTGGCTATGTGCCCAAAAGAATTATGGACTAGTCAAATGATCATTCCTATTTTCGTAATCTATATTATACTAGAACGATGGAAAATTAGTATTTAAACGTCAAAATATGATTTTAGGTAGTTACAATATTTTAACTTGATGTATTATAGGTTCATTAGTAATTGTATACTGAGCAATGTTATTTTACTTCAGATTTTGTTGACAAATTTTAGGAAGAAATTTAAAATGGAACGGATTTCCGTGTATTCAATTACTTGTTGATTACTTTCTTTTTACCTACTGAAGACTATATGGTGTGGCTAATAAGACGAAAAGATGGTGTTTCACCAATATTCCCTCTTCGTGGATGCTTTTGTTTGGACAATCGTTTGGGTTGCTTTATCTCAACCATAACTACAGCAGTAAAAATACATTTTGTTTTCGATAGCATGTCGTTAGATTAGTTCTGCTATTTCATGGGTATTTGTGGTGCTAGATTTGGTCACTTGGGCAATTCCAGATTTCGTTATTGATCCTCAGTTCCCAACATATTGGCGTATTAGATTTTGGAAAGGTTTGGTCTATTTTTATAATTATCTGTCACATTTTTAGGCTTCATATTGTGTGATATTTTCATGTTTTTTGCAAATTTGATTCTTTTGATAATGTCCGTAATTGTGATTGTTGCTATTTCTTGGCCAGCGAGATATGTAATCTAAAATTGTACTCTAGTAATGTCTTTAGAGACTTTATCATTTGAAATCATATCTCCGAGCCTGGTGCATAATCATGGTTCTTTACCAGATCGCTAATCTAGGAGTTGGCGTTTATACGTACTCTTGGTATGGACTAGCTGCATGGGTATGTACATCTATACATATATTTAGACGAACTTTCAGCGTGCACCGTACTTGATCTTCAGTGTGATGTATTTTATTGTGTGCTACGTTCTCTATGTGAGTTGAGGTTCGTTTCATCTTCTGCGTTATGTCAAATTGTCCTGTTGGTCGTTGTCAAAGCTTCGTTGTCCAATCAGTGTACTAAGACTTATTTTCATTATATTATAATATGCTATCGTTAATTTTTTTTTACAGCTATGGTGTTGGATAGTTTGCTGGTCGTATAAGGTAGAGATTGATATCGCTCTTGAAACCGAGGATGATAAAATGGCGGTTTACATTTATTCGCAAGTAGATGAAAACAGTCTGAGAACTGGAGTCTCTTCTTTTTACAATTAGAATGCACTTCTTTCAAAGACTGAAAACTAATTGTGTTTCTTGTTTTAGGTCGGGTTTTTGATAGTTGGATATTCATACTATTCAGAAATCAAGCTGGCACTAGTTGGCGAAGGTGATCCAGAAGTTCTACAGGAAATTAACTTCCTCAGTGGAGCTGCGAGTACAATGTCACCTCATATCTATACCTTCCCACAGAACCAAAAAATATAAGTTTTAATGTTTTGATACTAGTGTCACTGAATTCATAATGTGTTGACTTCTGTCATTATAATGGTCCCAGATAAAATTATTTGCAAGTGATCAAGTGTCAAAGTCTTTTTTATGAAATTTTTTTGCTGATTTGTACGTCAACACATTTTTACTTGTTGTATAATTTTAACCAAACCTTGTCTTTTTTAACGCATTATTCTTTTGTAAAAGAAACTCTATCCTTAGGATTTATATTTGACATTTTCAATAATTTACTTGTTGATAAGTGTGTATATATTTGTTCATTACCAATTCAGATATCTGTGCAGTTTTTATATATGTAGTTTGACATTATTTGCAGGTTATGATGATCTTTATGCAACAAAATATCAAGTATTCCTCAATTTACTGCATTGATAAATTTTAATTGCTGAACATATCACTGATAAAGAATAAAAGTATATAAGCTTGATTGGGACAATTCTATTGAATGTGGATTTGAACGAGGTCGATATCACTAAGGTGACTAGTAAGGAGTTAAAACTCACGTTTATCATCGACAGATGGTCGCCAAATCTGGTGTCATTGTTTGATCGTGCGCCGTGAGCTAGTTTTAATAAAGCCATATGGGATTTTAAAGACAGTTTTAGGTTTACGCTTTTATGGCATAAACCTACCTTGACTTAATTTCACCTCCAGTGCCGTCGGACATTCTGATTTTATAACGCATAGCTTGCAATCAGAAAGCTTGTTTGAGGTTCAAAAACTTGCGTCACAAGCAGAATATCTATCGTTTGAAGAACTAGTATACTCTGCGGTCAGTTGGTTTGTATTGTTGGCTGTAAATTGTAGTCTAAGGACTTTAAAGACACTCTTTGGTTGCCGTTATTCAAGTTTGAATGTCCCTCAAGGATTTCTGACGTATTTTTGACTAATCGAGTGGCTAGAGGTTAGGTTTGATAAAGCGTGCCAAGTAAAAAAGGGTAATCAGTTAATAAGGCCTTGAATGTTCATCGATTGGATTGCTGGAACGTATCTAATATATTAACAACCATTGTCTACTTCGTTGTTGTATGATGGCTAGTGTAGAAGTAAGCCGGAAGAAAGCTTGATTTGATGGGTCCAAACTTAGTATCATGTATGTATTTAACTGGAACAAAATAAAAATATGATGATATATTTATGGTGTGAACTTGAATGTAATTGGAGCGAGTTAACCGTTTTATTCCTAAGGACGTAACTACAATTTAATTTCTCTGGATGAACTATTTTTGTGATCTGTGAGCCATCACGTGCAATGGTGTGGTGTGCGAGAACGTGATTTTTTGGAGTGCGTGCGACATACAATCTTTATTTTTCTTCTCAATCTTCTGAAAAATGTGATCAAACATTAACCATATTAGTAATATCTGCTGTTTGCAGGCAGTTAGTATCATGATATTACATATCTATGGTTAGTCGCGAAATTATTAAAACCCAATTAATGTGAAGGGCGCAGTGTTCAAATATCATTTTCATTTATTTTGGGTGCCAGATTAATCGTTATTAATAGTCTTCATGTTCTTACCTGCTCCATTTAATTCATGATTTCTAGTAGCGAGCAACAAGTTAGCTAAGAATACCGTCGATCAAAATACACATGTATGCCGTAAGTTGTCACGGTTTCTCATGTGGATAGCATCCAATATTACATGACCAAGCAATGATTCTGTTCGCCTTGCTCAATAAGTATAGTATGAATCCTGTTGGTTCACAGGACGTTTGTATACTGAATTGCCATTCATAATGAGTATTGAGCTATTCTTAGTATAAAGGCACAGCATAAACTCCTTGTTTCGTTTGATAACTACAAAAGTATTATTGTAGTGATAAATCTGTGTGTGCTAACCAATAGCATGAAAACACTCGATTATGGTGGACTTCATATTTATTTTTGGTTTGCGAGTTTTATTACTTAATTGGATATGAGTAGCAAGCAATGTATCCTAAGGTTAAACAAGTGTAAGATTGTTACGCTATTAGTTAGTTTTGTTATGTAGTTTAATTGTTTCTTACCTTTATTAATCTATATTCTGTCTAATGAAATTAAGGAACCTGATAGATCCAGAATGATTATCATAACTTTTTGAAATTCCCAACTTGAAATATTTTTGATCATCACCAAAAGTTTAAATTAATATTATGTGGATAAAACACTTAAATTGTTTTGACAAGTATTGACATAATGAGGTGACGTATTTGATTGCTTAACTTTTACAGATAGCGGAACAGTTCAATTGGCTGGATTTGGCTGGTGTGAAATATTATTAACCCGTGTTAATAGTAAAGGGATAAATAAAAACTATTCATTCTTGTTTTGTGGCCCTTAATCTAACTCCATTTTGATCATTTCTGATTGCTACTGAAATATACATGTCCCCAATTTTCGTGTATAGTTATCAACTTAATCCGCGTTAGTGAATAACGGAATTGAATATCTTAAATACGCGAATGGATTTTGAATACATATATTTTGTACACTCATTGATCTGGACAGACAATCAGAGGAACAAAGCGAAGAGAAGAGAATGGAGCGAAATGACACGCAGTGGAGAAGGTGTGTGAGCCAACTTTATTTGGTCAAGCGTTAATCAATACTTATAGCACACAAAAATAAGCAACAGACATATGATGAGTAGGATAAGATATACACACATACATTCATATAAAAAGTCAGGGTTGATAAGTGAATGATTAACAAGGTCGAAACGTGACTTAAGAAGAATGGACATACTGGCCTATCCAGAAGCTAGAAAAAGGTATATGAGATTAACATAGTAACCAACATTGCAACTGTAAGGAGAAACGGATGGTTGCTAGTGGTGGAATCCGGTATGCACGTTTCGTCCTGTTCGGTACATCCATCTGGTGTGTCCTAAGTAAGACGAAACGCACGTTTTTGGTTCCACTGATAACCACCATCATCTCCACTCACTATTCTTGTTTGCTTATAATACTTGTGACTTAGGGCAATATCAAGGCAATCCGCACAGGACGCACATATTCCAATAAGTGACTGATCAATTTCAGTCCTAAAAATCAGTGTGAAGATTCAAATAACCAATACAAAAATGAATTGTTCGTTATTTTGATAGTCTGCCATCTTAACTTGAAGAAGCTTGGACCATGTATTCAGATAGTCGTATGCATATTTTCACTAGACTCATGGTATCACTAAGTTAGGATAGCCTTTTAGCTCAGAGTTTAAAATTTTCAATTTCGAGTATGTAGAGCTTAATGAAGAAGTTATCAAGAAGGATCATTAACTCTAGTGCCCTTTTTTTCAAATGTAACCTGTTACAAATAAAACAGTGAGTCTGTAGCAATGGCTGTCACGGATTAATATGACCTATTTTGTTCGGCCACTAAATGTGTCATTCTGTTCCGGTCAGCTGTTCGGTGACCTGCCTATGTATCTCTATCGTTTGTGACGTTGTTAAGTGTATTAATGTATTTTGTATGATTTGAACTAGTATGTCTGATATCTATACTCTGATTGCCTTTAGTAGAGTATAGAATGTTCCCCTCATGTAAATATTGGTCCACTCTTTATTCGCTTATGTCGGCTGAAGTGTTAATTTCTCACTATGTATTCTGGCTACACATGCCTGAAATATTTGTATCGAAAATTACCATATTCAGGTTTTTCTTATAATTTTGTATGATCAACCAAAAGAATATGTTCGGAGTTAAATAGGATGTGTATTTCGGTAGCATCATTTATCATTTTCATTAGTTATGGAATCAGATTGAGGCTTACTAAAAGTCTACTACTGTCGTATCAATTTCTATAGCTAGTAAGTTTTATTATTCTATGAAACGGTGGGTTTAAGAAACTATCATTGCATATTAAGTAATTTACCAATTGTTAATTAATAACTGTTCATTTATTCAACAAGATTTATTTTTGATATAATGAGATATTATATTATTTAACATTTAAGATTTAAATAATCGTATTGTAAGCTACATGATGATCTCTTCTTGGAACTTAAAACATTTTGGGAAATTATATCTATAATTTGATTAAGAAAGTACTCAACACTAGACTGTCTATTATCATTCTATGCCATCTTTTGATCAATACCATTTTCTTTCATCTTTATGATAGACAATTCGTTCATACTTCTAGAGATCTAAATACTTTTACCTTCTAGAATATTTTACTTTCTTGTTTTCTACCATCAATGATGTTATCATTTAAGAATTGTCAAAATGTACCAGTACATTTCGATAGGAAACAATTCAGATATCAGTTAAATTGATTTAGATTAAATACAGCTTTAATGTTTATATTACTTATATTCTTTGAAAATTGTTTTAATGAAGAAACATAATTCCTGTTGGGGACGATATATCCCCAAAACTCATATTTTTAATTTTATCATATCGATTAACTTATCGATTAAATGTGCAAATAGCAGTCAATTGGTGAACTCATTGATTAATGTTTAAAAATTTCCCATGACAATATCGATTATATATATAATTGTATATATACGTTTTAAATTGTGTTTGCGGGCTCGCTCGTTTTCTGGCTGTTTGCAGAATATATTTTCCATATCAAGCTTGGACTTCTCCTTCTAGATAGCGGGGCTGAAACGCATCAATAGCTAGATTACTGGTCTTTGGTCACCGAGCCTTGTTCTCGTTCGCAGATTAAGTAAACTCGTGAAGCTTCAAACTTAATATTTCTAATGGTTCACTAATCAATTTTATGTGAAGGTTGTACTAACAGAAATAATTAACTGATTGAAATCATGAGTCAATTGAAGCTAGACTACCATGGAAAACCTGGAAGCACTGGACGGCCGTTTCATCATAGTATGGGACTCCTCGGCAACTTCAACTGACTCATGATTTCAACCAGTGAAATTTCTAAAATCTCTACAAAACCCCTTCTGATAAAAATAATTAAACCGTTTTTTTTATTAAAAAAAGAAATGAGAGGAATGAATCAGGTCATAAGATTTTCATTACATTCAGATTAGTTTATTCAAAATGAATGATTGCCTATCTCAAGAAAAAAATAATATTGAAGACCCGCTCTACTTTGAGATAGTTCATATCATGGACTCATTGAAACTAGCTAATCATTAGAAACCAGTATATATTAGATAGCTTCTTTGCCCTAGTTTGAGAGAATTTAATAGTTAGCAACCATAGCCCAGACAGGGATTGAACCTAGAATCTTTAAGTTTCGTAGTAATCAAAGTTAAAGTTGGATGACTTATATATCGAACTCCAGTCAATTTAAGAGATAGAGTAGTGATGTTTTATCATTATCGATAATATTTTGATCAGTCTGAACAGTGTTGAAGTCCATTAATCAGTATGTTACGCTAGAACATTAAGAATTTACTCTTAAGTTAGTCAAATATGATAACTTGATTACCGTTTATTTTATAACTAAAAACAGGGACTGATCTTAGTTAAATGAGCACTAAGGAGCAGAAAGAACTAGATGACTGTTTTTCTTTATTATGGGGCTTTTCAACCGGGTATCGAGCTCATGAACTTTAGGTCACACAGCGATGATTTAACCATTGTAATACCATCACATTTGCTGAGCATTTTTGTGGCCATATGAACTCAGTAGTTTGATGTAAAAGGTACCTGATTCGAATCCCTGTATAATTACCTATACTGAGATACGGTGAATGCAAGCAGTCGACAAGTCCAAAATAGAACAAAACACGCCTCGTCGACTCCTTTTTTAGTCACATTCTCATTAGACTGATACTATTTCACTTCAGTGTTACATTTTAAACGTTTACTTTTTCCGTTACTTATCAAATGACCATGTTTTTGAAAGGTGCTTTTACTTCACCGAATCTATGAGTGACAATGATCCATAAATTCTTCTACGACAACGTTTAAGAAGTTACATTACTGTAGCTTTTCTTCTCTCACTTAACCGATGTTTTTGTAATATTCATCAATTTATAAAGATATTGTATTGCCTGACTAGATTCCAGCTTATAAAATTAGAATTTCCCATGAAATGTGAACATTCATCGTCAAATGATAAACCGGTTTATTATCATTTAGCAAAGCAATGATCATTAAAAGACGATGAGAATTTATCTTATACGAATTAACTACTTATAAGTAGTCCCGTAAATGATTAATAAATATTTCATAACTCGAACTTGATTGTCACTACATACTGATTAAATTGAGATAATCCTTGGGATTTGAAAGGTAACTGTTTCATTTTAACTTAACCATCGCACTTAATATCAAACACAACGCATAACGTTTTCAACTGAATTTGTTTAAGTTATCATTCATGTATAGTTATACTTTATGAAAAAGCTTTTAGTCTTTTCATACATGAATGACCTTGAGATTAATAACAAGTGAATAACTAAAAGTGGTGTTAAATGAAAATTGAGGCAGTCCGCACAGAATGCACATAAGGTAACAAGAGACTGATTAATTCCAGTTCTAAATAACAATGGGATGATACAAGTAAAACAAGATCAAGTGAATTTGTATCTGGTGTCATTTAAGAGGTAACTACAAGATTAATTATTTTTTTTCTTTTATGATTCAATGAAAACTAGAATACATAAACATTGAATATTAAATCCACTTCTTGAAATGATTCATTTCATAATAAATAACACTTTAAATAGAGCAGTGGGTTTTGGTTAAAGTTAGTATTGTTGATACATAGTTTAGTCAACCATATAAATATCATATATGATGTCTTTCTATGAGTTATTAACATCTACCCAACCGGATGAAAAATCTCTTTACAGAACAACTTCAACTCGGAAACCAGTAATACGAGTATTTTAACTTTATGTGTCATTACTGATGATGATAAATGAGATGGCTTTTAATGTTTTTGATAACGATCACTAACTGATTGATGTTAGACCATCATTGAAAACCTGGAAGCATTGGACGGCCAGTTCGCCTTATTGTGAGACTCCTCAGCAGTGCGCATCCACGATCTCGCTCGCGGGATTCGAACCCAGGACCTCCGGTGTCGTGCACGGACGCTTAACCTCTAAGGCTCTAAACCGGCACCCAACGGTGTTAATGTTTAACTTTAACCAATTCATGACATTGCGCCACCATCCACCATTGTACTGAGATAGATACATATCTCTACCCGACACGGATTAGTTACACTGGTCAGGGCTTCTGATTAGAACTCCGAGAATGGTGGTCTAACATCAATCGGCTCATGGTCTCAATCAAAAACTTAATAATCTCCACAACCCCATAATGGTTTTTAATGATTGGTTTCTGTATGTTTGTGATGTTCATCGAGATTCGTTAGTGGTTTTGTCGAACTACTGAACAGTAAACTCTAAAAAAGTGGGAAATTGAAATTACTAGTGGAAAAACTATTAATAAGATGATGATAATAAGTGGTATTGAATAAAGGAGCTATCTTTTTTTACTACGAAAAGAGTAAGAGAATGATTGAATAGAAACGCTGAAATTTTCTTAATAGTTAACATATAATTAAGTTTCATTAGCTTCTGTCGAAATCGCCAAACAAGTACTTGGTGAATAGTTAACTTGAGAGTCTGACTTAAGCTTGACAGATGTTTAAAAGCATTAGAAACTTAATAAAGATTTCCTTCTGACTTAAAACTCTTCCACAGTTCTCATATTAATGACTTAAAGAGTGATAAGGATGAGAATATTGAGGCCTAACTTCAGGCATGTTACTTTCAAATTATTAAGTTAATACTCAATGGTACTCAGTTTTAATTTCAACTTAAGCCAATGATATAGACTGATACAACCGTGTTCTAATATCCATGAACGAATGATCGTGGTATCTTGACACGGTAATGTGATATGCTTATGGTTAGCGGCTAACGTGGAACTCGTTGTTTCCTCCCAGTCTCCAATCTCAATACAAAGAAATTTATCCTAGAAATATCGCCTTAAACTTATATAATTATATAAATCAATCAATGGACCACAACGAGCCATGAATAAGAAATCACAGCAAAAGTTAAAATGACAGGCATAAAATTAATTTAAAATAACTTAAGAACAGAAAAAGATGTGACAACAGATAGTAAGTCAAGTGGTGTCTTACAGTTAAGAAAATATAACAATTTCATAAACCAAGTGTTTACTAAATACATGATAAAAATCTAGATGTCAATCTTGTAAAAATAGCTTTCAAAGGTCGTCACCTGAATCTGATCAAATCGTCCATCAAACTGGACTGTTGAATAGTCCACCAAACCTCGTCATGACCAAGCATGAACAATACGGATTAAATAGTTGTACACCATAGGACATTCATACAGCATTATCATTTCTTTTAGCATTCACAATCTTTTACCTTTAATAAACTACGCTCTTTCGATAAGATTCTGTTCGTTTTAGGAGGTCGTTAAGAAAGTCTCAATACATAGTTATCACGATAAGGTGTGTTATGTTCGGTATGCGTCACAAGATGTGACTCCGATACACTCCAAGAGGTTACACCATTCCCACTCAGCTTAGGCAGACTCACCACCAACACTGGTGATCTACACTATCTTCACAACGAACAATCTCTACAAAATCTTACACGTAGATGTCAACAGTTTCTATGTTACTTGGTGTCAGATAATTGAAAAGTTTTGATGCTAGACGAAGGAAACAATTATAAATTCCCAATATAAGTTTTTCAAGATTGTATAGTAGACCGAACCGAATCAAATATAAACAAAATTTTGAAGAATACACTGACGAAGATATTCGTGAAAAAAATATATTATCGTCTGTTCTAAAACTTATAAGGGCAAGACTATAATTTATGGACGAACCAAACTTTTATAAGATAACAGGTGTCGGATTTTGGCGCGAAATTCACTCATCTATTTGGTTGAATAGAGTTTTGGAATTGTAACTAATGTCCATTCGTGATGTAAACCTGAAGTCTAATTCCTAACCTTAATCATTAGTTGTAAATTATAATTCTAATTCCTCACACAGGTTTATAACCCTCATTTTGTTCTGGTTATTAAGTGGACACTCTAAAGGTCAGTCTAGCGTTGCTCAAAAGTCGTCCATAAATTATAGTCTCATCCATATAAGAAATCGCTTCATCTCGTCATAATGAGAAGGGCACTATACTCATGGAATTTAGAATTAATATAAGAGATTTGTAGTTTTGTAAAATGATTTTACTGAAAACAATGTCATCTGAATAGAACAATCAACTTATATAGCTTTCATCCCTATTATAGACTTTTGCAAACAATTCAACTACCCCCCCCCAAAAAAAAGTTATCTCTAATGTTTCTACATAACAAACGTATATAATAATTCAAAATTCATAAACATTACTGATGTTTATCATAATTTACTTTATCCGACAAAACAAACAATCAAACAAACAATTAAAACAAAATAAAGACACAAATAACTTTTATCAGAATTGAAAATCAAATTATCCTATTCCCTTTTGTAGATGATGTTTACTGACGAAAAAAGAAAGAAATATCTGTATTATCCATTGTGAAATATTCATTTAAAAATATATGTATATAATTGTGTACATATATGAATGTACTGTCCTGTTTACATTGTAGTATGCATAGTGTTAGTTGTATCTTATTCCGATTAAAGTCATGACTGTTGTTGTTGTTGTTGTTGTCGCTGTTGCTGTTGTCGTTGTTGTTGTTGTAGCATTCATTTATAGTATCGTTTAATAATTTGACAATAATATTCTGATTATCATGATTTACTAATAGCATTAACGGTGGTATTAACAATATACTTTATGTAATCTGATTTATGTAATTCATTCCGGTAAGAGTATATAATATAAGGACAAACTATGAAATGACTGTGATAAATTTAGACATGTTGATAGCCAATTAGAAAGCAGTTATTGTTAATAAGTAGTATATAGAAACAAAACAAAAGAATGATAAAGATTCTATATAATTGATGAATTTATTGAAGTCTTTTACAATTTTTTTTTCTAAATTTAACTAGGAAAATCATCTACTTATAAATATATTCATATGATCATATAGTATCTGTTTTAGTGAGGTTTTCTAAAGATGCAAATAGGTTTTAGTTATTACACGAACTGGTGACTGATTTTTTTGTTTTTTTCTATTTATGTAGTAGCATCGTAATATTTGATAAGTTAAACATTTCAACTGGCGGCCTGCTCGAACATCTGGGCTACCTATTCCTACAAGTTACCTGTTTCTATAATTGTTTTAACATATCGTTATGTTTACTAATCGTTCAACTGATGTAAAGTTTATTACCTTTCGCTGTACATATTACAAAAAATACAATAAGACATTACAGTGGTTTGGAATATGAGTTGAGAAGGATGAATATTACTCAAATGTCGATTCCTGAACTGATAACATCTAACTGGCAATCACTCAATATTTATCTTTAATACAGATCAAGAAATAAATAAAGGAAACATGTTCAGATACTTTGCGCTGAGAATTCTGTATTGTATCAAAACTTTACAATTGAATAAAGCTGTCAATAGCACTACTACTACTACTACTATCACTACTACTCCTTCTCCTCCTCTTGCTACCACTACTAGTACTACTTACTTACTTACGCCTGTTACTCCTAATGGAGCATAGGCCGCCGACCAGCATTCTACAACCCACTCTGTCCTGGGACTTCTTTTCTAGTTCCGTCCAATTCTTGTTCATTTTTTTCATGTCTATTTCCATTTCCCGGCGTAATGTGTTCTTTGGTCTTCCTCTTTTCCTTTGCTTTTCAGGATTCCATGTGAGGGCTTGTCTTGTGACGCAGTTGGGTGCTTTCCTCAATGTGTGTTCTATCCACTTCCAGCACTTCTTTCTGATTTCTTCCTCCGTTGGGATCTGATTTGTTCTCTCCCACAGTACGTTGTTGATAATATTGTCCGGCCAACCGATCTGAAGTATTTTTCGTGGACGACTGTTAATAAACACCTGTATTTTCTGGATGATGGCTTTCGTAGTTCTCCAGGTTTCCGCCCCATACAGTAGAACTGTCTTGACATTTGTATTGAAAGTTCTGAATTTGGTGTGGGTTGACAGTTGCTTTGAGTTCCAGATGTTCCTCAGTTGTAAATATGCTGCTCTTGCTTTGCCGATCCTCGCCTTCACACCTGCATTAGATCCACCCTGTTCATCTATGATGCTGCCCAAATATGTAAAGGTTTTTACATCTTCCAAATCGTCTCCGTCAATTGTGATTGGATTGGTGCATGCTGTGTTGTATCGGAGAATCCTGCTTTTCCCTTTGTGTATATTGAGACCTACTGCTGCTGAGGCTGCTGCCACACTGTTCGTCTTCTCCTTCATTTGTTGTTGCGTTTGGGATAGAAGGGCCATATTATCTGCGAAGTCTAGATCGTCCAACTGCATCCTAGATGTCCATTGTATCCCGTGCTTCCCTCCAGATGTTGACGTCTTCATGATCCAGTCGATCACCATGAGAAAGAGAAAGAGTGAGCAACCTTGCCTAACACCGGTCTTCACTTCGAACGACTTTGTCAACTGTCCTCCATGCACGATTTTGCAGTTTAATCCATCATATGAACTCTGTATGATATTGACTATCTTCTGAGGCACGCCGCAGTGTCGAAGAAGTTTCCATAGTGTTGTTCTGTCCACGCTATCAAATGCCTTTTCGTAGTCAATGAAGTTGATGTAGAGTGATGAATTCCATTCAATTGATTGTTCCACAATGATCCGTAGAGTTGTGATTTGGTCTGTACATGATCTATCCTTATGGAATCCTGCCTGTTGGTCACGAAGTTGGGCGTCTACGCAGTCCTTCATCCTGTTTAACAATACCCCGTTGAAGACTTTTCCCGGTATTGAGAGAAGAGTGATGCCCCTGTAGTTATTGCACTTGCCGAGATCGCCTTTCTTCGGTATTTTGATCAGAAGTCCTTCTTTCCAGTCTGTTGGTACTTGTTCCTCATCCCAAATCTTATTGAAGAGAATGTGGAGTATCTTTGCAGTTGCCACTACGTCTGCTTTTAGTGCCTCTGCTGGAATGTTGTCTGGTCCTGCTGCTTTGCCACTCTTGATTTGTCTGATGGCTATGCTGATTTCTTCAATTGTTGGTGGGCCAACATTGACTGGGTGATCCGTGGGTGCTGCCTCGATATTGGATGGGTTCAGTGGGGTTGGTGGATTCAAGAGTTCTTTGAAGTGTTCTACCCACCTGTTTTGTTGCTCTTCAATGTTGGTGATTACGTCGCCTTCCCTGCTTTTCACTGGTCGTTCTGGTTTGCGGCGATTTCCAGAGAGTTTCTTTGTCGTGTCATACAGTTGTCTCATGTTTCCTTCTCTTCCAGCCATTTCCGCCGTCGTTGCTAAATCTTCCACATATTTACGTTTGTCGGTTCTGATGCTCCTCTTCACTTGTCTGTTTACTTCTGTGTATTCAGCTTGTGCCTTGGCTTTTTCTGCTCTTGTTCGGCTGGTATTGATCGCTGCCTTCTTGTTCCTCCTTTCTTGAATCTTATCCAGTGTATCAACAATGATCCATTCCTTGTGATGGTGCTTCTTGTGACCCAGGACCTCATGACATGTCGAAGTGATTGCCTCTTTGACCCCCTTCCAGTTGCTCTCCACAGCAGTTACTTCTCCATTGAGTAGATCATGGAAGGCCTGGAACTTGTTGCTGAGGACTATCTTGAATTTGTTGAGTTTGTTAGTATCCTGAAGAAAGGCCGTGTTGAACTTTTGTGATATTGTCCGCCCAATTGTCCAGTGCTTCTCACGTTTCTGTTTCATCTTGGCGACCAGCAAGTGATGATCTGATGCTATATCAGCTTCTCTCCTGGTTCTCACGTCCTCTATAGTCCTCCTGAACGTTTTGTTGATGCAAATATGGTCGATTTGGTTTTGCGTGGTGTGGTCCGTTGAAGTCCATGTGGTTTTGTGTATGCGTTTATGTGGGAATATGGTGCCGCCTATGACCAGTTTATTGAAGGCACATAGGTTTGCAAATCTCTCACCATTTTCGTTTCCTTCTCCCAGTCCGTCTCGTCCCATGATGTCTTCATATCCAGTGCAGTCCGTACCAACCTTGGCGTTGAAATCTCCCGTCAGAATGGTCAGGTCCTTTGTTGGGCACTTCTCGACGATTGACTGCAGCCTATCGTAGAATTGATCTTTAGTGTCTTCATTGTAGTCGTTGGTAGGCACATAGCATTGGATGATGTTCATTGAAATATCCTCTTTTTTTGTTTTGAACGAGGCTTTGGTGATCCTTAGTCCATTAGACTCTCATCCTTTAGGTGCATTTTGTGCTTGTTTGGACAGCATCAATGCAACTCCTTGTGTATGTGGGACATTTTCTTCTTCATGGCCGGAGTATAACAGAAGCTAGTCGTTGTTGTCCAACTTGTGTTCAATGTGTTTCACTGATCCCAAGCACATCTAGGTTGTACCTCTTCATTTCTGCAGCAATTTGGAAGGCTCTCCCGGTGTCCCACATTGTACGAACATTCCATGTGCCTAAATAAATGGTCGCTCTGGTTGTCAGAAGGGGCATCGGCCTCGTAACTTCCGAAGGGATTCGGCTTTCATCATGAGGCGTCATAGTTCTTATAAATGAAGACCTTCTGACTCCTGGGGCAGAGTTTAAAAGGTTTGAATAATTTTTTCTGGTTAGCGTTTTTTTAGCGAGTTAGTTTTCTACGGGATGGGGACGCTAACCCCATGCCCAACCCTCCTCCTTTATCCGGGCTTGGGACCGGCAGTAGCCCCCAGAGGGACTTCAAGAGGAGTTACTACTACTACTACTACTACTACTACTACTACTACTACTACTACTACTAATAATAATAATAATAATAATAATAATAATAATAATGAAGACCACTATTATTTTCACTCTATGAGAATAAAAAAAGATTGAATGTATTGTGATTTTAAACGTTTTGAACATTATAAAAAGGTATTTCTGCCACACATTAAATGTGATATAAGATAATAATGTTGAATTTTTGAGTTTTTCGAAAAAAAACCAACTAAAAATACACTTACTTGATTATGATTAGTTCGTTCCTGTACTATATTTTTACTACCAGTGACAAGTATTACACATAGTTTAGTTTATTCAGAATGCAAAACTTCATGAGTATAAGTGTAATGCGAAAAAAGCCAGTGTATTTAGACATTATAGTGTCAAATCTCCTTTACTGTCCTTGGATAGGGTCATATAAGGATCCTTGAATGTCGGAATAATAAAATCCTCTGCAGTTCATCATAAAGTTTCGAGTCAATAGAGAAAAACGAGTGAGTTCAATTCGAAAAAGATAACAATAAGAAGAATTGACTAAACAATGACTAACATGAAGAACATTTGAAAGGGTTTGATGAAAACCGACTTTATTTTCCATTTGAATTCACCACAGTTTGGTTTCATTTTTGTGTGTCTGTGAAATCAATCAACACTAGGTGGTGTTTTCTATCTTAAACTAGACTCTTGAAGGTTTTACATTTAAGATACCATCCGGAATCTAGTTTAGCACATTTAGGTATTATGGCGAGCAATTAGCCACCAGACTGAACAGTCGGCATCTACTGATCTATATTTGTTAGTTCAGTTAATTTGTGATAGTCGTCATCCGTTGCCATTTTTTGTGGTTAAATTCAACTTAGATCGTCAAGTAAAAAAGAATACAACTTACAAACATGAAGCATAGTAAAGTCAGTTATGAATGTGTCTGTTGTTGTAGAAACTTGTAAAATTTATCAAAATTAATTATTTAAAATCTGATCTTGTTTGATATACAGAGTTTTACATGCGCTTAATTCAACACGAATTAAATGAAATTTGAAAAAAAAATTTCAGTAGTGAACTGAAAAATTTGATTTTTTTGGATTCTAAGCCTTATAGTAAAAGAAAAGTATAGTGAGAAATCCCATTCGAATAACTTTATATATGTTGCAGCGATAACTAATGTACGCTGTGATACGATGTAAATCAGATATACTTGCTTCTAGCCTCTCAGGCATTCAACTATACCAATCTGTTAAAAGGATTTGTTGGATGACATTAATGAAAATAAAATTTACGTTTAAGCTTATTCAATTATGTTCATTTTGTATTGTTTGTTTGAATCTTCCCATTGATGTTTAGGATTGTAATTGATAAATCTCTTATATATGTAGTAGGACTGATTAGTTTCAGTCCTCAATAACAATCGGAAGATTCAAACAAACAATAGAAAATGAATTTAAACCTCACCCCATCGCACAAGCTAGTGTCTACCAGGACTCAATAGATAAATGGGTAACGTGATGGCGTTTGAGGCGAACGGTAATGAGTTCGAGTCTTGGAGTGAGCATCAACACGGGTGCAGGTACATCCAGCTGACAAGTCCTAAATAGGACGAAGAGGGCGTCCTGGATTCCACCGTTAGCTACCATTCGTCTTTGCTTATAATTCAACTATGTTTCATATCAGTAATTAATAATTACAGGGTGTAATGAACTGAATAGTTTTTTACGGAATACAAAGCCATTTTGACATGATCATTACAAAGAATATGCATTGAAAATCTAATAACTAAATACAACTGACAGACACTGAAAGTTAATGAATAAGTCACAAAAATGTGTTGAGATCGACTAATCGAAAATCGCATTATGTTGATATGTAAAACTAAGATTGATTTTCTTTCCCATACATTGTATTAGGTGATAAAGGATCACCTACATATTTATATGATTCATGAAACCGAATTATAACATAAAATAATAATAATCAAGTTTAGAAACTTTTATAGCTAAATCATGAACTGCACGTAGCTAGACCACCATTAAAATCTAGGTACCACTGAAAATCTGTTTCTTATGGAAGATCCTGAGTTCTGACTTTATTAGCACGGTCATGGATGTAGATTTCTAAAAAGTTCCTTACTAAGATAAATCAAATGTTTTAGTGTTTCCAGGTTTGAAGTGATTTAATAACTTAGATTGATTTATAATCTTAATAGCACTAACAGTGCTGGTGAACTATACAGGACTTCCTCTTACCATATGTAGAATTGACGATAAATGCGACAACACAACCTAAATGACACGACTGAAAATAACGCTTCGTTTATTGAACTGCCTTTGTTTTGTTTCATGACTGAGTAAGTTTCTATTATTATACATTATTTGATGATAATGTTTATTAGAGTTCGGCAGAAATGTGAGGAAATATGTAAATTTATTAAATAATTTTATTTCAGTAGTTGAGATCATGAGTCAACTGAAGTTAGGCCGCCATGGGAAACTTGGAAACACTGGATGACCGTTTCGTCCTATTGTGGGACTACTCAGCAGTGCACATCCACGACCCCGAATCGCGAGATTCGAACACACGACCTATAGGTCTCGCACGCGAACGTTTAACCACTAGACCATTAAGTCGGCCGGTATCCAACAATGTTAATGTCTAACTTCAACCAATCCACGAAGTTACACTAAAATCCAAGCTGCAAGCAAAAGTATAGAAGTTCTATAATACCTTACCTGGCAAATATACTCTATGATGAACAGGTTGTTAGAGTTGACCTAGTCAATAACCTGCACTTTTAAACATGTCTCTAATTTGGAAAGTTGTACAGTTTTTCAGACTTATTTTTCCCTTTTTCCCCTTTTTTGTCTTTGTTTCTGTTTTTTTTGTAAGAGAAACTTGTTGACATATCTTGTGCTGAGAATTCTTTATTGTATCAAAATATAATATTGAGTAAAGCCATTAATAATAATACTAATAAATTGCGCCACCGTCCACCATTGTTTTCAGTGATTTACTATCTTTCAACTGACCCCGTTGAACTCCCCTGGTCACTGCTTCTTACTAGAACTCTAGGAAGTACCTCTTTAGCCAATCAGTAGTGAGCATATCCGAAGGGGTTTTTGTGAATATTATAGTAATTCCAATAGTTGAATTAATATGTCAATTGAAGCTAGATCACCATGAAAAATCTGGAAGAACTGGACGGCCGTTTCATCCTATTATGATTCCAGATTTTCCATGGTGATCTAACTTCATTTAATTCATGATCATAACCCCCCCCCCGTTTTTGAAAATAATTTTATATTATTATCATTTATATCAACCTAATTTTATTCTTTCATTTAACTCATTAATTATTCATAAATTTAAGTTAATTAACCATAAATTGGTTGTTCAGTTTTGTATCATAAATGTCCCAATTATGTACTTCATATGTATGATGAGTTCTGTCTTTGTATTTGAAATGATTAAGTGTGAACGGATAGAAATGAGCAAGACTTTTTATTTTTAAGGTCAGTTCATGTATTATTAGTAAAACCAAATGTTGTCTATTGAATGTAGATGAGTAATTTAACACTAAACAAACATCATTAAATATTTGAGTTTACGGTTAGGATTTCATACTGTGATTCAGTTTTTAGGATTAAGGTTTATAATTAAGATTGAGGTTAAGGATTTAGAATTGTGACTAAGTCTCAAATTCAGTTTATATATATAGCTTGGGTTCATCCTTATTTTTAGGATGTACCGAAGATAAGGTACTCAGTCTTCCTATGGTTCTGACTGGTAGATCAAGTGTAGATAAAATTTGTGTGCGTACATTTGATGTCAAGTGAAGAGCCATTAAAAACCAAGGGGTAATAGACAGTTACTCATCCGGACTTTAGACACGAATAATCATTACTACCATACCGCACCGAAATCAGAACCTCGAGGTACTGTGGTTATTTCACTAAATAGGATGATTCAATTACAACTTGGATTGATTCGTGAAGTTATACAATTACTAATTAATGTCATTTATGGGATACTACTTCATTCTAGTCTTGATCAGCTTCGCTGGTCATAAATTTATCTTAGAACATGCGAGAATCATTATCGAAGCTAGTCACTAATGTTTGCCCCCAAATGCCCTGGTATGGCCGAGGGTGGGCCCGCCCTCCCTCTCGAAATGCTCTCACACGGTCACGCGTATATAGCCTCTGCCAGGGAAGTCCTACTCACTGCCTTCTCGTGGTGGGGGTGTTGTTTACAAAAATGGGAGGATGAAAAGCGAATGTCCGGCGCTTTAACCGGATTCCAAACCAATGGTATCCTACAGGAACAAATGGCTATGAACCAATCGCTGGTCACCGGCTACCATGGGACTGCATCTCCTCACGATGCTCCACTGCCTTGTGGATCAGACCTTTAGGTCAAAGGCTCGGGGTGTGGTCCCCTAATAAAACCACCTGTTTCGGTCTGGGCACCCGGGAAGTATCGCAGCCCACACACAAAAGTGTGGCGCATATATATTTAGTGCCCTCTTGTACCAATATTCATGTGTTCAAATAAATAAATAAATAAATATAAATATCCCTCGACAAGAAACTTTATTCAATTATATATATACCTTGGTTTATGTACTTAGTAGTTAAACAAAAGGAGGACATTCGTGTTCAAATCTAAAGGTTAAAAACCGATTTCAATTGCAACAGATTGCGTTTTGACCTGTGAATAATATTTATTGTTTATTTTCTATGTTCAAGGATTTAAGTTTTAATTCATATGCTTATTAGTGACTGGCTTCACATTGAATCCATAAGTTTCTCGCGATGATTCATGACAAGAAGACTTCAACCAACCAGCCACCCATCAATGGCATTGCTTGGTGTCAAAGTATATACAACAGATTAAATGAAGTTTGAAATATAGAGTATTAGATAGTCGCTGCTTAAAAAACGTCGTATTTAATAACAAACCTAAATTTTCTTTGCCTAACTTTGTACTGAATCATAAGTCTGAAGCAATCACTAAACAATTATTTAGTAGTGTCAGTAGCCTGTGATAAAATCCTTGAAACAGCCTTTAGGAGGCCAGGAAAACACTGAAAAAAACACCAGAGTTCCCAAGAAACTTTCAAAGGAATTCTAAAAGTCGATTAATTATATTTTCATTATCTTGGTTGAATAACTGTTGCATTGTTTTTTCCAAGAAACGTCTAAAATCTCAAGATCATACATAATCTGCATATGAACAAACTTACAACGTAAAGATTCTTTTAAATTCATTATCTCCTATTTTCTATTTGAGATTTATGAATAGAAGAGTTCTGTCAATTATGAAGCGGCTAATAAAACAATATATAAGCGCTCAATTATAATAACACATATTAAGTACTACTGATTATTCAACGATAACTTCTATTTATATCAAGTTGTTATGAAAATCAATCTCTATAGATCTCGTATACCAACAATTGTGTCATACTTATTTACAGTTTTTTATCTCATTATTAAAAAAAGAGAATTATATCAAGATTATGTCCTCGTTACTGATTCGGTAAAAACAACCAGAGAGAGAGAGAGAGAGAGAGAGAGAGAGAGAGAGAGGAACATATGCTCACCCACATACAAAGTTCTATGTGATTCTACTTATAATTAGAGATAAACAATAATGAACCACATTAAGAAAAACAACCCAGCTGATATTCAATTATCATCTACTTCACTAACATTTGATACAGTTGACTAAATTCTATTTTCTTTTTTAAATAAATTTTAATAATACACTAAATAATTTATTTATAGTTATCAACAATTGAAATGACAGAAACCCCCCAGCACACTAGCGCCAGCACCACCACCAACACTATCACCACCACCACCACTACCAATTTGATTAAATAAATTATTTAAACGTTTAAGGATACAATTTTCTCTGTACATCATAACTTCAATTACATTTACTATTAATAGAAAATTAGAACAGAATTGACATATATGTTCCCCCGTTGAGAATTCATAGCAATTTATGCAAAAATTTATTTATTTGTTTGTTTTTACATTCTACCTTTATTGAAATGTTCAATAGAGTTCGTTTTATGATTGGGAGATGATCTAATGAAGATTTGGTAGATTGAAACCATATATATAGTAGTAGTAGTCATACATTCATGGAAGAGAAAACAAAAAACTGTATTAAGACTATTGGATAGTTTACTTGTCGTAATTTTGGACTTTTTAAGCTAATGAACTAGAATTTGATGGTTTAGCTTTAAAATACAGCTGAATACTGAATCACCGTTCTTTGAGTAACATTACATTGCAATGACGAATACCATTTAGATTAAATAAAATCTTAATAGGGACTAGTAACTGCAGAATGGATTTTTATAATTTCTAAATAATATCACTCAAGTTGACGAGAAAAATAAAATGGATCCATATCAAAAATAGATTAAAAGTGATTAAGAGATCTGGGATATGTGAGTTTGATAAGATATGAGAATAGTAGGGGAGTATTGGTTGAATACTTCTGTAATAGGATAGAAATAACTTTTTGTTATTATTTGATGCCAGTTCATTGTTGTTGATAAGTTGGGGATACGATTTTTCATTGATCTGCATTGGTTGATAGGTTACGTTAGTAACAAAAATAATACCCCTTTTATTCATTGATATTCCATGAAATTATTTGATTTTCAATGATATTTATATATATAAGTTTAGTGACGATATATTACTCATTTGTCACCTATTTCTTTCGTGTCTATTATAAGTAGTAATAGTGATAATACATTACTATTATAATATTCTATAAAATGTATTGTGAACAGTAGATATTCAATGAAGACTGAATAAAGGATGTTTTTTCTTTATTGTGGATATGTATTTCAGGTTTTCACTTTCCTTTCTATCTTTCATTTATTATATTTACCCATAGATTATCGGGGTATTTTCGAACGAACCAGAGCCAAACGTATATATGTGTTACATTTTTAGTAATTTGAATAAGGAAATAAAAAGGAATTCTATGGTTAACAACAGAGATTGATATTAGTTTAAGAAAAGTGTAAAATTTAAAATCGAACAATCCGGGGGAAAAAAGCCTTCTGTATGATAGTGGTAATCATTTGATTCCAAGAACTGATTTCATGAGGTAGCTACTGACCAATTCTATCGAAATATGGTTTAGAATTGTTAGATGGTTAGGCTCTTACTGTGAAATTTGAAGGTCAACAATTTGATTTCTTGTAGGGTCATGTAGATGCACTTGTGTGGAGTTCCATATTAAGACGAAACATTCGTCTATTGCTCAAAGGTCTTCAGTATTCATTTAATTAAGGTTAGTTCCTAATATCTACCGTAAAACCAAACACTCTGCATAAGCTCTTTATTTACAAATAATAATGTTAATAAAATAATTTTACAGTTAAGAATATACTTATGTACATTTTTCTGATAAAACAAAGTTATTTTTTACTAGGAACGAAGAATATAGTGTTCTGCTGAATGCATTCAAGCACTTTACATCTTAACATATTGTAAAGGATATTGAATCCCTTAGACTAGTAACTATATCGCAACTTGATCAATAGAATTCGATCAATACTGAAAAGAACTTGACATATATCTCAAAAGTTACAGCTCAGTGATTAATCAATTAAAAATACATTGTATATATAACTGTTTTACATACAGTTATATATAAAACGAACATTGAACACTTAGAATATACGACACATTTTTATGAAGGATATTTTCTCCCAACTTTATATAGTCATTTAATAATATAAGGAAAAGCAGTAACCAGTGGAGTTCAACAGGATCCGTTGTGAGATAGTAACTCACTGAAGACAATGGTGGTGTCACTCAATTTCGTGGATTATTTTAAGTTAGACATTAACATTGTTGGATACCGGCCGACTTAGTGGTCTAATGGTTAAGTGTTCGTCCGTGAGACCTATAGGTCGTGTGTTCGAATCTCGCGAGGTGGGATCATGGATGTGCACTGCTGAGTAGTCCCGAAATAAAATAAAACGGTCATCCAATGTTTCCAGATTTTCCATGGTGGTCTAACTTCAATTAACTCGTAATCTCAGTTATTGAAAGAAATTATTGTCTTAATTTTTTCTCCTTTCAATTCTTACATGCAAAACTAAAAAGTGATTTCAGAAGAATGGTGTGAAATTTCAGTGAACAAACAAAAAAACGTACACATATTGATGTTGCCTACGCTAAAATCTTTCCATATAATAATGACAAACCTTTAGGGGAAACAAAGTTTACATTAAAAAAAAACGAAATCATTATATAATCAATTATTCTTTTCTTTTCTCTGTCCAAGAACAAACCAACCAACCAAACATTCTGGAAAAGAAGATAAAAAAAATTGAAATACAAAACTTGGTTAAATACATGTTCATAAAGGTGAATGATTAATATTAACAAGGTATTCATTTTTGTCGTTGAATTTATTGCCACATAAAACAGTCGTTTTCTCTTCTTCTTCTTCTTCTTCCACAATGAGTTGTGAAGAGGAAGAAGAAAAAGAAGAAAGAAAGAAAGAAAGAACGAAGGAAAGAAAAAATAATATACCCATTACTTACCAATGTAATGAAATTAAACAAGAAAGAAAATCCATCTATTTTATATCATGTATGAAACGTTAATTTTATAATTCTATTATCTATCTATCTATCTATCTATCTATCTATCTGTCTATTTATAAATGTATAGAATATACGTCGGTGATAAGAACATGGAAGTATATTAGTCAAGCATAAGTTAATATATTATCTATAAAGTAGAATAAGTAATAGATGTAAATCAATTATTGATAATGTACACACCTTTTCTCTTTTTTTCTTTTCTTTTTCTTTTTCTTTTCTTAACGTGTGATATGTTTGTTGTTGATAAAAATGAAATATGACTTCGTTTCTATTTAATGATTTTTTTTGTTTGAAAAAAAAGAGAAACCTTGGGATGGTGGAGAAGATTTGTCACTTAGGTAGATGAAGTTTTATTCTTTAAGTTAAACTAAACTATTCAAATTGAAGAAGAAAAATCTACGAAAAGTTAAAGAGAAAAACAAACGTCATAATTTGTCTGCTTATCTAATGATAATGATTGTCGGCTTATTTTAATTTCAGAAATGTTAAAATTAGTATGATAATAACTACTACTAATAAGAATATTAGTCTATTTTGTTTGTTTAGACAAATTAAGTAATATGTATAAATGTACATCTCATAATTAATTATATTTGACAGAAATAAGAATTAAAGAAAATAGACTATAAATGAGTTATAGAGAGTATACAATTGAAGAATAGACCACATTTGATAATGAAACAGAATATGGGTTTTTAAAAAAATTTATGGAATGTTTATGTTTTTAGGATAATAATGAAACAATAAAAAGTTACGTTTACATTTTGATCGAATAGTTTCACAGTATTTTAGGTGCCAAGTTGATATGAGACATTGAAGAGGGAGAATCTATTTCAACCATCTAGTTCAATCAGGTCTGTTGTGAGATATCAATTCACTGAAGATAATGGTGAATGTGTCGCTCAATTTCGTGGATTAGTTGAAGTTAGGCATTAACACCGTTGGATACCGGCCGGCTATGTGCCCTCGTGATTAAGTGCTCGCGCGCGAAACTAGTAGGTCATGTGTTCGAATCTCGCAGAGGGCGAGGTCGTGGATGCGCACTACTGAGGAGTCCCACAATAGGACGAAACGACCATCCAGTACTTCCAGGTTTTCCATGGTGGTCTAGCTTCAACTGACTAATGATCTTAACCATTGAAATCTATTTGTAAAATCTCAACGAATGAATTTGAATTGAATCGAACATTTTGCTTAACAATCTGATTCAAGCTTTTTCAAGGAAATATAACTTGATCGAATAGTTTCACAGTATTTTGGGTTCCCAGTTGATGTGAGACATTAAAGTGGGAGAATGTATTTGTAAAATATCAACGAATGACTTTGAAGTAAGTTGAACGTTTTGTTTGACAATCTGGTTCAAGTTTTTTCGAGGAAATATAATTTTGATATTTGATTATTATTTCCGTGAAAAAGTTTGGACCAGATTGTTAGGTAAAACGTTGAATTTACTTCAAATTCTTTCTCTGAGATTGTATAAATACATTCTTCTTCTTCTTTAATAATGAAAGAGTTTGAATATATATTTTATATGATGAACTACGTTGGTAATTTGTTGATGATATTCATCATATATATGGACTTTATTTGAGAGATCATTAGGAATTATGACAATGAGAGATAGGTATTTTGCCTTATGAAACTGTTCAATAATGTACACTCTCTATCTTACGTATGATTGAACTATAAGGCATTTATAAGTGGTGAAAAGAGATTGACCGTTAGGATCTTGGGGTCAGTGTCTAATAGTTCACATTTGTGGTTAAGAGCTACTTGCATTGATGACGGTTGTTTCTACCTGAATTTGTCTGAACTTTGTTGATTTTGACTTCCCGTTAATATTTCTGAAGTTTTCATCAAAATAAGCAGTTTTTATTCCGGAAAATGACATATAAACCATTTAAAGATACTGAGTAGAAGATGAGAACATTCTAGAATGGTTGATAAAATGTTATATATCGCTTTCAAATGTTTAATTTCTAAAATTTTGTTTATTGAGATCAAATTCATCTTAATAGTATCTCCAGAATATTTTTCTGATTTATTAGCTGATCAAAGTAATATATATAATTTATGATCGAAACTTACATCAGCTATATTGAAGTATTTGATTGAGACCATGAACCAATTGATGTTAGACGACAATCGAAAACCTGGAAGCACTGGACGGCCGTTTAATCTTACTATGCGCAGTGCGCGTCCACGGTTCCAGCGCTTCCAACCTCGCACGCGAACGCTTAACGTCTAAACCACTGGGCAGACATCCATTGATGTTAATGTCTAACGTCAACCAATCCGCGAAATTGCGCGACCATTTTCCATCGTACTGAGGAAGATACCTGTCTCTACCTGACATATATATTAGCTCCGCTGGTCACGACATCTCACTGGAACTTTCAGAATTCCCTCACTATGCTAGTCAATAGTGAGCACATGGTAATTATCAATATGGAGTTGTGAAGTACAAGATATTACGATGATGCTTATTAAAAGGTTGACTCAAGAAATTGGGTCAGAGACAGGTAAATTTTGTAAGAATCTTAATTATTTATTCTGGAAGAATCGGACAGAAGCATCAGACTTATTTTGACTTACTGGCTTTTTATTTATTCTTTGAAATAAAAAAAATTTCTGGAAATAGTCATTACTAATAGATTGATTTGATGGATACATTTTTTTCCTAGTTATATCAATATATTCAGTCAGTTGATTGAAAATATGACCATAAATTAAAACTTTTGAGATATTTTGTGGTTGAACTTTAGTTTTGGTTAATGCTTTTGTGGTGGAGTTCCTTATTACAAATTGGGGTCGCTTACCATGTGCCTAACTCTTTGTCTATCTGGGCTTGAGACTAAAATGTAGTTGGAGGTAGACATCAGTAAGCCGTATTCTAGATCTCATGCCTGCCTATAATCTTGACGAAAGTAGTACTACTTGTTGGATTCGAACCATGTCTCCTGGATTTACAGTCCGAGAGGTTACCACAGTCCTATTCGGCTGGAGACTGACCATCTAGAGACAGGTACTTGATCATGGAATAGTGGCCAATATTACGTTCGTCTAGGCCTTTAATAATAAACAAATACCCTATTTCTTAATAAAATCTCAACATTGCTTGAAATGTCGACTGCCAACTAACAAAGAAACTAGGTCAAGCATATCTTGTTAACTATCTTCAATTATCTAACATCTAATGATAGCGTACGTCATACTGAATCATCTAGAACAGTAGTTAAATTACAACTCGATAAGTAGAATTAGATCAATACTAAAGGACTAAACTGATATGATATCGGTCATTACTCAGTGATTAGTAGTTTGTTTGAATTGAAATTAACTTTCGAAGCTTTCCGTGAATTATTTAGTTATCAGAATGAGTTTTGTGGAGATCTTAGTAAATTTCACAGGTTGAAATCATGAGTCAGTTGAAGCTAGACCACCATTGAAAACCTGGAAGCACTGGACGGCCGTTTCGTCCTAGTATGGGACTCCTCAGCAGTGCGCATTCACGAACCCGCCCTCTGCGGGGTTCGAACCCAGGACCTACTAGTTTCGCGCGCGAGCACTTAACCATTAGACCACTGAGCCGGCATCAACGGTGTTAATGTCTAACTTCAACCAATCCACGAAGTTGCGCCATCGAACACCAATGTCTTCAGTGAGCTGATATCTCACAATAGATCTGGTTGAACTGCACTGGTGACGGCTTCTCACTAGAACTCCAGGAGGTTCTCCTGAAGTCAGTCACTAGTGAGCAGTTCGATGGCACAACTTCGTGGATTGGTTGAAGTTAGACATTAACACCGTTGATGCCGGCTCAGTGGTCTAATGGTTAAGTGCTCGCGCGCGAAACTAGTAGGTCCTGGGTTCGAACCCCGCAGAGGGCGGGTTCGTGAATGCGCACTGCTGAGGAGTCCCATACTAGGACGAAACGGCCGTCCAGTGCTTCCAGGTTTTCAATGGTGGTCTAGCTTCAACTGACTCATGATTTCAACCTGTGAAATTATTTAGTTAGCTGTTGTGTTAAAACGTTTGTATTCTATCATCATCTCCTTGCATGAATAAATTTGAAATAAAATTTGCTAAAGTGTTTTTGCAGATTAAAAGTATCCACGTTTCTATACGGAGCATGTAAGTAAAAGAAATTTGATTTTTATTTTGTAGATATAAATTTAATTGTGTGTACCCTCCAGTAATATAGTAGATGGATGACTTTGAATTTGCAGTATAAGTGAACTTCTCACTGATTCCCTAAATGTAATGTTATTTAATTCTTATAACCTTTTTTGCGGTTATTTGTCGTCCCACCGTCTTTTTCAATCATCATTCGTATAATCAAGATGATGGTTTTATTCCTTTGACCCCTAAACGTGAAATTATTTAACTTCTTCCATATGGGTTGATAGATTAAATCAGTTGATTGCTAATTGACCCAAAGTGGTACTTAGAGGATACATCAATTCCAGGACTATTTTTTCATATGTTTTAGTATTGTGGTAACTATATATTCCTTGTTTTCTAAGTTAGACGTAGCTATCAGTTTAGTTATTAGTTTAAATTATATATCTTGTATTTCAATGAATACAAATGTAATAATTGTGTATACACAAGTGAAATGTATAAAAATGTTTTGTGAAATAGTCAGATAGAATACCTTTTTTGATTGAGATCATGAACCGATTGATGTTAGACCATCATAGAAACCCGGAAGCACTGGATGGCCGTTTCGTCATATCGTAGGACTCCTCAGTAGTGCGCATCCGCGACCCTGCTCACGGGATTCGGACCCAGGGCCTTCAGTCTCGCGCGCGAACGCTTAACCTACTAGAATACCTTTTTGTTTAAGGATTTCACATTCAAATGCAAACAGATCAATAATAGCTATATGATGGAAATGAATTGACGTAACAGTGTATATTTAATGTACTATATATTAAGAGTATTATGAATGTGACGTAATTTCAACTTTTGAATGATGTACCAATAAAAATACAGGACTACAACTAGTAAATTCTTCAATCACTTTTAAATTGGGCTTATCTTGCGGGAAGCATATTTACACTGATTTATATCCTATTTGTTATATTTGTGAGTTTCCTCATTTCGGTTAATTCCAGTTGAAGAAGAAATTAGGAAAAGATGCTAATGGTAGATAGTAGATATACTGAGATCACAAAACTGCATTGTAAAGCAAGTGCTAACTTGGAATCTTGAAGGGAAACGGAAATGAGGAAGACCGAAAAAAACAGACTTTTTCGGGAATCGGAAGTAGGCATCATAAGGATGAAGAGCAATTGGAAAGGATTGACCAGGACAGAGTTGGATGGAGAATGCTGTTGGACGGCCTATGTTTCTCCACTAGAGGTAACAGTTGGAAGTAAGGAAGTAAGTCATTTCACTAATGCGAAATCCAATACTTTTATTACGTGTTTTATCCTAATATCAATCATTAAGTTTCTTGAGTAATAGACGTATAAAAATGCGCATAGTCTCAATCACAAATCAATCATATCTTGAGAAATATTGAAAACATGGAGGCACTAGATAGCCATTTAATTCTAGTATAAGACTGATCGATAACCACAACCACGTATCCCGGATTCACACGCAAACGTCTAACCTATGGACCACTGAGCTGGCATCCAGTTATGTGAATGTCTAACTTCAATCCGTTCATTATATTACTCAACCCTCATCCATTGCCTGTTGTGCAAGTTTGTCTCCCACCTGGCATGACTGAACTCCAATGGTCATATTTTCAGACTAGAACTCCAAAAGTTACATCTTGAAGCTCATCACTAATGAGCATACGATTAACATCACTATATAGAGGATTTGTAAAGATAGTACAATTCTCATAGCCTAAATCACGAAATGATTTTAGACAGATTTATTTACATCCTAATTTGACTCTGTTATATTTTGATAGAATGTCTAGGAAATGTGTTGTTGTTATTGTTAGTGTTTCTAACTTTGCTAAGAAAAAAAAGTAGCATTTAAACTGTACAGGATGAATGTATGATAGTAGAGACTGATCAGTAAGAGTTATTAATATCGACGAGGAGAAAATACAGACCGTTACAAATGAAATTCATATTTGTTAAATAAGGTAGCGGTCATCTGAACTCAGTAGGTCAGTGAATAACGTGTTGACATTTGAAACAATAGGTACTAGGTTTTAATCTCAATATGGACATCACTATTAAGATGTGATGAGTACCTCCTATTGACAAGTCCCAGATAGACCGAAACGTGAGTCATTAAATAAACCATAACAGTTGATATTTGTGCTTACGAATGCCTTGTATAATTGATTATGTCTTTCATAATTTTACAACTAAGGTTTAATACAAATCTTGGCAAACATAGTTAACTTAATTTTAATGGGATGTGGTTAGTGTTCTATTTTATGGGCAATTCTGCTGTTACTACTGTAGTGAACGATAACACAAGTGGAGATAACCGAATGTAATTTAATCTCTTAATGGATTCTGAGAAACATACAGTAAATACATCATTTGCTAAATATCAATCAATTGTCTCACATTTGACATTTTCTCTTGTAAAATCGTCTCAGACTTCATTATTCTTTTATTTTCATATCAATTATTCTGTGTTCTTGTTTTTTCCCCTTCGATCTTCATAACCTTTTGTCTCCAGGCATTTCACTTTCAATTGATGATACATACAGAATTAAATCCATTAATCATATTTACAGTCTTTTGGAGACTGGATTTATCTACTTTCCATTTGTAAAATACATCGTTGTTTTAAACAAGAGTTTGAGATATAATTAATCTTAATCCAATGAACAATGATCTTCTAACTACTGATTCGCTCATTACTATTATTATTATTATTAATGACTTTATTTAGTATTATATCTGTAGTACAATACAGAATTCTCAGCACAAAGTATTTCAACAAGTTTCCCTTTCATATCTCTTGATCGATATTAAAGATAAATATTGAGTGATTGCCAGTTAGATGGTATTAATTCAGGAATCGATATCTGAATGATGTTCATTGTTTTCAATGCATATTGCCAGCCGTCACAATGTTTCTGATTGTACTTTTTTATAAGTTGTACAACGAAAGATCGTAAATGTTTCATAAACACGCCTGAATAGGTTATGCGATTCATAGACTTAATGATGTGTTAAAACAAATAAAGAAAAACAGATGAATTGTTGGAATATGTAAATGACAAGAATAGGTAGCCCAGATATTCAAGCAGGCCTCCAATAAATCATCTGAATAGTTCTATACAATTTTTATTGATAACATTTTTATCAGTCGTGGAAACTTTCATCAAAATCTAACATTGTGGTGCGTGCTACTTATATTGATATAAGTAGTATATGATGCGAGTTAGGAATGTAATGTCTGGAAGCAGAAGATGGGGGAGAACAAGAAAGGAAGAACGGGAATAGAAAGCAATCAGTATAGAAATACAAGAACAATGAAGTTCGAGACAATTATTGAACATTTTGCAAATTAGGTATTATAGTACGGTTTTTCTTTTTCACCTAGTAACTCTGTAATGTGCTAAATATAATCCGGTTGTCCTCACTGTGTTATCCTTTACTACAACATTTACCAAAAAAATCTTAAGACGTGGGAGTACTGTACAATGATTTCATCTTCATTTGATATTCCCTGATCAATGAATATTTACAATGACAATACTAAGTGAATCATTTACGATATGACACAATTGTCATCAATGACATTAATGCACAAGTTTTATACGACTAGTATAGTTCATTATGAAGTCTATTCTGAGGTTTGTATTAGAAATAAATTTATTTTCCTTGAGATCTCAGCCTACTATGATATGGATTTTTACGTCAAATCCAATGTACTATATTCAAATCTTATGACCTAAGGGATATCTTTATATACATATACATATATAGTTTAGTATATTCATTGTAGTATATCAAATATAAAGGAGAAATATTGGGTATTTACAAGGTATTTCTTCGTCATTAGTTTCATTCACATGTCGTGTATTGATATTCACTTTTCTATTATAATAACTTTTGTCGATTATAGTTGTAGCTTAACTGATTGTATGTATGTCAGGTTAAGATAATTTTGAAATGAAAGGGTTCTTTAAAATGATGTACAATACTCAGTATGGAGTTGTGAAGATGGTTGAATTTCATTCTAACCTGGAAATCGAGATATGTACGTCACCGATTGATTATGTCATGAGGAACCAGTCATCACAAGAAAAATATTTCCTCGAAACTAAAACTGACAATGTGCGTTCATGACCCAGCTAAAGACCAAAGCCGGATCCCATGGGTATAACAGGAAGCTCTCTGCACTCAGACCTCTTGTTTAGCACCTAATGCTTTATACTCTCAACATTATTGAACTTCTAGTATTGCGTCATCACTGTTCATTAATACTAGTAATACTTGTAACACTGGGGAAATGATTGAATTTCACTTGAAGGAGCTCTTATCACATATGTGAATAATTTACTTTTGTCTGCGATTAAAGTGACAATCTAACGTGGTTATGTCATCTCTAACCGTGTCAACTCTATCGTATTCGATTGTCTTTTATATATCATCATAGATTATAGATAATTCATACAATATTCATTTTATATCAAGATTCACTCATCCATTACTCATTCAGTAAACAAATTCACCGTCTCTTATTATCTATGTACCTACAGATGCATTAGATTTGTTTTGTTCTGTTATTCATTAACGTGATTAAAGTGATAAGTATATACAAAATAATACGGGGTAAATATTTCAATAGCATTAATATCGTTTGAGTTCGACTATGGACACTAAAAACTGTTCATAGCTCTTCTCACTAACATTTCATGAATCACTTGTTAAAATTGAACACTACTATGTACATAATGATTTACACTCTAAGTTTGTATATGAGTTTCATAAATTTTCACTTATTAAGTGAGAATCATCAATACGAACGTCAAGACAGTTCTACTGTATGGAGCTGAAACTTGGAGAACTACAACAACCACAATCAGGAAAGTACAAGTATTTATAAATAGCTATCTACGCAAGATACTCAACATCCATTGACCGGATACCATCAGCAACAGCCTACTGTGGGAGAGAACAAACCAACTTCCAGCTGAAGAAGAAATTACGAAAAAACGATGGAAATGGATAAGACACACATTACGCAAATCATCAAACTGCATCACGAGGCAAGCCATAACTTGGAATCCTGAAGGGAAGCAGAAAAGAGGAAAGCCAAAGAACACATTACGTCGGGAAATAGAATCAGATATGAAAAAGATGAATAAGAACTGGAAGGAGCTCGAAAGGATTGCTCAGGACAGGGTTGGATGGAGAATGCTAGTGAGCGGCCTATGTTCCTTGACGAGGAGTAACAGGCGCAAGTAAGTAAGTAAGCAAGTAAGTTTTACTCTATAAACCATGATTTTATTATTGATTAATCACTTGAGTATTGATCAATATGATGTATGGTCAGGTTCTTCTTCAACTACAAATTGAATCCTATCAACCTAGTGACTACTTTTAATCACTATGTCAAACCATCCTTTTTTATTTACCTCTATATTAATCATTATTATATCTCTAAATATTTAGGTAGTATGATGGATAAAGCATAAACATAATGGAGAGAAAAGAATAACAATTCAGTATGTAGAATGAGGATAGTTTTATGTATATTACTTTAAATTTTATTATAGATATAGTGTATATATGTATATATTCTGTTCAAAAATAAGATAACCCCCTGTTTAATTAATTTATTAACTTTTAAATATATTTAGTAGTATCTTAATTAATTAATTGTTCATGACATTATGTTCATTGTTATTTATTAATTCTGTCATTGATTCACACATTATAATGAATACTTCGTTTCCAGCCAAGATCATCACGTTTCAATCGATATGGTCTATATAATGAATTCTTTGACCATAAATTTGGTAATACTGATCTAGATGATGAATGAAATATAGATGATGTTGGCAATAATGATGCTGTTGATTCTGAAGATGATGGTAAAGATGATGATGATGATGTTGATGATGGTGAAGTAGGGATATTCTGTTGCATTGTTGATTGTTTCAATAAATTCTCTGTAATTTTCTTAATAAGATTATTTGAAATTATTCTTTCTTGATGTTCATGTTGATTTTCATCATGTTGATTATGTTGTATATTTTCAGTATTTAACCAATGTCTATGATCTTTAGTCGGTTGAAATAATCGATCATTAATATGTTGTTGACTTTTGAAAGTTATATGATCATCATTATTATTATTATCATTGTCATCATTCATTTCATTGAATGTTAAATCATCTTCAATATTTTCATATAGCGTAGGATATAACAGATCGTTCGGATGAATATAATGTTCACCATACTCTATAATTATGTGATAAGTAAACATAATATAAATACAAAGTATTCACTGTATAAAAATACAATGAATATAGTTTAAATATGGTCATCGAAATATATAACAAGTTACATTTATATTCACAGTTGTATGAAAATTGTAAAGTGTTTCAGTGTTTAGGGTTGAAACATCATACATATCGTTTCTCACTGTTTATGTGATGAAATATCAGTGCATATGGATGATGGATAGGTCTTTTGTAGCTGAATGGACCAAACCATTCAGTTCAGAGCACAAAACGTCATCAAAATCATCCACCTGAGCTATAAATCTTCTCCAACATCTTAAGATATTCATAGGCTCTTTACTAAATATCTTATCAATCCACTTAATCTAGAACTTAACATGCTATAAAATGATTATTTTAATTATAATTTAGTGATGATTCAACTGTAAGGAAATGAGTTGGATCTAGATAAATTAGTATTAGATTTCAACATTTTTCATTAACAACCTTCAAGAAGTAATATTGTAGCAAAAACATGATAACTATTCGTTTACTAAATGTTTTCAAAAAAAGGGTCGTTAACTCCTGGACATTTCCAGTTACGTAATCAAGATTTCATGAATATACATTATTACCACATTACATATGGTTCAATCAGATTCAGCTTCATTTGGTTTATTGCGTTAACAAGTTTGTGAATTAATTTAATCTGTTGTTTTTTTGAAAAATAATTTTTTCTCATGAATGCCTTACCATTTGTTTCTTTCTAGTGTGATACTTCTCAGCAGTGAGCATCCACGGTCCGGCCCCACGGGATTCGACCCAAGGACCTATCAGTCACGAATGTGAACACTTAACCTCTAGACCACTGTGCCGGTATTCAATGGTGTCCAGTGCTTTCAGGTTTCCCATGGTGGTCTAGCTTCAATTGACTCATGAACTCAACTGTTGAATTATTGTAATATGGACGAAACACTTTTCTGTACTTAATACTTTAAAGTTTTAACTGTTTAATCTATGATATCATTGTAAGTTACGAAGTGCAAAATGTTTTACAGAATTAGATTTGTTCTAGACTAACTTTATCCACGGAACAGACAAGTTAACTTGTCAAATTGAAGGTCAACTAGGTTTCTTTCAGTGAAATAAAACTTGTTCAATAAGCATTATTTGAACGATTTTATGTTAGAAGTATCAGAAAAAGACTCCAGTTGTACATGAATTTCTGAGATAATCTCAATGTACAATTCATGTGTTTTTTAGGTATAGCATATGTTGATAAGGAGACAATTTATTACAGAACACTACTGCTTATCAAACAATCCTTTCGTTAATTTATATGTTTAAATATAATGTAACTGAAGTCTCAACATGCGTAAAGGGAGAATTAAGATTCTCTAATATAAAACAACATGAACCAATCAAATCACATTTGACGAAGAAGCTTTAGAGAGTGTAAAATCCGTCACATATTTGGGGTGCATTATTGATGGGCACGGTGGATCTGATACAAATGTGAAGGTGAGAATCAGCAAAACAAGAGCAGTATATCTACCACTAATGAACATCTGGAACTCAAAACGAATGTCAACAAACACCAAAACCAGAATTTTTAATAAAAATGTCAAAACAGTTCTACTGTATGGGATGGAAACTTGGAGAACTACGAAAGCCATCATTCACCTTGTACCAGTGCTTATTAACAACTATCTACACAAAATACTTCGGATCCGTTGGCCAGACACTATCAGCAACAACCTACTGTGAGAGACAAAAAACCAGATCCCAGCGAAGGAAGAAATCAGGAATAGGTGCTGAAAGTGGATAGGACATACATTGAGGAAAGCACCAAACTGTGTCACAAGTCAAGCCCTCACATGGAATTCTCAAGGCCAAAAGAAGAAGAGGAAGACTAAAGAAGACATTACGCCGTGAAATGGCGATAGAAATGAGAAGAATGAACAACAGTCGGATAGAACTAGAAATGAAAGTCCAGGACAGAGTGGGTCGTAGAACACTGGTCGACGGCCTATATTCCATTAGGGTTAACAAGCGTAAGTAAGTAAGTCAAGCATCCGTGAAAAGTTATATGTTCCCGATAATTGACTTGAATTACACTAAGTTTTAAAATTTACTGAGTTTTGTAAGTACATGCTGTCTGCAGATATCTTCCATAAAAAACATATACTATTCATATTTATCCGGCTAAATAATAAAATAAGAGGTTACCTAATTCTGGATGTATTTGATAGTTTGCTAAAACGAATATGAACACAGGTGAATAAATTAAGTTTCAATTAAAAAACACAATATCTTATTATAGAAAACAAATTTTCTATAGTCATAAATTCTCTAGCGTTACAAGCAAAAATAGATAGTGGCTAGCAGTGGAATCCAAGACTCATGTTTCATATTATTTATGGTTTATCAGCTGGATGTGCTTGTATTCAAGAATTGATGCTTATAATGCTTATAATACTTAAGACACTATCGAAGCAGTCTGCACAGGATGTATATATATCAATAAGAGATTGATCAATCTCAGTCCTAATCATCAATGGGATAAATTTACAGGTTTTTTCATCCATGTATTATCTAAATTTCGAAATACATTTCACTGATGGATTAGTGATCAGGCTTATTTCAACTGTAATTTAATTAGTTGCAACTTTAAAAGATACCCGTTAAACTCATACTGTTCCACAGTAAATATAAAGAAGATTATATAAGTGATAGTTAGATTTTCTCTGATGGTATTAAAATTTCGCATTACTATTAAGGTTCTACGGCGTTAGAACGATTAACAACAAATATCAGTCCCATTCAGAACACTTGGAATCTGATTAGTACAATTGACAAGATTACAATGGGTAAAATCATATGTCTTGGATATCATTATCCGGTACTATTCACAATGAAAGTAAAAAAATCAAATAATACACACTACATCCAGAAGAATTCTGAATACCAGTGAATGTAAACTTTGACTATATCTCAAAATAATCTGAGAATTGATAATATGAATGATAGATGGGTTATGTTAGATTAGGCTTTAACTAAAATTCAATGGAATAACTTACAACCTATTCTTTTTCTTTTTCTATACAACACATCTAAAGAAAATAGTCGTTCAACATAAATTATAGTACATTTTTTCTTAGAACTTATCTTTTTCCCTCCCCCCTTCCCTTTTCCCTTCCCTACCCCTCTCTCTCTATCTCTGATAAAATCTATGTTAATTAAAACACAAATAATAACCATGTATAATTAAGTAGATTGAAAAAGAAGAAAACAAAAAAAACGAAAAAATAGGGAAAAATTTACCTGTGGATTTACTATGAATTTCATTGCATATTACACCAGATAGGATAATTGTATTTGTTATAAATATAAGATATAATTTAGGCAAATATAGCCTCATAATCTAAAATACAACTGAAAAAGCATGTATATATATAGAGGGAGAGAGAAAAGAATTTTATAAGATAACAATAAGTTTGAAATGGTATCAAGTTCCGTTTTTTTGTTTTTTTCTTTGGATCATGTATTTGAATCAATTTATAAAATTGAAAATTCTTATCATTGAGCATTTATAATCATGTCAGAGATACTAATTAGGGAATCGAACTCATATATAGTTGTTGTCATGGTATTTTATATGTGTACTATAATTTGACACTGTCAATTATAGCTTTTAGTAAAACGAAATTATCATTACTGCCATCCAATCCGCACACAGGGGGTTATTAGAATTGTTCAATCGGGAAGCTACACGTAGAGATTCTAGAGTATTCTTTCAAAAGATTATTGGATTGAATATCTTCGGCTCTTTTTGAGCCTCTTAAGGCTTCCTCGAGTTCCCCTATGAACCATCCTCACGATATTGGAATTTAGTTATTGATATTTTCAATTTTTGCTGTTGATCTATTCATACTTTCATAGCGCTTTACGATTATTCATAGAATACTACTTGTGAGGTGCTTGATACTGATGTCGATAGATATAAGTAGTATGTAACATCAATCGAAAGTGAAATGCTTGGAGATGGAAGTTTAAGAAGAGAATGAGAACAAAGAGTGATTGATGTAGAAACGAAAGTACAGTGAAGTCTGAGACGATTGAATGAAATTATACCAAGATGTTCTGTCATTTTACGTTGAATTACATCCGATTGTTCAGTACAGTGGGTCTTGTAACGGTGATGACATAGTGGAACTCTACTCTCAGGTTTTTGACCGTGAAAAAGCTTAAACTAATCTATGAGAAGCAAATATTTCATAGTAAAACTAGTCCACATAATCGACTGTATAGAAGTGTCTTAATCTGGGCGCATGTATTCTTTAAATACCATTTATAGGATGAGTAGGTAAAACTAATAGAGTTGTATTGAAGCGTACTTCTTTCTGAGGAACGTTATTTGAAGGTGATCGACAATAAATGTTTTTCTCTGAAGGAGTGATTTTAAATTACGTGTTAATTGCTAACTGTCCGAGAGATTCAATTTATATTATCTGGTTTTAAATGGGTTTTTCTGTGGCCGTTCATCTTTGTTTTTGAACATTTTGTTGACTTATTAGGGTCTGAACATATAGTGAAAGGTACTGGATTTGAGCTTTATTGTGAAAAACAACATGGTAATGCACATATGTTCGGCTAATAAACCTTAAGTAGGATGAAATCTTTATCTTGTGTCCCACTCTATGCCATAATCTATCTGTTCTGTCAAATGTTTTTTATCGGAGTGATCCACAAAGAATTTACTTAAGCAAACGTAGACCGATCCATATTTGATCCTGAATATATAAAATAAGGTGATTCAAGTCATTATTAATAATGATATCCAGATATAAATGTTGGAATATTGTTTATTAATTTATTATTTGTTAAACAAATCACTTTAATTGTCAGTATGGAGATTGTTGAGTTTCAATGAAATCGACGTTTAGTACTCCCAGGTTTTGAATGGTGGTTTAACTTATATCAGATTATGATTTCAGTGAAACAATGTTAAAATATTCGATAAGTTTTGTTTAAAATTTTGAACCAAATGATAAATGTACGTCAGTGCAATTTCGTGGATTGGTTGAAGTTAGATATTAACATCGTTGGCTGCCGGCTCAGCGATCTAAGGTTAAGCGTTCGTGCACGAGAGTGTTAGGTCCTAGGTTCGAATCTCGCAAGGCGGGATCAAGGGTGAACACTGCTGAGGAGTCGCAGACCGTGATGAAACTGCCTTCCAGTGCTTGCAGGTTCTCCATGGTGGTCTAGTTTCAATTGCCTCATGAATTCAATCATTAGATAAGTGTTATACTTAAATATTCAAAATAAATACAATTCGTTATTTGTATGTTATTGTGTTAAGTGAACGGATTCATGACTAGAAAGATTGAAAAATATTTACTTGAACCAGAAGAATGTTTTCTGAGTTAAGATAATTGATGAAACGATTCCTTTGGGGATATATTTGTGATGATAATAGATTATTTGACTTTTCTTATGTATAATGAACACTACAAATTATGATTATAATTACAGACACATTCCAAACAAGGCAACAGAACATAAAAAACACTTTATTTCAGTGATTATATTTATTCATTGAAGGGTATACTTCAGTTTGTAGATCATTGTATTCTAATTCGAAATTACTTTTCATCAATTATTCATTAAAATTTGAGAACTTATTCATGAATTGAACTATTGAATTACTATAATATACACAAAACCCCTCTCTCATTATAATCATCATATGCTGACTAGTAACGGTATCCAAGAGGTGATTCCTGGAGTTCTAGTGGGTTGTGAGGTAATAACTCACTGATGAAAATGGTGGATGTGTCTCTCAATTTCGTGGATCAGTTGAGGTTGGACATTAACTCTGCTGGATGCCGACTCAGTGATTTAGAGGTTAAATGTTCGAGTGCCAGGTCGAAGGTCCTGTGTTCGAATCCAGCGGGTTGGTGAGTTCGCACTTCTGAGGAGTTCCGTACTAGGACGAAACGGCCTTCCAGTGTTTCCAGGTTTCCCATAGTAAGTCTGGCTTTAATCGACTGATAAATTCAACGAATAAATTATTTAAAAACAACAAGAAGCACTGAACACTTGTTGTGAGTCTTTATATCATTGCTCAAACTCAAACCATGAACCATATTATTTTGAAGAGGATACGTTGATATTGGACTATTTCATCATTACCTTTGGATTTAAATTAATAGCTTCAGTGAATTCATAATATTCTGTAACGACCATACAGAAAGTTCTTGGCTCCTTCTGTAATGATACCATTATTATTTACCGCTGTGAATTATTGAAGTATGGGGAGGTGATCATCATAGCGTTACAGGATTAAAAAAACAAACAATTTCTTGGTTATAGGGATCAATGTCTTTTCCTGTGTATTTTGAGTTACTTAGTTTACATATTAGAATATTGAACTAAATTATTCAGTCAAGATTTATAGATCCATGCTTATTTTTATAGTTCAATAAGAAAGTTTACAGTATTTTTAACATATGAGATTCACTCAATAAGCTTTACACGGCTGACAAACTGTTATCTTTAAAATAAAATGTAGAAAATGAAGGCTCAGTGTAATCTGTATTGGGTTTAATTTAGCAGGGGGAAAACTGTATTTCTCTAAGTGTATTCATTTACCTAATAAAATAAATGACATATAAGTGACTACATATAAACTAGTTACGTTTTTAATGGAGTTTTGTTCTCTGAGCTGGATGTTTTGGTCGTGGAGCTTTCATCGTTCTTCTGAACGACATCATCAGCACAAACTTCAGAAGTTTGTGCTGAGCTACAAATCTTCTCTACCATCTCAGAACTAGTTACGTATTCTACAAATCATTCAATCTCATGAAACATTTTATGTTCATAAACTCTGAATTCTATAAATTATATTAATGGACTTCTAATTCAATGGGAAAAATCTATAGAAAACACTGAAAAACTTTAGTGTACAGAAGGAATGATCAGCTACAATGAATGAATTGCTACATCCAAGCTTGACCAGTAAAGTTCGTTAATAATTTGAAAAACAAGACAAATACTACATTGGTCACTACTTAACAGTAGCGTTGTAGTCTGTGTAACAGTATAATGTATGTTCACGTTCCATAGAAAACATCGATCTCGCCAAAAATGAGTTGTTGCAATCACGATACTATTTTCTTTAAAACTTAGTGACATTTAAAAAAAATCAAAGATATTATCTCGAGTAGCAGTCAGATCACTTTCAGAATGTAAAATAGATTTCAGTAAGTACAATAAATTTATTTTAAATTAGTGGGCCGTTATTTATAATCGTAAGTATGTATGAACGAATTTATCATGCTGGTACTGTGGTGTGTTCTACTTATATCAACACAAGTAGTTTATCACGCTAATCAGAAATAGAATATCTGGAAGCAGAAGGTCAAGAAGATCGAGTAGGGAAGAACAGGAACAGTATGCAATTGGTATTTAAATACAGTAACAATGAATTTTGAGACAACTGACTCATATTTACAAAAAGAACAGTCAAGTTTGAGACGAATAATTGACAATTTGCAAATGAAGTATTCACCCTATAATTCTTAGATTTCATTAAGATATTCTATAATCTTATGTTGAATTACATTCCATCGTTCGCATTTATATTATCATTTACCATAATACTAACAAAATTTGGACACATATAGGTTAGCGTACTAATCTAATATTACCGTCATAAAATTTATTATAACTGAAACAAGCATAGTGACAAACTTATATAATCATTCCCTTTATTCAAAACGTGTATATACTTCATATTATATTCATGATGAATAATGAAATAACGATAATGATTATGTCAATATCCTAGTGGTTAAACATCTATGTACGGAATAATGTAAAAGAAAAGCCAAAGAATTGTGACTTAAAGGTCAATATGTTCTCAGTAATGTAATCTTCTTTTAGTTGTCTTCTGTTTTATCCACTTCAAAACTATCATTCTACTTAGCCATGGTTTTCATTTAACCGTTACGTAAAACCTCAGTGAGCCGTTTAAATTGTTTATGACTAGTACACAACCTTTTGTATTTATTGTCGAATTCCAAACAATTACGGTCTCATCATCTTCATGTTATCGAATATTAATTTTCAAATAGCCTAATACAAGCTTATATATATATTTATGATACTAATAATTCATATCATTTCAAATTTAAGCAGATTATGAAAGCACAGAGAATACAAAGGAATTTATATTTATTTAGTATTGATTACCGTTTTCACTTCATTTAAATAAGTAAAAAGAATTGTTGTGTCTGCTACTTATATCTATCGACATGAGTAGTATGTAACACCAGGCTGAAGTAGAATATCTGGAAGCAAAAGGTTGAAGAGATCAAAGTGAAGAGAACAGGTTATAAACATTAAATAATTGTAATAGCAATGAAGGAATGATGAAGTTTCAGACAACTGATTAAAGATTTGCAAATGAAGCGTTTAGTAAATGGTTTTTTTACATTTCACGAAAGAACTCTGTAACTTAGCCTTGGATAGTAAATTGGTTCCCCATGAGTTTTCTTTCTCTACAAAGTTAATAGTATTATTAAGCTAAAAATTTAATAGGGAAATCAGTTATTGCTAATTTCCAAACCATTTTGTTCATAGAAAAAGGCTTACTGATCCACTATACTTATATATATATATATCATAAATATGTGAAGGCTTAACCAAGCAGAACTATCCACTATGCTTTGAGTTTTCGTATAGTTATCAGGCTATAGGAGATGGGAACTATGTTAGTAGTTTTCACTGTACCGATAGTCTTTGATCTCTATCTTACAATTTAGATTTGTACAAGCAAAAACAACAAGGCATTATCAAGTCGAATTATTGATTGAGATAAATGTAAATAGTACAAAGTGAAACCCGTAAGACCATATATGAAATGAACTATGTACCAAGAGAAAACCAATTAATTTGAAAAGTGAAGACTTATCTATTCCATATCGTTTATTTACCATTATGGATATGAATGTTTTATTGGATGAAGAAAAAGTTTTCAAAAGAAAATAATCATCTTTTGTAAGAGTTTTATAATGTTTGATTAAATGAGTAGATTACTGTTTATTACCAACCCTGGGACTCGAACCCAGTACCATTTGTTTCAAACGCCATCGCAATATCCACTCAGTTACTGAGTCAGTCCCCAAATGCCCTGGTACGGTCGAGAGTGGGGAGATTCCGCTCTCCCTCTCGAAATGCTCTCACATAGCCACGAGTGTATAGCCCCTGACAGGGAAGTCCTACTCACTGCCTTCTCGTGTCGGGGGTGTTGTTTACAAAATTGAGAGGACGAAAAGCGAATGCCCGGAGCTTTAACCGGTTTCCAAACCAATGGTGCACATAGGCTCCAGTATCCTGCCGTAACAAATGGCGTATGAACCAATCGTTGGTCACCGGCTACCATGGGACTTCATCTCCTCACGATGCTCCACTGCCTTGTGGATCAGACCTTCAGGTCGAAGGCTCCGGGTGTGGCCCCCTAAGATAACCACCTGCTTCGGTTTGGGCACCCGGGCAGTATCACAGCCCTCACACATATCAAATGAGATTTGTGTGGCGCATATGTATTTGGTGCCTCCTTGTACCAATATCTATGTGTTAAAATAATAATAATAATAATATTACTAACTAACCCTTATTTTCAAATGGTAATACAAATGAGATCAGTAAATGAGACATAAAACTCTAAGAATTAAATAATTCACTATGGAACTACTCCAACTAAAGGATAATGATCAATCGATCAGTGATGTTTTACTGCATCAAACCTATTTTGACCTTTTCATCAGTGCATGCACACTAAATCTCTGGTAGTTGATCCTAATATTCTAAGCTGCTAAGTTAAGGAAGGTATTCGTAAGCTGTATTATTAGAATTAGACGATTCAGATTTCATGCCTCAATTGATTTTCAACATATATATATATATACTGTTAATCCAAAATATCGTTACTTTGGAACGGTTCTTCATACCTTAATACAACATTACAATGTCTTTCTAACAACGAGTAGTACTTAATATCCCAGAAACAAAATATTTACTTTGATCATAATACAAGACATTTGAATTTAGATGTCATTGATTAAAAAGAAAAAAAACTCCGCCTAGAGATAGATACTTAAAATATTTATACATTAATTTATCCTTTAATCATTAGATAGCATAGTTTTACTATTATGGTATCTCTAATAATAAAATACAGGTAAATTAAAGAAATCATCTTGAGCATTATTATATTGTAATTCAATACATTTGATGAATTTTTACCCCCCCCTCCTTCCCCTCCACCCCTTGGTAACTTATGATAATCTTTTGGGATATTCATTTAAGTCATGTTGAATAAAACGAAACAGCGTCAGAATGTTTTTATTTATTTATTAACTATATAAAGCATAAATTCTCTTCCTTTTTCTTCTTTTTTCTTATTTTTTTTGTGATAAATCTTTTACTTATCGGTTCATTGTGTTTACGCAAAACAAGGAGGAAGAAAAGAAAAAAAGGGAATTAGACATTCAGAAACGTGTCATATTTTTTTTGTGAAAAGTTGTTTATCTTCATGTTTTCTTAAAGGAATAAATTATACGATTGAATGATAAGGCATCTATCTATAAGGGATTAATATCAAAAGTATATAACTAAGTTTAAGGTCAAAATAACTGAATATATAGATTTTCAATGATTAGCATGATGAGAAATATATCAAATAAATCAATTCTTGAAAACAACTTTAGTGATTTAGTCGAGAGCATCTTCTAGTACAGATTAATAAAATAACAGTATAGTTTTTAGTTATATATTGTAGTGTGTGCTATTGATATTAACAGATATAAGTAGTATGTATCGTCAAACGAAAGTGAAATACTTGGAGGTAGAAAGTTAAAAAGATCGAAGGAAAAAAGAACGAGAACAAAGAATGGTGTGAAAATGAAAAAAAACAATGAAATCTAAGACGATTAACCAATACTTGCAAAAGGAACGGTCAAGTTTGGGACAATTGATTGCAATTTTGTAAATGAAGTCATTTAGTGTATGATTTTCAGATTTTAATAAGATGTTCTGTAATTTTATGTTCCAATACATTTGATTGTCCTCATTTGTGTTCTTGTTCACTACAGTATGACTAATTATGAAGTATGTAGTAGATCGAGAATTTAGTCACAGATTTATCCTATGATATTTTTTACAAAATTCAGTCAAAGATCCCAGTAGGCAAAGACTACATTCTTATGGACAATATTGGACTATCTACAGTTTAAAACTGGAACTACTTGTACAAAATCAATTTATTAGAATCCTCTTAGTTGATTAATTTATATCATTTATTAATTTGTTATTTAGTTTTACTTCTCAGATTCAATTCGTCCGTTTACAAAACTGTTTCTAGTTTACTGAATTTTATTGTTAATAATATTACAATAATTGTTCCTACCAAAATTTCTTGATTTTAAATTACTCATCTCTTTCATTTCAACGTAACAATAGTCACCATGACGAGATTATTGATTATGAACGAAGTGATCAAATTTAAAATAGTAAGTCTTAAGTTCTTTAGTAATATTCACTTATCTATATGCACCAATATTTGATGTCACTATGTGATGTAAATGCCTATTCTAATTACTAACACTAATTTATAAATGTAAAGCATGATTCTAATTCTTCACATTGATTTTAACCATATTTTGATCCTGGTAAGTGGCTGACATTCTAAAAAACACTTTGGTACTGTTCAGTGATCGTCCATAAACTGTTGTTACTTAGCACACCTGATTAACGATATACACCTTCCATAGTTTTATAAATTTTCACCTTCAGCAGTTAAAAATTTAATCAAACTTATAGAGGTCAAATTTTACATAACAACTAATCGAATTCTGATAAGCATTAAATTATTCTACTGGTTGAAATCATGGATCAATTGAAGCTAGACCACCATGGAAAACCTGGAAGCACTGGACGGCCGTTTCGTCCTACCATGGGACTCCTCAGCAGTGCGCATCCACGATCCCGTCCCCCGCGAGATTCGAATCCAGGTTTTCCATGGTGATCTAATTTCAATTGACTCATGATTTCAACCAATGAAATTTCTTAAATCTCCACAAATCCCATTGAATTATTCGTTAACCATTAATTCATCATATGATATACATATACTGTCGTTCAGTTTTATAAACAAGCTTATGTAAAAAGAGCCCCTTAGTTGATTAAACTGTTTTCTTTTCAAAATAATGAATTTATCATAAAAAACGACTAAGGGTTACATGGTAATAATTTTGATAAATTTAAGAGACCATGTATTTCGTGAGACGAATATACTACTGATATTATATACTACTAATATTTATTAAATTCATTATTTTATGAATGAAAACATATTTATTATATTGAAGTAAACGAGAGCGAAAATGGGGACAATCTAATGTATTTGAACACATAATTACAGAATGTCTTAGTAGAATCTGAGAACCATATAGTTAATACTTGATTTGTTTCAAACTTGCCTGTTCATTTTGCAAATATTAGTCAATTATCTTAGACTTTATTGTTCTTTCAATTCCAAACTAATCATTCTTTGTTCTCGTTCTCTTTTCTTGATCTTCTTAACCTTCTGTCTCCAGGCATTTCACTTTCGGTTGATGATACATACTACTTATATCTATCAATATCAGTAGCATACATCACAATATGATCATTATCAAAGGCTTGAGTTATTCGATTGTTAATATTAGGTACTGGAATTTAATTAATTTATTTGTTCATAATCTCTTTATAGTCATTATCATATAAATAATATATGCGGTAGGTATATTGTAATTAGCTATGGAATTGAGGAAGGGTTTATCGCTCTATTTGAACTGCATCTCAAAGTTGAAGTTAACACAGTAATTCAGTGTATAACGTTTTGTGTGATCGAATCCAAAGGTGATAGGCTTGTTTATTGGTATGAAGATCAATACAGGAATGCAAGTATAGCCAGCTAATGAGTCCCGAACAGGATAAAATGCCCTTTCTGGATTTAATTACTCTTTAAAATCCTTTTATCGTCTATTTTTATTGTACTTTAAGTAATGACTGAAAATATCATTGAAGACACATGTTTCGTTGCTTTTAAAACTAGTTGGATTTTTCTTTCAAAATATCGGTAGTGATGTTCATTTCGAACTTCAAATATGGGAATCCCTATCTATGTCATGGTAACCTGTAATGTATTTAATTAATAAGATATTCAATTTCATTTGTGTATGTATAGTCATTGTTTATCAGTTCGATAGCGTTTGATCAGTTTGGGTTGACATATGGGCATTGTAAATTTACTTGCCGATGGACTATGGTAAGAGTCTTTGAATTTAGTTAAAAATAACAAGTAAAAATGTATTTGATCATTATCTATTTCGAAATACTTTCCCGTATTACTCTGATGGTGGTGCTTCATCTAACTCATTGATACTGTAAGATAGTTATTACTAAAGTCAACTGATAATCGTGACTCAGTATCAAAAATTTATTAAGGCTAGAAATATCAACTATTGGATTCTTACATAGTGGGGATGGACTGCTAAAATGAACTAGGGTACCCTTTACATTTTGAATTACATTGGTAACATTTATCTTAAATATATATTTAAACTATAAATAATAATGGTAGCCACTTTGTTCAATACTGTGTTTGTTTATATAAGACCAGTTAAGTAAATTAGGTGGTTGTCATCCAAAAGCAGTCAGTTAAAATATGTAAAAAAACAAGAAACCTTATTGTAATCTTTTCGTATGAGGGGAACTGTTAGCTTAGAAATTCGACTAAACCATCGTAATTTAAGCATTATTAGGGTTTGATGTTTATAGTGCCCACATATCATCAGGGATTGAGAACATTTGGTTTTATTTATGAATAGTAGAAAAATACAAATCCACAGAAAATGAAGTCACCTAACACTATTTCAACAATGTCATAGATGTAGATAATCAAGATTAACATGTTCTAATAAGGCAAACAGTAAATTATGTGTATATATTATATTTGAATAATCTCACTAAATAATATTTTGAAATGGAAACACTCCCCTTGGAAAACTGATCCAACGATCTTCATTAAAATAACTAAAACCACAATTATTAAACCGTACTATAACCCGCTCCATTTGTGTGTATATGAAGACTTCACTCATGATAGTATGATGAGTTAAGCAATATCAAATGTATTCACAACCGAAGTTGTGAATAAACTTACTTATATCTATATGATATACTTAATTGAATTTTCATTGTATAAATGAAAAGAACTATGATCAGTAATATCTTGATAATTTATTGTAAATGTAGATATCCATACCAACTCCTCTTCTAGAGTTACTGCTGGTCCCAAGCTCGGGTAAAGGAGGAGGGTTGGGCATGAGGTTAGCAACTCCATCCCATAGAAAACTAACTCGCTAAAAAACGCTAACCAGATATCCATACCCGTAGGTTTAAATGATCGAAGTATAAGGAGAATAAGCAGTAACAATGATAGTTAGTTATAATATTAATTAATTAATTAAACGTCGATCGTTTTTGTTATTGTTCAAATCCAACTATGGGTGTTATAGATCTCTATGATTACTTTAAATATAGTTTTTACTTATCGTACCTCCCATACATTCGTCGCCTAAGTTCTTCTAAACTGCTTAGTAAAAATTTAGCAACTATTTATATAAATTGGTTAATTGTTTCAATCAATGATCGATTTTTACAGTTCCAATAGAATAACTAAATGATTGCTGTTAGATGAGACGACTTTTGAGTGACGTTAAAATAACCTTGAGAATGTTCACTTACTTATGAGAACTTTATGAGGGTTATAAACTTGTGTGATGTATAAAGATTATGATTTTCAGTTGATAGTTACTTACTTACTTACTTACGCCTGTTACTCCTCGTCAAGGAGCATAGGCCGCTCACCAGCATTCTCCATCCAACCCTGTCCTAGGCAATCCTTTCACGCTCCTTCCAGTTCTTATTCATCCTTTTCGTATCTGCTTCTATTATCCTACGTAATGTGTTCTTTGGCTTTCCTCTTTTCTGCTTCCCTTCAGGATTCCAAGTTACGGCTTGCCTCGTGATGCAGTTTGATGATTTGCGTAATGTGTGTCTTATCCATTTCCATCGTTTTTTCGTAATTTCTTCTTCAGCTGGAAGTTGGTTTGTTCTCTCCCACAGTAGGCTGTTGCTGATGGTATCCGGTCAATGAATGTTGAGTATCTTGCGTAGATAGCTATTTATAAATACTTGTACTTTCCTGATTGTGGTTGTTGTAGTTCTCCAAGTTTCAGCTCCATACAGTAGAACTGTCTTGACGTTCGTATTGAAGATTCTCACTTTGATATTAGTTGAAAGTTGTTTTGAGTTCCATATGTTCTTTAATTGTAGAAATGCGACCCTTGCTTTACCGATCCTCGCCTTTACGTCTGCATCTGAACCTCCTTATTCATCGATGACGCTTCCCAGGTATGTGAAGGATTCTAAAACTTCCGGAGTTTCGCCATCAAGAGTGATTGGATTACTGTTCTCCGCTTTGAATTTGAGGACCTTGGTTTTCCTTTTGTGTATACTGAGGCCTACTGATGCAGAGACTGCTGCTACATTGGCTGTCTTAATCTGCATCTGTTCGTGTGCAGGCGATAGGAGGGCTGGGTTAGGAATTAGATTTAGAGTTTTCATTACGAATTAACATCAGTGTAAATGTAAAGAAAACGCTAATTAGTTAAATAGATGAATGAATTTTGCGCCGAAATACAAGATCTGTCATCCTAAATCCTAAAAATATATGTTAACATGTTTTTGTTTATCTGTGATGCTGTAGTTTACATTGATGACTGGAGTTAGTAAAACAAATAATTTGACAGTTTCCATGATTACTGTACACAAAGAGTAGTCATGTATATCGTAAAAATATAGTAAGAAACCATAACCAGTGAAGTTCAAGCATTTAAGATGTTAGTCAAATACTGATCAATGAAATTGAATGGACGTTAAACAGGATAGTGAATTGATTGAAGTGATAAATGTAAACCACTTGATTTTGTTTGATTGATTTTGAAAATTTTAATTTCGATTCATAATGAGTTCGTGAATATTCACTGTTGACAAATCCTACACAAGGGCAAAACAGGTGTCCAGTAATTCCTAGTTTTTAATATTTGTCGTACTAAGACCAATTCGTGGTAGAATGCAAAAGTTCAATAATTTACACAAACTCTCGACACAAATATTAGAAATGTATTCAGAAAAAGATGTTCACTTAAGTGATAAACTCAAGGTTCAATGTATGATTGTTATCATACTGAGTTTATTTATTCTTTGAGAGTGTTTATGATGTCAAATAAGAATTAATGCATGAAATCCAAATCAGAAATTTTATTTTGGAAAACATATAATTTTAATAGTTGATATCATGAGCCAATTAAAGCTAGACCATCATGGAGAACCTACAGAAACACTGGATGACCATTTAGTTCATATTTAAAGAGAAAGTTTCACATCAGTATAACTTAGTTCAAATTAATTGTAAGACAGTAATTTTCATGCAGAGTTATCCATCAAAGTGTTCGCATCTATATGGTTTAATACAATAAGCCGTTTAGGAATTTCAGCTTGAAAATCATTTGAAGTTACTTGAAGAAACATCATTATCATAATTTAATTGTTGATAGAACTTATAAAAACTACTTGTATTGTGATATATGCTACTTATGTCCGACGATATAAGTAGTATGTAACACTAATCTGAAGTGAAATGCCTGAAAGCAAAAAGAATGAAAAGATCGAACCAAAGAGAACTAAAATGCAAACAAAGGCTAATTGTATTAACAACAGGAATGAGGGAACGATGAGAAGACAACCGATGGAAGATATGCAAATGAAATATTTAATGTGTGATTTTTCGTATTTTACCAAGACATTCTGTAATTTCGTGTTAACTAATAATCTGATCTTCCCATCTTGAGTGTTCGTTCAATGTAGAATCAATGGAGAAGTAACAAACTCATCGATTTTCAAGAGAAAAAAAACTAAAATTTAGAAATGTAAATAATTAAATACTACTTGTAAGCAATGATGGATAGGGGCTAGTAGTGGAATCCAGGCCGCGCTTTTTCGTCCTATTTGGGACTCGTCAGCTGGATGTATCTGCATCTCAGAGTTGGTGTTCACTCCGAGACTCGAACTCAGTACCATCCTGTTCAAACGCCATCGCGTTTTTCACTCAGCTACTAAGTCCTGATTGCTTACAAAAAGCTTGTGAATTAAGGCAATATCGAGGCATACGCACAGTATGCACATATGTCAATAACAGATTGATCAATTGCAGTCTTAGACCTCGATGGGAAGATACAAGCCAAACAATTAAATACTACGTTAGTAGTTCAAATACCCAAGCCGTTAAGTCACTGATTCAATTCTAGTTGCTTAACTAAAATCAGTTCATAATAGAAATGATTCTGATCTAGATTCTATGACCGGATTACAGAAGAAATTTATCTCATTAAATATAATACCTACCATAATTTTATTTAAAGTAAATAGTATATAGATGTAGAAATGCTTTTAAACTGATTAGACTTAATTGTGTTAAGTATAATAACGAGTAAAAGTGATGTTGTGGACAATATAAGAAACAAAGTTTTCTTATGTGGATATGTCGCTCAATTTCGTGAATTAGTTGATGTTAAACATTAACAGCGTTGGATGATCGCCAGCTCAGTTATATAAAGCTTAAGCGTTCGTGCATGAGACCGATAGGTTCTGGTTTCGAATTTCACGAGGCAAACCGTAGATATACACTGTTGAGGAGTTCTACGATATGACGAAACGGCCATCCAGTGCTTCCAGGTTTTCCATAGTGGTCTCATTTTAATTGACTTAGGATTTCAACTATTGAAATCGCTATAATATCCACATAAACCCCTTCAAGTATTTATACATAAAAAGGTTGAAAATGATGTCATTTATTAAATACAACATTGTACTGGATTAAATTACAAAAGGAATCATTTGTTGATAACTATAGTTCAGTATTTTTGTTTTGCTTTTTTTGTAATTTTTCAAGATCGTTTTGTTTTCTTTTCAAAAAGTTTTTTTTAATTTCCTGTGAACCAATTTTCTAAATAAGAATAATGTAAAGATAGAATGTAGTTTATCACCATTGGAACCCATCGAGTTTATTGTCATAGGATAAGTGTTTATTGAAGTGTTTTTTTATATTTTTTATTATTTATTTATTACATTCATTGTCTGTTAAGCTGTTAGGGGAGATAAATGAGAAACAATTGGAAGTGTTACATAATATCAAGATTAAAAGGTGTTATTATTGAGCCGTTTTAAGAAAAGTTATCATTGACAGGAAGTATCTTAGTATTAGATAAATAGAGTCTTATTATAAAGTGATAACATCCCCGTAACATTATGTGGTGTGTGCTACTTATATTGACATAAGTAGTATAAAATGTTAGTCGTGAACAGAAGGTCTGGCAACAGAGAGACAAGAGGATCGAACAGGATGCAATTTGTATGAAAATGCAAGGACAATGAAGTCTTGGTCATTTTGGAGAGAATTGGTGGACAATTTACAAATTAAGCACTTACTTTACGATTGTTAGATTTTATTAACAAGTCATGTAATTTTGTGTTAAATACATTCGATTGTTCCCACTGGTGTTCTTGTTCACTACAATTAACCTGCATACTGTTATCAATCTCACATAAAAATGTTGATACAATAATAGTATCAAGAAGACCAAGTTCATGATTATGGTCTGTTCAAATAGAAGGAATAATGTCAAATAACTAAGACTAATAGTTATATTTCAACTTGATAGTTAAAATTTAATTAATAATAATCTTTACGAAGAATATAATATTCATTGTTACTAAGGAATTTTTATGTACATTTAATTGACTTTATGTTTTAAGAAACGGAACCACATTTTCTTTATGTTCTATAGTTTATCTTATTTATTAATTCAGTACGTCAGAGAATATCTATATTAATGAAAATCTCTGTTATTTCTGTATCTTAAGGTATAGAAAAGTTATTCACATGATTATTAGTTATACAATTGTAAAGAGAGGACAAAAACAACTGTTATATTTATTTCAATAGTTGAGATTTGCTAGGTTTGAGCGATTATGAGTTCACTTAGTCTGTGAATGGAACAAAGACTTGTGATCAAAGACTAGCTATTCTATTGCGTCCCAACCCTGCCAACTAGAGAGAGTATTCGAAGTACGAACGGGAAAGTATATTCACCAAAAAAATCAGATGAGCGAGCGATAACAACGGACACAAATCAAAACGTTTATATATACAGCACAAAACCGTCCTTGAGAAACGTTGCAAAATAGCATACTAAAAGACACAATGGATCAATAACGTTTAAAATTCTCCCAAGTGGGAAATACGACATGAAGGTGAAAAGAGCGCTTTTGTCGAGAAAACATTAGAAATTCAAATTGTCGAAATAAAATTACAAAATTATGACCTTTTTCAAGTGAGTTCTGGGGATCTAACGTCCTCAACAAGATCATGCGTCATTTGAAGCTAGACGACCGTTTCGTTCTATTGTGAGACTTCTCAACAGTGCACATCCACGATCCATACCTCATGATACTTGAACCCAACACCTATCGGCTTCGTGCGCGAACACTTAACCTCTAGATAACTGAGTCGGCCGGCACCCAACAGTGTTAATGTCTAACTTCAACTAATCCACGAAATTGACATTTTTCATAGTGGTCTAGCTTCAATTAACTCATGATCTCAACTATTAAAAATACTATAATATTCACAAAACCCCTTCTGATGTTATATATATGTATATATTACACTTACAAATTACAATTCAACCATAAAACCAGGTCATTTATTGTAGGTAGACAATAATTTGATAGAGAAAATTCCTTTTTTTATTGATTGAAAAGGATTGTTCACCTACATTTCAGCGTATTAATTAATACCTCGAAATCATCAAATTTTTATTTTATTTTATTTCTTTTTGTTGAGAATTTGATCTTCTAATCTGAATCAAATTCAGATTATAAACTTAATGAATACAGATTTTGTTGTTATTGTTGTTGTTGTTGTTGTTGTAAAAATCTAATTAATTTTACGCTTAAACATATTTTCAAATGATAGAGATTTAAGAAAAAAAGAAAAGAAAATTATTTAATTAAAAAAAATAGAAAAAAAGAAGAAACAACAAAAGAAAGAAGGAACATAATAGTCACTTACAACACTCATTATGACCTTAAATATATAATACAGGGATGATAAGTTATTATTACTGAAATCATTAGTTTTATTCGAAACAAAACAAAATAGCTTGTTACTTAAAATAATAAATTTAAACAAATGTTCAATAAACAATATGTATTTTGTTACCCTGATATGTTCAAGGGAGAAAAAAGTTCATTATTCAAACGATATCGATTTTTAGTGTCCGTATTTAAATTATTGAAATTGGCTTAAATTTAATCAGAAGGGGTTTGTGGAGATTTTAGAAATTTCACAGATTGAAATCATGAGTCAATTGAAGCTAGACCATTAGGGAAAAACTGGACTCACTGGATGACCGTTTCGTTCCAGTATCGGACTCCTCAGGAGTGCGCATCCTCGATCCCGCCTCGTGAGATTCGAACTCAGGACCTACCAGTCTCGCGCCAGGCGCTTAAAAACTAGACCACTGAGCCGGCATCCAATGGTGTTAATGTCTAACCTAAGCGCCTGACGCGAGACTGATAGGTCCTGGGTTCGAATCTCGTGGGGTGCGGGATCGTAGATGCACACTGCCGAGGAGTCCCATACTAGGACGAAACGGCCGTCCAATGCTTTTAGGTTTTCCCTGGTGGCCTCGGTTCAATTGACTCGTGACTGCAATCTGTTAAATTTAATCATCAATAATCTTATCAATATGAGGTTGTGGAGATTATTAAGTTTTTTGTTTTGATTGAGATCATGAATTGATTGATGTTAGATTACCATAGATAATCTGGAAGCACTGGATGGTTGTTTCGTCCTAGTATGTGATTCCTCAGTAGTGCGAACCCACATTCCCATCTCGCGGTATTCGAATCCAGGTCCTATCATTCTCACGCGCAAACGCTTAACCTCTAGATCACTGAACTGGCATCCAACGGTGTTAATGTCTAATCTCAATCAATCTAAAAAATTGTGCGACCATCTTCTATTGTAGTGAGGTAGATATCTGTCTCTACCTGACATGGATTAGCTCCATTGTTCCTTGCTTCTCAACAGAACTCTCAGAATTCCTTCACAAAGCTAGTCACTAGTGAGCACATAGTAATTATCAATATGGGGTTGTGTAGATGACGCTCGCGTAATCGTGGATGCACACTTCTGAGAAGTTCCATCATAGAACGAAACGGCCGTCCAGTACTTGCAGTTTTTAATGGTGGTCTAACATCAATCAACTCATGATCTCAATCAAAATAAAATCAGCAATGTTCTCAACATATTTTAGGACAAATATTGATCCTGTGATTGTTATGCAAATAAATTTTATCATGAAATGCCATATTATTTGATGTAATACAGTGAACTTATAATAGTTATTAGTGACAGTGAACTATGATCTCACTTTACTTTCATTTATCCAAAACTGATTAATAAAATTTCATATCTTGACTAATACATCTTAAGTTATGATAGCTATTATAAGGTTTAATTATGTTGGGACAGGGACGTGATACAGGTAGATCCGGCTAACGAGTCCTAGATATGACGAAACGAATTTTTCAACTCCACTAATAGTCATTATTCATCATGACTAAAGGAAGGGGATCCGAAATGAAATCAGAGGATATAATTGTATTTTATGCTTTTTTTTAATAATTTCATGATTTTGTTTATTCTTTAAAAGAAATTTAGTATTTCTGTTGTATATTTCAAATATATGGTTCATATGACTTTGGTATCTGGATGAGAATAACGTTTAACGATGTTATCATTGTGCTAAAAACTGTTTCAATTAATTGAAACGGTCAGAAGGTTTGAATAGGAAGTTTATAACACCTAACAATCATCCAGAGATCAGAAGTACAAAGTACATATTCTTAAGAAAGATGCCTATAAAGCCTTTTAACACATATAGTTGTAAATAATAAAATGTCCTTTTATGGCTAGCAAAACATCTGCATCACAAGCTATTGAGTGAATAGCAAAACTATTTCTGTTAATTACTACTTGTCATTATTGGAATGAGTAATATGTGTAGGAAACTATACCAAATTTGTTCTTGCAAATACTAATATAACTTAAGGTTGTTTAAATCAAATCATCGGCTTTTCTTATTTACATTTAACAAAATTTAAGATTAAAATATTCACGAAAAATGGTTGAAGTAAAAATATATTTCCGAACAATTGTTCAGCTGATGAATACCAAGAAAAAACAAACAAGCGTCAATAATTACTTAAACAGTTACTTAAGCGAATGTAATGTCATTAGATTTGGATAAATAAATTGCTAAAGGCTTCGAAACCCCCAAATGCCCTGGTACAACCGAGAGTGGGGAGAGTCAGCTATTCCTCTCGAAATGCCCTCACATGGCCACGTGCATACAACCACTGCCAAGGAAGTGTCGTTTACGAAATTAAGAGGGCGAAAAGCGAATGTCCGGCGCTTTAACCGTGTTGATGGACACAAAGAGTAAACCAAGGGGAGTTGGAAAACCCTGGTTTTACGAACGTATACGAAACCAAGCTTACACGTAATTGTAATAACTTAAACGATAGTTCTATCATACATCTTAATTTCGTAAATTTCGATATTTTCCATTCTGTTAAATTTAATACTTTTCTTTCCGCAAACACAGAAACTGTTTTGTATCCTAGTTTGCGGGGGGGAGCTATTATTGCAGCTCACGTGCATTGGAGTATGTTCACATTTACTTTGGTTAAGCCTTTTTACTAACTTATTTAACAGACAGTCATTCGTACATCAACAACAACTTATCCATACCATTGTACCTTTATTGTTGTTGCGCTTATATGAACATGTATACTTGAGCATTGCTTACCGCCTACGCACCTGTTTTGATAGCTTTAGTGTTAGTCGCTTAAATGATTCAATGACGCATTCATTTTCCTATGTATATATGCATATTTTATTCCTGTTCGTTCGACTCGCTCGTTCGTCACTCAATCACTCGCTCGCCTGCTCTTCGGCACACTCATATCATTCTTGCTTCGTGTGCCTGCGGTTTTGGTTATCTATGTGTAGTGAGATATCTGTTTAGTAGATCCTTGTTTCTAGTGGTTGGCTTACACAGATCGTTAAGTGATGTAATCTAAGAGGATTTCATAATCTTCTTCAAACCTCTCATAGTAAAAATAATTAAAAATCTTAAAGAAAATGTTAAAAGAAAATGTTAAAATGAGCCTACTTAATATGAATGTTAAGACTGTGGTAGAATGAAAGCTTACATATTTTTTTGGCACATAAATTTTAGGTTGGATATGATAAATTGTTAACACCACTGTATTTCGTCTAAATCGTTTAGTTGTGTAAATCATTTTGAAGGTTATTTATGTATGGAGAGATATGAACGGAATTTCCAAGAGAAATTAAAACAAGTTAAAATTAAAGGATGTGTTTAGAGAGTGTTCGTTCAGGAAAACCAGTATAGCATATTTCACAATAGATCATGAACATATAAAGACAAAATGATATAGTTCAATAAGGTAGTTGATAGGGTGAGGAGACAATACGAAGCTCAGTGTCATGAAATGATTTCATTCCCTATAAATACGACTGTACAGTTTGAATAAATAAATTAACTGACAAAGCAGAATTGTTCGGTGTATTATCTTTGATTCTTGTATCGAGATTCAAAGACTTCAATATATTCGATTGTATATTCCACTAGTTTCCATGAGCATTAAATGGTTTTTGCCATTAAATATACATGACATGATTTAAAGTGAGTAATCTACAGTTTGTAATAGTGTTATTACTAATGCCAAATAAGACACAGAGATAAGTGAGCGAAAATGTTGTTTCTAACGATGTTACTGAATAAAACTTGGACAATTCATTAATACAATGAAGTTTTTTCAGTTTAACTGAGGTACATTCAATCCTGTATTTTATAATGATCCTGAACCTATTGCTTTATTATGTAAGTTAGTTATCACACATGTTCATCTCTTCATTCTATCTATCGAATGGTTAATTATCTTATATAGTTTTATTATGTATATGTTTTATATATCCTTATTATCCTTTGATTGTTGTGTAAATTGATTGGATACTTGAAATTTTGAATAACCTTTATAACCAACCATTATCACTCATAATAGTACAATCGTACTACATTCACTAAGTTACATTTAATTTAAACTTATTTAATGAAATCCAGTAGATAGAAGTTTGGTACTAGATTACATAAATATGTAAACATTCAGTGAATTTAAGTAGTATCTTAACACATAAATGTGATATAAGATTTTCATATGGATTAGAATTATTTTGAATAATCTTAATAAATGTATGTACTATGGGCTTAGTGATTTATTAGTGATAATTCAATTGTATAACTAGACGGCATCTTTAAAATGTACTTTAAAACATAGTTTTGTGGCATATAATAATACTGTTTTCTGTCAACAGAATACAAACTACTTAAACTACTTAATTATACAGTTCATAAAATGTAATTTCAACAAAAGCTTTAGTTAATCTAAAATCAAAAAGAGGATACGATGTTAGTTGATTGTCTGTCAACAGTATTTCATATACTAGGCCTATAAACTTACGTAATAAGTCCCTGTATCTAACTTCTGATTAGAGTAACGTAACACTAAACAATAAAAATAAAACATGAGTTCAGTGATTAAGAAAATATCAACTTATGTTAACCTTAATGTATCATTTTTTCGTGAAAATGTACTTTTATCTACTTATTAGGTAAAATTGATACAAAATCTTCAACATTAATGTATGTATGAAAGAAGTAAAAACCTTCACATATCTGGGAAGCATCATTGATGAACATGATAGACCTGATGCAGATGTGAAAGCGCGGATCAGCAAAGCAACAGCAGCATATCTACAACTGAAAAACATCTGGGACCAACACCAAAATCAGAATTTTCAATAGAAATGTCAAGACAGTTCTACTGTACGGGGAGGAAACTTGAAGAACTACGAAAGCCATCATCCAGAAGATACAAGTGTTTATTAACAGTTGTCTACACAAAATACTTCGGGTTCGTTGGCCAGACATTATCAGCAACAACCTACTGTTGGAGCAAACAAACTAGATCCCAACGAAAGAAGAAATCAGGAAGAAGTGCTGGAAGTGGATACGACATACATTGAGGAAAGCACCCAACAGTGTCACAAGACAAGCCCACACATGGAATCCTCAAGAAGTTGGGGAAGACCAAAGAATGAACAACAATTTGATAGAACTAAAAATGAAGTCCCAGGGTAGAGTGTGTTGAAGAATGTTGGTCGGCGGCCTATGCTCCATTGGGGTTAACAGGCATGAGTAAGTTAGTAAGTAAGTAAGTAAGTAGGTACTTATTAGGTAACTTTCTCAAGCTTTAAAGAAAAAAATACACAACAACAACAACTGAGATTTTCTAATTATAACATACTCTGAAATCTCTATTAATATAATGTAATTTAATTTGTATGTAAAAAAACGTTTATTTGAATGTCCTTACATTGATCATTTAAACTAATTGTATGAAACACAACCAGTTTTTCAAATCACATAACGACATTATTCTCTATGGTAACCTTTAAATTGTTAATGACCTTGGGGTATATATATGTATCAAGTTTAATTAGTATGTTATATATGTGAGAAAACTTTGATAACGGTAAATGTCAGTTTAATTAATTCTTTTTCTCTTTTTTTTTCGTTTTCGTTTTCCAGAAGGAAAAAAAATTTGACGACCGTTTTAAAATTGAAATTTGTCACGTTAATAAAGAAAAAGTATTAAACAAAAACAATAAGGAGATAATTAGTTCGGGTCAATTATGTAAAAAAGAAAAAAGGGTGAAAAATAACTTAAATAATGAATAAGTTAATTTAATTGAATGTTTTATAAATTGTATGTAACCAGTTGATAGATCTTATTGGTGTGTATTCATTTCAATGAATGATTGTTATTGTTCGAATCCAAGACATATCCATCTTACGTGCGAGCGCTTAACCACTGGACGATTGAGCCGGAATCCAACGGTGTTTATGTGTAACTTCAACTGATACACGGGATTGCACCACCGTCCAACATTGTCTTCAGTCAGTTATAATTCACAACAGACCCGAATGAGCTTCGCTATTACTTCGAGAAATACCTCTTGAAGACCGTCACTAGTGAGCATATCATGATTATAATGGGAGAGCGGTTTAGAAATATTACAGTAATTTAATAGTAGAATTCATGAGTCAATTGAAGCTAGACCACCATGAAAGACCTGGAAGCATTGGACGGTCGTTTCGTCCTAGTATGCGACTCTTCAACAGTTCGCACCAAAAGTTCCCACCTCGCGAGATTCAAACTCAGGATCTATCAGGTTTTTCATGGTGGTCTAACTTCAATTGACTCATGAATTCAACTGTTAAATATCTGTTTTTGTCTATCCAAAAAAGTGACTTTTTCAAGCTTTCTAACGATCCTATAAACGTTTCAGCTTAATAGTTCTGTATTTATCAGTGAGACTATTTGAAATTATCCTGTGCTGATAATTTTAAAACCAGAATTATCTAGTTGTCTATCACTTCTTAGTTATGTCATGAAACTCATGTTAATCTAAACTCATTGAGTGAATAATTATTCAATCATTTGTTATGAGACCATAAAATATCATATTCAATCTTTGATAAGCATGTTTGTGTTCACTGCCAAATACTTGCTGACTGATCTAACATAACAACTCAATGTTAACTAGTTTTTAATAGTGAATATGAATTCAATAAAAATTTTTATTATAAACTAATCTCTTTCTAAATCGTAAATTAACCTAAACGTTCATTGTTCCCAACATATTACCAAAATAAATAAACAATAATATAACTCATATCAGAAAAGTTTTTGTGGATATTATAGTGACTTCAATAGTTGAGATCATGAATTAATTGAAACTAGACCACCATAAAAAGCTTATAAACACTAGACGACTGTTTCGTCCCATTGTGGGACTCCTCAACAGCGTTCATCCACAATCCCATCTCTCAAGATTCGAAATCGAGATTCTCGTTGGACTGAAAAATCTTTTGCAAAAAAAGTTACAAATACTTGTATTGTTCTATGTTTAGATCAATTTTGATTTTTAAAAAAGAAAAAAAGATCTAAATGATAACATTGAACATAATCCGTTGTTTTATTTCAAAAAATATTATTTTCATTTATCATAAATCAGAACGTGTAGAGTGTTCCCTTTTGTTGTTGTTGTTCTTGTTATTATCCTTGTTGTTGTTGCTGGGTAAATAAACTATTTAAATATGTAAACGTTATTATAAGAAACAATAGCCTATAAATTAATCATTTATAATGTTATATTATTAGTTATAATAATTGGAGACATTTACTAAACAATAAATGTATATACGTATTTGTTTATATTCTATATTCATCAATGATTGTATTGTCATGGAGGAGTAATTCATTGAACATTTTGATTTTGCTTAAATGTTTGTTTTTCTTTTTGCTAGTTTAGGAAAAAAGAAGATTAAACAATAAATAGAATGGAATCCTCTTTTGTTAAAACAGCAACAACAACAACAGAACAAACAAACGAGTAAACAATGTTAAACATGAACTGTTTTTGGGTTTCATTGAAAAGTCCATCAAAATAATATCCATCCTATTTATTAATAATAAACATTAATATTATTGTACCCAGAAACAATAATGATTTTGTTATTGTTGATGATTAATTTAAATAGAGAGAGGAGGGGAGAAGAGGAAAAGAAAAAAACAAAGGAAGGAGATCTATTTTGAATTAAATAATAATGAGATAGATACTTTTGAATAAAATCCATTTTGAAAAAAGAAGAAGAAGAAGAGAAAAAAGGTTGCAGACTAGACCAAATCAAAGAGAATTGATATGTTGTTTTTAATGGGGAATATAAGTTTCTGTAGTGGTTCATATCTATGATCAATGGAGTAATAGAATGTGTGATCTTGATAATATACAGATCCGTTTAATGTTTTCAGATTTTCCTTCAATTAACTCATAATCATGATGTCATGATCTCACAAATAACCCCCTTTCTTATATGAATTCATTTAAAGTACAAATTATAGTTTCAGATCAGTATTTCCTTTTAAAATCATCTTAGTAACTAATGAACAAAAGTTAATTTTTAAGAGTCAATAAACTTTTTGCTTTATATATGAAAGAAATAAGTTTCTATGTGTAAGATCTAACTAATAAAGTTCAATAATGGAAAGTGAATTTTAATTGTAAAGAATGTAAATCATACAATTCTAGTTTATTGTTTTCAATTTATCAAACTTCTAATCAGTATTCACAATTATGAATTGAATAATTTCGTGAAATCATTCATATCTACTACTTAGAAATATTAAGTAGAGATAAAATAACTTTTATGTTTATCATTTTGAATCATCGAAGAATAATCAAATTAAGTCATATAGCATGGAGATTATTGTATCCTAGAGAAGATTAAATTGTGGGTAACTCCTGAGAACTATTTATGGATTGTTATCATATATATATATATATATTCTTATTGTATAACTGTCAAGTACCTAGATTATATATATTTATATTCCTCTTATCATAAGTTTTTATTTGATCTATTGATTACTATTATAAGATTTATTCCCAATTTCTTAGTAACAGTGTCTAACGATTACAGTCAATTATTGATCTGATCCTGTATAACTGTTGTTATTTATTTTTATAGTATGATATGGTTTGGTTTATTCGTATATAAATCAAGTTTTATCTGAAATGAATAATTTATGTGTAGTGGAAGCTGATATTATTATTCTTGACTCAACAGATAAGGTTAAACCTGGAAAGAACAATAAGAACTGTAGGCTATTCGTATCAATCAACAGGTCATTAATTTAGCACAGTGCTAAGATCCTATTCATTATATTCTGATTAGTGATTGTATCACATCAGAATTGACAGATCACAAGTTGTAACAGAGGTAACATCCAAAGAAAAAAGTGCTTTTGCATTACATATTTTTTTCAAAAATTGTTATTAATTTATGATAATGTTTAATTCATTTCATTTCAAAGAAGATAATTGGATAACATCATAGAATGAAATCGTTTCCAACCCCCATCCCCACCCCCCAACATACACCTTTTTCCTATTACATTTTCAGTTACTTCTTTAGATTAGATTCATAATAATTAAATTAATTTTTGGAAAGATGGTTATGTAGAATATTGATTTTTTCTTCTTATAATAATTCAGTTAATAACATGATAAATTATCTAATATAAATCAGTATGATGTTTCTCACTTCTAAATGAATGAATAATACACTTGAATTGGTAATGAATTACATCATAAGAACATGTTGACTAGTATGAATTCGAGTTGGCCTTGTCAATTGATTGATTAAGTAAATCTTAAGAGTAGCATATATATATATATATATGCATGGAAAATCATTGTACATTATCTACATTAAAATCAATCGTGTAATTCAGAGACTTGTCTAAAGTCATAAGTTTCAACTGTTGAATATCGATTCAGTGATATTTATATATGTTTACTATTCGTCAGAACATCTCAAGAACCTGAGATTTCCCTACACATAATAAGTTGTATATACATTTCATAGGAGTCTTATACTAGAAGAAAACGACTGTCCAGTGTTTCGTGGTCTTCGGTGGTTAATTTTACTAAAGCTATTAGATGGAGTAATACTGAAAATTCATATGATCATTTGTATTATCATCCGGTTTAAACAATCGATCTATACTATACAATCTAAATTCTCTACAGTTACGATTCATTATTCTAATCGGGATATAACAAAATCTGAACGGATAATCACAATCTATGGACTGATAATTTAATTTAAAGTACATCAGTCTACAAAATTTGATATCTGATTACTTTGAAAACTTCATCCTGATTGAACAACTTATGAAAGTTGGTTAACTAAATATAAAGCATACGATGGTTGAAAAAATAATGTTTCATGGTACTTACAGTGTAGTGAACGAGAACGCAACTGCAAACAATCGAATGTATGCAAACACAAAATTACAGAGCATCCTGACTAGCGTTATATACTACTTATTTCGATATAATTAGCACATACCATAACAGGTTGAGCAAAATAAGATAAAATTAACGATGTATTTTATAAACTGTAAATGGCTATCTCTTAAATGAGGATGGGGTGTAGTATGTTTCATCATTGACTAACTAAAACATACAATGCAAACCGGTATCAAAAGTTGTAATTGTTAATGAATACACTGCATGTGTTTATGGTCGTGTGTACACGTTCTTGAAAAGTATATTGCAGTACAGAACTGGAAGATTCTATGTTAGATACATTTTTTCAGTGATTAAAAGATTTACAGGAGTTTTCCAGTTATGAGTAGTTCATAAACTAATATACGTTAATATACTGACTAAAACTATCGAATTTATTATCATGTACAATATTCAAGTATCTTTATGACTTCCTTTTAATATTTAAAAAAGAAACATTTAAACAAATAAAATGTATGAATTAAATTTAAAGACTGAAGATAAAAGTACATGACCAAATTAAAACAAACTTTTTAAACATCTACAGAGAATTCAACTTTCCAAGAAAATAAAACAACTGTTTACTATATACCAATTCAGAATCAGATTGTTTCCTTCAAACATTTTATAGTGATTACAATCATCTACTGTGAAGAGAATTTTAATAGTTGAGATCTTGAGTCAATTGGAGCTAGATCATCATAGAAAACCTGGAAGTACTGAACGACCATCCCATCCTAGTATGGGATTCCTCAACAGTGCTCATCCACGATCTCTCTTCGCGAGAATCGGACCCAGGACCCAGGACCTATCAGTTTCGCACACGAGCGCTTAACTATCATACCATTAGACCGCGGGGCTGGATGGTGGATGCGCGCTGCCGAGGAGTCCCACAGTAAGTTAAAACAGCCGTCCAGTGCTTCCAGGTTTTTCATAGTGGCCTAGTTTCAATTTACTCATGATTTCAACTATTGAAATCACTATAATATTCACAAAATCTTTTCTATAAATAGTATGAATTAATAAAGTTATATCAAGTTTAATCGAAAGAGTTCTTATGAACTAGAATACCATCAGTTTTCATATTTCAGTTTATTGTTGAAATATACAAGTAAATACCCTAAAGGTCTTCTTAATATTATACATATTGTATTCAATGTGAACTTTAGAAAATCATTTGTTTAGAAAGTATAATCGCTTGAAAGCTAAATTATAACACTTTATTATTAAATGTTATTGAGTTCATTGCATATAACAATTATTTTGTCCTTGATACTAAAGATTTTCAATAATTGACTTAAGAAACAGAATCAATTAAGATAAACTATTTCCACTTACATTGTTTTTTAGATTTAGTATACTTTTAACAGTTCGATTCATGAGTAAATCTAAGCTAGACCACCAATGAAAACCTGCAAGCACTGAACACCCATTTCGTCCTATTGTAGGACTACTCAACAGTGCATACTTAAGATCTCGCACGCATGACTCATACCTAAGACCTTTGGTCTCTTGCGAACGCCTAATTTCCAAGTCAGTGATCTGGCATCCAGTTGTGTTGATGTCTAACGTCAACCAATCCATGATATTGTCCAACATGTTATCTATTTATTATGATTCTTTATTTTAAGATATCAAGGATTAAAAACTTAAATGAATCACATTATTCTATGAAGTATTGGTCACAGTAGTATACATTACACAAATAAAGGTATCGTACTTGTAATCATAGTTATGATATTACTTAATGGTAGTGACAAAATTAATGAGTATAGCAATAACTAGTACTGTATCGAAGTATTAAATAATCACTGCTTACACAGTGGCAATTAATAAAGTTCATAAGCACATTTATACAATACAATATGCAAAAATGGATGGTGGCTAGCAGTGTGATCTAGGACGCTCGTTTTGTCGTACTTAGAACTCCTCAACTGAATGTACTCGCATTTCAAACTTACTCTGGAACTCGAAAACAGTACCGTTCGCTTCAAACACTGTCGCGTTGTTCACTTAACTACTGAGTTCACATAGCTACTAGCTTGTTCGATGGGGTGAAGAATCCTAAATAGGATGAAACACGAATCCTGAATTCCACTCTTAGCCACCATTCATCTTTACTAATAATACTTGTGAGTCAGGGCAATAACGAGGCAATGCTCTTGGAATGCATATATGTCGACAAGAGATGGATCATTTGAAGTCTTAAAAATCAACGGGAAGACTCAAACAAACAATACCTAAATGAATTAAAAATTACACAACGCCTTCGTAAAATCAGAAAACCACATCTTTCTTCAGTTTGCCTTTACATACTTCATGATTCTTCCAATTCTATTGTTATTCAAATTACTTTCTAGATTCCATCATATTCTTTTCAATTCAATCTTACACAAACATACATTCCACTTCTGATTACTGCTACATACTACTTATATCTTTCAGTATAAGTAGTATGCTTTAATTGAAATGCATTTAGTAAAATATTTTCATATATTTCTTTTAAAGAAGAAAAAAAGAGAAAACTCACGTTTTCAAGTTTTCCTATAATTAACTAAGCAAACACATTATTTAACCATTTAAGTGTATAGAGAAAGAAAGGCTTTGAAATCTATGAAAGAATAAGATGAATTATCATTAGCAATTCCATTCCATTGAATTCTATTACTTATTGTAGACAATGCTAATTCATATTATTTTGATACTGTTCATCCGTTATAATTAAGTGTCCGTTTAGAATATTCTTTTTCTTTTCTTTCTCTTTTTTTCTTTTCTCATAATACAATTAAATGATTTTTCAAGTAACGTTTCATTATGGATTTATGTAAGAAGAGAAAAAAAACTAAAGAAGAAAATCTTACTTTTTTTTCTCCTAGAAATTAATCATAATGACAAGAATATATTTTTAAAAAAAGAGAGAAAAAAAGAAAAAAAAAGAAAAATAGTTTCCAACCATACATAATAGATACACATTGATTTAAGTCATGATAAGGGTTAAATTGATAAGTGTATTCTTGATTTGATTTCTATATTTCATGATAACTTTTTACAGTTTAGTTTTGTTTATTCAAGTTGTGATGTATGTTACTGATATTGACAGATATAAGTGGAATGTATCATTAATCGAAAGTGAAATGTCTTGAGGTGGACAGTTATGAAGATCGAAGAAAAAAGAACGAGAACACAGAGAATGAAGGAACAGTGGGATGTGGAACGATTGATTGGTATTTTACAAATGATGTATTTACTGTATGGTTGTCAGATTTTACTAAAATGTTCCATAATTATGTGTTCGCATTCATTCAATAGTCTCCACTTGTGTTCTCATTCACTACAAAGCTGGGATTATCTTTGATTTGAACGGATCAATTAAAACATGTCATATTTTAAAATAAATCATTTAAAGTAATCGACAATAGAGATTTTCAATTTTTTTCTAACATTGTCAATATTTTAAACAATTCACTAAAGTTTTATAAACAAAGATGGATAGTGGCTAGTAGTGGAATCTAGGACACATCATTCGTCCTAATTAGAAAATCAACTCTGAGATGTAGGTATATCCAGCTGACGAGTCCCAAATAGAACGAAAAGCGCATCCTGGATTGTACTGCTAGTCACTATTTATCTTTACTTATAAAGCTTGTGACAGTTCGCACAGGATGCACATATATCAACAAGTGACTGATCGATTGCAGTCCTAAATAATAATGAGAAGATACAAGTAAACAATACCAAATGAATTTAATCCATTAAAGTGTGTGGAATTCAAATTAACTTCATATTTGACATTGAATAATAAGATAATTTTCTCGAAAAAAGTGGTTTAAACTTTATGGGTATTGTGCTAGTTGACATTTGTCAACAAGATTTTTTATGCTTTTCAAGTCTCTAATGTCCTTTGTTAAAATGTAAACACAATTTATTGGTCAACAGAAACTGTAGTATTCTGACATTATTATAACAAAACATTTCTCTAATTAGTAAATCATTTCTATGAAATAAAGTATATAAAAGGTGTATTCTGAATTTCAATATTTGAATTGTATTTTGTTTTGGAGATGGTTACGATATCTTGAGTAGCCAGTAAATAATACATTATTATAACTGATTAAGAAAGTTTCCAGTTTAACTAAGAGTAATTGTATCTAAGTGAAATTCATTGAAAAGAGTAAAGATTCTACAAGTGAATATAGTAGAATGATATTGATTATGCAGCCTGGCTAATTCATTTGTATGACTTTAAGTACGGCAATGGTGAATGATGACATTGTATATTCGACATTATATCAATGTCTCAGAGACAAACATTATTATTAATGGCTTTATTTAGTATTATATCCTTAGTATAATATAGAATTCTCAGTACAAAGTATCCCAACAAGTTTCCTTTACTTTACGATAACATATTGAGTGATTGTCAGTTATACATTGACAGTTCAGTAATCGATATTTGAATGATGTTCATTCCTCTCAGTGCATATTGCCGGCCGCCACGATGTCACTGATTGTACTTTTTTGTAAGTTGTATAGCGTAAGGTCGTGAACGTTTCATAAGCGCGCCTGAATAGGTTATACGATTGATAGACTTAATGATGTGTTAAAACAACAACAACAATTTACATAACTTATTGAGATATCTAAATGACAGGAATAGGTAGCCCAGATATCCAACAAGGTCGCCTTATATTCACTTAAACTCTTAGCGATTCAATGTTAGAATAGTTTACTGAAAATTTAATGATCATCGCTTTATTCGATGCCCTGTATTTGTTTTCAGTAATAAATGTTTAGCACAACTTATGAGACATTCCTGGAAATTTATATGGAATAACATTGTCCATTGTCAGTCATAAAAAAGAGTAATAATCTTGAAAATAGAAAATCCATCTAAAAAGTATATAACGGAATTTTCAAGAACTTTGCATCAGACTACTTATATAGATCAGTTTGAATGAAATCTTTTCAAAAGTATACATTTTAATGATATGACGAGAAGAAAAGTCGAAATTCGATTGATTTACTCATTATACGTTTTATTCAACATTACTTCCGTTTTGATTTAATGTGAAGAAGACTCAATGAACATGTCAAGGTTCTTTTAAGGATCTAGGAACTAAGATATCAACTGGATCGGAAATGTGATGCTTGTCTAGTGACGTCTTTTGACATTAACTGCGTTCTATCAAAGATCACAAATAAGAAATACTTAGTTTCACTCTGGCCGCGAAAATTCATTCTGCCTACTTTGATACCTAAAGGTGCCGGGATGGATGTTACATGAGGTCGTGTATATGTAATTCTGGTGATTCACTAGCTGGGTAAAGCGAGTAACTCAGTTCTCTTTGGTTTATAATTAATCTCCAACTGACGTCAATTCATGATAAATATTACTTACAAATGGAAAAATTTATATGACGAGAAGAAAAGTCAAAATTCAATTGATTTACTAATTATGAGTTTTGTTCAACATCACTTCCGTTCTGATTCAATATGATGATTATTCAGTGTAGAATTCGTTTTCCTTTCTCGTATGATATTTTGTTCTGTATAATATACGATATTCTTGTATTCAATGAACATGGACTATGCTCAGCATATGTGATTTCTTCCTAATTATTGATCTAAATAGGTGTACAATCAATATATAAATGAGTGTACTTTCTACTAGGGTCGTCGTCGTTGTCGTGTTTTGGGGGTTAATAAATCTTCACTTATACAAGTCTTTGTGTTTTTACTTTTGCTTTGTGAGAATAGCAGAGGTTCCTGGTTCCAAGTATCAGTGATAAGCATTTCCGACACAACAATCAGTGACGACCATATATTACAAATAACATTCAACCGACAAGTTATAACATTTGATAATACACATTGTATATACTATTGTGATTATGAACGTTAGTCTTAGAAATTACCATACCTTTACATACATATCATCAAATATCACTTTGAACATGTACATTTACAATTTGCAACATTTCCTTGAACAAGTACAAAAATGTAACTTATGTGTCAAATATTGGAAGAATACAATTTCAATTAATGAGATGTATTTACTGTACGGCGCTAAAACTCGGAGAACTACAACAACCATCATCAAACATGTACAACTATTTATAAATACTCAACATTCATTGACCGGATACCATCAACAATAGCCTAATGTGGGAGAGAACAAACAAGCTTTCAGATGAAGAAGAAATTAGGAAAAAACGATGGAAATGAATGACATACATTACGCAAATCGTCAAACTGCATCACGAGATAAGCCGTAACTTGGAATCCTGAAGGAAAGCAGAAAAGAGGAAAGCCAAAGAACACATTACGTCGAAAAATAGAAGCAGATGTGGAAAGGATGAATAAGAACTGGAAGGAGCTCGAAAGGATTGCCCAGGACAGAGTTGAATGGAGAATGCTGGTGAGCGGCCTATGCTCCTTGACGAGGAGTAACAGGCGTAAGTAAGTAATGAAATGTATAAAGGATACAAATTATAGCTAATATATTCTAAGATTATTATTATCACAGTAATGTCTACATTTTATGAAAATTATTCATTCTGGTCTTGATAAATATTCATTACATCATTAAAACATATTTTATTTTAATTAAAATCAATGTAAAGCTTTGACGACAAATAAAAAGTCATTTTTAGTAACCAACTATTTTTAGCGTCAAATGATTAATTTCATGACTTTTGTAAAAAAGAGAAATATGTATATTTTATCGGAAAAATGTGTAGTTTTCATTCATTTCAATGATTAATTTCAAAGACATTAAATTTCATAGTTGAATTCATGAGTCAATTGAAGTTAGACCACCATGAGAAACTTGGAATCATTGGATGGTAGTTTTGTTGTAGTATGAGACTCTCCATCAGTGCACATTCATGGTTCACCTCACGAGATTCAAACCCAGCATCTATCGGTCTCACACGCGAACACTTATCCTCCAGACCAATGAGCCGGTATCCAACGGTGTTGAGGTTTATCTTCAACTAATCCACGAAATTGCACTACTGTTCATCATTGTCCTCGGTGAGTTACTATCTCACAAGGGACCCGGTTGAACTCCACTGGTTACGGCTTCTCAAATGAACTCCAGGAAATACCTTATGGAGACCATCACTAGTGAACATATGATGATTATATTCAGAGACCGTTTTGGTGTATATTATAGTAATTTTATAGTTGAATTCATGAGTCAATTCATGAGTCCATTGAAGCTAGACCACCATGGAAAACCTGGAAGCACAATGGTGGACAGTGGAGCAATTTCATGGATTGGTTGAATCTAGACATTAACACCCTTGGATGCCGGCTCATTTGTCTGGAGATTATGTGTTCGCGTGCGAGACCAATGGGTGCTGGGTTCGTAGATGTGCACTGTTGAGGAGTCCCGTACTAGAACCAAACGGCCATCTAGTGCTTCCAGGTTTTTAATAATGGTCTAGCTTCAATTGACTCATGAGTTCTATTATGAAATTACTATAATATCCACAAAATCCCTCTCAAATTACATTATATTTAAAATAAAAAAGTTTTGGTTTTTTAAGTCCTTTTCATCTGTTATGATGCACGTTGATAAAATGTGAATGCATAAATTTTTCTAGCTTCAAGTAACACATTATATATGATATCATACATGTAACCAAGATCTTGTTATATATTGGGAAAAAACCCAGTAGAAACTTAATAAACATTAAATGTAGGAGAACAATTTGCGGCTTAGCCATTAGATATGAACTCATTTCCCAACGATTAAACTCTAGCCTGTGGTCGGAAGGGCTTCGGTTATGTACTGCTAACAAGTACTATAATGGCACATAATAGCTGCTTAGTGCCTTCCGGACTTCATTGGTTTTGTGGTTTATTTCATAGAACTCTATACAAAAAATATTTTCGTCTTTATTTAAGGTTCGACAGAAGTATTTAGCCAGGGTCTCATGTGAAGTGGAATTCATGATCGGTAAGTTTAAAGCCATATATAGCAAATTTAGAATAATGTGTCAATTTTTAATGAGTCCGTTTGCATGATGTCTTGATGGCTGTTGTCAAGATTTCCAAATGTTCTGACGTAAGTGTCCTTTGTAGCTTCATCTTTCGGTCGTGTTGGTATTTGCGGATCCTGTAGTGCGCATCCGTTATCATTAGGTGCATTATTTTTCTTCCACTTTGCTCAGCTATTTTCCATCCTAATGGGAAGTTGATTGGAGGTCTATATCTTACAGTTGTTGGTAGAACATGCTGGCGAAGACACTCATGGAGAAAATATAGTTGTTCTCGAGTGGAAGCCTGCCTTTTGGCGAAATTCTCCCATTTTCAAACACCGAGAAGCGTATTACGCTCATATGATTTTGAGATGAGTTCGTATTCACAGGATCAGCTTGCTATACCATTTATTGATCAGTTGTTTTCCCAATGCCTAAACACAAAGTTTTTGTCATTTATTCAATATAATACATTATTTTAGGAAGTACTGACCAGAAAATTCAGATGCACCGGAAATATATACTATTTTGAAGAAACAAAAATAATTATTCTTTTCATATAGTTCATTTGTTTACAAAATTAAAACAAAATGTTGCATTGGTTCGGGTACCTTTAAGTACATATTTACATTTGATCATGTTTATAATATATTGATTTACCTGGAAGCACTAGATAGCCGTTTCGTCCTGGTATGGGACTCCTCAACACTGAGCACCCATTATCCTGCACGTGGAACTTATCCTAGGATGAAACACTCGTCCAGTGCTTCCAAGTTTTCAATGGTGGTCTGGACTAGGTCAACTCATAAATTCAACCATTAAATTACTATAATATCCACAAAACCTCTTTCTGATTAAATGTCATCTTTAATTCATAAGTCTTATATATACATGTTTTGATAGAATGACTATTTTGTGATAAACAGTTATGAATATCATTAGTTGAAAGCATGAGTCAATTGAAGCTAGACTACCATGGAAAACTTGAAAGCACTGGACGACTCCTGATTTCAACTAGTGAAATTTCTACAATCTCCACAAAACCCCTTCTCATAATAAACATATCAATACGTCATAGTATTTTTTCGTATGATTCAAATTGTTTATTTTGCTTAGCTTTTTTTTTCTCAACTAGAAAGGATTGTTCAAGATAGAGTTCAACTGAGAATCTTGATGAGTAGTCTATGCTCCTTCACAACAAGGGAATTAGTAAATAATAGAGTTTTATCTATTCATTGAGGAATTAATATCAGTTTTGTTAATGTTGTAAAAAAAACGCAAGCAATATGAAATATTATTACTTAGATAATGCAAATAACTTGATTAAATCAGTAGACAGTTATTATATAATAACACTTAAATGGCGACAATCGCACGTCGACTAAAATACAGACGATATAACATTGAGAAAAAACTTTTACTCTTCTAAAGATAAGGAAACGGTGTGTGTGTGTAAGTCGTATGATCTACACCATTTTACAAGATAGAGATATCAGTGTGCATAAATGTTGTTTATGTGACATATAAAACAAGACAATATTCTAGTGGAATAAGTCACAATAATATTTATTGCTGTGACAACTTCAACAATTCATTCAGGTCGACTCTAACAGTAAATCGAAATGAACAATTATATCAAGAATTATTTCATTCTATGCCATAATATTCAGAACAAAAATAAATTTATACTCTGAGTTATCTTACAACTTTTCGTTTCAGACCACAAGTCTGTTACATGCTAAAGCAATTCCCTAATTTACACATTGTTAACATTGATTGGACGTCCTGTTTAGTATACAATGAACCAGATACAGATGTGAAGGCGCGAATCGGCAAAGCAAGAGCAGCATATCTGCTATTAAAGATCATCCGGAACCCGAAACAACTGTCAACTGACACCAAAGTCAGAATTTTCAATACAAATGTCAACGCAGTTCTACTGTATAAGGCGGAAACCTGGAGAACTACAAAATCCATCATCCAGAAGATACAAGTGTTTATTAACAGTTATCTACGCAAAATACTTCGGATCTGTTAGCCAGACACCATCAGCAACGACCTACTGAAGGAGAAAACAAACCAGATCCCAGCGGACGACGAAATCAGGAAGAAGTGTTGGAAGTGGATAGGACACACATTGAGGAGAGCACCCAACTGTTTCACAAGGCAAGCCCATACTTGAAACCCTCATGGCCAAAGGAGAAGAGGAAGACCAAAGAAGACATTACGCCATGAAATGGAGACAGATATGAGAAGAATGAACAACAATTATATAGAACTAGAAAGGAAGGCGGAGGACAGAGTGCGTTGTAGAATGTTGGTTGGCGGCTAATGGGGTTAACAGGGGTAAGTAAGTAAGTAAGTGAGTAGGTAAAAATCAGAGAATCATGGACCTATTTATATTCGATCACTTTATTATTTGATTATATCTGCTTGAAAAAGCTTGAACGAAATTTTTAGGTGAAACGTCAGATTTACTTCAAATACATTTGTTGAGATTTTACAACTACATTTTTCCTCCTCAATAAACTCTGACCAGATAACCGTATTTCAGGACGATGAATTATTGAGTAAAAAATATATGTAACTGCTATAGACTTTGTAACCATATAGTTTTACATAGTGAGTGACATTCAGATAACATTTTTTTTAAAATGAAGATAAAAAAAATACGAATATTCGTCAAGATTAGAACGAATAGTTTGACAGGAATTGAGCGCCGAGTATAGAGAAGTCATTATATGTGCAAAATTATATTTGAAATAGTCTCAGCGATTGAAATTTATATAATTCCAACGTTTTGTCCAGCTAACTTGTCTGGACTTCTTCAGGGTAGTTTTCACATAGACTATTATTACATTGACAAGAAACCTATCCACTGCTCCTTAGTTTTCAATAGCTATTTGCTTAATGATTAACGCGTAATACATAAATAAACGAAAAGTATTCACAAATGAAGTGGAATGAAAATTTAATCAAACGTATAAAACATGTCAAATGCAATCAAGAGTGAACTCGTTAATATTTTTATGACCTTTCTATAGAATGATTGTTTTGTAAAGGCTATTAGATAACAGTTATATAGTATCAATGAGAAAGATTCTTCTTCTTTGAAATCACATTCAATGATCAATAATGAACTGTTTTTTCATAGGAATTAAACAGTCACCTGTTTGGGTAATCATAATCATCCTTTTTAAAAAAAATCTTATATCATAGCAATCATTCTATATCAAAGATTACGTAACTGAGATACTTTGACTTATAAAGGCTTAGAAATGTAAATAATTAATGTACTGTTTCATTATATAGTGTACTAAAGAAGTATTTTTTCCGTTGTACAATAATCATAACTAATTGTTTTTTTTTCTCAAACTTTGCATTTTAGACTGAGATGATTGTGGTTAGTAGTTGAATCCAAAACTCTTGTTTTATCCTATCTAGGACGTGTCAGCTGAATGTCCTATTATCTCAGAGATGATAATCACTCTGGGACTCAAACGCAGAACGACATCATGTTGTTCACTTAACTACTGAGTTCAAACAGCCACCAGTGAACATAAATCCTGGGATACAGGTACATCCAGTTGACGAGTTACGAATAGGACGAAACATACATCCTGGATTTCACTGCTAGTCACCATCCATGTTTGCTTATAATACTTGAGACTTAAGGCAATCCCTACAGGATGTACATATTTCAATGTGAGTTAGATTAATTGAAGTCTTAAACATCAATGAGAAAACTCAAATAACCAATAGGAAAACAGAATGATAATATCTCATTTATTTAGCATCGAAACAACTAAACATTTTAAAGAATACAATCTACAGTGCTAAATAATGAAAAACTGAATCTAAGTTCATAATATACTGATAATTAATCAGTAGTTAGTGTAGTGAACGACAACACAAGTGGAAAAAAATCGAATGTATTTGAATACAAAATTACAGAATAACTTAGTAAAATCTAAGAAGGATACAGTAAATACTTCATTTGCAAAATGTCACTCAATCACCTCAAACTTGATTGTTCTTATATTTCCACACCAATCATTCTTTGTTCTCGTTCGCTTTTCTTTGATTTTCTTAACCTTCTTCTTTCAGGTATTTTACTTTTGAATTATGTTACATACTACTTATATCTATCGAAATCAATGGTACACACTATATTCGTTTATAATCACAAACATTAAATCACACTTAGATTTAAAGAAGAAATAAAACAACATTCATCTTATAGCGGTCTACATAATATGCGGTAATCACAGATATTATAAATTCTACTTAGAATTCAATAAGCTGTATTTCATCCAGTTTATAAGCTATTCACATTATATTCTATGTTGTCTAATTAGTCAAAGGCACATCATAAAGTGACAATACTGAACTACAATGAATTTAAACTATGTAACTTGGACCAATTATTTGCGTAAAACATTTTTTTTTACTTTAAAGGAAACAAACGTATATACAATATGGAAACAAATTTTAGGGTAAATATCTATGGGAAACCAATTGGATGTTTAAGTAATATATATCAGTATATAAAGTGTATTTTATCAATGAAAACATAATACAATATAGAGGTGAAAGTTATTTACATTCAAAATGATACAAAAAAAGTGTTTAAGTTAATAAGAGAAAACGTTTGATGTAGGTCTTAATATTTGTGTTGATTTCTGTCTACCTACAAAATTGATATTTACCTTATGAACTAATTATATAATTCAATTGTCGGTTGATTGTTGCAAATAAATAGATTTCAATTCTGTATTGCATACTTGAATTAATGAGTATGAAATGTATCATAATGTTTATACCACTAATATTAATCATAAAATAGATTCTGTTTTTAATTATAAAGTCTTTTTTTTAGCGAGTTAGTTTTCTATGAGATATAGTTGCTAACCCCATGCCCAACCCTCCTCATTTATCCGGAGTCGGGATCGGCAGTAGACCCAGATTGGCTCCAGGCGGAGTCAATCAAATTATTCTTGTTGAAGACTTAAATGAGTTATGAACTTTTCTAACCTTTTTACATATACGAATCAAATTTTAAAATGAACTAATTTGAAGAAATGTCATCTATTGAATCTTGTACATAACCAAGTAGAATCAAACTTAATGATTTAACGATAATATTGTATTTTTGAGATTAAGAGTTAAGTCATTCAATCATAAACACTGTCGGAAAGTTTCAATTTAGAAGATTATTTCCGTTTCTTCTTTTCTCTATTTCTGAATAGCTATATATTTTGTGATGAAGTATTATTCACGTATATACGCATATATATATCACAACAGAAAATTTAATAATTGGATTCATGAGTCAATTAAAGCTAGACCACTATGATAAACCTGGAATTACTAGACGGTCATTTCGTCCTAGTATGCGACTTCTCAGTTGTGTGCATCCACGATCCCGATTCATGAATTCAGCTATTAAACTACTATAATATCCACGAAAATCCTCTCTGAAAATAAGAGAAAATGCCTTTTTTCATTTGCATAGGTTTTACTGACTATATGTGTATCATGACTATTAAAATTTAGTGAAATAGATGTTAATGTATGTGTGTGTGTGAACATTTACCTATTCAAAGTTTATTAATAGTTAATTAATAATGAAATGTTGAAAGACTATTCATCAAGTTAAATGGTTTGATTTCACTTTGTCTAGATATCACTTTAAAGTAAACATTGATAGCTTCTATTCAGTTAAATCAAAGAGACTATAAAACGCAATATTGAACGAATATGAATTGAATCAGTAATGATGAGTTTCAAAAATGCCTAATTAACTTCTCTTTATCATACAAATAAGTGTATGGACATGCAACTTAGAAACAACAATGTGCATACAATGAATTAACTCCATAACATCTAGCATTAAGAAGTTACTATATTGGAGGATCTGAATAAATATGGAGAAATATAGGAAATGTTTAGGAATGTATAGTCAAAATGAAGTATCTTTCCTTTGACATAGATACCATGTAATGAAATTTGTTTGATTGAACTAAATATAACAAAAAACATTCCATATAATTAGACTATTATAATAAGTAGAATCAAGTTGCCTTTTTTTAGATAAAGTCTCTATGCTTCAGGTTTTCAATAGTGCTCTTACATTAATTCGGTTTATGATTACGATAATCCCGACATTTTCTTGAGTATTCCATACTTTATTATAAAAATACGTCATTTTGGAGAACATTTATGATCAATGAATATTGTATATCAAACTTATTTTAATTTAACCATATTTTATACTGTCATGAAATAAGTCAGAACGTTTGATATTTCTATTCTTTGGGATATGATAAATAAATGATTACTGATCACTTAGTAACTATTTTATTCACCTTAATAGTCCTCTGTTCAATTCATCTCTTTGATATAGTAAACATTCAGTTGTAAAATGTAATATTTTACAAGTTACCACACTATTAAATTATTTTCATAGATCATTTGTCAAGTCATAGTTTAGAAGTATTTAGAAGAATACAAATGGTATATAAATATACGAAGTATATTTTATTTATTACTTTCTGGTTATCAACATGAAGGTTGTTTGTTACTAAGATCATGAACCGATCATAGTTAAACAACCAATGAAATTCAAGAAATATTGAACAATTGTTTAGTTCTGATATGTAACACGGTGAAAGAGAAGAGTAAACTAATAACCTTCAGGTTTCAATACAAGACTTTAACTTTTAAATCACTTACTTGGAAGGTTATTGTGTACTTGTATGATCTTTGACAAAATTGTAGGCGGGCACCGATGAGGAGTTTTATGTTAAGATATAACAGTTATTTACTAATCATTATGTAATGTACAATCAATTGAGTATTCAACAGACATAGTATTATTGACTTTCATATTCATTTATGAATTAAAAAAAGTAGAAATGTATAATTGAGTCGTATTTTACATTCACGTAAATAATTTAATTTTTTAAGTTTGAGCCTAAATTGCTCAATAAAATATTGCGAGTCATTTAGATATTTTTTTTGGTAAATCGCATCATTTACAAAGTTCACTGGATTTGGCTTAGAAGAGTTTTAGTTTAGTTTAATGAAATCGAACTTATTACATTTAACAGAGATTATGATACATTTTTGAATATATCTTAGTGTACTATTTCGTCATGTTCTTTGTGCATATATACATGTACATTAATACTTGAACATCTGGGCTACCTGTTCATTCCATCTACATATTTCAACAAGCTATTTGTTTCCTTGTTTGCTTTAATACATCAATATATCAATTAATCGCATCATCTATTTATATGCATTACTGAAAAATGTACAATCTATTGTTGTACAAGTTACAATAGGCTATATCAGTGATATCGTGATAACTGACAATATACAATGAAAAAATATACATTATTTAGATGTCGATTGACTAGATTACTAACTTCTAACTTACAATCATTCAATATTTAGTGTTAGAATCGACCAAGAAGTAAGAAACGAAAACTTGTTGAAATAGATTATGCTAAGAATTCTACATTGTACCAAAAATATAATATATTTATATATTCATTCACCAGACTTCATTAAACAGATTAAGCTCCGGAGAGAACTTCCGATATCTTATCGTTGAATATTTATAATTAAACATTTCATAAAACAGTTTCATTTCGATTCGGAAGAAACAGTTAAAAGAAACTATACAAGGCATCAAACAATACAATAACATAAACAATGTAAAACTTACTTATTCGACAAGAATATTGAATGTGAAATATGAGTAACCTTTTTAAAACATCACTTCTGTTGTTTGAATCACTTAGTACTTAGATCAAATGTACTATATATATTGTATATTGTATTTATATATAGTGAATAAAATAGTTTTTATTATTAATTAAATACAAATTATATTTGAGTTCTTAAATAAAATTTTATCATGAACAATAATAACGCCCACAAGTAGTATAAATTAAAATTATACAAAAATAACAAAATCAACCAATCAGAATTAAGCTGTGATATACAAAAAAATTTTTAAAAAATTTTTTAATTTTATTTTATAAACTAATTAGAAATGTTTATTTTTATTATTTTTGAGAAGAGTTTTGAGTTTATTTACTGATAAAAGAATAAAGAAAATGTGAGTATGAGGATTTGTGGAGATTGAAGTATTTTAATAGTTAAATTCATAAGTAAATCTAAACTAGATTATTATTATTATTATTGAAAATTTGAAAATACTAGTTCTAATATGAGACTCCTTAGAAGTTCACATCCACGATGTCTCACACATAATTGAAACCTAAGATTTTCGGTTTCTTGTGCGAATGTTTCACTTTTTAATCACTGAATCAACATTCGACGGTGTGAAAATCTTATTTCAAACAATTTATTATCTTGCCCAATCTTTCGTTTATTGTCTGACGTGGATAACTGTTTCGAATCGAAACGAAATTGGACTCTACTGGTCCACAGGTTTCTCACTAGAACTTTACGAGTTACATCTTAAAGTTAATCAATAGTGAGCACATGATTGTTCGGTAACAGTGTGAGGAGTCCTGGAGATTGCAGTGTGGCGCGCGCTACCGATGTTGATATAAGTAGCATATAATGCGAGTCAGGAATTTAATGTCTGACAGCAGAAGATTGGGAATTTCAAGAAAGAACAAACAGGAATAGAAAACAATTAGTATAGAAATACAAGAACAATGAAGTTCGAGACAATTATTGTACATTTTGCAAATTAGGTATTATAGTATGGTTTTTCTATTTTACAAAGTAACTCTGTAATTTTGTTCTAAATATAATTCAGTTGTCCTCACCTGTGTTCTCCTTCACTACTATAGTATTTTAACAGTTTAATTCAGGAGTCACCATTGAAAATCTATAAGCATTAGTGATTACAAGATATCACAATTTTAGTTTTGAAGGAACGTTTCAGTGATAGAAACATTGTTTACTTTTCTGATATTTATAATAATAATAGTAATAATAATAATAATAATAGACAACTTTCATAATTCTGTAACTTCAATTGGTCACTTGAAGAAGGATATTTTGATGGTCATTTTAGTCAGAATCAGTTCAATCGTTGATAATCTAGTTCATTAAGTGAATTCATTTGAGTATAATATTTGAAAATATATATGATTTTGAATGAATTTCAAATAACTAAAAGACCGTAATATTCAAAGTAATTCTTTCGTAATTTCACAGATCATAAACGATTTAACAATAATTAAAGTATGATACAATTCACAGGTCAGTTAATTTCATGATATCCTAATTAGTTTTTATTCACAAATGGTTAATATGATTGACATATCAAACTTATTTGTTTAACTGTTATATGAAGTAATAAGAATCATATTGAAAAGGAATCAATGAAGCATAAACATTACTGATGTAAAGAGGAGTTCATTTGGATTAAACTGCATAAAGACTAAAAGTTATTATTGTTGTATATTACATTTAAAGGTGGTTGGAATAGATATAAATAGTAGAATCTTGAGCCTATATCATGGTATGACCGCTACTTGAGGTCTGGAAACATTGAAAGGCTATTTTGCTGTATTATAGGGCTATTCATCAGTGGGAATACACAATCTTCAGATTCCAGCAAGAATACCTAACACCTAGACCACCTAGCTGGTGTCCGATGTTATGAATATCTAGCTTCAATCAACTCCCAGTGTTACGCAACTCTCGTCTATCGCCTAAGATGAATACATTCCTCTCACCTGACACAGTTTAGCTCATTATGTCACGGCTTCCTACCAAAACTCTAGCGTAGTGTGTGCTACTGATGTTGACGGATATAAGTAGTATGTATTCGTTAAAGTGAAGGTTGAGAAGATCAAATAAAGGAGAACAAGAACAGAGAATGATTGCTATGGAAATGAAGGAACAGTGAAGTTTGAAGCAATTGATTAATATTTTGCAAATGAAGTATTTGTTGTATAGTCCACAGATTTTACTTAAATGTTCAGTAATTTTGTGTTAAAGTGTATTCAATTGTCTCCGCTTGTATTCATGTTGACTACACCAGGAGTCTATAATCTACATATCAAACTATTTGGAAATGTAAAAAATGACAAAACACCGAACTAGAACTGTATTATTGATAAGTTCCAACTATTCTATTCCAGCATATGAAGTTCATGAAACACTCATTTTTACACATCACAATGGAATATTACTTTATACATATAATAGAATCTTTATATACCGTGAGATTAAAATTGCTTTATATCTTTATTTCTACGAACTGATTCTTACATCCTGTACCAGATTCTTATACACAGTCTTTCTTTTATATATTCCTGTCATTAAAGTGATTACTCCTATGAATTTCGTGTTCATCTTGTGCTAATGAGGTGTGGCAACCTGGACTGATGCATTTATATGCCTGGTCCTACGTTGTAGATGACTGACTGATTTACGTAGAAACACTTTTTTCCAAGCGAATGGTACTGAGTTAGACTCTCGGAGTGAACATCAAATCTAGGATGCCCGTACATCCAGCTAATGATTCCCAAATAGAACCAGACGTTCATCTTGGACTCTACTGTCAACCATGATCAATCTTTGCTTATAATCCTTGTTAATTATGGCAATATCACGGCAGTCCGCACAGGATACACATACGTCTACAAGAGACTGATCAACTTCAGTTCTAAACATCAATGGAAAGATTTAAACAACCAATACAAAAATGATTTTCAATATACTATTACTTGTAACAAATCTTAGTTAAAGAATATCAATGAATAACTAATGACAATTTTTTTCTCATCTCAATTATACGTTGTTTAAAATTTGATTTCACTTAAACATTGTCTCTTGTTTTTCTTAGAAACAAACTAACTACAATAAACCAAAGTGTAATTTTTCTTTTTTTCATTCTTCTTTTTACTTTTGATAAAACAAGATTGTTTCAAACAAAACCAAAGAAACATAAAACAATAATCAGAAGGGGTTTTGTGGAGATTTTAGTCATTTCAATAGTTGAAATCATGAGTCAATTGAGGCAGTATTGGATTCCTCAGTAGTGCACATCCACAATCCGCCCCCCCCCGCGAGATTTTAACCCAGGACCTAGGATGAAACGGCCGTCCTATGCTTCCAGGTTTTCCATGGCGGCTTAGCCTCAATTGACTCATGATTTCAACTATTGAAAAATGAATAATCAACTAATTATATCACTGAAATGTTTGACTTATTCACTACTTATAAGAGAAGAATTACATCATAACTGTTTTATTGAGAATTAGATTATTCGTTTTTTTTCTGGCTTTTCAGGTTAATTTTCATTAATTTCATGATGTTTTTAAGTATAATTTAGAATAAATTGAATATTGTCTAAAATAAAACCCCGTTTTTACGAGGAGTCTCATATAAGGACGAAACAGTAGTCCAGTGCTTTCAGGTTTTCTATGATGATGACTCATGAATTCAACACTGCGACTATTGAGCGAAGCTAGACTGACCTTAAGATTGTCCGCCTTATAAGTACGACCAAATGAGGGTTATAAACCAGTATGGAGAATTAGAATTATGATTTACAGTTGATAGTTAAGGTTAGGATATAGATTTAAAGTTTTCATCATGAAATAATGCCAAAACTCTATTTAACCAAATGAATGAGTGAATTTCGTGCCAAAATCTGGGACGTATTATCTTGTATCTGATTGGTTCGTCCATAAATTAAAATCTCGTCAACCCTTTTTGTGTAACAAACTACTTTCAATTCTATACCATATAATCAATGAAAATAAACAATTGTACTTTTTTTACTGAAATAGATAAGGAAAGGTTATGTAAGATATTTAAAAGTACAAGAAAATGGTAAACATTAAAAGATTTATTTAAACTGCTTTAATTTATCCATTGAAATATCTTAAGGTTTAAAATGTTTTAAAGATAATGCATATGTCTCATCTAAGTTATAACGATCGAATTTGGTAATCACTATGTTTCAACAGTTGAGATCATGAATCAATTGAAACTAGACCGCCATGGGAAACCTGGAAGCTCTGGACGGCCGTTTCGTCCTATTGTGGGACTCCTCAGCAGTGTACATCCACGACCCCGGCTCGCGGGATTCGCATCCAGGACCTATCAACCTCGCGCTAGGCGCTTAACCAACTAGACCACTGAGCTGGCATCCAACGGTGTTAATGTCTAACTTCAACTAACCACTATATTACATAAATAATATGGCGCCTTTCTATAGTGAAAATAATATATTTAATTGTCTTTCGCAAAAATCACATTTAATTGTATATGCATAGATCATATTTTCCATTAGGGTTATTAGCTTAAGAATAATATTATTCCACAAAGATTTAAAGTCTGGATTACCAGTGTGTAGAGTAGAAGTTCTATGCTCTTCAGTTCAATCTTTTCGATTTTCTTTTGATAAGAATCCTGTTTCTAATGAGTGTTTCATTCTACTTACATCCGTCAACATAAGTAGCATACACCATATAATAAGTGATAGTAATGTCACAATTAAAAATTATAAAACTGACAATTGTGTTGTTTAATAGGTTACCCAATAGTTATGAATTCGTCGACATTTGTTTTTTTTTCTCTAATAAATCCGCCGTAAAACTAATCTGTACTAGTATGGTTGATTTATAATTGTGAAATCGTTTTTTAATTCATCGGTTGTTAAAAGAATATAGATCTGTCGAAGTTATTCTGAGAGTCATTCATGTTTACGGTAATTGCTTCATTTCACTAAAACAAATAATATTGTCTCGTTTTATAACAGAGGTACGCATCAATACTCTGCTTTATTTCAATTCTAAAACAATGCTTCCTACTTTGTTTCTATTAGGCAGCTTGCTTCAATATCTGGGCTACCTGTTTCTTGCCATCTAGATATTTCAACAGGTTCTCTGTTTCTTTGTTTGTTTTAACACATCATTAAGTCAAATAATTGCATAAACTATTCAGGTATGTTTGTGAAAAGTTTACTACATTTCACTGATCAAGTTACAAAAATTCACAATCCAAAAAATCGTGTTAGTTGACAATGTGGATTGCAAAGAATGAATATTATTTAGATGTTGACTTTTGAAATGTTAGTATCTGACTGGCTATTACTCAGTTAGATGGTGGATGGAGGTAGTCGATAGGAAACCCTGGACCCGGGTTTCGTGCTACTTGGCACTCGTCGGCAAGGTGTGCTTGTAATCTTGAGGGAATTGGTGCTCCCTGACGCCTTCATAGTCAGAGACGTTACCACCAAGCTATCCGGATCGCTACTGACCTCCTGTAGGACTGAGATGTAATCACAATTGATTGATCACTGGGTGGTAGTCAATGTCCTGTGTGTCAAGTCCTTATTAGTGCTATTACTCAATATTTATCATCAATATCGATCAAGAAATAAGAAACGGAAACTCACTGAAATACATTGTACGGAGAATTCTTTATTGTATCAATAATATAATATTGACTAAGATCATGAATTAATTGATGTCAGACCACCGTTGGAAACCTGGAAGCACTGGACGGCCGTCTCGTCCTAGCATAGGACTCCTCAGCAGTGCGCACCCACGATCCCGCACCGCGCGGGATTCGAACCCAGGACCTACTGGCTTCACGCCTGAGCACTTAACCATTAGACCACTGAGCCAGCATCCAGTCGTGTTAGTGTCTAACATCAACCAATCCACGAAATTGCGCGACCAACTTCCATTGTACTGAGGTAGATACCTGTCTCTACCCGACACGGATTAGCTCCACTGGTCACGACTTCTCACTAGAACTCCGAGAATTCCCTCACGAAGCTAGTCACTAGTGAGCACATGTTAATTATCAGTATGGGGGTTGTGGAGAAGCATAATATGAACTAAATGAAAATAATAGTTTCATCGGTAATCAAAATTATTCTAATCTTTTAGTATAAACATTACATAAGTGTATTTTTAAGAAAAAAATTATCTCAAATGATATACATTGGTTATCTGATGAATAGTAATGATCATCAAGTCCTCAGTAGCAAATAGTGCTTAAGTGATCTAAGTTTTTGATACAAAAGCTTAACCAGTTAAAAATAATGAGCAGTTGTCAGGGACATTAACACTGGATAACTCATTATGTTGTTTATCTCACGTAATCCTTATATTTGTATATTTTTCAATGATGGAATAGTTGCTATATGCAGTTTAATCTTTAGGGATTGTCGAATTCCATTGTTCAAGTCATTATTTTGTCCACCAAACTAATTGACCGAAGTATCACAAGGTATTTTGTTCTAGAATAATATTATAGCCGATTACCTTAAAACAGAAATGTAACAGTCATGCCATTTATGTAATTATGTCAAACATAAAACTGATGAATATATAGACGGGTGATAGTATCCATTATTTTTCAATTTGTCTACAAATGTATCATTTAGCATCTTGACTAATGGATTTTCCATAATGAATGAAGCATTATTAGTCAGTTGGTTTCAAATGCATTAATCGATTTGTAATTGAAAGCACGAGTTGAGTAAGTTCCTTACCGCAACTTCACATTAACGAAGGTAGGTTATCTAACTAAGTAAACAATCTATAAATTATTGGTTAAGTATTTGTTGAGTCGGCTTTCTCAGAGCTGCAACGAAACCTCCAGAGGCCCTAAAAGAGCCGAAGAGTTCTAGCCAATTAGAGCATGATGGAGCTATCTAGAATATCAATGTGGCGTGATACTATTGGTTAGTAGCATAATATGCCTTTTAGAGGATTGGCCAAAATTTGATGTTGATTGAACAAATGTTAACATCTATAGATACCCGTGTTTTTCTGTACAAAAATGAACCTTTAGAGTAAAGTGATTTTCGCTTATTTTACTCCTTTTCTCTCGAGCTCAGGTCGCTACGTAGTTCTAGCTTGCGGGTTACCAGAATAACTTAGGAACCGAATAAAGCGTTCAAATTAACAAGACTTATCAGTATCAATTAAGGACGTATATATTTCAATATACTCTCTATGGATAGTAATGAATTGTTAACTCGCTATCCACAAACTAAATCAGATAATTTATTTTACCGGCTGAATACTCCATAACTAGCTCAACAGAAGACAAACGAAAAAACTGAATATAAAGACTGTTGGCTGACTTGAAATGCTGAAAAAGCTGAAGAACATTTACAGATGATATAATAGAAGTTTTCGATTCCCAAGTAACATTTGACAGTTAATAGAATTGGACTGTAGGTAGCAGTAGAATCCAGGACGAGCGGTTCAGCCTGGTTGAGACTCGTCAGCTGAATGCGCAGGCATCCTAGATTTAACGTTCACTCCGGGACCCAAACACAGTGCCGTTGGTTCCAAATACCGCCAAATTACCCACCTAGCTAGTGAGTCCAGAGAGCCACTAGCTTGTGGAATACAAAAATGAATTTGTCAGTTAAGCTGGACATTTCTTAACATGATTCAAAAATGAATTCAATGAAAATGTTTTGTCTATAATGTAATTGAACTGGACAGTTTTATAAATGTTTTTAAGTAACATTTTGTCTAGATTTTCTTGATCTTAGAATTGTTGACATTGCTTCCGCGTACAATTGTACTACGAAACATATGGATTCGGTTTCATTTTGGTAGTTGAATCAGTAGTGGTCTTCCTTACAAGTGAATTTCATCGCAGTGACCTGAATTTTTTGGGAAGAACTAAATATTTGTTTCACCATATTTTTATTACCTTTGTGAATGAATAAGTAAAACAGATTTTGACTTAACAATAATATTAATGCATTCTCATAGATCTCAAATCACACACTTTCATCATTAGATGACATTAAAACGCTGAAAACATTGGACAGCCACCTTGACCTTGCATGAGAATTTCCATGACCTTCCTTTTATAAGTCGGTGATTGGAAGTAGTCAACAAGAAACTCTGGACCCGCGTTTCGTACTATTTCCCACTCATCAGCAAGGTGTACTTGTAATCTTGAGGGAGCTAGTGCTCCCTGACGAATTCGACCCCGTATCACCCAGCTTCATAGTTAGAGACGTTACCACCGAGCTATCCGGGTCGCAACTGGATGGTGATCAATAATTTGTGAATACCTTCTTTTTGTCCACTGCTTTCAGGTTTTTAATGGTGACCTGACTAAGATCAGTCAATGAATAAAAGTTTATTAACAACAGTGGTTTACTCAAGAGTAAAGTAATTTAAAAAAAGATTTTTCATGGGATCATTATAAGAATTTACCAACTACAGAGTCAAACAAGTTATAAATTGACACAGTCAAGGGTCAGCAGGTATCCCTTTCACGTTACCACCGAGTGTGTATACAAATTTACATGTATCTGCCAAAGCAGTTACATCGGTAGAACAGAAAGAAAAGCCTACGTGCGATTCAAAGAACATATTCCGAAAGGTTTAAGATCAAACGAACTAAAAGCATTCAGCAGTGTCACCGCATGACATCTCCATGATACAGGATACGAGGTCGATACACTGAAGTCGTTCAAGATGAATAACAAACAATCAAACACCAACCTTTTGAAATTTCCTGAAGCGATAACAATCAAACGTTTAAAACCAGATCTATGTATACAAAAAGAGATAGTAATAAACCTTTCTTTGCCCTAGTAACATAACCCCCCTTTTTATTTATTTATTTATTACACCATTCATTATTCCAGCTCTCAGAATTTTAAAATTCCATCATTCATAATGACTGATTTTAATTCAGATATTTATTACCATTAATCTAATCTCAGTTACTTCATTACACAATCACCTAATGTTTGCTCACTTCATTAGTTCTAGTCACTATTTCAATGGTCTAGAACCTTCCCTCTCAAACTTTATTTATTCCAAACAAAATTTTATGACCTTATTACCTCTATTGAAATCTTTGCAACATCATGATTCATCTTTACTCACCCTCTTATGTATAAGTATGTCAATATCTTTAATAACGCTGATTTTCAAATGTTTTAGGTTGTAAGCAATTGATGAGAACCTAAAGAAATAAAATGATCAGTTTAGTGGTTGTGGAGATCATGAACTGATTGATGTTCGACCACCATTGGAAATCTGGAAGCACTGAACGGCCGTTTCGTCCTATTATGGGGCTCCTCAGCAGTGCGCATCCACGGTCCCGCTCGCTGGATTTGAACCCAGGGCCTTCAGTCTCGCGCACAGACGCTTAGGACACTGGACCATTGAGCCAGCATCCAATGGTGTTAATGTCTAACCTCAACCAATCCACGAAATTGTGCGACCACCTTCCATTGTACTGAGGTAGACACCTGTTTCTACCCGACACGGATTGAATGAATTCATATTATTCTGCACCAGTCTTTGTTCTTGTTCTCTTTAAGAAAAAGAAAAGTAATTAACCAAGATTATTTATTGAAGATTTTGTTATATAGTGATATGAAATATTTCCCAAATTGCATAACTTCATTATCTAAAAAAAGAACACAAGTTCAACCGGTTTTATTTTTTACTCTGTTAAATATGATTGATTCGTAAAGGTTTGTTTTATTGATTTTTTGTTTGTATAGCTAGTTATATACAAACAGAAATTATGTAATAGTTTGTAATTTAGAGTGCAATATTCTAATCCATTGAATGTAATACTAATCATTGAAACAGGTAAACTAAACTATTGCCAGTCTGTGGTGCGCGCTACTTAAATTGATATAAGCAGTATATGACGCGAGTCAGGAATGTAATGTCTGGAAGCAGAAGATGGTGGGAAGATCAAGAAAGGAAGAACGGGAATAGAAAGCAATTAGTATAGAAATGCAAGTACAATGAAGTTCGAGACAATTATTGAACATTTTGCAAATTAGGTATTATAGTCTGGTTTTTCTATTTTACCAAGTAAATCTGTAATTTTTTATGCTAAATATAATTCGGCTGTCCTCACCTGTGTTCTCCTTCACTACAAGTCTTGTAAATTTTAATCCAATTGTCATATATCACAGTAAATGATGTAATTGCTCTGGGATAGAACACGAGATCATGTTTTAATTTGTTCAACGTTATGATTAATTTAATATCAGCATGGTATTTGTTAGATATGTTATTCATTTGTGTAATATTCTTATAGTAAAACACGTAAAATTCATTTACACAAATTTAATGTAAAATTCAATTATTAAAATGATCTAATCTCCACAAATACTCACATCATTACCAATCAAGTGATCACTAATGATTAGCTTTAAAATGTAACTGATGGAGTTTTAGTGTCAAGCCGTGACCAGTGTCATCCAATTCATATCGGATGTGAGATGAATATCCAATACAAGCAATGAATAAACAGTTGGGCAAGATCATATTGTTGTTGACGTCACATAATGAAGTTGGGCATTCACACGAACCGAAAGTCTTGGCTTTGATTTCAACATGTAGGATAGAGGAGATTCACTTTGAGTTTACTTATTCAAAATACCATTAAATCAATACATCAGTTTAAGTTTCATCCTCATATTATAGAAAAAAACCTAAGCAAAATCCAGTTCTTAATATCAACACTACTGAGGAGTCCCAGGATTTCCATGGTGGTCTAGTTTTAATTGACTCATGATCTCAACTATTAAAACCACTATAATATTCACAAAATCCCTTCTGATACTAATGAACATATACTCACTAGTGTGTGGCTTCAAAATGTATTGCCTGAAGTTCTATTGAGAAGTAGTGATCAGTGGAGTTCAACCAGGTTTGTTGTGAGATAGTAACTCACTGAAGGCAATGGTGGATGTCTCGCTCAATTTCGTGGATTAGTTGAAGTTAAACATTAACACCACCGAATGACGGATCAGCTGTCTAGAGCTTAAGCGCTCGCGCGTGAGACTGATGAACCATGAGTTCGAATCTCGCAGGGGCGGTACCATGGATACGCACTGCTGAAAAGTCTCACAATAAGATAAGACGGCCATCCAGTGCATACAAGTTTTCCATGGTGATCTAGCTTCAATTGACTCATGATCTCAACCATTACTATTCGAATAGATATATTCATTATTGACTAAAGTACATTGAATAAAATAACAATCTAATTAACCATTATTTTCTATCAACCATGAATTATAAACTTTCTTATTTTAATTATTATATAAATATGATCAATCTCATTTACTATTATGTCATTGAATACTAATAAAATTGGAATAGTTGAAGTGGTCCATTGATTTCTTATTAACCATAGTCATAGTAATTTTCTAATTTCATTACATTCATAACCTTTCTCGCTTTCCAGAATTTTTATCTTTCCGGTTCACGTACATCTCTATATGTATATAACAAATACATAGTCTCTTTGATCTGCTTATTTGTTTCTTCCACTTATTTATTCAATATTAAGGTAAGAAGAAGAAGAAGAAGAAGAAAAACAACTATCAATGATGATGTTTGTTCAATTATAAACAACCCTTAATGATTCTAACTTCCTGTATTCCTTAAAATTTTGGATATATTTCTATTTGACAAATGAATTGTTCAAGTATCTATACTTTCTTTTTGTTGTTGTTGTTGTTTCCCTACAAACGGATATTAATTTTAATGGAATAGAGATTTTTAATAAAGACTATGTAAGTGAACATTCACTGTAGGTACTAATTTTTCAAGGTTATCTGTTAATTTGAAGTTGTGAAGATTATTGAATTTTATTGATAATGATCTATGTCTAAGTCACACCTCGTGATCAACACCTTATGTGGATTGTCTCATCGACGTATCAAGTTACTGTAAATGCTTTGAAGACTGTACAATACAAAAAGCGTTATGACAGAAATATATTAGATAAAGTGGATACAAACGAAAGTATGACTACCACCGCATAGACCAGTCCATGGCGTATGATTAACTGATGTGCGTTGATCGTCCTTGACCTTGACAGGGATATATGATCGGTGACCTAACTGCCGAGTGATTTGGCTAGGGCTTAATGATATTTCACTGACCCTACAATACCATGAATCGATCAATGGTAGACAACCATTGAAAATCTAGAAGCACTAGAAGACCGGTTCGCTCCAGTATAGAACTCCTCAGCAGTGCATATCCATGATTCTGAACATGAGATCTGATCCCAGCATACTCGGCATCGTGTGAGCACCCAACCGAAGACAATGGGAGATGGTCCGATGATGTCATGGATTGGTTGAACAAGAAAAAGTAATATTATTGGATGCTGGCTCAGTTTTCTGGAGTTTAAGTGTTTGCGTGTGAGACCGAAGCTACTGGGTTTGGATGTCGTGTACGGGATCGTGGATGAGCATTGCTGAAAAGTCCTATACTAGGATGAAACGATTACCCAGTACTTACAGCTTTTCAATTTTTAATCTAACATTGATTAGTTCATGATTTCAGTGAAATTATAAGTACGTTGTTCTTTTTAAAAATGTAAGCTACCTAAATGCATAGGTGACATTCGTGCAGTTTATTCCCAAAATATATCATAATGAGGAATCCGCTATAAAATGACGCTTAATATTTCGTTTGAAACCAAAGAGTACTGGGAAGCTATTTGACTTGAATTCATGCTCCATTTTCTTGACAATAGTTATGGTCTTTCAAGACAATTAATAGACAAAGAACGTCAAGTTTACTATGATTTAAAGAGGCAATTGCTACAAAATGACTTAAACCAAATTTGTATATCCAGAATGATTCATTTGTCAACTTTGCCTGGACCTGGTGAACTCATTCATATCATTTCTCATTTCATATAGGATCTGTATTCAGTTAAGTTTTTAAGAGTTACATATCTATAGCCTTATTATACTATTCCTAAATAATTCTCTTTCTATGTTCTTAGTTATTTTTTCTAGAATATTCATACATTCAGCCTATAAATATTAACACTGGTTAACACGTAAATATCTCTAGTCGTTCTTTTATATTTATTGCTTGTTTTATCAATCTTCATTTAAGTGAACACTTTCAGTGTTATGATATAAAGTGCATACACTGATGTTTTAGTGAGTAGTACTATTATGTTTATGTTGTAAGCGGTTGATCAGAAACCAGGAAATCTAAAAAAATTCATGTTATCCCGCTACATTAATTTCTCTTCTTGTTGTACGGCGTATGGAAAATCTTAATCATAAGGACGATCAGAGTTCAATGAAATCAAGCAATCTATAGAATCTCAAACATGTATGGAAATCAAAGAAACCTGATAACTAAGTCGTCATTTTTTTTACATAATATTCAATAGAAATGCTCAGACTGACAAATAAAGAGTTGGATTGCAATGAGTGGGGTTAGGTGAAACTAGTCTTTATCTACAAGACAGCCATTCAATCTAAAATGTATTCTCCAATATTTTAATAGAATAACTGTCTGAGTTGAACAATGAATGTTTGGTGAATTTCAAATACGAGTAATCAATTTATATGAAAATTCGTTAAATAATTTATTTATCTATTTGTATAAACACATAAACGTTGTTACAAGGAGGCACAGAACAGATGAGCGCCATATAAATCATTCGATTTATGTGAGGGATGGGATACTGCCGAGGTGTCCAAACCGAACCAAATGGTTTTCTTAAGGGTCCACAGCCTGAGCCTTTGACCTAGAGGTCTAATCCAAAGGCAGCGGAGTAATGTGAGGAGATATAGTCCCATGGTGGCCGGTGACCAACAGCAGGTTCATACGCTATTCGTTTCCCTAGGATCCTGGAGCACATGTACACCACTGGTTTTCCAACCCCCCTAGGCTGACATGGTTAAAACACCGGATATTTGCTTTTCGTCCTCTCAATTTCTTACACAACATCCCCTGCCACGAGAATGCAGTGAGTAAGATTTCCGCTTTAGATAGAAAATTGAATTTTCGTTCTAACGCACTTTTTTTAACCGGATCAAGATTTACTGAATTTTATCATTCAGTGTTCAATAGCACAATGCGTTTGTAATCAGATCAAATTATTTTTTTGACTGGGATCATGAACCGCGCAATTTCCTGGATTGGTTGATGTTAGAGACTATCACCATTGGATGCTGGCTCAGTGGTCCAGTAGGTTAAGCGTTCGCGTGCGAGGCCGAAGGCCCTGGGTTCGAATCCCACGAGCGGGATAGTGGATGCTCACTGCCGAGATGTCCCATAGTAGGATGAAACAGCCGTCCAGTGCTTCCAGGTTTTAAAAGGTGGTCTAACATCAATCTGTCCATGATCTCAATAAAAAAACTTAATAATCTCCACAACCCCTATACTAGATCAAGTTATTTTAAATTTAGTAACTAAATCTGTTAATGAATCATAACTAAATGTTCAATAAATTGCAATTACTGTCTAATTTCTCATGTACCAAATTTTCATTTTTCTTCACTAAGTGCACATCATTCTCGTTTCCTTTTTAGTAAACCCTCAGTTAATATGGTTTATATTGAAGACAAACTTAAACTAGACACGAATTGAAAACCTGGGAGCACTGGATAGATATTTTATCCTAATGCAAGACTGTTTGAGTGTAAGCGACCACAACACTGTGTATAATGAAACTTATGATGTTAATGCTTTATAGGGAGTACCAGTATTGCATGACCATCATTCACTTATATCAATTATAAGTGACTCACTCTCTCTATGTGACAGAACTCAATCGGTCAGAGTTTTCATTATTGTTGCATGAATTATTTTTGAAGTCAGTCACTATAAGGTAGTTAATCATAATTGAAGAATAATTATAATTAATATTAGTGAAACTCTATTAAACTGATACAACTGAAGATTATTTTATCAAAGAAAAGTAATTTGAAATATGTATATACCATTTATAGTCGCTCCAGAATGAGGAATATTCATTACTTCACACTACTACACTACTTTAAAGTACTCACTATCTGTACCTATAAACATTTATTTAACCAAAGGCAGAATATCAATCTGACAACGGTCCATTGATTGAGTGAATGTATGAATTGACTGACCAAATTATTTATATCAATGATGTGTATGTTCTCAATTTGTTATACTAATTGTCTACAGACTTGAATTGACTTGAAGAAATCTTCTCCTTCTAACTCGTCATTTGGATAAAATATCATTATGCAATTGTTAACCTATGTAATTACAGTACTTTTTAAAATTTAGAGATGAAATATATTTTAGAGTTTGATTTTACTGCCTAATAGTGAAAAGTCAGTCACTACTTCTTCGTATATCCTCTTTGCTTTTATGATGATCAAATGAAAGGTATCTTATGTTACCCTCCTGTATATATTAGTTGATCGATAAACGGATTAAAGTGACTAAACGTAACGGATGAATCTGTTCAGTAAATCATCGATTATTAAATCAATTTGTGTAGAAGAACACACAGTTCGTGGTTACGGTCTGAACGATAAATATTTGTAACTTCCAGTTATTCATATTCTGGACTGTGATTAAGTTAATCTTCTTGATAGAATTGTTACAATTAGTTACAAGTTACAATTTAAGTAAGGAGTGTCTAGTACAGTTTCATTAAACGAGTTAGTCATTTTTTTGAACTCAGTAGCCTGATAGATAAAATGTTGATATTTGAAACGGTGATTTCAACCAGAAGATATTCATACCAGTTCTCATATCATTTATAACTGATTAATAATTATTTTATCACTACTGAACCGAAACTATAGTATAACTTAGTTATAAATGGAAATCAAACATGACTGATAGGGATTATTTTGACACCAAAGACCATTCAAAAATGACCCCTTTATTATACAGATAATTGATTACATTAATTAATGAATAGTCGACCACGAAAAGAAAATCTAAATTATTAAAAACATTAAATTACCATTGTGGTATGTGCTACTGATGTCCACAGATATAAGTAGTATGTATCATCAATCGGAAGTGAAATGCCTAGAGACAAAAGGTCAAGAAGATCAAAGAAAAAAGAACGAGAACAAAGAATGATTGATGTGGATGCAAAATGAACAATCATGTCTAAGACGACTGATGGACATTATGCACACTAAGTTTATACTGTATAGTTCTTGGATTTTATTAAGATGTCCTGTAATTGTGTGTTAAAATACATTCGATTGAACCCATTTTTGTTCTTATTTACTACAGTTGGTGTTCTCGTCCACTACACCAAGACCAATAAACCTTAAATCATAATTACATTGAAATTATATAAGTATTACGTAACGCAAGTGGTCAATGAGTTTTATTTGATTATTGCAAGTCATGTATATATATATATATATATATATATATATATATATATATATATATATATATATATATATATATACTGGCATAGAGTCAAGACGAAATTTCTTTTCTCTATTGATCTTTTTACTAAATGTTAGTAGATCAGTGGTTATTATAACTACTTCTTTCTAAAATTTCATACATATAAATTGGGTACATTACTGCCTAGAGACATTTTGTCTGTATGTCTAAATAATTAGACTATTGTCTATTTAGTGAACAATCTTTTTATAATTATCCTAATTTATTTTCTATATAGAAAAACAGTTTTCCTATGGTATATAACCTGAAATGGAAATAGTTTTTCATTTATAGAAGTAGTTTTATATTGAATTTAATTCATCTTAGAATATAAATTCATCTTTTATAATGAAATGACTTAGCTAGTTGTGCTCATAGTATGTAGTTACTACTTATATCTGTTAATTTAAGTAACATGTGTAGTGGCTATGCTTCGTTGACCAATCACCCTCGTAACCGTTATCATATAATCCTCAACTGTGTTTGAAATCAGAAGGCAAAGAGAAGTAGTGACTACAGTTTTATTAGCAGATAACTCAGACCACAAAACAGAGAGGTAACTGAGTGAGTCAGCGAATCGAAAGAGTAGAGTGTGTAGGTTTACATGTGCATGCATATATATAGGGAAATGATGATCCATTCATTTCCCTATATATATAGATGTACATTTAAACCTACACACTCTACTCTTCGATTCGCTGACTCACTCAATTACTCTCTGTTTGAATGGATCACCAACTCCGCCTGCAGCTCTTCCAGAGTTACTGCCGGTCCCAAGCCTGGGTAAAGGAGGAGGGTTGGGCATGAGGTTAGCACCCCCATCCCGTAGAAAACTAACTCGCTAAAAAAACGCTTACCAGAAAAAATAATCCAAACCATTTTAGCTCTGCCCTGAAAGTTAGAAGGTCTTCATTTAGAAGAATTATGACGCTTCATGGTGAAAGCCGAGCTCCTTCGGAAGCCACGAGGCCGATGCCCCTTCTAACAACCAGAGCAAAAATTTTTATAGGTACATGGAACGTTCGAACAATGTGGGAAACCGGGAAGACTAGTCAAATATCAATGGAAATGAGGAGATAAAACTTAGCAGTACTGGGAATCAGCGAAACCCATTGGACCCAAGCTGGACAACAAAGGCTAAATACGGTAGAGATGCTACTATACTCCGGTCATGAAGAGAAAAATGCTCCACACACTCAGGGAGTTACTCTAATGCTGTCCAAAGTAGCACAAAATGCACTTGTAGGATGGGAATCTCACGGATCCTGAATCATCAAAGCATCATTCAAAACAAAGAAGGAGGGGATCACAATGAATATTATCCAATGTTATGCACCCACCAATGATAGCAACGACGAAATTAAAGATCAGTTCTACGAGCGGCTGCAGTCAATCATTGAGAAATGCCCAAGGAAGGACCTAACTATTCTGATGGGAGATCTAAATGCCAAAGTCGGAATAGACAACACTGGATATGAAGATATTATGGGACGACATGGACTGGGAGAAAGAAACGAAAATGGAGAAAGATTTGCAAATCTATGTGCATTCAACAAATTGGTCATAGGAGGCACAATATTTCCACACAAGCGTATACACAAGGCTACGTGGATCTCACCGGACCACACTACAGCGAACCAAATAGATCATATTTGCATCAACAAAAATTCCGAAGAACAATGGAAGATGCGAGAACCAGGAGAGGTGCTGACGTTGCTTCAGATCACCACCTAGTTGTAGCCAATTTAAAACTGAACCTAAAGAAGAACTGGACAAGTGGACAAACAGCAATACAAAGGTTTAATACAGCCTTCCTTCGAGATACTGACAAACTCAATGAATTCAAGATAGCTTTCAATAACAGGTTCCAAGCCTTACAAGATCTACTGAAAGAAGAAGAAACTAGTATGGAGGACAACTGGAAAGGCATCAAGGAAGCATTAACTTCAACGTGTCAAGAGGTTCTCGGTCTAAAGAAATACCATCATAAGGAATGGATCTCTACAGAAACATTGGACAAGATCAAAGAAAGGAAGAACAAGAAGGCAGTGATAAACAACAGCCTAACACGAGCAGAGAAAGTCCAAGCACAAGCTGAATACATAGAAGCAAACAAACAAGTGAAGAGGAGCATTAGAGCCGACAAGAAGAAATACGTTGAAGAACTAGCAACGACGGCAGAAAAAGCTGCTAGAGAAGGAAATTTGAAACAGCTTCACGATACAACGAAGAAACTAGCAGGGAAATACAGTAAACCAGAGAGGCCGGTCAAAGACAAAGAAGGCAGGAAAATCACCGAAATTCAACAACAGCGTAACAGATGGGTAGAATACTTCGAGGAACTCCCGAATAGGCCGGCTCCAATGAATCCACTGGACACCGAAGCAGCACACATAGATCTTCCTATAGATGTCAATCCACCGACTACGGAAGAAATTAGAATGGCCGTCAGTCAAATCAAGAACGGGAAAGCAGCAGGACCCGACAACATACCAGCTGAAACACTGAAATCAGACATCGAAGCAACCACAAGCATGCTTTATCTTCTATTCAAAAAGATTTGGGAGGAGGAACAACTGCCGATGGAGTAGAAAGAAAAACACCTCATCAAGATTCCAAAGAAAGGAGATCTGAGCAAATGTGAAAACTACAGAGACATTACACTACTGTCAATACCAGGGAAAGTCTTCAACAGATTGTTGCTGAACCGGATGAAGGATGCAGTAGACGCCCAACTTCGAGATCAACAAGCTGGATTCCGTAAGGATCGGTCGTGCACAGACCAAATTGCAACACTACGGATCATCGTCGAACAATCAGTTGAGTGGAACTCATCACTATACATCAACTTCATTGATTATGAAAAGGCATTCGACAGTGTAGATAGGAGGACATTATGGAAACTTCTTCGACACTACGGAGTTCCTGAGAAGATTGTCAATATTATCCGGAACTCATACGACGGACTACAGTGCAAAGTAGTGCATGGAAGTCAGCTGACAGATGCATTCCAAGTAAGGACCGGAGTCAGACAAGGCTGTTTGCTCTCTCCCTTCCTCTTTCTTCTGGTGGTCGACTGGATTATGAAGACCTCAACATCTGAGGGAAAACATGGAATACAATGGACAGCTCAGAATCAATTAGACGATTTGGACTTTGCAAATGACCTAGCCCTCCTATCACGTACGCATGAACATATGCAGATAAAGACAGCCAGTGTAGCAGCAGTCTCTGCATCAGTAGGCCTCAGCATACACAAGGGGAAAACCAAGGTCCTCAAATCCAAAGTGGAGAACAGCAATCCAATCACTCTTGTTGGCGAAACTCTGGAAGATGTAGAATCCTTCACATATCTAGGAAGCATCATCAATGAACAAGGAGGATGAGATGCAGACGTAAAGGCGAGGATTGGCAAAGCAAAGGCCGCATTCCTTCAGTTGAAGAACATATGGAACTCAAAACAACTTTCAACCAATATCAAAGTGAGAATATTCAATACGAACGTCAAGGCAGTTCTACTGTACGGAGCTGAAGCTCGGAGAACTACAACAACCATCATCAAGAAGGAGCAAGTATTTATAAATAGTTGTCTACGCAAGATACTCAACATCCATTGGCCGGATACCATCAGCAACAGCCTCCAGCTGAAGAGGAATTTAGGAAAAGACGATGGAAATGGATAGTACATACACTACACAAATCGTCAAACTGCATCACGAGACAACCCCTAACTTGGAATCCTGAAGGAAAGCGGAAAGTAGGAAGGCCAAAGAACACATTACGTTGGGAAATAGAAGCAGATATGAAAAGGATGAACAACAATTGGAAGGAGCTCGAAAGGATTGCTCAGGACAGGGTTGGATGGCGAACGCTGGTGAGTGGCCTATGTTCCTTCACGAGGAGTAACAGGCGTAAGCAAGTAAGTAAGAATTGATCATCGAATCAATTAAGCAGTTAATAATGAAGCTAGCTGAATGAATATATGCGTAGACGGTAAGCAATGTTTAAGCATATAAATTTCATACAAGCACAACAATAATTAAAGGTACAATAAGTTGTTATAGTACAGATGACTCTGTCCGTTAAATAAGTTAACAAAAGCGCTTGACCGAATTAAATGAGAACAAACTCAATTGCACGTAAAGTGCTATACATGCACCACATCATGACTTATACTTTTCCCAATCTTTATCCATGAATTTTCTGAAATTTACCATTGTAATTCCTCATTTGAAATATTGACAATCCCATGTATAATTGTCTTTTGTTCAGGATGTTTGTAGTTACCATATATATATATATATATATATATATATATATATATATATATATATATATATATATATATATATATATATATATATGAAGCTGTACACAATAATAACCCTATATACTTTTCATGATCTCATTAAATCGATTTGCTGTTTTTCTAAGATTATCGTCAGGTATGTCTCTTTTACTTCTCTCCTTATTTTACCTTTTCATACTTTCAAGCTCTATGATTTTTAAACTTCACAATATACATTCAGAATGAACTAAAGACTAATAAATAAATAAAAACATTTTTACCTAGAAACATTCAAGTTTTAAAGTGATTGAAAAAAAAACAACAAATAATAAAAAAATTATTGATTCAATGAATCTATCTCTTTTTTCTTTTGGCAACTAAATCTGATGTATCACCTTGTTTTATAAAAGAATTCTCATTTGATCATAAAAGAAAAAAATAATTTTTTTTGGTTTTGTTTATGATTATACATCTATTCAAAGAGAGAGAGAGAGAGAGTGGGGGGGGAGGGAGGTAAAAAAAAAGAATAACCTGAAATTCTCAATGTTAAACAAGTTCACTGTTGTAAAAAAAAGAAAAAAATTTGATTCCTGGTATTTTCTTACCAGAATTATTTTTATTTATTTAGAAACTTTAACATTCATTTCATCGTTATCCATAGAGATTGTGTGTATTCGTAGTTCACTATTATTAGATTGAATGGTTTTTATTCAATGTTTAGGTTAATGATATTCATATGTGAATAATTTTTTTCTGGTTAGGGTTTTTTAGCGAGTTACAATCAATTGAAAAGAAATCATCACTCTTCATCAACTTAATTGACTACGAAAAAGCATTTGATAACGTGAACAGGACAACATTATGAAAGCTTCTTCGACACTACGCATGCCTGAGAAGATAGTTAATATCATACAGAGTTCCTATGATGGATTAAACTGTAACATCGTGCATGGAGGACAGTTGAAAGACTCGTTCGAGGTAAAAACCGGTGTCAGGCAAGGTTGCTCACTCTCACCGTTTTTCTTTCTCCTTGTGATCGACTGGATCATGAAGACGTCAACATCCGAAGGGAAACACGGGATACAGTGGACATCTAGGATGCAGTTGGACGATCTAGACTTCGCAGATGATCTGACTCGTCTATCGCACACGCAACAACAAATGCAGGAGAAGACGAACAATGTAGCAGCAGCTTCAGCAGCACTAGGTCTCAATATACACAAAAGGAAAGGCGAGATTCTCCCATGCAACACAACATTCACCAGTCCAATCACAATTGACGGAGAAGATTTAGAAGATGTAAAAACCTTTACATATTTGGGCAGCATCATTGATGAACAGGGTGGATCTGATGCAGATGTGAAGGTGCGGATCGCAAAGCGAAAGCGGCATATTTACAACTGAAGAACATCTGGAACTCAAAACAACTGTCAACCAACACCAAAGTCAGGATTTTCAATACAAATGTCAAGACAGTTCTACTGTATGGAGCGAAAACCTGGAGAACTACAAAAGCCATCATCCAGAAAATACAGGTGTTTATCAACATTTGTCTACGCAAAATAATTCTGATCTGTTGGTCAGACACTATCAGCAACAACCTACTACGGGCGAGAACAAACCAGATCCCAACGTCGAAAGAAATCAGAAAGAAGTTTATAGGACACACATTGAGGAAAGCACCAAACTGCATCACAAGGCAAATTCTCACATGGAATCCTGAAAGCCTAAGGAGGAGAAGAAAACCAAAGAACACATTACGTCGAGAGATGAAGACAGACATGAGAAGAATGAACAACAATTATATAGAACTAGAAAGGAAGGCGGAGGACAGAGTGAGTTGTAGAATGCTGGTCAGCAGCCTATGTTCCATTGGGAGTAACAGGCGTAAGTATTCGTATTTGATAATTGTATTTGGCTTTATTTATATTTCAATAAATAAAAAGAAAACAACTCATTTATTATGATTATAAGTTATTGCTATAAATAAAATCCGTGACTAGTTGTTTGTATCTATCTATTTTAAACTTATTGAGATTTCCATTGATACACAAACCATTCCAATATCGTTGTAAATATCCATAAGTTATTCATTAACATATTCAGTCCACGTAGTCATAACCATATTCAATGAATATGCTAATTACAATTATTGTTAATACTTTTAAAAGTGTATACTTTTCATTAGTTAACACTTCTTAATTGACTTTATCAGTGATATCATTATACTTCATTTAGTCAAATGTCATTTGGGAACAGTACAGAATGTTTAATACAAATTAGATGTCGTAAAATAAACGTGAACGACTGTAAACTTAACTTTAATCATCCAATCCATAGTTTTTGATACAACGCTTATCTTCTATTAACCGGAGTATATTTTCTCTAAAAAAGCAATTATTTTAAAATTTTAAAAACACAATGATCAGTGAAGGAATCTCTTTACAACGAATTTATTATCAAGCTATACAATTGTATATATATGAGATTTTTTTGTTAAATTACTAGTTCCATGAGGAGATATGAATAAGGAATAACCAAAGCTCAGTATTCCAGTAGGTTAAGCATTCGCGCGCGACACCGAAGGCCCTGGGTTCGAATCTCGCGAGCGGGATTGTGGATGCGCACTGCTGAGGAGTCCCATAATAGGACAAAACGGCCGTCCAGTGTTTCCAGGTTTCCAAAGGTGGTCTAACATCAATCGGTTCATGATCTCAATCAATAACCAAGATGATGTAATAGAAGGATTATAATGCTAGTTTACGTAAGCCGAATAATAACAATAGACTTAATAAGTTAGTAACGAATTGTAATGTGAATGCAGTAAGATGATTACATTTTTGTTACAATAAATAAAGGTCAATAAATGTCATTGAGGTGAAATAAATAAAGTGATAACATTAACAATAGTGAATAAAATAATGAGAATATGAGACATAAGTAAAGGAAAAAATGCAGTAGTAATAATAATAATGATTAAGGCCAAGGTAACGATAGGATGCACTTCTTTTGTACGCACAGTTCTGGTTTGGGCTCATGGATGGTAAGAGCTTCGGCTATTTTTAGGAGTTGGATACGAAGAGCTCTATTTTAAAATTGTCAATAAATAGGTCAACAAATCTGTTTGTTAATAAGACCTTATTCTATAATTAAGAATGAATTGATTATTGGCTGGAACATTTCTCCCCAAAACTGATAGAAATTAGAGTAATTTATAAATTTACATCTCAAACAATTGTTTATATATAGAGATGGTTTTTATAGATATTATAATAATTTAATAGTTGAATTAGTGAGTCAAATGAAGCTAGACCACCATAGTATACGTGTAAGCACTGGACGACCGTTTCGTCCCAGTAAGGGACTCTTCACCAGTGCGCATCCACGATCCCTCCTCGCGAGATTCGAACCCATGACCTTTCAGTCTCGCACCTGAGCGCTTAACCACTAGACTACTGATACGGCACCCAATCATGTAAATGTCTAACTTTATTTGATGACTTCTAAATCTTTCTATTACAAATTTTGATTTATATTGTTGCATAGTCTGAATAATATAATTGAGGAAATTTTTCCAAACTTTTTTTAACCAATCAACATGGTCCTTTAAAAAAATTTTTTAATATAATTTCTGATTGGTTAAAGTGTATTTTCACAATATGCACTTCTTTATGGTAATGGTGTAGCGAAGGAGAACACAGGTGAGGACAACCGAATTGTATTTGCTACAACATTACGGAGCTACTTGGCAAAATAGAGAAACCATACTATAATACCTAATTTGCAAAATGTTCAATAATTGTCTCGGACTTCATTGTCCTTGCATTTCTATACTAATTGCTTTCTATTCCCGTTCTTCCTTTCTTGATCTTCCCCCAATCTTCTGCTGCCGGACATTACATTCCTGACTCGCGTCATATACTACTTATATCAATATAAGTAGCACGCACCACAATAGTTTATGTGTTGGATTTCGATATTAATAATTCTCAGAAAGATATTTGGAATTGAAAGAAAATCAGTTGGATTTGTTGGCAATTTATGGCATGTGATAGCTCAATTACTGTGAATCCACTTGATCGTGTAATCAATATTTCAACGATGAATATTATGGGGGTTTTTTGTTGTTGAATAAATTCGATAAAAATAACAAAAGCTCTAAATCAATCGAAGTACATTTTCAAATGCGTAGTTCCTATTTAATGTAATTTTTTCAAGTTACATTATTCCATTAGTATATTTGTGTCTATGTTCACATTGAATAAAACATAACATAAGCTCAGTACTTTTATATTTGCATCAGATGAGTTTTGTGGATGTTATAGTAATTTCAATGGTTAGGATCATGAGTCAGTTGAAGCCAGAACACCATAGAAACGGCCGAGTAGTGCTTCTGGGTTTTCCATGATGGTCTAACATTGGTTGATTCATCATTTCAACTATTAAAATTATTACCATATCCACAAAACCCATCTGATAATAATCAACATATGCTCACTAGTGAATGGCTTCAAGAGGTATATCCTGGAGCTCTAGTAAGAAGTAGTGACCAGTGGAGTTCAACCAGGTCTGTTGTGAGATAGAAGATGTCATCCGGCTCAGTGGTCTAGTGGTTAAGTGCTCGCGTGCAAAACCTGTAGGTCCTAAGTTCGGACCTCGCAGGGGCGAGGTCATGGGTGCGCACTGCTGAGGAGTTCCACAATAGGACAAATCAGCCGTCTAGTGCTTCCAGATTTTCCATGGCGGTCTAGCTTCAACTGACTCATGATCTTAACCATTGAAGTGACTTTTATATTTGTAGGTCAAAAAGGAAGATTGATAGTGGCTAGCAGTGGAATCCAGTTTGATGCGCGTTTTGTCCTATTTGGGACTCGTCAGAATAATGTACCTGCATCTCAAGGTTGATGTTCATTCTGGCACTCGAACCTAGTACTGTCCGCTTTAAACACCATCGTGTTATTCACTTAGTTACTGAACCCTCATAGCTACTTGCTTGCAATGCTTGTGAATTAAGGCAATATCGGGGCAATGTGCACAGTGTGCACATATGCCAATAAGAGACTTATCAATCTTAGTCTTAAACATCAATGGGAAGATTAAAGTAAACAATGACAAGTCAATTTGTAGGTAAACATTTTAACAATGACTAAATTGTGAAAAGAATAAAATATTCGGGTTCTTCTTGGGAGATATTTTTGTTTCCTAGCGAAATTACTGTGTATCACATATTTCATTTTAGCCTAATTAAAAGTCAACTACCGTAACTTGTTTTTTTGTTCGAAATAATTTACTTACTTAATTACTCTTGTTTCCCAACTTGGAGAATCATAGGCCACTAACCAGCATTCTCCATTTAACTCTAGTCTGGACAATCTTTTCCAGTTCTTTCCAGTTGTTATACAACCTTTTCATATCTGCTTCCAATTCTCTAGATATTGTACATTTTGGCCTTCCTCTTTTCCGTTTACCTTCAGAATTCCAAGTTAGTGCTTGCTTCGTGATGCAGTTTGATTATTTCTTCAATGTTTGTCTTATCCACTTCCATCGTCTTTTCCTACTGCTCTCTTCGTCTGGAAGCTGGTTTGTTCTCTCCTACAGTAGGCTGTTTCTGATGGTATTCAGTCAACAGACATTGAGTATCTTGCGTAGACAATTGTTTATGAATAGTTGTACTGTTTTGATGATGTTTGCGGTAGTTTTCCAAGTTTTATCTCCCTACAGTAAAACTGTCTTGACATTCGTATTGAAGATTCCGACTTAAACAGAAATGAAAATATTTTTACAAATAAGTCAAATGTTTCACGTTGAAATACTTTTCATTAATCAATAGGATGTGCAATTGTTATTACGTAGAAATTTATACCGTGTAACTGAGTACACTTTGCACCTGAGGAAGATCTAATCTGAATGGGCAAAGATGGAAAGTTTTCCTTTCAAATATTAAGATCGTCTATCAGCATTTGTTTAAACTTCATATGGGATCAAAATCAAAACTCCAAGTTCATTCGTTTAGCAAGCAAACTATTCTTTTGTTGATATAGCCGCTTGGGATTTATACATTACAATTTGTATTATTTATCAATTTTTTCATGACAAACACCATTGATGTTTAAATTCTATCTCAAATGAGCAGTGCAAATGTAGGGAAAGAGCCTACTATTCAGTTTTCCATAGCAACGGGTTATAGTAAATTACTTGGCATCCGGTTGACCTTTCCATAAATTTTTTGAAAACAAATAAACGTTTAAAATACAATTCAGTAGATATGGTTTCATTAGATACTTTCAATAAGTTTTTCATAACTAGGAAACCAACATCCACCTCAGCTCATAATGTTAACTGAACTAGATTAAAATGTCAGGTAGTTATCGAACTACATGTAAGTACCAGTCATCAGAATGGCTGAATGTTGAATTAGGATTTGATGCTTTTTCTTTAATATTTTTAAAGTCATTTTTGATAATTGTAGTTGGAGGTTCCAAGTGATCTAGGCTTATTCGAACAGTTGTCATCTAATATTTACTTTCCTCCTTTCGCAAAATTGATTCAAAACTCTTCCTTGGATATATATATATGTGTGTGGAGAATAAACTTTGATCAAATTCAAATGTTAATGTAACAGTGGGGCACAACTTATCATTCAGTAGCATGTGATGGATTATTTTGCTATCTATACAATTTACGATTGATTTTTGTCTCTTCAATAGTTACATATTGATACTGTTATATTATTAAAACCGAAAGTTTTCTTGATGTAGTTATTTAGACCAATTAATGGCTAACTACTCAGTAATTACTATCAGAAGGGTTTTAGTGAATATTATAATAATTTAATAGTTGTGATCATGAGTCCATTGTAGCTAGAACACTAAGGAAAACCTGGAAGCACTGGACCTCCGTTTCACCTTATTGTACGACTCCTCAGCAGTGCGTATCCACGATCCCGCCTCGTGAGATTCGAACCAAGGACCTATTGCTCAACCTCTAGACCACTGAGTGTTCGCGCGCGAGACCGATGGGTTTTGGGTTCGAATCTCGCTAGGAGAGATCCTGGATGCGCACTTCTATGAAGTTCCACAATAAGACAAAACGGTGGTCAAGCGCTTCCAAGTTTTCCATGGTGGTCTAGCTCAACCTCTAAACCTCTAAACCATTGACTCATGATCTCAATTATTAAAATTACTTAGTAATTGATAATGTTTTGCGAAAAATAATGTAATTTGCGTTAAATACTTTTCCAAGAAGATAAATTAAACATTACAATCATATCAATTAACTCTTTTCAATGTATAACTAATCAAGAATAATCAAGTTAGTTTATAAACTAAACAAGACCAGACATATAGAATACGTACAACCCTATGATTCTGATGGTTCAGATTGATATTGGATCAAACAGGCAAACTAATATTATTATTATTTATACAGTCATAATGTTTACATCAGTTGAATAACAATAGAATTGACCAGTTTATTTGTTATTATCAATTAATATCACGATAAACTTCACCTGTTCATTGTTCAATTAAACAAATACACTCTATTTATTAAAACAATAAAGTTTCGTTAATCTCCAAAGGGATATTTAAATTTGGGGTTTTAAAATAAATAAATAAATAAATTGTTCATTATTAGATGAGATCTCTGATAGGACTGTTTATTACAGGAATAGATTATACAAACTATGTATAATACTTTTATTTGGTATTGTTTACTTGAATCTTCTTATTGATGTTTAGGATTATAATGAATCAATCTCTTATTGGTCTATATGCATACTGTACGTATCACCTTAATTTTGATGGAGTTTTGTATTCTGAGCTGAATGGTTTGGTCGTGGAGCTTTCATCGTTCTTCTGAACGACATAATCACTACAAACTTCAGATAGAAGTAAAGCGTTCGAATTTCTCCATATGTGTTTCGCAGATTGTTCTGTACACCTTGATGTTGATTGGTTCTTATTGACCTTAAATTTGTCATTGTTTACTTGTTTGTTTTGGTTGTGTCTCCCATCGGTTTGAGTTTTATTCCTATGTTTGTGCATAATTTTTCTGATTGGTTGGTAAATTGGAACGATTTCAATGTGCTTGTTGGTTGCTGATTGAACTGAGTGTCAGGCTTCTAAATATTCTCTGGTGTTTTTGGAATTTCCTCTATCCAAGATTTCCACATTTTTCGAGTCAAATGAGTGTCCGCATTTGTCCACGTGTATTGGTATAAGTGAGGAAATGTCATGGCGTCTGACTGCTAATTGATGTTTATGCAGGCGAAGGTGAAGAGGGCATCGTATTGCCTTAATATTCCCTTAGTTCACAAGCATTTTAAGTGGGTATCAACTCTGAGATACAGGTACATCCAGCTGATGAGTCCAAGATAGGACGAAACGAACGTCCTGGATTACAATGCTAGCCACTATCCATCTTTGCTTACAAATATTACTACTCATAGAAGTATCGGTATTATTGAATATCTATGTTATAATGAATGAAATATACGGGTACATTTTGTAAACTGATAAAACTAGTTTAATTCAACACCAAAAGGCTGAGTACGTCTTAGATGACATAAATCAATGAATCTATTCATGATTTTGGGATTAAATCCTTGAACGAATTATTATTTCTGGGACTTGTTAAACAGTGAACATACAGTGATGAATCTATTTGGAATAAATAAACCCTTCATTCATTAGACTGCTTTAACTTAGTTTATTACTTAAAACCAATGGGCATACATAAACTCTATAGATATTCATAAGAAGAGAATACAGAGAAAATAATACTTGCGGATCGTATATTCATTATCCATTGAGATACATCATTAACCTTGGTTTTTTGAAACATTACATATGTGATTCTTATCAAAGGCCATCACTGTCGATAGTCTCAATTCTTGTTAAGTAACGATACCAAATTTGACAATATCCATTAATCTAATTGAAAAGGACTAATCACATGTTATTTCCCTCTTCATTTGAGCATTAATTTATTTTTACTCATTTTGTTAAAACAAGTTGAATTGAAAATACCACATAAGTTTTTATGAAAATCTTATGACCAAGAAAATACCAAAATAGTTCAATCTTTAGTCCTAAGCAATGAGGATATAATTCACAAACTATACAACAAAGTATGAGATTCTTTGAAGCTAGAACACTATGGAAAACTTGGCAGCACTTCTTATTGTGCGACTTCTCAGCAGTGCGTATCCACGATCCCGCCTCGTGAGATTCGAACCAAGGACCTATTGCTCAACCTCTAGACCACTGAGTGTTCGCGCGCGAGACCGATGGGTCTTGGATTTAAACCTCGCAAGGAGAGATCCTGGATGTGCACTTCTTTGGAACCGCTGTTGGGGATGTTAGATCCCCAGAACACACTTAGTAAATGCCTTAATTTTATAATTTTATTTTGGAAATTTAAATTTCCTTGTTTTCGCGCCAAAAGCGCACTTTTCACCATTATGTCCTATTTACCATTTGGGAGAATCTTTAGCACTATTGGTCCGTTGTGTATTTTTAGTATGCTGTTTTTTCTACGCTTCCTAAGGACAGTTTTATGCTGTATATATATACGTCTGATTTGTGTCTGTTATTATTCACTAGTGCTTCTGGCTTACGGAATATAATTTCCCGTTCCAAGCTTGGACTTCTTCCTCTAGTTAGCGGAGCTGGGACGGATCAAATAGCTAGTTTATTAGTCTACGGTCACAAGTCTTTGTTCCGTTCGTATACTAAGTGAATTCGTAATAGCTTCAAACCTAGCACCCGCCATATTTCAAAACCTAAGACGATCATACCTAGGCACGAGTACTTAACCTTCAAATCACAGTCATTTACATTTGTAATTTAAGTCTTTTCATAATATTACTTGACTATCACTCAATCTCATTGATGTGTAACTGCCATACTACTGGTATATTTGAAATCCTTTTAAGTCATGAAATCAAATTCGTTGAGATTATCTAGTTATTCATTTGTTTGTCGATATGTGATAAATAGCTTACTTTTTTACATTAAGATTCTTAACTACATACTATTAAATGAGTTCGTTTACAATAAACCATTTACTTTCTTTTGAAATGGATATGAACATGTGTACAAACAATCAACTACAAGAATGACCTAAAAAATAAATTGAACAATTCGAAGATACATTACAGTCTATGAATGATCTGCTCACATTCATAAAGAATATGGTGTGAAATCTGCTCGAATAGTCTATAGATTGTCATCCTATTTCATGAAATTTTTCATTACACATTTGGGTCATGAATATCAAAAAGTAATCAATCTTAACTTAGATAGATAATCATTAGCTCTCACTTTCACTTATAATAGATCTTTATTATGAAATACATTTTTTACACATTGTGATAAATGATGTTGTGAGATGTGGATGTGTCACACAATTTCGTGGATAAGTTAAAGTTAGATATTAACAACACTGAATGCCTGCCCAGTGGCCTACAGGGTGGGCGTTCGCGCGCGAGATCAATAGTTCTGGGTCCGAATCTCGCGAAGCAGGATCGTGGATGCGCAATGCTGAGAAGTCCCATAATAGGATGAAACAGAAGCCCAGTGCTTCCAAGTTCTCCATAGTGTTCTAGCTTCGATTGACTCATGATATTAACTATTGAAAATCATATTTCTTTAGGTATTTCAATGAAATCACTAGACTTAGTAAACGTAAACAACAAATTAACTATATCTTTAAAATGACGATTGAATGATATTTTGAAAAACAATTATCAATTCAGAAAGGAACATCTTTGAATGATACTAATGTTTTTTTTCATTTGAATAGTGGATAAAACAAACAATAAAGATTTATTCATTGAACTGTTCCTTTCTTAATGATATGTCACTCAAGTTATATCGTTAGAGGTATAGACAGTGTTTCTTTTTACACAATCGACAAAAAATCATTATAGAACCAGGAAACAACAGAAACTGAATAACAATTATTACAGAAAAAGTAAGAGAAGGATCTACGTTAATTCCAATATATACATATATACATACATACATATTTACTTCCTTCCTTCCTTCCTTCCTTACTAACTTACTTACTTACTTACTTACTTACTTACTTCCTTACTAACTTACTTACTTACTTACTTACACCTGTTACCTCCAATGGAGCATAAACTGCCGACCAGTGTTGTCTAACCTATTCTGTCGTAGGCCATCCTTTATAGTTCTATTCAATTGTTATTCATTTTTTTCATATACACATACTTATCTGAAGGGATTTTGTGGAGGTTTTAGAAATTTCACGAGTCAATTGAAGCTACACCACCATGGAAAACCTGGAAGCACTGGACGGCCGTTTCGTCCTAGTGTGGGACTCCTCAGCAGTGCGCATCCACATACTTATCTGTTAACTAAGTTTGCTATGTCATTTTGTTTGGATCATAACTAATGAGTTTTTCATGTGATAATACATTCTTTTCAATTCATTTCAAATCAATCGCAATGAGGTGCACTTAGGAAAAGAAACACTTAAAATTTGCTTATTAAGGTAATTGTGATGTTGTCATTGGTATAAATGATAAATTCTTACATTGTAAATATCAGATGATTGTAGTTAGATGAGAGGAAATACTGAAATGAGTTCTTTGTTTGCACTGATTGATCATTATTTTGTGACTAAAGTTATATTTGCATTCATTTATTTGATAAGCGGAATGGTTTTTTGGAAAGAACAGCTAACTTCTAGACACCTATTTTGTCAGTGATGCAAATAAGGAATTTATTCCATAGAAACTCGCACGAAACTTATGGTAATGATCAGGCATTAGGATTAAAATTTGGTAATTACGTTAGAATTTATGGTCATTGTTAGGCGCACAAGTTAGGAGGATAAGTTAATGGTTAAGAGGAAGAACGATAAATATCTATGGCTTCAAGCAACTAACCTAGTGGGAATATATGACAAGTTCGGGAGTTGACGGATACGTTTTAAGGAAGCAAGTATATATGTAGGTAAAGGGAACAGACATCTAAGGAATTCCGTCAGAATCGGTCGCTTCCTCATTTGTTGCCGGATGCTTTAATCTTTCGACAGCATTTAAGCTACGTCAGTGAATTTATAAAACACTTTTCTCATTTGTTTGCGTTAACCATATTAACAGTTTTAAGGATCCAAGTAAATAAATGCAGGCATGTTGTACTCAGCTTTCAATAAAGTACAACCTATCCGTTTTCAAGCCTCCCACCTCGTGTGAAAATGTTCAAGCTAAAATCCTAAATATAATCAACTTGTAAAAGCATATTTTCTACAGGAACTCACTTAAAAACTGGAATTTAATCATTTCGATTTCCATATCACGATTGACATTTTAGTCCACTGAACCAGATCCCCGTCCCCAACTTTTTTCTCTATACGATGCTGAATAATGATTATCCAACTCCGTAAACTAACGTCTATTTTGCACTATGGCGTTACTACACTTACGCATGATGTTGTTACCAAATCAATGATTTAATAAATTACAGGTTAAAATATTGAATTGTTAATTTAGCTACCATTTTTGTTTAATATTTTATACTACTTAATATTACTCAGTAATCTGATTTTTTAAACAGTTTTATTCCTGCACAAGTGGGATTCCACAGTTTCTGTCTTTCTGGTTTATTTTTATATTGGTGATGGAAAATTTTTGCTTTTATCCTCCTTAATTTTTCTGCTTTCGCAACCTTTTGTATTTGTCCATTCTTCGAAAAGTCTATATGCTACGTTTGACTTCAATTACGTGTTGTCAATTTTTGGCCACATTATCATTTGAGGTTTGAAACCATTATTGTAATCGTTGTCTTTCGCAATATTTACCGGGTTTTTGCGTATAACTCAGTTATCGAATCAGAATCATGCGAATAAATTTTATATAAATGATTTATATCCTGAATAACGTGGGCTTGCTCAAGCATTTATTTATCAAAACAAGAATTCTCTAAATAAACTGTATCTAAAATGGAAACAAAAAAGGTACTAAAATGAAATATACTCAAATCAAAATACATTTCAATTCAGTCACTGAATAAGACTTTCACTTCATAAAAATTAAATATCAACCTAATCATATTGGGTGTATAAGTGAAGTCAGCGACAAGAATGGCTTAAGGCGTATCACTATAAAACAGCCTTAGATTTTGCATTTTCTTTGAGCAGATAATAAACGCTTAAGCATCGAATAACATAGTGCATAATCATGAACTTTATGTATCAGTGAGATGTGCAAACTGAAAAATATCCATATTTATCATTCGTTAATCCCTTTGTATCTGGAAACTTCCATGGATACAACTATTAAATCCCATATTTTAGATACAAAACATCTATTTAATTTCCTACAGTATACAATCAGTCAACAAGCCATGTTGTTTGATGTCTTTTTCTGTAAATAATACAGCTGTTAATTTGATGGATAAGCAATGAGTTCATATCATACGTTCTGAAAAATTGATCAGTCAAACAATTAGTCAAGGTTGAACTGCAATTGTCTAAAAATAATCGATTGATAGATCAACATTGAGTGACTGATCATCTCTTACATGCGTCAAATGACGATATGGATTGAAAAGAAGGCAAATGATTGACTTACTCATAAGTAGCATATATCTGCTAAATTCGAAATATATTTATTTTTTTGAAGTCAACAAATGAACAATTATAGTCAAATAAGACTTAATCAACTGTATTACGCTTAGAAATGGTATTGATATTAGCCTGTTAATTTTATAACTGTTTAGATTAGGAACCGTTTAATATTTACGAACCAACATTGTGTCAGCCAGGAAGACAAAACTAACCACTTGTTTTCATTTAAACTGAATAACTGATAAGCTATAAACATAATTAGATGTTGTTTTTTTAAAATAAATTCATAATGAGACACAACCCATTTCAACAGTTTTATCAAAAATAGTAATGCTACTTATTATTTTTAAGTAGTTACGATTATACAACAAAATTTCAGAATGAAGATCCCAAGTTATTGTAGTTTATCAATATGTATATATCTTTTTCATTTTTAGCTTTTGAATGACGCAATAAACTTTCCTTAGTACTCGATTATGATTATTATTCAATTATGTATATTGGTAATCTATTTTAGGCATGAATCTCTCAATCTAATCTAAATATAGACTGGTTTATTCATTGAAAATATAAATTTAGACTATTTGCCAACAATCCATTTATATAAAACTGTAAAGAATGTATTTGAATCAACTTCAACTTTCTCAAATGAATGTCTCCTTTGATCATTAAGCATCACTGTGTACATGACAAGATTTCTAATGCTTACTTATCTATTATGTCTTTATTTTATTGATACAATGAAATTAATTAGAAAGTATATCACAACCAATTCAAGAAAAGTTATATTTCCTAATAGAACTATTAATGATAATGATGCAAAGGATATTGTTGAAACATCATTAAATAATGAACAAGTTCATAATAAAACTGATTGGCTTATATATAATGAAAGTAATATAGGTTTAGTGGATGCAATACCACATATATTGATTAGTTATAGTCATGAAGAGAAAGATATGGCAATGTATTTAAGTGAACAACTAGAAAATAAAGGTTACAAGGTAAAGTTATTTGTTATTTATTTGAAGTGATATGAGATAAGGCTTGTTTCGTTTGTTTTTTTTCTTCGTTTATTTACTATTTTTTTATCTAGTAAACTCACTAGTTTAAAGATATATGATCAATGGTAAACATAGTTCATTTTGTTTGTATTAAATCAATGTTCAGAATGGAATTTATAATGGTCTGAATGGTCCCGTTGAAGTCAGAAGTTCATTGTGTATTGAATCTTTTTATGAATTGAAAGGTATTGAGTTGGAGTTCCGGAGCAAACATCATCTCTAAGTTGCAGGTATATCTAATTGATGAGAGCCAAATAGAAATGTCTTAGACATTACTACTATCTACATTCCATCTATTATATGATAATTGTAATCAGTTACTATTTAAAGTCAAACACATTGGATTCGATTCTTATTGTGATTATCAACAATGAGGTGTAGAAGTATCTAATTGACGACTGAAAAATAGACCAAAACACATATCCTGAACTCCACTGATAGTCATGATCTAATTGTTTTAAAACAAATGACACAAATACCATTTAGATTTAAATGTTTTAAGTGGACTCTTATATGTAGTTGTAAATGGGCAAATACTTCATAATTAAACAAATAATCGTTTTTAATACTTCATGATTGTCATCATTTGTTGATGCTACTCAAATATTTGTTTTATTCAGTAATTTTATAAGAATGAGTATCAGAATTACTAAACAATCAATAAGATTTGAGAATCGTTTTCGATGACAAGCTTTATGAAAATAAACAGTATTCGTAATACAAATATAACATATTCACTTGGTATTGTTTACTTGTATCACTCCATTGCATAAGCAGGTGGCTATCATAACTCAGTAGCTAAGTGGATAACGTGATGACGTTTCAAGCGAGCGGTACTGGGTTCGAGTCTCAGAGTGAACGTCAACTCGGAGTTGTAGGTTCATCCAGCTGACGAGTTTCGAATAGGCCGAAACACGCGTTCTGGATTCTACTGCAAGCCACTACCCATGTTTGCTTGGAAATATAGATAGTTATAATATATAAAATATCTAAAATAATAAATTCAAGGGTAACAGCAATGTAGTTTAACAAGTTCAAATTAACTATTCAAGAAACGTTAGCTATGTTCCGATATAATAATCGATTGTAGTGACTCCTTATACTGTTATTTTATCATTTTGTGGTGAAGTAGAATTCCTCCATATTGAAGAATAGTAGATACATAGTAAATTTATTGTCAAGAAACTGTATAAAATAAGACTAAATTAGAGTTTTCAGTCTAGTGAAATGCTACATTTCAATAGAAATTGTATTGCCTTAAATTTAAAACTGCTGAATATAGATTAGATTATTAGATTATATGTTAAATTATTCAGCTGTTAACCGTTAGATTATATTATTCACCGAAATATTTGATTATATAGACAGGTATTATCATTAGCCCTCAGGACATCTCCTCCTAACTGAATACCTACATGGATTCCCTTGTAAATGAATTATGGTCGGTGATATGATCTATCACGTTCTTATAAATTTATTTAATGTCATTATTTCTAGTTCATTCAACTTCGTACATAATAATACTAATTAAAAATGGGGCTGAATTATTGATGTCAATGTATATGTAGTGTCGGTCATTATGTTAAGCCCATATACCGTATTCTAGCTTTCGGACAGCCCATTCTATTTATTCTACTTGAGTCACATTCTGACCTTGTTATTTATTCGCTTATCACTCTTGACTGTTATCATATGAACGCGTAGGTGTGAGTACACTTCTTATGCCATTACTCATCACATGTCTGTAATTTACTTTTGGGTAACTATAATTATTGATAAACGCTTGGTTAAAGGGGAAATTGGTTTACCCGCCATCTCCACTGTACGTCGTTTTGCTTTGTTCTATTCCATTCGGTCTGTATACAAAATATATGTATTCAAATGTCCATTCTCGTTATTTGACTTATTAAGTTCCGTTATTGACTAACGCGATTTAAGTCGACGATGATAAACGAGGATAGGCGATATATATATTTCAACAACAATCATCATTACAATCTCCTTAGAATCAGAACCCGAGCCACTAAAGTGGAAAGCCCCTTCCACTGAAAATACATTAACAGTACAAATTACAGATGTATTTTTACGCTGAATTAAACACATTTTCATTCTCTATTATTTTCAGCAATACCACAGCTGATATTCATAAGCAAGGAATATTAAATCTAAGAGTTTAATGTTACTTGATAAGAGGTAATCAACAAGTAAACCTTAAACAAGGTTGACATTTGTCAGGAATGTTACTAGAATCATCCAGTTTGAGACGTTATCATTAAGCTACTTATGACTCAAGTGTCTTATTTAAGTGAAATAACCATTGACTATATGATAAATGAAAATTTCTGATTATAGTAAGCATTGTTTTATCAAAGAAAATTAATGATACCATTGAAACAGAATAGAAATGTAAATGTAAACTATATTTAAATGATGGAGAAAATTTGAAGCTCAGGTGGATGATTTTGATGAAGTTTTGTTCTCTGAACTGTCTGAAGTTTGTGCTGATAATGTCGTTCAGAAGAATGATGAAAACTCTACGACGAAACTATCATGCTCAGAGAACAAAACTCCATCGAAATATCTATTCAAAATTAGATGACTAAATTTGTATTTGTTGCTACTAATGGACAAATTTAAATGTTTACTGAGCTTGCTTTAGTTTAACGTGATCACTTTTAACCAACATGCAAAAGTTTCAATCAACATAAAAGCATTTACTTCTTAAATTTTCTTTTAATTAGTCAAGAAAAAACGTTTGGTAAACTGATGATCCAATATGTTTCATTCATTCGTTTCCGTTTTCTGTTATTTAGACGAATAGATAGAGATCACGAACTGATGAATTAAAACTAGACCACCATTGAAAAAACCTGGAAGCACTGGATGACTGTTACATCTTAGTATGAAACTCCTCAACAGTGTGTATCCATGATTCCGCATCTTGTACTGACAAATAGATAGAATTAAAATTTACATTTGCAACATCGTAAATGCTAATAATTCTGATGTTTATTATGCACAAGTGCCAAGATTCCAGTGATTTATCTGAAATTAGGTACACCAATCGGTAAAACAACATAAACACTAATAATGTACTGTAATGTAGCTAATCTATTTATTCTAAATAATGTAAACAGATTTTACTGAAGAGTCATACATCTGTAATGATTGTTTTTTACATATGTATATGTATATAAACATTTAGGTATGGATTGACTATAAAGATATGATGTATGAAACTGATGTAATGGAGGGTATGGCAAAAGCTGTAGAAAATTCATATGTTGTTTGTATTCTCTACTCTAAATCATATAAAGAAAGTCTTCACACAAAATGTGGTAAGTTGAATAAGTTTTCATTTTTATTATCAGTAGGGGTTCTGTGAAGATGTTAGAAACTTCACTAGTCGAATTCATGAGTCAATTGAAGCTAGACCATCATGGAAAACTTAGAAGCACTGAATGGACGTTTCATCCTAGTATGAGACTACGATCTGTGGTGAGTTAGTAACTCACTGAAGACAATGATTTACGGTGGCTCAACTTCGTGTATTGGTTGAAGTTTGACATTAACAGAACTGGGTGCCGACTCTGTGGTCTACAGGTTAGGCGTTCGCACACGAGACTGTCAGGTCCTTGGTTCGAATCTCGCAAGGGGCAGGATCGTGAATGCACACTGCTAAACAGTCCCATACTACGATGAAACGACCACCCAGTGCTTCCAGGTTTTTCATGGTGGTCCAGCTTTAATTGACTCATAAATTCAACTGTAAAATTTCCATTTGACCAAAAAAGCACTTTTTGGGACAAATTTTTTTTGATTTCATATACTAACTCTCTTTATCTTCTTATTGAAACGGCTTGGAAACTCATTTTCAAGTTACGTTTTATTTGTTTTTGGAAAAAATGAAGTACTTTCTCAATATATTCAATACTAAAGGTCTGATTTAGACATTTAAGTGATCCTACGTATAGGAATGACTTAAAAGGTGATTTTAAGATGGTTTATAGAATTCGCCTGAAATTCAACAAGATTTTCCCATTAGGAACTCTTTAAAACAGGTAAAACATTTAATGAATCATTGAACTTTACTGAATCAGAAGATAGAATTAGTCACTTATTGGACACATATTAGAAACAGTTTACGGATAGATAACTATTCATTTAATATAATCGTATAATATGGAATGTATATTTGTTGCATGGTCTATATACTACGATATTTCCTAGTACAAATATAACTTTCACTAATTAAGAGTGTATATTTGAAAGGTAAGCCCATTGAATAGGTCATGATCGTTATTCTTTCGTAAATATCATTGTGTTCAAATGAACTTCTATTCTTAGGAATTCCTCACATTAGAATATAATTCATATGAAATTAGATAAGTTTATCAGACAGTGTACTATGAATCATAAAAAATTGTAAGTTCGATTTGATTTTTCCATACCATTCTTAATTATCATATATTGACTATTAGGATATGTTTTTTCCTACATTGTGAATAATATAAATTCAGATGGGTTTTGTGGATATTATAGTAATTTCAATGGTTATTATCATGAGTCAGCTGAAGCTAGACCAGCATAGGAAACTTGGAAGCACTGGACAGCCCTTCCGTCTTATTGCGGGACTCCTCAGAAGTGCGGATCCACGACTTCGCCCCCTGCGAGATTCGAACTCAGGGTCTGCTGGTTTCGCAAGCGAGCACTTCACCAGTCGACCACTGAGCCGGATGGCATCGAAAAGTGTTAATTTCTAACTTCAAATAATCCACAAAATTGAGCGTCACATACACCATTGTCTTCAGTGAGTTACTATCTTACAACAGACCCCGTTGAACTTCACTGGACACTACTTCTCACTAGAACTCCAGGATATACCTAGTTCTAGCGCGAAGTAGTGAACAGTGGAGTTCAGCCAGGTCTGTTGTGAGATAGTAACTCACTGAAGACAACGGTGGATGTGTCGCTCAATTTCGTGGATTATTTGAAGTTAGACATTAACACCGTTGGATGACATCCGGCCCAGTGGTCTAGTGGTTAAGCTTACACGCGCGAGACTGATAGGTCGTGGGTTCGAACCTCGCGGGGCGGGATCGTGGATGCGCACTGCTGAGGAGCCCCACAATAAGATGAAACGGTTGTCCAGTGCTTCCAGGCTGTCCATGGTGGTCTAGCTTCAACTGACTCATGATCTTAACCATTGAAATATAAATTCAGTTGAATAGTATGTGTAATATATAAGGGTGGAAATATCTCAGTTTGATCCCTAGTAACTGTACGACAGAACTTAAAAGTTGTAGGTAAGCTCAATGTTTTGTTAGGAATTACTGTGTCGATTCTCGAAATCTCATATAAAAGCAGCTCTCATCGGTTTAATTTATTTCTAATATACATGGTTAATTTAAACCTGTCTTTTCGTGAAATTTTACTTTCATCTATAAAATAAAATATTCAAATCGCTATTCGAAGAATAGGCCAAAACCATCGAATTGACGAGAAAGTTTCTAATTTTCGAATGTTGATATTCAGAATTCCATTGTTTACTCCCCAACATTCTTTGATGTTTGAAGGTAAATACTCTGGATTTGAATCATGATATAGACATTAACAATTAGATAAGAGCATATCTATCTGATGAATCTTAAATAGAAAGACACACACGTCTTGGGCACATACCAAATCTACAAGATATTTGTATTTTCATAAAGAAGGGATATTTACTGTTTATTCACGGGGTTACACATTTATTTTTGTCGCTTGCATGCTTTCAATGAAATCAGGATGTAGCAAGGTAGTGAAGGAGAACACAGGTGACAAACCATACTCTAATACTTAATTTGCAAAATTTTCATTAATTGTCTCAGAATTCATTGTTCTTGCATTTCCATACCAATTACTTTTCGCATTCTTCAATTCTTGATCTTCTCAACCCTGAACTGTCAGACATTATATTCTTGACTCACGTCTTATACTACTTATATCAATATAAGTAGCAGCACAGCAAAATCTCATATTTAAAAACATATTTTATTGTATTCTTTAACTAATATTCGTTATTTAAAAAGAACAACCTATTTTTATTTTGATTCCAGAAGCTCAATATGCTTATCATGAAAAAAAGCCAATATTATTTTTACGTGCACAAAGAGGATATGTACCAGATGGATGGTTAGGTTTTATGATGGGAACACGATTGTATATTGATATTTCTGGAAAATATCCTTTTGAAGACAAATTTATTGAATTGTGTAAAAGAATAGACGTATATAAAAAGCAATCCATTGATCAACTTAGTAATCATTGTCAAAATAAACCAATAGAAGTGGTATGTTTCATTTCATGTCTTCTTTTGTAACTATATCAAATTCAGTAACATGAAACGAATATATAATGCTGCGGAAAATTTCATTTATAGATTATAATTGTCTCAAGCTTATATCAATTGATGTACGTTTGGAAACTAAGGGGCATTGCATATCTGTTTCATCATTATATGGAACTACTAATAGTGTTTTCTATAACTCAACCATCTTCATTCATAATAATTGCTTTTAGTTTTCATAGATTGGCAAAAACAGTAACAGTCTTGAGATGGATTAGTAATTCAGTATCGTGATTTACTTAGTGTACAAATCGTATAAAAGTGTATATATATATATATATGAAACCGATAAAAACAAAAGGATCAGTTTGATGATTACCTGTTTCTAATCATGAAAACAAATGGTGAAAACCTTCTTTTTTTATTCACTGAGTCATGTTAAAGCTATTTTACTATTTACGAACCGAGTGAATGTACTAGAATAACACAAGCAATTATTGTCAGTTAATACTCCAAAGCAAAATTTTCATAAAGCATGTTGCACTTGTGAACGAATGAATAATATCTATATTTGTAATTGCCCATTTAATACTTTTCGATGTTATCAGATTATGGTGAATAATTAATCTTACTTGCTTACTTACTTATGCCTGTTACTCCCAATGGAGTATAGGTCGCCATCCAGTATTCTCAAATCGTTTGATTCTAATTGACAGTAAACTATTCAGTTCAATATCTGTTTCCATAGTGATTTTTACAAAGACTGAAAATATTTTTCGTTTATTATAATAAACAGATTTTATGACCTCACAATAATCAGCAATATTAAGTGAATATTCACTAGCAAATTAAAAATATTGTTCATAAGAAGGTTGTGTAAATCAAGTGCTATACAGGAAGGTTATTTTTGCCAGGATAGAGTGGTTAATCTCATACTCAACATTCTACTCTTACCCAGTAGTAATCCTGGAAGAGCTTCAGGAACCTTAAATGAAAGCATTAAATGTTTAATTAACAAATATAAATTATTGTTCTCAATAAATATCTATTATGTGATCATAAATAAGTGTGAAAAATACCCATATTGTGATTTCACAGTTATTATATAATATACCCTTGTGGGCCAGGGTAATTTTACATCGGTTTTCAGGAGAACCAGACACGATCCGGACTTTCACGTGACAACCCAAACAGTACAGCTCAACCCCGTTGTGATTTAGAACGACATATATAAGTGAACAATACTGTTTTCGATTAAATCTTCATCAGGCTTTACTCTTAATAAACAGTAAAATTGATATGAATATACGAAATTATTAAACCAATCAAGGTAGTTTATGAGTCAATGGGGATAGTAGAATAGATTACATAACTAAATATAATAAGTGAAAAGTACAAATTGGTAGTGTGATGACAAGTGTACTAGTTGTGATAAGAATAATAAAGGCTTCAATCAATATTACATAATGGGAAATAGGTCAATAATTAGAAAAATATAGACGTAATAAGAAGTGTTCAGATAATTGGACCGTGAAACGTATATTTGAGAGAAAATAAAATAAAATGGTAGGAGAGGGTGAAGAAAAATCAACGACGAGGAAATATGTAAAATAATAATAAATAATATCATTTATTAAGGCCAAAGAAGAGAAAAAGGTATTACAGACTTTTTATGAACATAAACACTTGGGTTGTTGGCTCGAATTCCCATTGCTTTCGCTATATGTAAGAGACCAGATCAAACCTCATAAAGAAAACTAACCTATTTCTGTCTACTATATGACCGCTATCGATCAAGTGTGATAGGACCGAGCTGCACATTGTCTTGACAGTACCTTCTCCCAACCATGTAGGGAGGTGTTCACTAACTCTTTGGCTCAGGTGTCCGGTAGTGCGCTCACTATAGCTTTCTCCACAGGAGCAGCTGAATTCGTAGATACACATAGAAGTGGCATAACCATGTAACTTATCATTTAGTTGGGGAATCGCCATAGGTCGGATCGAATACGACAGACAGAGGTTGGTTGCATTAAACGTTCTCTTAACTTCTCTAGTCAGTCCATAATCACGTGGCACACCACCAGCTATATCTCCATTAAAAAGCAGCTTCAATAAGAGAGGTTTCTTATTAGCTGTTGATGTCGTTATTTTCTTATTTGTTACATGCGAGTGATTTTTAAGGAAACCTTATGAATAACCCATTTCAATCAATATATTATGTATTAGCTCTAATTCCTTGTTTATTGTATCATCTGAACATATCTTTTTAGCTCTGTTTGTAAGACATTGAAGATGTACAAAGCTCAAGAAATATGTGTACTGCCTTGATGAAGAACTTTTCCTATACACACTTCTACTGATAGGACCATTTTCTTTTCTGTTCAATAAAACGTCAAGGAAATGTAGTTTATTATCTAGTTCCTATCGTCTCGCCGATCTCAACCAAGAAGTCTACACCTACCAACATGGCTCATTCCACTTGTCAGTGACTTCATGGATTTGTGCTATGTTTTAGTCTGGTCACCCCTAGCTTTCTTCCAACCTACTCCTACACCATAAAACATCACACATCGGATCAGTCGATGGATGGCCATACGTAGCACGTGTACCGGCCATCTCAACTGATGAACTTTCACTACTTCATGAATTGTACATAATTCAATAAACAGGTAACATATGAATACAATTAGGTAATCCGAAAAAAAACTTGTGAGCTTTTACTATTTTCTATTTCATATTCATAATAAGTAACAGAATTTCATATCTTTTATAACATTATCTATTACACTATAATTTGCATTTGCAATTTTTTCTTTTTACAGAATACCAATTCAATTACTTAAATGTGTAAACATTGAGTTGGTTCATGTTTCTTACAAACTATGAATAACAAAATATTATTACATAATTTATCCTTAAAAAAAGGGAAGGAAATAATTTGAAAATAGAATTCAATTAAACATAAAGAGTAATGAATAATACTTTTTGAGTGTCTTGTATTCTTTTATGTTGTTTGTATTTTTCTTTCACTGTTTTCATTATACTACTTAATTCATTGAAATGTTCTGGGTATCTGTGATTTACATATTCCTATTTATTGATTCATATTGCTTTTTTTTCTTATTTCACAAATGAGAAGTAATGAATACAAAAATGATGTTGAATGAATATTTTTCGCATGAACTACAAATAAATGATGATTAGAATACTGTAATCTCCACCCGGATGAGTCTTTGTTTCTTGACTGTTAACGTCAATGTTGTTGAGATCTGTTGAAATGTTCAAATTGGATTTTTCTTGACATTTGAATTTTACTGTTTACATCTGAGAGTTATTTTTTTCTTGTCATAAAATATTGATTTGTTTTCTTCAGCTCTTCTAAACTAGACTACATTATTCTTTTAGACAGATAATTTCCCATTTAAACATTACGTATTACCTAATATAGTATTGTAATCTTTCTATTATGTCATCTTGATTATTCATTGTTCATATTTCCTCACGGAACTAGTACTTTAACAGAAATATATTTTCATATATATATACGATTGGATTGTGGCCTTTTAATTTTGAGTCACCTGATGATAGTCTTGAATCCTGGTATGATATTAGGTGTTCTTTTTAGAAATGAATGAAGTCTTATAAATAAGTGATTTTTATTCTGAGATAGTGGAGAAGATTTGTAGCTCAAGTGGATGATTTTGATGGAGTTTTGTTCTTTGAGATGGATGGTTTGGTCGTGGAGCTTTCATTGTTCTTCTAGACGACATTCTCAGCACACAATTCAGATAGAAGTCTGAAGTTTCTGACGTTTGTGCTGATGATGTCGTCCAGAAGAACAATGAAAGCTCCACGACCAAACCATCCATCTCAGAGAACAAAACTCCATCAAGATTTTTATTCTGAATAAATGCTTGGTTTATGCTGTAGATCTTGTCAAATTATCACTGTTACTTATTGAGTTAAATGAGGAAAAATTTAAAGAAAATATTGTATTATTTATATAGTTCAGTATATCCATCTAGTGTGCTGTACAATCATTCATGATATTATTATTATTATTACTAATAGCATTATTCAATATAGAATTCTCAGCACAAAGTATTTCAACAAGTTATCTTTCCTTATTTCTTCATCTAACCTGACGATAAATATTGAGTGATTGCCAGTTAGATGTCTGCAGTTCAGGAATCGATATCTGAATAATGATCATTCGTTTTAATGCATAGTGACATCTATCACAATATCTCTGATTGTACTTTTTTGTAAGTTGTACGGCGAAATATTGCAAACTTTTCATAAACGCGATTAATTAGGTTATACAATTAACAAACATAATGATGTGTAAAAAACAAACAGAAAACATGTTGATAGCAGGAACAGGTAGCTCAGATATTCAAGCAAACTGTCAAAGTTATCAAGAAGTATCAACAAGAAATAATAGTAATGGTTTAGTTGGATATCTAACCCATGAAGTACACTTTTATGTTCTAACATTTTTGAACTAATGCATTTACTTAAATGACAGTTTGTTGATTACTTATAATTTTCTAATATATGTAATTTCTACCTGAAGATCATTACCAAATCAAATGATACCTTTTTAACGTTGATAGATGCTTTCTAGTTTTAAAGAAATGTAATTGAAGATCTTATTACCGACGAAATATAGTTTAGATAATTGAATCCTAGTCACCCGCTTAAATGGTTTTAAACTGTTTATTTTTGACAGTTAATTTTTTGTTTTTTAGATTCATGCAGAGATATCAGAGACATGTTGAGAAATCATCTTTGAGATAATCTTTCTATACACTTGTTGTTTTCACATAAGAAAGTCATTCATATATACTTATCCATTTATGTTACTTTTATTTAAGTGTCACTTCCTCATATCTGTCCATTGAGTCAATCATCCTATAGTGATTAACTCTGGTTACATTCTGAGATCACTGATAGTCAAATGAAACTGGTTTAAACTTTGACTTTAATGACCACTTAGTGTTTTAGTCAAACAGGACGAATTATTCTTGTTTTTTAAAGAGAACTACAGATTTATTTATATCCAGTTTATATGTTCATATGGGAGATATATGGAGATATGGAAATATGGGATCTAGGTGATTGATGGTTTTCAATTGACACACATTGTAACCTGTTTTGGAACCGTCAAATTTTCTGAGAAATGAAAGCTAACTAAGTAATCTTCTAGAACATAATAACTAAAGTTATTCATGATGTTTAAAATCGTTTATGATTATCCCTTATTCTATTCTAAACATTCATAATGAACTAGGTATTCCTTAATGTGACTACTAATTCTTCTGTCGAAATCTATTTTGCTGGTAAAATCGTTAGGACTGTGGTTACAAGATAATTACAGTGTAGATTTTGATTTCTTATAAAGAAGAAATCCTGATAATGAAAGAAGCTGCTCACTCATTATAAATTTCGTTGTCAAATAATATTTAGCTACTGAGTTCTAAATTGTAGTTAGTAGAAATGGTTCAACGTCATCTTTACATTATTATTCAGAATTTTCAACTGTATTCCAATTTAGACAATTCGATATTTTTGCCAATTAGGCTTCTTTATTGAAATTAGAGATTTCATGCATCATAATACTATGAAATTATAAACTATTGTTGGTCCACCAGGGTGCTCGGTACCTGTATGGTTGTGTCACAGGATTAAGTTGTACTATTCAGATTGTAGTTTTAAAGCCTATACGGTTTCTGGCTCTCCAGTCAAACAGGATTGAACTGTGCTGTTTGGGTTGTCACGTGAAAGTATGGATGGTGTCTGTTTCTCCTGAAAACCAATGTAAAATTACCCTGACTCACAAGTGTATATTGTATAACAAACAAACTATTGTGCTTCTAATCTGGTATCAATAGTTAGATAGAGTTAAAATATTTGAACTTTCAGAAGTAGATGTTTTATTAAAAACTATCAGCAGTATTATCATCAGTAGATATAACACTACAGATTGTATTTCGAATATTAATTGCAACTGATTGTGGAATTGTTCATGAAATATTTGATACAGTCAGATCGGCTACTTAGGCCGAGATAGCAACTCTGTATTTCGATGTCGTACTATCAGTTAATTGTCAAAAATTCTGAGGGAGCTAATGACAGCCTCGAGATTCGAACCTGACTTATTCAGTGTTAATGCATTTCGAAGAATACATCTTACAGGTAATATAAATACAATATAAGTCAACTGTATTAGCTTAATCATAGCTAAAAAAGATGTTATTATAGAACTGAAGTTATTCTAAAGATGACAATGGCAATTTTTGAAGATATCTACATTGTTGAACAATGAGTTTTGGCTTGAACAGATTAGTGGCCATAAAATTAACTTTCGTTTTTATTCTTCAATATAAATATTTTATATTTCTCTTGACTCTTTCATTTATGATCAAAATATTTCATACATCATTTTCATTAACTTGAATTTGTTATCTTTCAGGTCAAATGGTTAGTTAATTTAAATTAGTAGAATTTTGAAACATATTCATTAGAAAACCTTATCACGTTTTTTTATTAAATTGGTACTAACTATTCAGAAGTTGGTTCTATTTACATCGATACTTTTAAACTTAGAGTTGATCGATATTCAGCAAGACATGTGCTTGTGTACAGATTAATTACCTTGATTAGATTGAGATCATGAACAGATCACTGCTAAACCACCATTGAAAACATGGAAGCGATGGAAAGCAGTTTTGTCCCAGTATGGTATTCATCGTAAGTGCGCATCCACGATTCCGCACGCGGGACTCAGGCCCAGGACTTCCGGTCTCGGGCGCGAACCCCTAATTTCTAGACCACTGAGTCGACATCTAATGGTGTTAATGTCTAATTTTAACCGATCCACGAAATTGCGCAACCATCTTCTATTGCTTTCGGTGGATAACTGATTCTTACGATACAGCTGAACTTTACTGGTTACTGCTTCCCACTAGAACTCCATGGATTGTCTTCCGAAGCTGATCACTAGTGAGTACATGATAATTATCAGTATAAGGTTGTAGAGATTGTTAGATTTTAATTGAGCACTGCTAAGTCCAATACTAGAACGAAATAGTCGTCCAGTGCTTCCAAATTATCAATGGTGGTCTATCACTGATCAGCTAATGATCTCAATTAAAACTTAATAATCACCACAACCTCATACATTAATTCGATTTTTTATCATGACACTACGATTTTATATAGCATATTGTTAATATTTTTCTAGTATGAATCAAGTTTATTATGAAGATAAAATTTGAAGAAATATTCAAATCAAGTTCAATCAACTAACCATACACGAACCAGTAAAGTTGATGCTGAATACTGGAACATAGTCATCAAAAACTCTTGTGTTTAAATTTTGCAATATTTGAAATCCTAACAAAACCTTCAAATAAATACCGGTTTCATAGAATCTTATATTCAGGGACATTTTACTGAGTTACACGAAGTAAGTTGAAATCTGATTGACAGAATTTGAACTCAAATGATAATTAGATACATTATACTGGTTTCTACTAATATTGCATAAATATTCTTTTAGACATGTATCTATAATACGCTCTCATGTTTTCCTCTTATCAACGCATGTCCTGATTTTTACGAATCACATCCCAATTGGTGAAGAACCTATCTGAGAATTTCATCAATGAATATTACTGTTCTTTCAAAAGAATTTCCCGTTTTCAATTCGGTAAACAGATTGTTTCATTACGAGTTCATACGTAGTATCATACTTATTTTCAATATTTTGATTGGCTAATTTCCCTTGACGTCGTTTTTACATCTATTTTATTGATTAACTTGTAAGATTATAATAATTTATGGGGAATTGTTTGTCTTCGCATAATCAATAACAGTTTGTATGTCTATTAGGCAGTCTATGTGTTTCTAGTTCTATAAACGTCTATCGAACAGTACGAATATGTCTATACAAAGTAAAAGAAATCATTAAAAAATATTCTCGATCATGTAATACGATAGTCCATAGCCAGAAAATGATTTTTCTAAAATGTTTTGTTAATTTCATTTAACACAAATGGGAAAACCTAATACCAATATAAAATAAACTTGATTAAATCCAATTAATGATAGGCTTCTTCATAAACTGACATTGAATATACACTATAGAGAGTAGAATTAGATAATAAAAGTGTCACAGCAACCACCAATGTTTTATTCAGAAGAAAAAACAAGGATGGTAGCTAGGTTCGAATCTCGAGGGGTGCGGGATCGTAGATGCGCACTGTTGAGGAGTCCCATACTAGGAGGAAACGGACGTCCAGAGCTTACAGGTTTTCCATAGTGGTCTAGCTTCAACTAACTCATAATTTCAATCTGTGAAATTACATATTTGTTTGTTCACAGCGGTAGATGGAAATTAAAAATGAAGTCTAGTTTAAAATGAATTAAAAAATGAGTAAAGTTTCACATAAATCTAAATTAATTGAACTAGATACAAGGTTACTTTACACAACAGACTGAAAAGTTTTACAACGAACAACAGTAAACATAAGCTTACATATTACACTTCTGTTATTCAATGATTTATTTATGACTATTGATGATTACTTTTTATTATTGTATATTCCTTATGCATCTTTGTTAACTCCGCCTGTAGCTCTTATAGGGTTGCTGCCGGTCCCAAGCCCGGGTAAAGGAGGAGGGTTGGGCATGGGGTTAGCATCCCCATCCCGTAGAAAACTAACTCGCTAAAAAACGCCTACCAGTAAAAATTATTCAAACCATTTTAGCTCTGCCCTGAAAGTTAGAAGGTCTTCATTTAGAAGAATTATGACGCTTCATGGTGAAAGCCGAGCTCCTTCGGAAGCCACGAGGCCGATGCCCCTTCTAACAACCAGAGCGAAAGTTTTTGTAGGTACATGGAACGTCCGAACAATGTGGGAGACCGGGAAGACCAGTCAAATAGCAACGGAAATGAGGAGATACAACTTGGCAGTACTGGGAATCACCGAAACCCACTGGAACCAAGCTGGACAACAAAGGCTAAATACGGTAGAGATGCTACTATACTCCGGTCATGAAGAGAAAAATGCTCCACACACTCAGGGAGTTACTCTAATGCTGTCCAAAGTAGCACAAAATGCACTTGTAGGATGGGAATCTCACGGATCCTGAATCATCAAAGCATCATTCAAAACAAAGAAGGAGGGGATCACAATGAATATTATCCAATGTTATGCACCCACCAATGATAGCAACGACGACATTAAAGATCAATTATACATTAGGCTACAGTCAATCATAGAGAAGCGCCCAAGAAAGGACCTCACCATTCTGATGGGAGATCTAAATGCCAAAGTCGGAATAGACAACACTGGATATGAAGATATCATGGAACGACATGGACTGGGTGAGAGAAACGAAAATGGAGAAAGATTTGCAAATCTATGTGCATTCAACAAATTGGTCATAGGAGGCACAATATTTCCACACAAGCGTATACACAAGGCTACGTGGATCTCACCGGACCACACTACAGCGAACCAAATAGATCATATTTGCATCAACAAAAAATTCCGAAGAACAATGGAAGATGCGAGAACCAGGAGAGGTGCTGACGTTGCTTCAGATCACCACCTAGTTGTAGCCAATTTAAAACTGAACCTAAAGAAGAACTGGACAAGTGGACAAACAGCAATACAAAGGTTCAATACAGCCTTCCTTCGAGATACTGACAAACTCAATGAATTCAAGATAGCTTTCAATAACAGGTTCCAAGCCTTACAAGATCTACTGAAAGAAGAAGAAACTAGTATGGAGGACAACTGGAAAGGCATCAAGGAAGCATTAACTTCAACGTGTCCAGAGGTTCTCGGTCTAAAGAAATACCATCATAAGGAATGGATCTCTACAGAAACATTGGACAAGATCAAAGAAAGGAAGAACAAGAAGGCAGTGATAAACAACAGCCTAACACGAGCAGAGAAAGTCCAAGCACAAGCTGAATACATGGAAGCAAACAAACAAGTGAAGAGGAGCATTAGAGCCGACAAGAAGAAATACGTTGAAGAACTAGCAACGACGGCAGAAAAAGCTGCTAGAGAAGGAAATTTGAAACAGCTTCACGATACAACGAAGAAACTAGCAGGGAAATACAGTAAACCAGAGGGGCCGGTCAAAGACAAAGAAGGCAGGAAAATCACCGAAATTCAACAACAGCGTAACAGATGGGTAGAATACTTCGAGGAACTCCTGAATAGGCCGGCTCCAATGAATCCACTGGACATCGAAGCAGCACACATAGATCTTCCTATAGATGTCAATCCACCGACTACGGAAGAAATTAGAATGGCCGTCAGTCAAATCAAGAACGGGAAAGCAGCAGGACCCGACAACATACCAGCTGAAACACTGAAATCAGACATCGAAGCAACCACAAGCATGCTTTATCTTCTATTCAAAAAGATTTGGGAGGAGGAACAACTGCCGATGGAGTAGAAAGAAAAACACCTCATCAAGATTCCAAAGAAAGGAGATCTGAGCAAATGTGAAAACTACAGAGACATTACACTACTGTCAATACCAGGGAAAGTCTTCAACAGATTGTTGCTGAACCGGATGAAGGATGCAGTAGACGCCCAACTTCGAGATCAACAAGCTGGATTCCGTAAGGATCGGTCGTGCACAGACCAAATTGCAACACTACGGATCATCGTCGAACAATCAGTTGAGTGGAACTCATCACTATACATCAACTTCATTGATTATGAAAAGGCATTCGACAGTGTAGATAGGAGGACATTATGGAAACTTCTTCGACACTACGGAGTTCCTAAGAAGATTGTCAATATTATCCGGAACTCATACGACGGACTACAGTGCAAAGTAGTGCATGGAAGTCAGCTGACAGATGCATTCCAAGTAAGGACCGGAGTCAGACAAGGCTGTTTGCTCTCTCCCTTCCTCTTTCTTCTGGTGGTCGAGTGGATTATGAAAACCTCAACATCTGAAGGAAAACACGGAATACAATGGACAGCTCAGAACCAATTAGACGATTTGGACTTCGCAGATGACCTAGCCCTCCTATCACGTACACACGAACAGATGAAGATAGCCACTGTAGCAGCAGTCTCTGCATCAGTAGGCCTCAGCATACACAAAGGGAAAACCAAGGTACTCAAATTCAAAGCGGAGAACAGCAATCCAATCACACTTGATGGCGAAACTCTGGAAGATGTAGAGTCCTTCACATATCTAGGAAGCATCATCAATGAACAAGGAGGATGAGATGCAGACGTAAAGGCGAGGATTGGCAAAGCAAAGGCCGCATTCCTTCAGTTGAAGAACATATGGAACTCAAAACAACTTTCAACCAATATCAAAGTGAGAATCTTCAATACGAACGTCAAGGCAGTTCTACTGTATGGAGCTGAAACTTGGAGAACTACAACAACCACAATCAAGGAAGTACAAGTATTTATAAATAGCTGTCTACGCAAGATACTCAACATCCATTGGCCGGATACCATCAGCAATAGCCTTCTGTGGGAGAGAACAAACCAACTTCCAGCTGAAGAAGAAATTAGGAAAAGACGATGGAAATGGATAGGACATACATTACGCAAATCGTCAAACTGCATCAGGAGGCAAGCCCTAACTTGGAATCCTGAAGGGAAGCGAAAAAGAGGAAGGCCAAAGTACACATTGCGTCGGATAATAGAAGCAGATATGAAAACGATGAATTACAACTGGACGGAGCTAGAAAGGATTGCCCAGGACAGGGTTGGATGGAGAATGCTGGTGAGCGGCCTATGCTCCTTCACGAGGAGTAACAGGCGTAAGTAAGTAAGTAAGTATGTATCTTTGTTAATACTGTGTGATATTATTCTAGAACTATTATTTCAATTATCTATAAAAATATCCGTCTGAAACATTCAAACAGGCGCCTTACTACAAATACGTTTTATAAATGATTTTACATTATCCTGGTATCAAGTTTTTTTTTTCAAACATTCCAAACTTTTTAGTTGCTTCAATCAATTATACTTATCAAATTGTACATTGTAGATGGATCAAAAGCAACAATGTCCATTGAAATAATCTTATTCTAAGAATATTTTCATCCTCTTTTTATTGAAACATATGAAAACGTTTGAATTATCACCAAAATATTTAATGTTTAGCTGGAAGCATTACAGAATTTTGGACTGAACAACATTCAATGGATTGATTTTTATAAGTTATAACTGTTTGATTTAAAATATGGGAAAAAAGTTACATTTCAACAGTTACATTATCATGACAAAATTCTTCCAAATATGCTTCATTCTCAAAATATGTTAATTGTAGACATAACACTATTAAATGCAATGTAACATATACCCTTTCCACTAGTGCTTAACAATGATTCTTGGATGAGCCAAGATAAATAAAACTGATTTTGTTTTTTAAACGAAGTAACGAAATTTTTCGAAAGAAGTCATCATTAAAATAGAAACTACAATAAGTAAACAAAAGATAAAGAATGAAATCTAGTAAACCATGAACATTCCACCAAGAAGATTTAAAATAAATGGAAGTATACGCTCTCATAATTCCTTGCATAGAGATATCTGAAATGTATGCAGTATACATACGTAGTTTACAATGTCATTTAAAAAATCAAATCAAAAACATACAATCTTCACATTTGTTTTAAGTTTGAACTTGATTACACACACTGTCAGTTATGTTTCGAGGTTATTTGTTGCCAGGCGCGTAAAATTCTTTCGTCTATTCAAAAATCACGCCAAGATTAAATCGAGAAATATTTCTGGAAATGAACGAAAATAATAAACTTGAGAATTCATTGATCACAATGTCTATTTGTTATTTGAAATGGTTTGGATTCTCCCGTTGCCAGTGTTAATAACTACAAATAACCAGTCTATATTGAGCAAGTTGCCTTAATATTAACATCTCTTCACACGTTTTTAGTCACATTCGATAGAGGCTGACAGTGGAATCCAAGATGAATGGTTTATCCTACTTGGAACTCGTCAATTAGGTGTACCTAACACATTTCAACATCAAGGCTCTCCACTGGACTCGAACATAGTACTTATGGTTTCAAACAATAAACCCGTTGTTCACTAAGTTCTGAGTTTAACTAGGTACTAATATGTGCGAGGGGGGATGAACTAAACTATACACTTGTGTATAATTTCGTCTGTGATGTTAATGACTACAATTGATTGCTCGTGAGAGCGATGGTTATGTTGAGAGCGAAGAGTAATTAGGTAAAAACAATGTCATGTTCGGGAAAAGTTACACAGTGCCTTTGTAAAGTATTGAAATCATAAATTAAATACATTATTTGCATATCCTCATCTGCACATCTCCATCGTTCCTCCAATTCTGCAGTGTTCTAACTGATCTCTGTTTTCTTTCTTCTCTTCATTTCAGTTTTCTGTTGATAAGGATTCCACTTCCAATTCTTGATATATACTTCTTATATCTGTTCACATAAGTAGCACACACTGAAATTGCTTAAACAAGACGTCGCATTCCTTAGATTAGTATCGAAAAACAATTGTTCTTGGATGTTAATAATCAATCTAAATGGAAAATTCATTTAATGTTTTTATATTGGTATGATTCCTCTAACAACTGTATTTTCTAAAGTGCTATGTTATAAATCAGTACGAAGTTTAGTGAAATGAGTGTGTGTATTCTGAATCCCCAACTAACATTACTTATAAGTCTGTGAATAAATTCTATTTGAAGAAAGGTTGACGGAAGCCCAGTAAATCTTGTTAATATTTGGAAACCAATAGGAAGAGTGTTCTTATACAGTTTTTTGACTAATCTACAAAATACACGGAAGTGTTCTGAGACCTGCTGCAAAATGTCTTTTTCATTCACATTTAAATGGATTAGATTATCCTGTTGCTGAAATGTTAACTGAAATTTGTTCTTTCCCACGTGGCATATAAGCATCCTATGCGGACTGCCTCGATATAGCTACTGTAATACACGTTCACATAAAAAAGATGAGACATGGCTACCAGTGTAATCCAGGACCCACATTTCTTTGTGTTTGATACTCGGAGTGAACACCAACTCTGAGATGGAGGTACATTGAGCTTATTAGTGCTAAATAGTATGAAAGCGCTTTCTGAACTCTATTGCTGTTCACGTTCTGACTGTCTGGAAATACTGTAAATGACATTCAAGTACTATGAACTACAGTTCAATTATTGATCTTTCAAGAGTTCTTCTATTTAGAATTATTGTACACAACAAAATCAGATAGAAATATTTATTTGAAATGAAATGCATATTTATAACCGGAACTACATTTCATATTGTTATAATAATGAAGAAGATTACAGCCAACAAATGAATAATATCGCTTGATTTTAAAAGATTGACAAAGTACTTAAATCATTTCAAAATACCAGTTGAACAATTGAAACAAAATAAACTCAAACCAATTGGAGAAAATAAACTACTGTTAACGAACAAAGTCAATAAAAACTCATTTTTCAATGGGGTGTTTGGATCTTCTCATTAACGTTTCAGACTGTGATTGATCAGTCACCCATTGACATTTGTACATCATGTGAGTGTCACCTTGATATTACTTTGGGTCACAAGTATTATGGGCAGGGATGGTTGGTGGCTAGCAGTGGAACCCAAAATGTTCGTTTCGCCCTATTTTGGACTCTTCAGCTGCATGTAATTGGTACTTGCACCCCTAAGTTGGTATTTACTCCGAGGCTCGAACCCGGTACCGTTTGTTTTAAACGCGGTCGCACTACCCACTAAACTACTGAGTCTAGATAGGCAATTGTAGTCCTAAACGTCAGTAGAAAGATTCAAACAATTAATCCAAAAATGAATTAAACTTCACTTCATTGCACAAGCTAGTGGCTATCCGTACTCAATAAATAAGTGTATGGAGCGATGGCGTTTAAAATGAACGGTAGTCAGTTCTAGTCCCAGAGTGAACATCGGCTCTCTAATGCAGGTTTATTCATCTGTCGAGTTTCAAATAAAACGAAACGTGCGTCCTGGATTCTGCCGTTAGTCACCATCCATCTCTGATTATTAAGTCTTTAAAAGCTTCTATATAATCATCAAAACGATCTTCCGTGGAAATGTACTAAAAGATAACATATTTCTTTAGATAATATCGGTTAAAAAATATCTCATTTTAGTAGTGTTGATTAAAAACTTGTTGCTGAATTTCTGGCTTTAATATTTCAAGATCTTGAAATCCAATTTCAGTTGCGTATTTAGTTTACGGATTTAAGAATTCTGGAATCACAACAAAATAACTGTCTAGTAATCACTGGTTTTAAATGATTTATCTGTAAAATTAACAATTTGAAAAAATTCTTAGAATCGCTAAAGATTATATGCTCAATACTTATTAGCTATATGCATAGTTTCAGGAGGAAGCCGTAAGTGATGATGTCCATTTACATCAAAATGGAAACAAATCTTACCAACAATATCGGATAGTTGACGCGTTCATCATAAAATGATTTAAACTGTAAATAAAAATCAATAAATTTTAAATGATTGACCTAAGAAAACAGTGATAACTGTGAAAAATGAATGCTTTTGGTTCTAAGTGTATCTAAGTTACCAGTGCTTACTGATTTGAAGTTCAATACTGGAATGAAACAGCTGTTAAATGTTTCTTATATCTAAATGGTTTTCTATTTGAATTTAGTTTGTAACAAAAATCATTTTCAAACTACACTGGTTTCCATCTTGATCTTCGTCATTTGAAAAATACAAAATATATATACTTTCATTTCAACTGTGATATAAAAGTCTTTTAGGGTTTCGTTGCTTTTAATTTAAAAATATAATTATGATGAATAATAACTGATCAATGATATGACTTACGTGATCAACTACAATGGTCCGTTTTGATTTTTATGCATTCATTGATTCTTCGACATAAAGTAGAAAAATACTCATCAAATGGATACTTTCCAGAAATGTCGATACGATTTTCTCGGGCAGTTATAAGACCAAGCCAACCCTTTGGTTTGTAGTCACGTTGTGCACGTAAGCAAATAATTGGTTTTTTCAAACAAACTGCATATGTTGCTTCTATTCAATAAAAAAAGATTTATTATCTACTTAACACCGGAAAATTAAAATACTTTGCCACATCGATAACTATGAACTGTTCCAATTTTTTTAAGTATAACGTTCATTTGTAGTTTCATAGTAAATAAAACCTAATAGTTAAAACTGGACATTACTAGATAATATTTAATGTTTTATTCTTCAACATTCAGTCGTGCTTTTAAAATAGCTACTGCCTATTTATCCAGTCATTTAAAAACAATGAATTAACTGCATAAGGTTATTCGGATTCAACTGTGTAAGCTAACAGAAAGAAGTCAACAAGTGTAGAATCTAAGGCAATTTTGGCAATTTAATAACATTTCAAATGTAAATGGTAACCAAATTTATGCTTCAGCCGTCTAATCGAAAAATATAGTTGATAAGATTTTATATGATTCCTTCTGACGGTATGGTGTGTGCTACTTATATTGACATAAGTAGTAGATGATATTAGTCGTGAACAGAAGGTCTGGCAGCAGAGAAACAAGAGGATTGAACAGTAAAGAATGGAAACAGAATGTGATTTGTATGAAAATGCAAGAACAATGAAGTCTGAGTCATTATGAGATAATTGATGGACATTTTGCAAATTATGTATTTACTATTCGATTGTAAAATTTTATTGACAAGTCCTCTAATTTTGTGACAAATACATTCGATTGTCCCCACTGGTGTTCTTGTTCGCTACAATGGTAACTAGACAAGGTCTGAAGGTCCTGGCTCATATCTTTGCCGAAGTTGTGGATGCTCACTTCCAAGGTGTCTCATACTACGTCAAAACAAGTGTCTATTGCCTTGTGATTTCTACAGTTGTTATATCAAACTTAATCCATAATATCATGCTTTAAATATATGTTGAAATAACTAATAGCCGAATGTAAAAATCGATTAGATTTTTTGTGAAACGAATTTTTGTTAAAACAGTCAAAAGATTGCTTATATTATGGAATACTTTTGGCGAATTGTCGGACTTGACTGTGGTTGGGTAGTGATTTCACACAAATCCAAATAACTGGTGCAAGCACGCAAGGAAAGATTATTATGACAAGGAATAACTGGGGAGCAAAATTACGGTTTTACTGTATAACTTAATGACGTGGACATTTACAAAGTCTTCGACTCAAAATAAACAGGACCACAACTTGATGAAAACATTAAAAATATTGGATTTGTATTTCGTAGATCATTTAGGAACCAATACATTTGAGATTTTAAAATTGAGTTTATTTGTGTGCTCATTATATTGTTACTAATAGTAAGTGCTATTACAACTGAACAAACACAAAGTTTTTTACATTGTTTTGTAAATGCTTGAGTCGATGTAAACTATTTACAACTATATTTAGAGAAATGAATGCAGTAATTTATCCTAGGTTGAACAATTATGAGAATGATGATACCAATTTTTAAGAATTTCGTAACTAAATATACTTTGGTAGTAAGATATTCTCTTTATTACATGTACTTTATAATGAGGTCTGTTAATTCCTTGAAAAGAAACATCCGTAAGTACTGGCATCTACTGTGGACGTAAGCGGCACTTGAGAAACGATTTCAAAAATTTAAGAACGTGGTTTTAATTGAGTGTAAAACGATAAAATAACTGTAAATTCTGATTTACGATGACTTCCAAAAATATTTGGTTCAATGGGAATGGAGGGTAGTGTGAGCGTTTAAAATATGTAGCTTGTAACCAATGCATATTCTTCAAATTACATAAAGTTGCTATGACCATTAAACAAAGTTTCATCAGGTAGATTACGTACAATGACTGTTATATTCTGGTGAAGATTAAATTACAGGTAACTCCCGAGGACTATTAATGGACTAATATTCTATAAATATTCTTATTGTAAAAGTATTGAGTAATTACATTATGTATATTTATATTCCTCTTATTATAAGCTTTATTTTGACCTATATTTTATTATTTTACGATTTACGACTCTTATGTTCAGTTTATTGACTACTGCCTCCCACGTTCACAGCCACTTTTTGGCTTATTTGTGTACACATGTTATTTTCTATTTTATGGTACGTTGTGGTCTGTCTGATTGATATGTAAACCGAGTATGTCTGAAATAAACGATTCGATCTGATTCGATTCGATTCATACTACAGAAGCTGGTATTGTGTTCTGGACTCAAGTGGAAGGGCTAGGAGGACAAAGGACCAATCAAGACCCTAAACTGCTCATACCGGTTGGACGTCATTGGTTTGGCATAGTGCAAAATTGTATAAGTCGTATTCTGACTGGTCGATAAGTCGCGTGATAGCCAGACATCAAGGTCATAACAATGATGTGCTCTAAAGACAATTACTGGTAGAAACACTATAGCTGTTAAAGAGATATTAATAATTATCGATATATAGATGATCATAATGGTTTAGATTTTAAAACACTAATCGTAATAATTGTAGTAACCTGAATAATAGTTTCTTGGTATTTCATTGATAAGTATTATATTGCTGTATCAATCTCATATTTTAACGCACATTATGTAACAGTTATATGTAACTTCCAATAAGAATTGTTATAAAGTGTTAAGCATTGTCCACTTTCAACTGTCCAATCAAAGGGTGAAAGTAGTAACCAATCGATTTCGGTTTAACCAATCGGATAATATTAGTGTTCAAGGAAAAATACATCAAGCTGTACTCAGTGTATTTGGTTATTCTTTTAAATTAATTTCACTTACCCATTTCAGCATATTCGCTATTTTTATAATTCTCGGAATATATAATACATACAGCATAAGATTTTTCTATGGCTTCAGCCATACTTCTAAATGTATTTGCAGCATATTTCAGATTGTCTTGATCGAACCATACCTGATACAATCAAAACATCAACACTTATATAAAGACATTTCTAAATAACTATCAATTATAATCGGAAATTATTAATGGTTTTCATCATCTAAATTAATAAATAAGCGTTTATTAACCTTGATTTTTCAAACATGTAGTGTTGTGATGTGTGCTACTGATCTCGATAGGTAGAAGTTGTACGTGTCATCAATCGAAAGTGAAATGCCTGGAGGCAGAAGGTTAAGAAGATCAAAGAAAAGAGAAGGAGAACAGACAATGATAGCTGTGCAAACGAAGGAACAATCAATTCTGAGACAATTGACTGATATTTTGAAAATGAATTATTGATTGCATGGTTGTCAGATTTTACTATGTTCTGTAATTTCGTATTCAAACACATTCGGTTGTTCCCCAATTGTATGTTCTCGTTTACTACTGTGTTAACTAGCTTTTGGATAACCTAACAGTTAATGACGTTCTGTTACGCCTTTCGAGAAAAAGATTTTTACGTTTGTTTCATATGTTCTGCTAACATATATCTAAAGTAGGTGACAACTATATATTGGTCTTTCAATATCATAAATTGATAGATATAATATTATCAGAATGAGTTTTGTGGAGATTTTAGGAAATTTCACAGGTTGAAATCATGAGTCAGTTGACGCTAGACCACCATTGAAAACCGTTTCGTCCTAGTATGTGACTCCTCAGCAGTGCGCATACTAGGACGAAACGGCCGTCCAGTGCTTCCAGGTTTTCCATAGTGGTCTAGCTTCAACTGACTCATGTTTTCAATCTGTGAGATATAATATTGTCGTTGAATTTAACGAGATGTTCTGAAAGTAATACACTCTTTATGAGACTTGAAGTCAATCTATGTACTGTTGAAAAATCTTAAATTACCAGGAATTTTTTCCAATTTTAATGATAATCTAGATGATGCCAATTCTTGTTAGTATTCTCAATAAACAACAAGTTCACAAACTTTTCATCTTACTTATAATTTAAAATAAACAATTTTCGAGATGGTGGAGAAGACTTGTGGCACAAATATAGGAACAAAAATCAAACCAATGGGAGACACAACCAAAACAAAGAAATAAACAATGACAAATTTAAGGTCAATAAGAACCAATCAACATCGAGTTGCACAGAACAAGCTGTGAAACATACATGGAGAAATTAGAGCACTTCACTTCTATCTGAAGTTTGTGCTGATGATGTCGTTCAGAAGAACGATGAAAGCTCCACGACCAAACCATCGAGCTCAGAGAACAAAACTCCACCAAAAACAATTTTCGAGTTTTGAATGCAAATCAAATTGTTGGAATTGTGTTTTGTTTTAATAAATAGAACCTTTATTTAATTTATTTGTTTAATCACCACAGTTATACATTACATAAATAGCTGAATTATAAATTATATTGTATTTAATGAATAATATGAAATTATAGAAAGAATTAATGTTGACATTTGATCAAGTATTTCGAGTATACTTAATTTACGTTAGTCATGAATGATTTCAGATGTCAAAGAATATAAAACAGGAGAATACTCATATTTTAATTTTGAGCAATGTTAATAATGACATTTAAATATTACTAATCTATTGTATAGAATCCGGTTGACGTTTTATTAGCAAGATTTTTTCTACAGGATGGGGTTGCTGACCTCATGCCCAACCCTCCTCCTTTACCCGAGCTTGAGGCCGCCAGTAACTGTGGGACAGCTACAGGCTGAGTTTTAAGCCCTGTGTGTAGGGCTGCCAAAGAAAACTTCGATTCTTGGTCGACGGTTCTTAGCATGCAACAAATCACAAGAGTAAGACCGTGACCATCATCAAGAAGGTACAAGTATTTATGAACAGTTGTCTGCTCAACATTTATTGACCGGGTACCATCAGCAACAGCCTTCTGCGGGAGAGAACAAACCAGCTTCTAGTTGAAGACGAAATTAAGAAAAAAAAATGGAAGTGAATAGGACATACATTACGGAAGTCACCAAACTGCATCACGAGGCAAACTCTGACTTGAACTCATGAAGGGAAACGGAGAAGAAGAAGGTCAAAGAACACATGACGTCGTGAATCGGAAGCAGATATGAAAAGGATGAATAGCAACTGGAAAGAACTGGGAAGGATTGCATAGGACAGGGTTGGATGGAGAGTGCTGGTGGGCGGTCTATGCTCATCCACAATGAATAACAGGCGTAAGTAAGTAGGTATTGAAGAGAATATAAACTGTTATGAGAATACATAAAAACAGGAACATTTTTCAACAATGATGAAATTAATCACAATTTTATTGTTAATTTTTATTAGTACAGTCGAATAATGTTAAGTTTTCAGATGTTTTTAAAAAAAAATCACTAACCTTATATCCTTTTTCTTTTAAATGCTTTGTAAGATTTATTGCAGTTTCTTTCTGTTTATGACTATAACTTATCATTAAATGTTCAAGTTGCGTAGAAGAATTTAAGTTGGATTCATAATCTAGTGAATTCTTATCTAAATTATAGAATTAAAATAATAAAATGTCAGGAGAAATTCTGCATCAATGAAGACTATATAAATGTATATCAAAATGATATTGTTTTCAGTTATATACTGATTATTCTAAACTATTATAAACTGGAAAGGATTGCCCAGGATATAATTGTGTGGATAGTGCTGGTGAGCGGCCTATGCTCCTCCACGAAGGGTTACAAGAATAACTAAGTAAGTAAGTACAATAAGTCGACTGTAAAATCACAAAGTTTATTTAAATAAATGTTTCTTATATGACCTCTGATTATTCTGTCACGCAAGATATCACTGGTTATACTGTCTTTGATTTAGAGCTTATTGAAAGGAGATCTCTAATGAACAGTCTATGCCTCTTGACGGGCAAAACGCCCTAGCTATTATAGAAAAACAAATACAAACTTTTAATCGACCACAACAACATTCTAATCACCTGACTGATGAAACTGAGCTAAAATAGTAATAACCTAGGGGCAAAAATATAATGGTTTAAATTACAGTATTTTCAAATTAGTATACAAAATTTAAATAAATTACAGTAACGAAGGAATTGGGGATGATACCATATAAGTAACCAGAAAAATAAGAATAGAAAAAGATCGGTGTTAAACGCAAATGATCATCGGTTAAATATGAAATAGTTGAAGGTTAGGAAGTGAACAGTCTATCTCGTTAAGAACCTGTTGTAAAGAAAAACTATTTTCTACTATCAGAGGAAACTTTATTAAGACGTCATATTTTGCTGAAGTAGGTAATTATATGTGGTCTAAACAATGTATTCATAATACATTGAAACGTCCGTCACGATATATGAAAAATAAAACTTAAAAATAAACATGGAGTAATAGAAACAAGCTGGGCGGCAAGAAATTAGTCACATATAGAAATAAAATAAAGCAAATCAAAGTAGGTTTTTATAGGATTTCACAAGATATATCATGTACTTTAATCTTTTATCATAGAAAAATTTGAAATCTTTTTTGTGATATACATACTTCTGACTATCAAATTTATAATTAGAGTGGTAGACTTTACTGGAGCTACTACAAAATAATTATTTCAATTACGGGCAATCATATAAAAATGTCTGATTTTGTTTTTCAAAAGATTCCTAATAAACAACAGAAATCCATAAATATCTCTTCCTTTTGCTAGTGAAGTTGGGAAACATATGTCTAGCGATCACTGAAATAAATTATATTCCAGCTAAATGTTTATATAGGCTTTGTGTTGCTTAGTTCACATATTGATTATGCAATACACTTAACTAAGTTCTGACAATTTTCCTTTGTATCTCAAAGACGAAAGTTGCGCATATTCTGGTAAGTTACTACTTTACACTCACTATTATTTTGGTAATTTAAACAGAGAATTCACTATATTCCAGATAACGTTACGCCTAGTGGTTTTCTGTGACTGTTTAACAATGGGATCTTAGATTGAAAACTTCTGACGATGTGTTTTATTACTTAAGTTCCAAACCAATCTTAGTTAAACAGTTATGTTGGTTATGAAGATAGTGCTTCGAAAAATGGAAGGTGGTCGGGCAATGTCACAGATTGATTGAAGTTAGACATGATTATTGAGTCCTGAATAAATGATTCAAGGGTTAAACAGTCTTGCTCGAGACCAAAGGTCCTCGATTCGATCTCCGGTGGTGAGTCGTGGGTGCACGCTGCTGACGAGTTATATACTAGTACGAATCAGCTGTTCCTTGTTCCCGAGACATCACCGAGTGTATAACCTAGATTATTCTGTTAAATTTAATACAATTCAGCGGCTTCAACAACCTCCATATTGAGAAATATTATTCATTTGAAAATAATGAATATTATTCCCAAACACATAGTAATAACGACTGATACTTATTTTTAATTTATAGATAGGAAAATTATATGTCATATTCGAAATCTGTTGATTATTGGTGTCAATACCAAGGTTGGACGTGATAATCTCGAATAATATGAACATTGGATAGAGAGTTAATAACAAATATATTTTCAATATATCCATATGGGAAATTAGAAAATTTATTTACAATTAAGCATTTGCTTTAATGTCGTTAGTAAAGTCACTTTATGATGAATAGTGGAAGTTTTATGGGAAAATGTTAGATTATGGATGGAGAAATCATATCCTCGTTTTCTTGAGTTTTTTAGTCAACTACACTGAGTTTATTTGATAAAGCTAATTTGTATTTGTTACAATGTTGACCCAGAATCTTTGCAAGTCTACATTTTTTATGACTTGCTGATAACTCAAGAGAATGGAATTTTATGAACACCTTTCTATTTTTGAGTATCGAGTAACTTTTGTGAATTACTTTTGATTCAGCGATAAGTGGGCTATATATACTAGATAAATCTATTGCATTTTCTTTTCAGAAAACCACTTGTGTTAGCAAAATACCATGGAATTTTACATTTACATAAAGTACTTGTTTAATATCTGATTATCTATATATATACTAACCTTGACTCATCTGCCATAAAATGCTATTAAGTGCTTTCTTTATGTTGTTTGAGGTTTCAGACTCTTGCGCTATGAAAGACATGTCTAAATTCTTCAATATGACCCCAAAGTCTCTTCTTATTCTGTCTCTTGTCCCAGAGTTGAGTGTTAATTTCAATAGAAAAAGTATAACTTCTTCTAATACTTTTCCTGTCAGTGTTTTTATAGTGCACTGAATGCTTTGCAGTATAGTCGACTGGCATATGAACTGTCTGTTTTGATCACTAGATGCCAATAGTCTCAAACCTGTAAAAATATTAAAAGAAGGAACACGGATTGTCTATATTTGGACGGCCTAAATTTCGTTCTCAAAGTGAAAGTGACAAATCGATCACCCAACAGCAATAAATGACTCCTTTATTGGTTACTGGTAAGTGTCGTTTCAAAAAAACTTTTTCGGTGATAGTGAATTCAACCTTTTTTACACCAAAAGGCTGTTCGTGATTGTATTAAATATTTTTTGAATGTTATTCTAATATTATCTATGGAAACTTGCACTGATATTGACATTGATCAAATTAATGACACAATTATGAAATACTCATTGTAAAAGTCTAATGAAATTTCCACATGTATTATCTCTTCTTGTACACATCTTGTGAGGTGGCCTTCTGAGCCGAAATTCCAGAAGATTTTTGCTTTTATAACATAGAAATCGTAGTTAGAAGTGGGGTTCAGTTTGCCCTTTTTTATCTCACATTAGGCTTATCAACCCAGTATATCTGTATGTCAGTATTGGTGCTCACAGTAACAATTTATCCCTAAATGGGAATTAAAAGACAATGATTTAATTCACGACCAAACAGAACCTTATAGACGATTGGCCGAAAATTATGAAAAAACGTCGTTATGTTTGAAACGTGATGCATCTAACATAAACACAAAGAAAGCTGTAATATTGTTCCTGGTTGACAATTACTGAAAGTAACAACTGATAAAAAACTCAGATCGAAACGACAAATGTGTCTAGAAAGAGAGAAAGCACTACACAGTTAGATTGAGCCAATTTCGCGACGGTATTTATGAATGGCCGAATTCTATTTTTAAAAGCTCTATGGGTGATTAAAGGCATCGTCGCTGTAATTTCGACAACCTGTTTTTGAGTAATCTTACATACTTGGATAATTAGTGGTTTATTTTAATTTTTTAGCAAATATCACTGTTGCCAATTGGTCAAACGGCTCGAGTTTATTTATGTCGCGTTATGCATGGAATCTTGTTTTATTTAGGATGAATGAAACCGTTCTAATTTACTATCTGATTTCTCTTTAACTGTCTATGAATTATTAGAATTGTGACATTCGTTTGTATAAAATACCGTTTTTTAGTGTCATAGAATCTTATTCGTACCAGGATGGCCTGTTAATCGTTTGTGCTTTTGTACCATTCAACAGTATTCCTTGTATCATAACTGTACTACAATATTTGGCTCTGAACTTTTACAACTAGTTATTATTGAATAACGTTTAGGAACTCTGTAAAGTAAGTATCCTCCATGTAACAGACAGCAATCAAAAAATGTTCAAAGAAGTCTACTAAAACATGATCATCAAGTGTAAGGAATCAGTTACGGAGTCGATAGCATTTTGTTGAAAAGCCTGTCGTAAGAAATAGTGATAATGAAATACAATACTGCAGGTCAATAGAAATGTTTGACTTCCTGTAAGAAAAACCACTAAAGAATAAACTGTTTCATGAAGACCTCTTAACACACAGTATTCAACTGAGATAAACAGATTTGTCCGGCTGATATCTGAAATAACTGCTGAGATCAGGTTTTCAGTAAAACAGCTCTCAAAAGTCAAGCCCGTTTGGTTTCTTCTTCTTTACAAAACCTGTGGGTAAGGGACTGAGGAAAAGTAAAATATACGAATGAAATGGGGGAAACAAAGGATTTTCATATGACTTCTTCAAGTACAGAAATAGTAGTTTGCGCCTCCAATGTCAATAAAGGCGTTCATGGCGCTTAATTAAGTTTGTTAAACTGTGAACAATATGATGACAACCAAAGTAAATAAAACATGTAAATAGAACTATCCTTTTAAGATTTCTTCACATGAGTAACCATATATCCTTGTCGAGGGTTTATCAAGAGCAGAAGCGAGCATATTCACCATAAAATTTATATTTTCGTCATCCCCAGGTATTAGCTGATCTTCATTATAAATGTACGCTAAGCTTAGATAAGAAGCTATCTAAAAAAATGGATATCAGTTATTATCGTACTTGCAAATTAGTATTCGTGGACTTCGCATAATGTGTAACAATATCTATGAGATTATGCTTTTTGAGGGCAGAACATATTATTGGGCTTTCGTGTTGCAGCATGTTGTAAAGGGTTTTTACAACTATTTCTACCACCAACGTGATTTTCTAAGGAATAATCCCAAATTAAATTTAGCTTGAATTTCTTACCTTTTCCTCACTACAAGTTCCGTTGTATGACAATATGGCTTGATGAATACGATATATTTCCTTCAAATAAGCATCTTGCATTGACATTTTCTCTGCCAGTAATTCACTTAGTTCAAGATAATTGCACAAAGTCAACTGAAAGGATGATAGCAATTCAATGTACTGTTCATTGTAGGATTCTTTCCCAACACTCAGAGATCCGAAGGAATGTTCTCCCAAGTTGGTAAAGATCTGAGTAAGACGGTAGGGGTACTCACCGCTAGATAACACTTTTGTAGCTATCCAAAGGCGATAATCTTCCATTGCGTTTTTAGAATTCTCGATGGCAAAAAAACTCCTATCGAAAAGGTGAATGATTGATTTGAACTCATTTGAGCCATATCCTTGGTCTGAGGGGATTTTAAACATATGGTCGATCACCCTAATAGTTAGAGTCTTGACATCATCTATAGATTGATCCATGAATCAATCTACAGTGTGCTGTACTTCATCCATCAAACATACATCATTCCATCATCAGACGTCAAATCACTTGATCTTGGGGTTTTTATTAATTTCAAATAATGTCATTCAGATAGGTTGATGCATGAAATATGAACGTGGAACGAAAACAAATTATTCTTTTATTGTTAGCGCGTTCGATAACAGTGATTATTATGCAATCTCCAATATCTACCAGACAACTTTCTCACATATGTTAATCCTCCTGATTATATCCGTACTGTTATTAATACGATACCCAAAATCCAAAATTTTTGTATAGATGTTGTATTGACGTATCGATTTCTTGACGCTCACTCATTAAACGATATTATGTATTTGGTACGATATAGAATCTTCAGTACAAAGTATTTCGGCAACTAAGAAAACAACCGATAGCCACATACATATACACATAAGTAATGTAAAGAAGTGTATTGAAGTTCAGCGAGATGTCTTCTAGGAAAGTCAAAATTTACGCTACATTTTAATTAGAGACATACTTGAGAATATACGATAAGGCGGAAGGTTAAGAATAATAGCGGCAACGTATATGATAAGCTAGATAAGAAGTAGTCACTGGTATAGGGTGACGATAATAGTGGGTAATTTATGAGTGATCAGGAACAGATAGTCCAAGCGTGAGGTGGTAATTCATGAGTGAGCGTGTGTTGCCGAATCTTATTTCAAAGCCATCTAGTGATGGAGCTCTGGCCAGCCCGGCTGGGAGAGCACTCTGAGTGGGTAAAACTCTTAATGAGAAAAAGTGATAGTGTACCTGGCTGTTCTTGCCATGATGTGCACTTTTACAGGAGTTGTCTTGAGAGGCGTGGTAGTTTTTGGTGGTGTTTTGTTCTCTGAGCTGGATGGTTTGGTAGTGACGTTCATATCGGGTTGACTAGCCACACTTGATGTTTTATATGACGTTGTCAGATCAGCTCTTATCTTCCTATAACTCAGCGATAGTGACCTCGGGTGCTGGAGTCTGTCTCTTTATGATTTGCTCCTACAACCCACTAGGTACTTGTATTAAGAGATTTATATCTCTTTGGAAGAGCGACGGCAGAACAACATTATGTATTTCATAGTGGAGCAGTGATGATATTTTAAGAAAAAACAACTAACGACGCTGCAGCAAGAGCGGATTCTCATTGAGAATGTAACTTAATCATGTCCCATAGATCGGAAGTTTCATAACATGTTGTTTCGAGCCAATTATATCTACCAAGTCGTCTGAAATTAATTCGAAACAGGAGTAGACGGTAGATTGTTTCTTGTGAAAGTCCTGATATTCAGACATTTGCGTGTTCGAGGAATAATATATGAACCAGTGTCTTATGGTCCTAACAGGTCGTCTAGATTTTATGTTATATGAGTAGATTGAACGCAAAGGACTTGCCTTTCCTGATGTTATTTTATCCAGTGCATTCCTTCGTTTGCACTTTTACCAGTTTTTCCATTACTTTCAACAGTACTGAGGGCAGTGGGGCTGGTCTGTAGCAGGCTTGATCTTTTCTGTCTATCCCTTTGACAACTACACAGCATCTTCGGTTCGAGTGTGATATATTCTATTATTCGTTTATTTACCAAGCAAGCTACATCTCAGATCTCGTAAGGCATAGACTTATTCAGTTTATGGATCGTAACTTCTATTTTTAAAAATTGCAAAATGATTCTCCGTAAGGTATATGTTCTCCCTCCACTAGGATACTTTATGAACACTTTTAGTTGCATGTGCTTCCTGGACCGACAGAAGATTGAAATGTGATTTCTACACGACTTCTTACGCTTTATTTCATTTATACAGATAAACTCGAAGCTAAGAAACTGGATTCCCAAAGGCACAGACGAATTATGCCGAATGTTACCTTTTATTTCATTATTGTATATAATGAATTTAAAACACAGCGTAGTACCATAAAATTTGCCAAAAACAGTAGTATTAACAGTTGGAATGGGAAATTCGGATCAAAGATATTGGGTAAATTAGGTCGGTCGAAGTCATCGCCCTTTGCTACACTCTACGCGAGCCTCTCTAATAGACAATCAAAAAGCATCTGATCAAGTCAAACGCTTAGTAGGTTCATATTTTATGTAAACTGCTCGATCGATCAGTTGGGAGTTTCCAAAATGCTCGATGCAACTTAGTGCGGTCAAGCTACATGTAACGATGGGCCACCCAACACACAACCTTGTGAATAAATAACCGATTATCACCTTCGAATATCATACGTCAAATGGAAATTTGGAATAAATTTGCGCTCGCGAAACGAAAGAAAAGCAATCGACTTTCATATCCGTATGAAGTTGATTTCTACGTTCTTGAACGACGGCATATTTGAAGTGCTTGTGGTCTGTTGTTTGAGTACGGACTAGCATGATTTTAAGGTTCTCGTATGTTCACGTACTCTTGTATTTTCAGGCCGTGGTACTTGACTGCAAGTTTCCAGTTCCTTAGAACAAAAAGATAAACTGCCAAAATATTTTTACGCTGACGGACTCGCAAATAGAGTGTGCTTTATTAGCTACGATCAACTAGCATTACGTAAATAATTTCTAGAAGTTGTTTATATGAATTCTGCTCACAAAACCATCAAAAAGACGTGAGAATACTGTCTACCGACATGTTTCACTAAAGATGGCGAATGTCGACGTTCGTACTGTTAGTTATTTCTACAACTAACCAACCAAATCGTTGCTTAAACGCTCATCACGACAACTGGCCTGATGTGTCTGTAGACTATCCCTGTTACATGTGATCTACCAGTTGGAAGACAGTATTATCCCGTAGCATATCTGTAGGAGAAATTAACTCACACAAATTTTCGATCAGTAACTTTACAGAAATTCATAATTCGAGTTCTGTTAAGTGTTTACGGTGAATCGTAAAACTGACCGAATTCCTGAATTGTCTTCCCACAATTCAGAAACTTGTACTGATGACCAGTTTGGAGCAAACATCTACCGAGCGGATCCGCTGTTATAGTTAAAATTAGTTAAAGCACGCTAAGCTCAGACAGAAGGAGAAATTGAGTTGGGAAAGTCACGTTTAGGGCGAAGAGAAAATCAGAGTCGAGTTGTGGCTGACAAGATGGTGTCGTACGAGTCTACATCTGTCTCATATAAAGTCGGTCATCCTCATGAGATGGACTCGAAATCAATTATATCTAAAGCTTTGAACCTACTAAAAAGATAGATCATAAGGTTTGACGATTATTATAGTTTCATCCAAAATTTCGAAAACTGTTTCAATGAATGTGTAAGAAGTCGATCTACGTTGAACTGTTGTGATGGTGAAGCCAGGGCTACTATTACTGATTGTGCATTTCTCGAACCAGAAGACTATGGTAAGGCGTTAGATCTTCTTGAGGAATCATCCGATCAGAAACACATAACAACCCATGAATTTATTGATAAGATGCTAAAACTCTCTGGTATTAAGGGGACTACTCCATATAATTTCTGAAGACTATCTCGTGAAGTTCAGATTTTTGAGCTAACGCTCAAACGGACGAGCGATCTATCCGATCTGTATATTACAAAGACTGTCGTGAATAACCGCTTTTTACGAACATTTCCATTATAATTCTTAACAGTATTGACAAACATGAACGGTTATTGTCACTGTCTGATAGTGCTAACTGAATAATAACTTCGAAAAGATTTTCTAAACAACATCTTTTCCAAACCAGATAACCAGCTTTAGTTGAGTTTGTTAATGTACTTTACAGAAAAATACTCTTTAAAATGAATGAAATTACAAAAACTTGCAAGTTAAAGCACGCTCAAGTCCAACCTTAGTGCATAGTTTATCACTTTTAAATGATTAGAAAATATCCATATTAACTCGCGTGACGAATAACATTTGACGTTTGTTAAGTTGCCAAAGGTGATACTGAACATACGTGGGAACTCGCTTAACAACGACAATAAAATTATTCCATATTTGGTTGGCTTGAAAGAAAAGAATAAAGCTGATGTAAAAATCTCAAAAATGAAGTATTTTAAAATAGACTACAATTGCTTACCATAATATGCTAACAGAGAGTATTCGAATTATTGTGCTAATTAGGATTCCCTAAGTAATGTAATTTGAGGTAGGTAGAACTGGGTAATCACAAATAAACACATTGTATTTGGAATTCGTAATCAGCACTCAATCAAGTAAAAAGGTATTGTTAGTTCGCACAAATACCACACATAACGTATGAGCTGACATTATTTGAAATGCGCGGAAGTCAAAATATGGCGAATTTTCATCATTGAGATGAGAAATATTGATTCAGTAATGCAAACAATTTCATATTACACGCGCACGAAAACAGCAGAAATCACTTTTCCACCGTGCCTATGCAATAGCTGAGAAGTGTAATCAACCCATTTTTCTCTCGCTTATGTACACATTTCCTAGTAGCCATTTTGTATTAAAAACGGGGATTCATTTCTAGAATAACGTATTTACAATGGATATGCAACTATTTTATTTCGGTCCTGAAATGCCAATGAGATCTCAATGCCTTTGACAGAGACAGCCTTCATATTGACAAGTGCAAACGAAATAGCTGTTTAATTCTGGTGATCAAGTGATAGAATGTAATCCTAACGATCACCAGGTTACTTGCTTAAGCGCGACCTTTAAACCATAGTAAAATTTTATCCAGTCGTTACCACTGTATTCCACATGATGAACATTTGCACGAATTGTCTTTTTCGTATCTAAACAACCCGATCTCCCGATTTTGGGGAAGCCGCTATAGTAAACTTAGAGGAAATGGCACTAAAACCCCAAAATTTCACCAAAGTTCCCCTTTAACCTTGGTCAAGGTCATTTGACTTTGGGGATTTCCTCAAATGTTGGTGAAGGTCACTTGACTTCGGGAGTTTCTCCAAACTTCGGAGCTCGAGAAAAATACTAGTAAAGTTAATTTGTCATTAGTTATTCTACGGATGAAATATAGATAATCACGGTGAAAGTCAATGGTAGGTGAATATTGGTATAATAAAAACCTGTTGTTGGAATTTGAAGCGAGAAATAAATCCCTCAAACTAAATAGTATTCGATATTGTCACTGACCTCATTAGTTGTAATGGACACGCTTCTAACAGGTGTTAGGTCAAGCATCCATGCGGGTTCACATTTAGTTATGTCGTTTCGTGCATCTTTCACAATAGATAATCAGCTTAGATCACATACTTCTCAACGCATCGATAGAAGATAGGATATCACAGAGCCCAAAACACTGCAGCATGTTCCATGCTATGATCATTATATGTGGTGGATGATTGTCCATAAATGTCAGGCTTTGTCCGACAGCTTAGGGCATATATGTTATGTCATGTTATCAAATGCAGAACAAAAAACAGGATGAAAAAGGCAATTCGTCTACGCAACTTATTGATTTAGTTATTAGAAGCACAAAAATTAAACGTTAAGTTTTTAAAGAGAATACCGAAGGCTAAGTTTGGTTCACACGTGGTGACCTAGCACTCAGTTAGGGAAAACCAAGTTGTTGTTTAGTGTAAAATTACAGAGTACTTTCTTAAAATATGAGAACCATACATAAGTACATGATTTGCACATCTTCTATCCGTTGTCCTTTACATGCTTTTTGATTCTTCGAATTCTGTTTTTAGTACAATAATTTTCTGTTCTTCTTAATTGAATCTTCTCAATATTCTGCTGACATGCATTCCACTTTCGACTCGTGTTATATACTACTTATATCTATCAACATAAGAAGAATACACCACAAACATATATGTTCGTTTATATAATTGAAAACATTACATTCTGAACATCAACTTCAATTTAAAAAAGGTATAAGAACTATGTTTTACGATTAACAACGAAATTCAGTTTAATTCAAATAATGTTTCATACTGTTTTCATGCAAGCTAGGATTTGATGTGGAAAAGACACAATACTGATTGATTTCCTCATTTAATCATATATTTCGAACGAAATAACAATTCATTTGGTCTCCTATCGTGGAAAATGAACATCGTCAAAGATATATGATGTTAGTTTTACTATTCAGATTATTTCATATCGTATAAATTGTTTGATCCGGTAATAGATGTGACCAATTATTGAATCACATAAACTTAAGTCCCACCTTTGTTTAATTCATAGTATTAAGTGTCTAAAATAAAAGAGAATAGAATCTTTTTTTGGACAAACAAATTTAATTTAGATGAAATACACCTAAAATTAAGAAAGAATATTGAAAAAGAAACGAACAAAACAGAGCAGACGACACTATTTCTGGTAAAATATTATTTTAATGGTTAGAATGTAGTTCATACTAGTTGTAGTTTTACAAAATATATACCCCCCCCTCATGAGGGTGACAGATTTACATATATATATATATCTTTCAATTAATTAATGTGAAACGAATAAACTGGTTATCTTCTAAAAAATAAAGTACAACAAATTATCTTTCCTTAAGAAGTAAATACATTCTATAAGGATAATTTGTTTAAAGCTGTAAAGATGAAACTTCCAACATTCAAAACATTGAATATTGAAGAGATCAAAAAAAAGAACAATAAGAAACTTTTAGTGAAGATTACAGGCTATGTAAACAAATTATGTAATTGATAAGCAATTTCATCTTCATTCTGTGAACAAGGTATCTATAAAATTTTGAATTAAAACAACAAAAAAAAGCGTTAATTACATATATTGCAGTAGTTGAAAAAAGTAAACAAAGGAAAAGACAAAGCTTTACAGAATGTGTATTAACTTAGAAAGCTTTTGTCATTAAGTTGACTTGTTTTGAATTTATACATTAAAGTTGAACTTTTGTTAGAAATTTATTGAAAAGCAAAAAGCATAGGGTATCTGTTTTATCTAAACATACAAACAGTGTTTATATATAACTTTAACAAGTGCAAAACTCAGAATTTTTGAGTTGATCTGTTAATGTTGTTATTACAACTTTTATGATTGTGATGTTACATACTTCACTATTATCGTAACACTTGTAATTTAATAAAGTTTATACTTATTTTTATTAAATACTATACTATTAAAAGTATCAAATGTACCATTCTGTTACATGCTTCAGTGTTCCTACTCACAAAGTTTCTTCTTCTGTCTTCTTAATCGTGTGAACTTATCACTGTTAAAAGTATTGTTGTGTACTATATATCATTGTATCTGCTAGCTGTCGACTATTGAGGACGGTATATCGCCAAAATTCATATTTATAATTTTATCATATCGATTAATTTATCGATTAAATATTTGAATGCCTGTCGATTGATGAACCTAATTAGTCATGTTTAAAAACATTTTACTATGACAATATCGATTATATATATATTTGTATATATACGTTTTAGATTGTGTTTGAGTGCTTGCTCGTTCGTTTTCTGGCAGTTAGGAGAATATATTTTCTATACCAAGCCTTGACTTCTCCTTCTGGATAGCGGGGCTGGGACGCATCAATAGCTAGATTACTGGTCTTTGGTCACTGAGTCTTGTTCTCGTTCGCAGATTAAGTGAACTCATGAAGCTTCAAACCTAACATAGACCTAATTTTTCATTAAATCTATCACTCATTCATTTATATTGAGGCTTCATACTATATGAATAATAACGTTGACCATATTCACCGTTCTACATAGAATGAAAATAATGTATCAATAACACGAATCAACAATTTGATAGCTTGATAATGAACCTAGAGTAAAGTCCCATTTTATTTAAGGAAATATATATTTATGTATAAGTGGATGTGTATACTGTACTTACGCTCTAATTATGATAAAAGTATAAATGGCATAAAAGTTTATATATATATATATTTGAAGATCCAAAAGGACTGATACTTCAATTATCAATTGATTCTAGTTACTATGGTAACTTTAATAAATAAACAAAACATTTGTTTGAATATAATTATTTATTCCAAAAAAAAGCAAACATGAAACATGTCACACCCATGAAAGTCAAATAAATTACAGTCTATATATATATATAAAACTGAATTTTAATTATAAGAAAAAGTTCGAAAAACCGATTTTATAGTAAACAAATTATATTGAGGGCGGAGGTAGTATTCAATACTAAAAATAGTAAAATTTAATTAAATCGTTGAAAAAAAAAAAGACTAACCGATTATGTCGAAACAAAATGATACATATCATCAGTATTATGTTGTCTATATCCTTGATAATACCATTGAATGTAAGTATATTTTATATGATCGCAACAGTGTAAATAAGGTGTGTAATACATGAAACTTGTCTAAGCACAGATTATTTAATTTGAATAGAGAATTCTCTTACTATTGTTGATATATATTCAGTTACAATAATTAGATTTGTATAGACAAAAAGAGTTATTGATGTAGTATCCATTTAGTTAATTATCTAGGATTTAATACATGGAGTTGAGGCTTGATGTTTAGAGAACTTCACGTTCCGGCAATACATTAGTGGTTCGAATCCTAATTGCTATATCCCGACAAAGAGCAAATGAATGATGACTGCTAGGAATTATTTATGGACTATTACTACATGTATTCCTAATGGACAACTATTAAGTAACTATATTATATGTGTATTCATATTTCTTTTATTATAAGCTCCATTTGACCTATTGGCTAGTGGAATACGATTTACCATTCTTAATTTATTCCCAACTTTTCCGTTACGGTACCTTACACTGACAGCCATTTTTGGCTAGATCATGTATAATAATTATTTTTACATTTTATGGTGTTATGAAGTCTAGTCTGCTAGTATATAAACTGAGTATGTCTTAAATATACGATTCATACAGTGGACTCAATGGGCACGGCTAAGCAAGGAGCTACTACATCGAGGACCATTAAGAATTCATAGTTGACTCATGGTTGACATGTCATTGGTTTAACACACGAACAGGGTAATTTAAGTCAGTGTTCTGATTGGCGATTATGTCACGTGATAATTCACAGGACCATCAGTTATAGCTCTACTTCACTTACTTTTGTGCAGTTAAATAGAATTTATAGTTCTCGCACGAGAATTTATGGTTTATTGGCGTGTACACTTACTTCTACTAAACAAATGTGTTACTCAACGAACTTAAATATGTAGATATGAATGATGAAATGTTCATTATGTATATACAATTAGGCAAGTTAAATTGTTCGAAATATACAGTGAAATAAAAGATTACTATAACATTAACTACAAAATTTGAACAAAACATGAAATTATGATAAAATCACTCATCAAAAATAAATAACCAGGCACAAGTGTGTAGTTATCTTACTTTACAAAGACATTACCACATCAGAAGTTTAGGTATGAAAAGTACAGCTGAACTACGGATGATTTAAACTACGTTTTAGTTGTGTCAAGTTAATGTTAAGATTTTAATCAGCCGCAAACTCATCATGGTTAAAGAAACTTCCATGAAATGAAAATAAAATTTTTAAAAAATAAGAAAACGCGACAAAAATCAGCTTACACGATATAATTTTTTTGTAGATTCTAGAAATTCAATTAAACTTTCCTCAACTTTATTCTTATGACATTGTAAATTATCTCCGGAATGGTCATGTTCAGAGAACTTATCTTCTAATAAAACGACCAGTTTACAATTTGAAAACTTTGAAAAAAATCGGTTTTGAAAAACAAAAAGAAACATTTTTTTAGTTTACAACGGATTACTTTCGAATAATAACATCGGTAATAATAATATTAGTAATAGTAGTACAAAAACACTCGGTTATTATCGTTACTTACAGTAAACTACTGACTACTGTAATCCATAAGTTGTGTAGTTAAAGTAGCAAACACCAACTTATATATATATTCCTAGAAGTAGGTATTCACTCAGTATTTAATCTTTTCACACATGTGACCAAACAATAATATAAATATCGTATAGGGTTGTGGAGATTGTTGAGTTTAGATTGAGATCATAAACCGATCAATGTTAGACCACCATTGGAAACTTTAAAACATTGAACGACCGTTTCGTCCTAGTATGGGACTTCTCTGAAGTGTGCATGTATATAGTTGATCAGTAGTAGAAGTCAAACAAACTCAAAGTAACAGCATGACTGGAATATTTAGGTTGTATAAGAATTATATAGACTCATAAAAATAGCATCACAGAGAAGTCGTTATCAAGTTGTATAATTATATAATTAACCAAATTCTGAAACTATATCGGAATGAAGATCAAAAATATACTACAAGAATGCATGCATAGTACTTAATAATTTATTCGAAATCATTTCATTCGTTGGTAGGTACTATCAGAAACTTTTCTAAAAGTCGATTGAAATTTACAGTTAAACTAAAATTTCTACAATAATATGACATGAATGACAGCACAATATTTAGCATTGATTCACTAATTCATCAGTCGGTTTTTCATTTTAACTTAGTACTATGCACCTACTGATCTGAACATTATTCACTCGGTAGTCTCAACTAAAATAACATTTGGTTCTACAGCTTCCTACTCATTATTTCCGACTAGATAACAACAGAATAAACAGTATTAGGCTATGGATTTACTTTGTCGGTTACAGTATAACTTCTTGAGCAGACTTAAGTCAGTAATATGAACTATAGAAATAATATAGTAACAACAATAATAAGAAAGGTAAAGAAATCAAATCATACCTTAGGAAAAAAAGAATAACTATAATTAATGACACACTGGCCCCCCAAATGCCCTAGTACGGCCGAGAGTGGGGAGAGTCCGCCCTCCCTCTCGAAATGCTCTCACATGGCCACGCGTGTATAGCCTCTGATAGGGAAGTCCTACTCACTGCCTTCTCGTGGCGGGGGTGTTGTTTACGAAATTGAGAGGACGAAAAGTGAATGTCCGGCGCTTTAACCGGATTCCAAACCAATGGTGCACATGGGCTCCAGTATCCTGCGGGAACAAATAGCGTATGAATCAATTGTTGGTCACCGGCTACCATGGAACTGTATCTCCTTACGATGCTCCACTGCCTTGTGGGTCAGACCTTCAGGTCAAAGGCTCGAGGAATGCCCCCCTAAGAAGACCACCTGCTTCGGTTTGGGCACCCGGGCAGTATCACAGCCCTCACACATATCAAATGAGATTTGTGTGGCGCATATGTAGTTGGTGCCTCCTTGTACCAATATCTATGTGTTAAAATAAATAAATAAACTGGAACTGAAGATCTAGAGAAAGATAAACAGTGAACAGATCTGCTCCATTATGACAGATCGTGAAGCATATCACCTATCATCTTCAACCGTTAATGGTAGTTATCTCAAGAACTTCAATTAAGTAGTTTGCATCTATTATTATGGCTTGAACCAACAGTTAATGCTATCATAGATTAATTCTGTTTTGGTTTTTCCGCCAGTAGTTTTCTTACAGCTTACTCCTACATCAACTAACACCGGTGAATATTTTAATTTTCTAATTTGTTTTTACTCACATTAACTATTACATCTACTACCATTTCATAAATCAATAAATAAACGTAAGCATCATCATTAAAACATGAAATGCTGTATATAAGTGCGAAAATCTTTAAAAACATCAAAACAACTCAAAATTTCATAACTATGTATTATACTTTCAATGAATCACTATATGCTTCAATTTCTTTCGCTTGAGCTAAACTGTTTGGTATACCATCTATAATATATCCTGCTTTACGTGTTCTACTCATCTCCTCTATAATAATTTGAATTAATTTATCCAAATTGAAAGTATTATCTCCATCGAAATTCACTGGATCTGTTATACTTTTCATTGAAATATAGTTATAATTACATTGTTTTAATATATGTTTACAATACAATCGTCTTATCTCATCACAACTACCTGTAAAGAAAAGAAAATTACATTAGTAATGAATAAAAACAACAAGAAATATGGCAATGGTAAGAAGAAAACTTTTAAGTATACTTATAATTCATTCATTGAAGTTAAACTACTATTTCAGATGATTACAATATATTCAAAACAATCTGTTTGTTTGTAAACTTATTTACTGATGTAATCCTATCTGATCTTTGATAATAGAAATTAATTCAATTGGAAAACAATACCTATCCATGAATATAAAACTATATGGGGAGACAAGCAATGTTCTTATAATTCATTCTTTAAAATTGTTAAGAAAATTGAATTGAAAACGATGTAATTAATAATGATCGCTCTTTAAAGTACAAATCATAATTTTGACCACAAATAAGGTCAAGTCTATAAAATTAGATTATTTTAGTAAAGTGAGATTTCCTCTTTAAATACTGTTTTTATCAAATATGAAAATCATACATCAAATACATGATTTAGACATCTTCTTTCAACTGTCCTTTACATGCTTCATGGTTCTTCTAATTCTGTTATCACTGCAATCTATCTCTGTTCCTCGTCGTGTTCTCTTCAGTTCAACCTTCTAATGGCAGGCATTTTATTTCCGATTGCTGCTACATACTAATAATATCTCTTTGCATAAGTAGCATAAACCACAGTAGTTAGGTAAAATTCTTGTAAATTCAGTAGTGTGTGAAAATAATTACCAGTGATGAATAATAAAGTAATTAAAAATGAAGGTCAACAGAGGGGTCCCAATATTTAGAGATATCAATTAATAAATGAATGAATAATAGGACGTAGTCATAAAATAAATAGATTGCATGACACCTGTTATGTGGTTGGACGTAATTGATAATGAACTCTACTTGACCTAGGTTTTGTGTTCGTTTGGGACCAATGCTGACCCTCCTACTGAGCTTTAAAACCTCGTCACCCAGCTTCACAGTCTGAAACATTATAACCGAGCTATTCACGCTCTACCTGATCTCCAATGGGACTGAGATGTTTACAATTGATTAATCAATGAGTAATGAACAATAAAACGTTTGTCCAATCCACAGTATTTATCAAATTTTATCAATGAAGTTGTAATGGGGTCGCCAGTCTAAGATATTTGGTATCTTGTGTATTGTTTTTGAGATGCAAAATGGTTTGAGGTAGTTGGCAGAAAAATGTCAGCTCAAACAGCTCAGTAGTAACGCCTCACACTAGGAAGATGGACAATATTGGTCAACACTCAGTGAAGAATCAAGTGCATGGTTAACATATATAAAGAGAAATCATAAACTTTCCGAAAAAAGTCAAATATTAGTAACCGCTGTTTAAGAATAAACAGATTATTAGAGTTATTGAACAGCACATATCGAAAAGAAAATAAATATGACCTCTGATAAAAGGGCGAATAAATTCAGACATTTATAATCCATTTTAAGTGTTGGCTACTTTTATAGTTAAGATAGAAAGAGCGGTTTCGCAAATTTGTTATGAGTACTAGTGTCGTGTTTTCTTAAGATATATGCTGATGACTCCGCTTACATGTAAAAGACATATTTGTACGATATGTACCACAAACTTTAGTGGAATTCGGTGAATGATATGAACGTCATTATTCACGTCCAACAAATTCTCGTATCAACCAAGCTAAAGAGTATAAGGCGTTCAGTTAACTTTAACTGTTCTTTACTTAGTCAGGTGGGACGATGTCTAGGAATGCAGTTACGAAATTTTTTAACTGTGTGCTCATCTTGACTGTCTCCACGGAAACACTTGAATCAGTAAATCAACATGGATGAACCGGAAAAGGTATGATCACACCAAAATATGGAGAGTCCGATTGTTAGTTAAGCCTTGATAAATACATGTACTTTCATGACTAAGATTACTGCATAAAGAAAACTACTGTTTGAAGACGACGCATTATTAATAATTATTAATAAAGATAACAATAAATAAGTCAACTTATTAAGAATTCGGAGTATATCATCAAGCTAAAATATGTATTCATCATACTATCAAACGATAAAACATTGTTATCTTTTGCGAAACCAAATCAAAATATAAATTATTCAATAACATATAAATTTGTATAATTTACCGATAACAAAAACAAATTTATATTTGTCCAAATAATCGTTTACAGTTTTCTCCGGACTTCCTATTTTGAAAAGACAAATTAAATAGTTGACAACTGGGTATATATATATATATATATATATATATAACAGCTATCTATAGTTTCCAGGACTTCAATGGTTAACGAAGTAAAGTTAGTTCATGGTGTAAACTATGTAATATATATAATTCATAAAGTACAGGTTTATGTATTTTTATTCTGAGTGACAGTTTAGACGTATGCGTTGAAGACATTATAGAGATGTTGAAAATGAAGTAGGTGAGGCGATTCATCAATTTATGAAGATCAGTATTTAAACTATAAAATCATCGTTTCAAACATGATCCATTAGATGACGAATGAGAATATGACGAAAGGACATAAGTGGCGTATACTTTATTGCTTTAAAACACTAGTAAAAACGATAAGACATGTTTTTCTATTAAATGATAGTATTTTCAAGAATTCCCGAAGACAAACAATGACATTTCAAGATTTACAAAATCACAATAACTAACAGTCAATCATGTTATCCTCCATTAAACATATGAGTGCCTGTTTATGGCTGCTTTTTTCATAGTTGAATACTATCAATCGATGGAAAGTGAAATATATCTCTTTTTATTTTTTTAGTGACATTCTTGTGATGTTTTTATAGAATACACGACTAATTGTTATGACACCCTCAAGGTCGTTGTAGGAGAATGTGACAATAACGCACTGTATTTTGGATAAATAAGTGCAAACGCATACATACAATCTCGTCAAACGTCTTTCGGATGTTATTGATGAAATATGAGTCAATCGACTATAAGTAATGCAAAATATGGCACATATGTGCATCGATTCTACTCGTTGCATTATATCAGCATACTGAAATGAAATTATGATGACAAATATCAAAGTAGTAGAGATAGTAACAGTATAAGTGATGGTAGAAATGATGTCACGTCTTGGATTGGCCTCTTCAATACAATATTACCAATAATCAACGTATCATGATATGAAAGAGAAAAGCAAGAAATATCAGGTCGACTTTGATATTTAACCTGAGGTGTGTTAGTTTGTTACGAAAAATGTTCTGGTTAAAGTACAAGAGGTATTCGTTATCTTAATATGCAGGTCTGTGTTGAAATGACAATTGTATTACTAAAGTACTTCAAAATCTTAAGCTGGCTGAAGTTAGACGCAATGTTTTTAATTCTTACTGTGTCATATCCATTACTTTCGGGGTTTTTTTTACACACTTAAAGAGTGGATGAATAATAAAAAGTGATGCTGTCCAAACAAGCGCAAAATGCACTTATAGGATGGGAATCTCATGGACCAAGGATCATCAAAGCCTCGTTTAAAACAAAGAAAGAGGGCATTTCAATGAACATCATCCAATGCTATGCGCCTACCAATGACTACAATGAAGACGCTAAAGATCAATTCTACAATAGGCTGAAGTCAATAGTCGAGAAGTGCCCAACAAAGGACCTGACCATTCTGATGGGAGATTTCAACGCCAAGGTTGGAACGGACAACACTGGATATGAAGACATCATGGGACGACACGGACTGGGAGAAAGAAACGAAAATGGTGAGAGATTTGCAAATCTATGTGCCTTCAATAAGCTGGTCATAGGCAGCACCATATTCCCACATAAACGCATACACAAAACCACATGGACTTCACCGGATCACTCTACACAAAACCAAATCGACCATATTTGCATCAACAAAACGTTCAGGAGGACTATAGAGGACGTGAGAACCAAGAGAGGAGCTGATATAGCATCAGATCATCACTTGCTGGTCGCCAAGATGAAATTGAAACTCAAGAAGCACTGGACAACGGGGCAGACAATATCACAAAAGTTCAATACGGCCTTTCTTCAGGATACTAACAAACTCAACAAATTCAAGATAGACCTCAGCAATAAGTTCCAGGTCTTTCATGATCTACTCAATGGAGAAGGAACTACTGTGGAGAGCAACTGGAAGGGGATCAAAGAGGCAATCACTTCAACATGTCATGAGGTCCTTTATCACAAGAAGCACCATCACAAGGAATGGATCACTGTTGATACACTGGATAAGATTCTAGAAAGGAGGAACAAGAAGGCAGCGATCAATACCAGCCGAACAAGAGCAGAAAAAGCCAAGGCACAAGCTGAATACACGGAAATAAACAAACAAGTGAAGAGGAGCATCAGAACCGACAAACGTAAATATGTGGAAGATTTAGCAACGACGGCGGAAAAGGCTGCAAGAGAAGGAAACATGAGACAATTGTATGACACGACAAAGAAACTCTCTGGAAATCGCCGCAAACCAGAACGACCAGTGAAAAGCAAGGAAGGCGAGGTAATCATCAACATTGAAGAGCAACAAAACAGGTGGGTAGAACACTTCAAAGAACTCTTGAATCGACCAGCTCCACTGAACCCACCCAACATCGAAGCAGCACCCACGGACCTCCCAATCAATGTTGGCCCACCAACAATTGAAGAAATCAGCATGGCCATCAGACAAATCAAGAGTGGCAAAGCAGCAGGACCGGACAACATCCCAGCAGAGGCACTAAAAGCAGACGTAGCGGCAACTGCAAGGATACTCCACATTCTCTTCAATAAGATTTGGGATGAGGAACAAGTACCAACAGACTGGAAAGAAGGACTACTGATCAAAATACCGAAGAAAGGCGATCTCGGCAAGTGCAATAACTACAGGGGCATCACTCTTCTCTCAATACCGGGAAAAGTCTTCAACAGGGTATTGTTAAACAGGATGAAGGACTGCGTAGACGCCCAACTTCGTGACCAACAGGCAGGATTCCATAAGGATAGATCATGTACAGACCAAATCACAACTCTACGGATCATTGTGGAACAATCAATTGAATGGAATTCATCACTCTACATCAACTTCATTGACTACGAAAAGGCATTTGATAGCGTGGACAGAACAACACTATGGAAACTTCTTCGACACTGCGGCGTGCCTCAGAAGATAGTCAATATCATACAGAGTTCATATGATGGATTAAACTGCAAAATCGTGCATGGAGGACAGTTGACAAAGTCGTTCGAAGTGAAGACTGGTGTTAGGCAAGGTTGCTCACTCTTTCTCTTTCTCATGGTGATCGACTGGATCATGAAGACGTCAACGTCTGAAGGAAAGCACGGGATACAATGGACATCTAAGATGCAGTTGGATGATCTAGACTTCGCAGACGATCTGGCCCTTCTATCCCAAACGCAACAACAGATGCAGGAGAAGACAAACAGTGTGGCAGCAGCCTCAGCAGCAATAGGTCTCAATATACACAAAGGGAAAAGCAGGATTCTCCGATACAACACAGAATGCACCAATCCAATCACAATTGACGGAGACGATTTGGAAGATGTAAAAACCTTTACGTATTTGGGCAGCATCATTGATGAACAGGGTGGATCTGATGCAGATGTGAAGGCGCGGATCGGCAAAACAAGAGCAGCATATTTACAACTGAGGAACATCTGGAACTCAAAGCAACTGTCAACCAACACCAAGGTCAGGATTTTCAATACAAATGTCAAGACAGTTCTACTGTATGGGGCGGAAACCTGGAGAACTACGAAAGCCATCATCCAGAAAATACAGGTGTTTATTAACAGTCGTCCACGAAAAATACTTCAGATCGGTTGGCCGGACAATATTAGCAACAACGTACTGTGGGAGAGAACAAATCAGATCCCAGTGGAGGAAGAAATCAGGAAGAAGCGCTGGAAGTGGATAGGACACACATTGAGGAAAGCACCCAACTGCGTCACAAGACAAGCCCTCACATGGAATCCTGAAGGTCAAAGGAAAAGAGGAAGACCAAAGAACACATTACGCCGAGAAATGGAAATAGACATGAGAAAAATGAACAAGAATTGGAAGGAACTAGAAAAGAAGGCCCAGGATAGAGTGGGTTAGAGAATGCTGGTCAGCGGCCTATGCTCCATTGGGAGTAGCAGGCGTAAGTAAGTAAGTAAGTAATGTGGAGTTTTATTCCTCTTTCTGCTACGAACATTTTCAGTATACTTACTTACACCTGTAACCTCTCATGGAGAAGCATAGAGCGCCACCAGGATTATGCATTGAACTTTGTCCCGGGTAATTCTTTCTAGTTGCTAATCATTCTTCTGATGCCTCCCTCCAAATCCTGACGCAATGTGTAGCACATACCGAAATGTCACAATACACATTAACTGTTAAAATGACGACTTAATTGAAAAGTACACTAATCTACAGTCCTTATTCACTAAATGAACAGCGAAATAAATGAAAAGTTCCAGATCTAACACACGGAATATCTAAAACACTATGAATAACTTTAACCATTAAGTTTGACAGTGATCTCATACTTTTTTTGTTGCTTAATTTCATTTGTTCTTCATTGAACTACATTTTTTTCCAAATTCCAAGTATCCTTTTTCTATTATCATCAATTAATACTGTTATTTTGATTTTACTAAATTTTGTCTACTGAAATTTCCTTTTATTGTGTTGATAGAAAATGTTATAAGTTAAACCAACTTCTATTTGAAACGATTTCTACACTGTTTATGATATTGACTGTTTATTTATTATTTATTTATTTATTTGAACACATAAATATTGGTACAAGGGAGCGCCAACATATATGCGCCACACAAAACAATGAGAATTCGAAGAGAAATAGAAAAAAAAAGAGAACAATAACGAAGAGATTGGTGTAAGGTAGTGTGGTAGTAATGATGGAACGCAAAGGTACAATCGGAAGAAATCTTTCAGGTAAGGGAGACGCAACCACTTTTTATGAAGAAAGTAAAAGAAGGTTACAGCAGGATCGCCACTGGCTTCTATTCTGAGCCATATCTGATAACGTCTCTAGCCACTATGTTGCACCATCTCTCGGACCCCAACCAGGGAGTCGTGAAGGACCAACACAAGCCAGTCCTTTGCAGCTTTCTTTCATACCACGACACCATGTCATGCTCTGACCACCTCTCCGCTTCTTCCAACCAGTCCCAGGGTCGGCAAATAATGCACGACGTGGAATTCTCTGGGACGACATTCGGAGAACATGTCCAAGCCACCGAAGTCGGTGTTTCAAGATGGTGACACCAATTGAATTATCATCTCTGTGCCCGAACACACGATGCCGAACCTCTGCATTACTGACATGGTGTTGCCACTGAATGTCAGCAATCCTTCGGAGACAGCGATGATCGAACACAGAGAGTCGTCTAACGTCCTCAACTCGGAGAGACCAGGTTTCACAAGCGTAGAGCAAAACTGCTCTCACTGACGCGTTGTAGATCCGACCTTTTACAATCAGACTAACATCACGAAAGCGCCAAAGGTGGCCCAGATTGGCATAAGCCGCTCTGGCTTTCACTATACGTGCATTGATCTCATCACTCACACCCCCCACCAGCACTTATGCAGCTACCCAGATACACGAACTTCTCGACTACGTCTATCTGCTCACCATCCAGGGTGAGTACAGGATTGGGATCCTGCCAGTCTTGTAGAAGTACTTTGCACTTCGAAGGTGCAAAGCACATACCATACCTACGGATATTGACTGAATAAGTGACCGATTTATTGAATGACTAGCTAACTGATTAACTACATATTGTGTATCAATACATGTTCAGATATAATAAACAATTATATTCCTGAAGAAAAACAAATGATACATTAAACGTAATGTGTTTTTTATTGTTGTTATAAAAGTTCAGTTCATAATCACCTTCTAAATTATCCAATTTCAATTCAATCTGATCTAATGAATTCTGTTTACATTCAGGTGTAATTATTATTTGACTTGATGGAGAAGAATCATTATCTTTTGTTACGCTATCTTCAAAACTAGTTTCAAGTGACTGATCATCTATTATAAAGAATATAGATAGAATAAAATTATTTTTTTTAGAAAAAACAGCAATTAAAATCAGTAGTTTTGTGAAACATTCTTAAATGAAAATACTAATACACATATCTATTCACCGGTACAGCTCATGTTTATACATTAACAAAGGAAATTAATAAATATCAGAAGAGTTTTTGTGGATATTATAGTCATTTCAATGGTTGAGATCATGAGTCAATTGATGCTCCCAGGTAGTCCAGATTCAATTGATTCATGATCTCAACTATTGAAATTAATTAAAATTGAACTAATGCAAAGCATTTATAAATCAGGTGAATAATCTTGATAATATTAAGTATGTTATGGTAAATTTTACTATCACCAAGCTATTAGATTGATTTTTCTAAATGACAGCATTAACGTTTACCTCAAGTAGAATATTTTGATAAGAACAAAATGTGAATTATAAACTCCACTAACAGTTATTATGTATATCTGTTATTAAACGTAAATTATTCAGAATAACAGACATTTTGAGTAAATTAGTTATGAACCATAACATGTTAGTATTTCTTCAAAATAATTTTAAATGATTTCAAAACTATTGTTTGGTTTGCTTTACATCCTTATGAGCTTGACTTACAGTAGAAAACATTTTGAAATAAACAATATATATTATGACTTATTCCAATTACTTGTTGAGACCTTACCGCCGGAGAAGGATATCGAGGTGTGCATTTTTAGGGTCGACCTTTGCTAACCCCACCCCTTCTTGTGGGAAGGCAGCATCGCTGTCATGCTGGTTGTCTGAAGGAAACACCTTACTGCTGTCACACTGCTGTACAGTCAGCAGTACGACTTTGCCTTCGGACCTAAGGTTTCTTGCTTTTAGTCTTACCGCTCTTCAACCGACCTGTCTGACATGGTAGGACCTTGAGGAACGGTTATTCCAGCCAGTATAGCTCGGCCGCTTCATCACGAAAGGCAAGCCCGACCACCACGTCAAGGCAGCAGCCACGACGGTCGAGTTGAGCTGAATAAAGTTTTTATAATTATACAATCGGTAGTAAACTGAAGGTTTTTAGGTAACTTTCATCTTCTTGAAAACACTTATACATCTTAAATGTTTTCATATTATTCATGAAAATTCTCAATCTTTATATGTTGAACATCTAAGAAAACCATACAATATAAACTTCAGTGTTATTAAAAACAAACAAGTATGAAATATATATAGTCAATCAAATTTATTTTGAATGAAACGTAATTACGTGATCGAATTTCGAAAAATGCGCCAAATAAAAATTACACACATACAAACGTACACACACACAAATGACTTACCATCTATTGTCACACTCTAGACAAACAAAAATAACATTGGAAAATTGAAAGCTTTTTAATTTTATTTTTATAGATTTTATCAACGAAATTGAAAAAAATAATAACGAAGCTAAATTAAGAACGTTTTCATTATCAAATCATTATATACATACAAGTAAAATCCAACTTATTTATTTATCAGTATAGTGGTTGTGGAGATTGTTAAGTTTTTGATTGAGATCATGAACCGATTGATGTAAGACCACCATTGAAAACGTGGAATCACTGGACGGCTGTTTCGTCTCATTGCGGGACTCCTCAGCAGTGCGCATACACGATCCCACTCACGGGATTCCAACCTAGGGCCTTCAGTCTCGCGCGCGAACGCTTAACCTACTGAACCACTGAGCCGGCCGGCATCCAACGGTGTTAATGTCTAACCTCAACCAATCCACGAAATTGCGCGACCATCTTCCAATGTACTGAGGTAGATACCTGTTTCTACCCGACACGGATTAGCTCCACTGGTCCCGGTTTCCCATCAGAACTCCGAGGATTTTCTCACGAAGCTAGTCACTAGTGAGCACATGGTAATTATCAGTATAGTGGTTGTGTTAGTATCTTTATTTGGCCTATCAGCAGTTATTAATTTACAGAAGACTACAAACTGTCATCTCATTGATTGTATGAAATTAAACGATTACAAACGATGTACGATTGTAAAACATAGAAATTTATGAGGAAATAATGAATAAAGCAAATATATTAGCATTTTAAATATTACTTATATTCAATTAAGTAGACTTAAAAGTTATAAAATCTTACCGTTAAAAGTTTTCGACTTTCATTTTTTATTAGTTTTGATATGACTGGTATAATTTCTTCAGTTTTTACAATTTTATTATCGGATGTTTCATTGTTTGATTTTTCTTTCTTTTTTTTAAAGATAGAATATGAAATAAAATGCATAAATTATTTCCCATGATGACACAATATGAATTTTTCCTTTTATGTATAATGAAAAGACATTTTACACATAAGCTTCAAATTTCTTAAAAACGAAACTTTTTCATCTTTATTTATGATTTATGATTAGTGTGCACAATCAGAACTATTCAGATAAACAGAGAGTTTCCACAAACTAGATTGAATAGTCATCTGGCTTATTAGGAGAAAAACAAATGTTGACCAAACAAAACTATCATTGTACTGATGTTAACTCAGAACACAATAATGATTTGAGAAATGAATAATAGTCATGTCCTCATATCGTGATGTAAGTCTTGAGTAGGATGCATAGCTACGCAGTTTGACACACTGCTCAAATCTTTACATCTTCCTAACATCTCGGATAATCGTCTATTGATGATACAGTATTTTCACGATCATACCTTGTAAACCTAGGCACCATAGTGAATACGTAAGCTTGCATTAGCCAAGTTTCAAACAGATAAGATTTTCAGACAACCACTAAGAAACATAAAGATTTACTGGAAGCACTATACATAATATGTATATACACCTCCTATTGAAGTAAGAATCCACTTAAATATTCTTGTCTGTGGCTTAGTACTTCCAATTATTTAATAATTTCCTATCCCGACCGTTGTTGCTACCTTGACGTGATGGTCGGGCTTGCCTATCGTGATGAAGCGACCGAGCTACACTGGCTGGAACAACCGGTTGGAAAGCGGTAAGACCAAAAGCAAGAAACTCAAGGTCCGAAGGCGAAGTCGTACTGCTGACTGTACAGCAGTGTGACAGCAGTAAGGTGTTTCCTTCAGACAACCAGCATGACAGCGATGCTGCCTTCCCACAAGAAGGGGTGGGGTTAGCAAAGGTCGACCCTAAAAATGCACACCTCGATATCCTTCTCCGGCGGTAAGGTCTCAACAAGTACGGAGCTAACACAAAAATTACTCATAAAAAGGTCGTGTGTGACCGACCTCAAGCAGTTGTCCCTTGGGCACTGCGGTCACGCTCTCAGGTCACTAAGACCACCTCTAATCCAATTTCTTTTTCAGGTACCTCCAGAACAACCCTTCCACGGTGTGGGCAACCGGGAAGTGATAGCCGCCCTCAAACCTCGAACAGCACTCAAGACCACATAATAATTTCTTATATGGTGGAAGTTTATGACGGGGGTTATCTTTCTATATAAAGTGAATAAGATGAAATAAACATACTGTGCTTAGAAAGAATTCCATTAATGCAACCAAATTTTTGAAGATAAGACTTTGTTCTTGATCACCAGGAATCTATTAATAACGAAAATAAGATCAAAAAAGATTACACTATATTTGAAATATTCTTATCTGGTATATAATAATAATACGAAAACAAATGTTTACCTTTATACCACTTTATAAAATTACTGTTGCTATAACGAGTTGGTAAATTCAGGTAATAAAAGATACATTTTTAGTTAACAATATTACACTATATTATACATTGATACACTAAACAACTGTTACAGCTCATCAAGGAATCAGTTACTGAGAAATGAGCTGTTAGTGAAACTATTTTAGTAAAAATAAACAGGACCATCATCCATTCTTAGTTCAAGAAATTGTATCGAAGGGGTGAACAATTAAACTCTTCGCCAGCTACTCTCTAGTTTCCCACGGTATTCAACAAACCCAAATAGAAAATCGAAACGAGTACAATAACTCTTAATGATTTTTAAGAGGCTATACATAATTTGAGGTGAGGAAGAGTAGCGAGATCTGATAGATCAACTCCAGAAGTCCTCTAGAAGTGCAACACTTCTAGAAGCTAATTTGACTAGGAAATTATCTAGAGTTCAGAAACTGGACTCAATCCCAGAAGTTTGATTTCAATCGCTGATTGTTCCAGTCTTTAAGAACAAAACTCCAGACGAATAAGTTTTACTAATGTATTAGCTAGCGTGTAAGCCTCTATATTCATCCAACGTTTAGCAAACCTGAGAAAATCATGCTGACTTCACATTTGAACGTAGATAAATATATTATATGTTCATCCTTCGTTAGGTTCTGAATCATAAACATAATTACTGACTTCCGATAATAATGATACTTCTAGACTTGAAAATAACACCTAGCTTTCTTAACCAAGAGTTTTTGTGGCAATGTTTGACAATCAGAGAGCTCATTACTCATAAACTAATGGTCAAGTCAAAGCTTGTGGTAAATTGTCTTCTAACTTGCTAACTAAAGTGATATCTATCAATTCTGACCATTACTCACACTTTTATTTAATTTCGTCATAGATGTTCTTCGAAAAATCATGGTTCCTTATTTAACTCTTCATGGTTTGATCTCATATCATGAGAAACTTAGAATACGCAGACGATATGATCTGGTCTATTAAAAGATTTGTATACTCATATGGTACTTGTCACAGACTTTTAATTCTAAAATCTGTTTGTTTTCGAGATTCACTCAGCGGTATATCCTTTCTTTTTACCTTGGATTGTTAATAGTTAAACAAAAGTTCATCTGTTGAATTGAAATTTCTTGTAATCGTTGAGTCAGTATCGGGGTTTTCATTTTATAAAATATCAAACATCAAAAACTGTCTGGCTTAATACTGTTTATAGTTAAATATAAAACGAAATAATGAAGCTGATATGACCGATTGAATTAATAATCTTATAATAAGTGGATTATTTACAGTTGATTGATTAACAGATAGTAATCAATGTCATAAATATCAAGTTGGTGCCGATATAATTCTATCGACAAAGTTCAAATGTAGTCATTAGTCCAGGTGACTCGACATCGCATGCAACATGTTGAAATGTAAATTGATTGATGAAAATGGTCGACAGAAAACCCTGTACTTAGATTTCGTGCTATTTGGCACTTTTCAGCAAGATGTACCTGTAATCTTTAGGAAACTAACGTTTTCTGGCGGATATGTCTCATTTCTGAAGGGAATCAGTCGCAGCCCGGATGGTTTAGTGGCAATATATCTGACTGTGAAACTGGGTGACACAGGATCGAGTTCGCCAAGAAGCATTAATCTCCTCAGGTTAACAAATACACCTTGTTAACGAGTATCAAGTAACATGAAACATAGTTTCAGGGTTTCCTATCCACAACTTCCAACCACCACTTAACAGTAAATAGATGATATTTAACAATAAATAACTATTCTTCGTCCTGTAGAAATATTACACTGATAAGACCCCAGATATGACTGATAACAGTTCGATGTTAATATTTAATAAATATTTTGGTAACCAACTTCTAATCTATAATAATTAAATAATTTACAATAATTAGTCTAACAACCTGATAATAATGGTTTATAGCACGTTACAGGATAAATTGAACATTGTCTGTAATCAAAAAGAATTACTTCATCAGATCACACTATAAACTGTCGGTTTGTGTCATAAAACATGTATTCAATGAATAGATTGCATTTTCATTTTTTAAAGCTTCAATTGTAAACAAGAAACCAAATGAACCTAGAGAGTTTTAAAAAAGTATTATCAGCATAAATTTTCAATAAGTATTTAACAAGGAGTTAGTTAACTAACTAGACTTACTGTAACTAATTTACCTCGTTCATCATAATATCTTATAACAGGTAATGTACAATGTTTAAAGAATGATATACGTTGTAATACAATAGCATCTTCATCTTCAGCACGTTTTAAACGTTCATATCGTTGATGTAATCGATCAATTAATGTTGTCTCTTCACAGTCTAATAAAATGACTAAATCTACGCCACCAATCTTTAATAGAAAGCAAAATATAAACAGTAAGTGAGGTTATTACTAAAAAAAGATAGTTTAGACATATCTAAAGAAGAAGCATTGTGAAAATAAGACTGTCTCTATTTAGTATCATTCAACTATGTACAATATGTAAACTGGTACTGTTGTGCATTGTTTCTATCTGCAAAGACAGATGAGTTAATGAAACGATTCGTAGGGCAGTAGAATTAGTCATATTATCAGCAGCAGTGGAAAAGATTAGAATAAATGAACTTGTGGGATAGAAAATTTAAAGGATCATTTCAGAACTAAGCAATGAAGGGAAGACAAAGTGGGAATGTACCTGCTCCGTAGTTATGGATTCTGAGAGAAGTCATTCAACATTTTTAACAATTGGATATGATAAGCGTGAAGACCCCAACCAGGTAATTCGCATCTATCAACATCTCTTAGTTCAACTATCAATGACTTAATTCCTATTAATATCTTTATACCTGCTGAATAAGTCAGTAGTTAATTGGACTCATTATCTCAGTGAATAGTTTGTTGTCATTTGAAACGAGAGGCATTGCATTCGAGTCTCAATATAAATACGAACACTGAGATGTAAGTAGATTCTTCTGATGAATGTTTTATGTTCCACAACTGGAGACTCATATCCAAAATTAATCACACCTTCATTTGACTGAATTTACATTTCCCCAATGTATATCTTACGATCGATGAGTATAACAATAGACCACTAATTGTCTGAAGTTAACATTTCAACCCATTCTATTACGAGACTAAGTTCTTTAGTTTGGTTTTAAGTGAGGTCATACCTGCACACTGTTAAAGAATCTTAAGACGAGCCGAAGTGTAAAGTTCTAAATTCTTCTTAAATCCCCTATTATTAAGAATATTTTTTAATAATAGAATGACTGTCAGACTATTAATAAGTGAAAATAATTTTGTCACATACCGACTTGTTAAACTATCAACGTTTTTGTCATTTTAGATAAATGAGACTTTTATATCGATTATCCTGATAAATTGTCAATCAGTTGAAAACAATCTACTTTGTCTCAAATATGTCTATATGTATTTATATCATGCTATCACAATTTTAATAAACCTCATAACAAAAGTTTTGGTTGCTAATTAAGATCAAAGATGCTGAGTGATTCATCGTATTACATGAAAAAAACTACATAATGGTGTATGTGTGGTTTACCTAAACTCTTCAACCTGTTTACAAGTACTTGAGATGAGGTTTATTAGCTGATTAGTTATATTTAACTCGTTTTATATGTGAACTTCACACTTTCATACATTTTAGTCTGAAGACATGTCATCTTTATTTAAAAACTTCAACTGATATCTTAATTAGGAAGATTGGTAATATCAATAGCATTCGATAATCTCCGCAAACCTTTATGTAAATAACTACCATATGGCCTCAAGTGTGAATAAGTTCGAGAGTCCATTCTGTAATTGTAGTGAGAAGTAAGCAGTGGAGTTCAAAAGGTGTGGGGTGTAAAGTGGTTTCTCATCAACGACAATTAAAGATGGTGGAACAATATTGTGGACTGATTAAACATGCATTATACTGGATTTTGGTTAACTGGTGAATAGATTAGACGTTCTTACGCGGAGCGACATCCCTAGGTTCAATCCTTATTGATGACAATCTTAGGTGCACATTGACGAAGAGTCTAATACTAAGATGAAGTATTTGTTTAGTGCTTCTTGGTTTTCAGTGAATGTTTGAGGTTGGCCCATAAAACCAGTAAAAACTAGCACGTTTTTAAGATCGTTAATTTTGATGCTAGTAAACCTACTGTTAATATGAAAGGCAAGTTAACGTGAGTAGATCAATTGAAGAGCATAGTATACACCACAACACTTCAAAAATGATAATCGGGTACCAGTAATAAGACAGGAAACTAGACTTTATCAAAGATCTTATATATTTGAAGAAGAAATCATGAAATTAGCAAATATCATTGTAAATCTCATAATCGAAAATTCTAAGAGAAAATTCGATCAATAAGAATAGAAGTTAATTATATATGAAGATTTATAATAGATAATACAGTTTATTTGGCTCACAGAAGGTAAAAATTTTAAAAAAATGGTTACGTGTGTTATGCATCGATAAGCATAATGAATGGTAACTCTTGGAACTCATTTATGAACCAATACTATACGCATATTTTTATCGTATAATTGTTAAATAACTAAACCATTCATATTCGTGTCCCTCTTATTATGAGCTTTATTTTGACCTGTGAACTATTATTCTAAGATTTAACATTCTTGAATTATGCCCTGTCTACTAATCAACACCTCCCACATTCACAGCTACATTTGGCCAAATATTGTACAATTGTTTCCTATTTTATTGGTACGATATGGTCTGTCTTGTTGGTAATATGAACCCAGTATGTTTGAAATAAATGAATAATATCACAGAGGCTGAGAATGGTGTTCTGGACTTAACTGGATGGGCTAGGCAGGAAGAAGGACCGATCAGGAATCTAGACTGCTCCTACGGGTTTTACGTGTCATTGGTCCGATCGATAATTCACTGCTCTCTAATTGGCGGTATCGTTACGTTATACATTAACAGGGTACTCAGGCCACAAGTTATAAAAACGTTTATGTCAGATTATTCACTTTTGCACATAACGGATGTACAACAATTTTTTTGATTTACTTTTCACTAACTGATGTCCTTCAAATATCATAAAGGTATTATGAATGAAGAATAATAAAACAGTAAATTTGATAATTGCTAAGATCCATTTCAACAATCAATTCTAATTTTAAACAATTCCACAGATAATTGAGCTGCTGACACGTACTGGATGAGTTATATGTTCTCTTACCCTTATTCTTACCGTGATTATTGTTGGCTTTTGGTGTGGAAGTATATTTAAGTTCTAGTCAGGCTTATCTATAGGATCAATTAAATATTAATGTCTCTAAATCTCTTAATGATCCTCATTGGTATTAATTTAAACTGATAGAAATTGTTCATCAGTGTTATAATCCTGGATCAGAGCAGAGAATTGTAGTAACTTATCGGCCTTTAAATTCTTTGTGAAAAGAATAATGAATCGATTCTGACTCTTATCTGCATAAAAAAATGATAAAGAATCAGGTGCAGTTGCCATGTACAAGTTCAACTCGAACAACCTAGTATTGAGACGAAACTTAAATTAGCGGTCACTAGGACTTCTCATGTAGCTCAGCTCATCATTGGTGAAAAGTCAGGGTCCATGTTTCCCCAAAAATGCAAACAGCATGCAGAGGATTAGATAACATCCCAATGTCTGTACTGTGATAGTCATATAACAGTGATTGAATATACACCTAAATCGACACCATAATAAACGAATTTCAATCCTTCAATAAGGATACATAATAAACAACTATCTTCTTACACTATTGAACATTTAATTGTAAATGATCTTAGAGATCACATCAAATCAACCTATGTGATGTTGTATAAAAGTGCCGTTAGGGGAATGATAAGGTTTGTTAAAGATTTAACCAAATGAAAACTTTAACCTTCTTTATGTTCCTAGAAATAGTTTTCTATTACATTTTACCTACCCTGGTAATATTGATTCTGAATTTAATATCCAAAATGGTATCATCTGTGTTTTCATCGATACCTTTTTTTATTTGTATATTCCTGTTTGTCTAATCTGTATTAAGATAAATATCTCAACAAAATAATTTGGGGTTCAACAGTTTGGAATATATATTTCACTAATATACATCACATAGTCCCGATAAATTTCGTTTTACAATTCCACTATTATAATTTATCGAAAAGATTAACTGTTTCAGAGTATTCAACTAATAATTTGAGTTTATCAATATAACTTATTCAGTAAATAATTCGTCGAAACTTAAAAAGGAAAATGAAGTTACTCACACATTGATTAAATGTATTTAGTTGACCTTCATGACATGGGAATCCTTCAATGATAACAGCTCTATTATTTTCGGCCAAATTACTGGACTCTAGACGGATTACTTCAGATTGCACGTCCTTTCATGCAAAAAAAATGTGATAAGCAAATAACTAACAAGTGCGCTACCCTGAGATATCAGGAAATCAGTAAAATACACTGGCTGTTAGGACAAACAAGGTCTTTCTAGAAAGATGCAAAATGTATAAGTTGATACACCACACTATTAAAAACGAACGGATATGAGGAAAAAATCATATTGTTTTACAACAGCATTTAGAATGACGCAGACGCTCTCATCTTCAGTCGTTCTCATGTTTTCCTGAGATCCTACAACCCTATATACTTCAAACACAGTGATAGGTCCGTAAAACATTCGGAGACTTGGACGTATATATAATTAATTTATACATGATTAAACAAGTGGTTGTGTTTAGGAACATGAACAATTACGTGGTAGATTCGAACTCCAGCCCATATATACTTTATTTCGAGGTAACCAGCTATCGTAATGAAAATACCACTCAATGCTCAGTACAAAAGAATTCGACCTTTATGAAATATATAAATCATAGATTTGATACATTATTTTCACATCCTCTTTCATCTGTCCCTTGCATACTTCATGATCATCGCAAATACGTTGTTATTCTAATTTCCCTGTTTGCTTCCCCTTCTCTTTAATTCAATGTTCTGCTGGCATGCATCCGACTTCCGATTGCTGCTACATACTACTTAATTCTGTTAGCATACATAGAGTACATCATACAATGATAAAGTGAAATTACTCACTAGCTATTCATTTTGAATTTGAAACTCTTCTCCACGTATTAGATAGTGTTCACATTTTTTGGATATTTGCAACTTTACTAAAGACCGATCAAATGGATTAAAAATCTAATAGTATGCAAAATTTGGAAGCAATAATAGTTGATAAACGTTTCCTCATTTTTGAGTGGTTGGTCGTCAACCCCCTAATGTCAATGTTTGACAGAAATACCCTGATTTTACACAGAACCGTTAAAATAGAAAATTGTAATATGTAATTAACAAAAACGGAACGCATCAAAAACCTACCCAGTATTCTGGAATGAGTCTATCCTAAATTTAAAAAAATAATCAAATAAGATTTTTAGAATATGATAAACATTTTTTGGAATGATAAGAATCATTTATATGCAAGCAGAGTAAACAAACAAAAATCAATTTTTCAGTTACATTCCGGAGTTCATTTACAGTCAATCCATCTAGCTACAGATGACAGACACATTTATATTTCTCAGTAGTTGTTTGGTCAAATATATTTAATAATAAGTTTCGTCGAAACATTTTTCCAGTCTGTTGTAAGATTACTGAATAAGCGGAATCGGAAATTGAATTAAAAGTTTTGGTTGATAAAGGTAAATTATTAAGTCATTTTATGAAACTAGGCTGACTAAATTGAATTATTCCTAGGCAATTATATCTAACCATAACAGGATGTAGTTTTGCATTAAATATGTCTTAACGAACGATTTAAACAATGCTATGGTGAGAGAAAGTTTTGGAAACGAGTAACATTGAAGCCATTGTATATACTTGGTTTCAAAATTCCCTGAATTGATAAGAAATACTTCGGTTTAAAGTAAGGAGTGCTCTTTATTAGACAACTAATAAGTACTGGTTTCGAATGAGCCCTTCTGAGGAGTCTTACATTAAGACAAAATAGTCTCCCAGTGTATTCAAGTTTTCTATGGTTTTTTGAATTACATAGATTCGTGATTCTAATAAAACGGAAATATATATCGTAGTTGCAAAGTTTTTCGTAAATATTTACGGATAAACATGAACTGCAGTTAGTCACTACTTAAAATACACTTTATAGACATTTTTTGAATATTCACATGTTAAATCTACATACAACAGCATTTTCGTTACAGTTTTACTGAAATTTTTTTATTGTAATCCAATATATGGTAATTAATTAACCGAGTATTCTTGTTATTATTAACATTATTATCTAGACTACATTACACACATACTTTATTCGACGGTGGATCACTAGAATGTACTCGACGTGCTATTACATCCCAATCTTTAGTATCATTTTCATTGATAAAATCCAAAACATTTTTCCTCAAAAAGTCCGTAACATTGAAATATGCTAAACCAGGAAATTTTTTACATAAACTCAATGCTTGTTCTGTTCGTCCAGAGCCTGGACCACCTGAAACAAAAAGAATTGAAAATGTACAATCGGACTTTTATATAGAATACTTTTTTGCTAAACCTTTCACGTTTTACAACACTCGCGAAGTGGTAATGAGACTACAATAACCCTTACTAACTAATGAATCATATTTTGTGACACTCTTACAGTTTAAAAAATTATTGAACCACAAACTGGTATACAAAAGTTAACATTGAAAAGTTATGGAATTACCTTGACAAATAATCTTGATATCAATGTGTATGTTTCTCATTGAAAATTCATTGATAAAAAGTACTGATAATGTTACTTTTCTTTTTACCATTATTACAAAGGCTATAAACACTTGATTAAGCAATACTACACTACACTATATTCATTAGTAAGTAAACGTAATGAATTTAGTGCAAAACTAATTTTCTAGTCATTTTTCGAAAAATATCTGCGCATTACAGAAGTGGCAATCATTTAACACAATGATTGAATGTTATGAATAATTCTAAGAGTTAGTTTTAAAAACATATGATCATAAAACTATTCCTTAAGGATTTACATTGCCAAAAATAATTTGCATTAGAATGAACAAACTCATATTTCATTTAATGCTACATTTTTAGTAATATCAGCTCGCCTATACTAAACAAACTATTTAACATCAAACCAAAATGTCTGACATATTGTATACAGGTATCATCTTAATATTACTTGTTAAAAGAATCTCATCTTATTTATCCTACACTAAAGCTTCAAAGTTACCATAATATGTTTATGATTGATTTGGTCGTGAGTCTTTTTTAAAAGAATTCTTACATCATAACCACAAATAAACTATAGTACAAAACTATATATACTAGTAATGAAAACATTCATCGCCTTCTCCATGCCAATTGATAGAATATTTATTTTATGTATACTTACCTAATAATAAAATTATTGGACAATTATTAATACCATGCATTCGACCATTATCAGGGAATACTGGCACAATTCTTGGAATACTACTTATACTTGGTCGGCTTTCATACCCCTTCATTCTACGATTTACTGGGGCAAGCACATTATTAGGCGAAGCATTTGAGATAAGATGTACTTCTGATTCTGTATATAGTAAATCATAAAAATCACCCATGAAAGACATTTTTGCAGTGGTTAAACAAAAATAATTATATATATATATATATATATATATATATATATATATATATATATATATATGAGATCTCTTTGGAAAATATGGAATGTAAATTCACGAATGCGTCTGGTTTCAATATTAGAAACACGACATCAAAACACTGTACTAAAATTTCTATAAAAGTTGGATGATAGATAGCACTGGGATACAGGACGATCATTTCGTCCTATTTAGAACTTACTAACTGGATGCGCTTATAGGGGCTCTGGACTGATGCTTACACTTAGACTCGAGCAAAGTACATTTCGTCTCTAACCTCAAAGACTTCATCCATAGTTATAAATTCATAAAAGCTGCAAAGGCTATTTGGACGCAGCGGTTCAATGGATGACTTATTAGCACTTAAATCTAAACGTACAGGATTCGAGTCTCAATATGCATGTATGTATAACCAGTTGGTGAATCTCAAAAAGAATGAAATGTGCATCCTTAATTCTATTGAAAGCCAATACGTAACTCCAGCGTGAACTTTTGACTAAACGGCAAAATCGAGGCAATCTGCTCAAAAAGTATACCTATTAACAGAAAATAATTATCTGAGAGTTGTTAGTATCAACAATAGAAAGTACATACACTTACAAATTCTTATATCATAATTTTGTTAGAATTAACTTAGTATGTTTAGTATCACTTAAAAACTTAAGCATTAAGATGTAATCACAACATGAAACAATATTGAATTACTTTAGAACAACCTATTCATTTTAATAATAGTACTGAACATTTTATAATTAAATTATCATTCAATAGAAATTAAGTGAACTCACCAACTAATTTACTAGAAATCATTTGATCAAACAATTCCAAAATATCCTCTAAAATCTCATCATTATTTAACTCTCCATCAATCTATATAATAATTATCATAATAAGTGATTATAATATTAATGATCATTACTATTATTCACTATATTAATAAACCTAGAAACTAATTCATGTTAACATTACACATTCATTATTTAAACACTAACACTTTTAGTTACAAAAAAAAAAACAATCCAATTATAATATCCTTATGAATAGAAGAATTAAATGTTCTCATGTTCCATAACTCAATGTGTAAGCCACTAAATTTAGAGAATTTTAGCTACATTTATTTTATTTATTCATTCTATCATATTAATTGATTCGTAAATTGATTCATACAAACAATATTCTTGAGTTATTTCAATATTTATAATTTGTTTTATTTCATCAGGGAAGTTTAAATTCATTTACTGTAATTTTAAATGATCTAAATGTTACATAAATTTGGTCTTCTAGAGTTGATCCAGATGGCTTCGGCTATGTAAAGCAGTCGTAATCTAGCTCGTTCAGGTAGATATTTTGGAACTTGATATAAAACAGAGAAAGCTTCTATTTTGATATGATGTTCACTAGATAGGTAGATAGTGAACATCATATCAAAATAGAAGCTTTCTCTGTTTTATATCAAGTTCCAAAATACCTACCTGAACGAGCTAGATTACGACTACTTTACATAGCCGAAGCCATCTGGATCAACTCTAGAAGACCAAATTTATGTATCCAGAAAAAAATATATCCAGCTTCTTTGATCTAAATGTCTTGAACTTGACTATTGTCTTTGAAATATTAATTTGAATTTATAACTACAGAATGTGACGAAAAATTACTGAAAAAAGAAACATTCTTCTTTTATAAATATCTATGATTTTTGTAATACGATGAAAATTTTAAAATGGCACATGATCTCAACTATTGAAATTATTATAATGTCCACAAAAGCCCCTTCCGATATTAATCAACATATGCTCACTAGTGACTGGCTTCAATAAGCATTACCTGGAGTTCTAGTGAGAAACAGTTAACAGTGGAGTTCAATTGGGTCTGTTGTAAGATGAATGGATGCGTTGCTCAATTTCGTGGATTAGTTGAAGTTAGACATTAATACCACTGAATGCCGGCTAAGTGGTTTTTTTATGTCCCGATAAGAATAATGAATGGTGATTTTTGGAGTCTAATTGCGGACCAATACTAAACGTATATTTCTATTGTATAATTATTAAGTAACTTAACTATGCATATTCATATTCCTCTTATTATAAGCTTCATTTTGACCCATAAACTATTATTATATGTTTTATCATTCTTGAGTTATACTCAGTATATTAATTACTACCTTCCACATTCACAGCCACATCTGGCTAATTCTTGTACAAATGTTGTTTCATATTTTATTGGTACGTTGTGGTCGGATTGATTGGTATATAAACAGAGTATGTTTGAAATATAATGATTTATATTGCAGAAGCTGAGACTGGTGTTCTTGAATTAACTGGCTAGGCTAGGCGGAAAGCAGGGCCAATCAGAACTCTAGGCTTCTCGTATGAGTTTTATGCGACGTTGATCCGATCGATAAGTCACTACTCTCTAATAGGCTGTCACAAGTTATAACAATTGGCGACGGGAATGGGATTCTAACCCACGAGGGCAAACCCCAATGGATTAGCATTAGACTTAACAGGATAATTTTTAGGATATTTTTCTGAATATCCCAACAGGTTTAGAGGTTAAGGGTTCGTGCGCGAGACTGATAGTTCCTGGGTTGGAATTTCACGAGGCGAGATCATGGATGCATACTGCTGAGAAGTCCCACAATAGGACAAAACGGCTATCCAGTGCTTCCAAGTTTTCCATGTTGGTCTAGCTTAATTGACTAATGATCTCAACTACTGAAAAAAAATTATTTGAAAGTACTTGTCAGAGTATGTTAAAACTTCACGGAATTTTGCCAAAAACTTATATTCTTGGAGCGATTTCGAATTACGTGTAAATGTTAGTTATAATTCTGTTAACATTATGTATCTTTGAAAATGATGATGAACAGGAAACAGTATGATTTTTTCTGAAATAACTACACTGGAATTAGGTTAATAGTCAATATATCATTAAAAAGGACATGATAATACTAGTGAACCAAAAATGAAAACGCTTTCTTACTGACTAGATTGTAAAATTCTTTGCCATATTCTGAAAATTTAATTGACGTCCTTCACGTACGTCGTTTTATTTGCAGGTTTCAAATGAATATAATATGGATATTAATAAAGTAATTCGTTAACAAGGTAGATGGTCCTACTGATGTATTCTAAATCTAGAAGTTAGGCAATGGTTATGTGCAAGCAATAACATTTAGAGTTAATTTCTATTTCACCAAATTAAACACAACAAATCATAATCTCAAAATTTACATAGATGGTTACGTATATTGACAGATATATAAGAATAAATTGTTCACAGCAAATCCTAAATCACCTTCGTTAGTTGTAGATTAGTTTTGAAAACAGAACTACGATAAATTGCCTGTATGAAATATATATATATCAATGAAATGTTTAATAATAGACGATATTCAAGACAAATGTCATCATTCAAACTTACAAACTGATTACAAAATTGACCTAACACCATACTCTCTAAAGTGTGTTTACGCCCTGAAACATTTACTTAGTTACGGCTTAACCCGGTGTTCAATACTCCCTTGGAAACCAGGCTACAGGAAAGAAAAAGATTATGTCAGTCTACAAAGTTTCAACAGGAATGTTTTCCCGATATCTATACAAGTTGACTGGACAGTTTATTGACGTTATCTGTTCTTCTGTATAGCTATGAAATAAGATTTTTTTTAAAGGTAGATGTCAGTTGTTTACATCAAAAACAAGGTTGCCTACTGGACTAAAAACTGTCTGAAAGGAAATTAATGAAAGTCAAATTAAAATTCTTTTTTCTATAAAACTTATCGTACTCATAACACGCAAAAAAGGGTTTCACATTATTTATATAAATGCCATAATAATAGTTGGATAAATAATGGTTTTCCATAGAACTTACAACTCTGAGTTTCTCGTCATCATCAATAATTTTGCATACTTGTAACGTTTGACTTTTGAAAATACTGATACAACAGTCAATGGAATCTGATTCATTATTATTACCAACTTCATCTCTATGTGATATTCGTTCACTTAAACGTTGTCTAGAATAATCTTCACTGATATCAAGTAGAATCACACACTTCAATCTATCCATGCCAACCTGATTGATAATGTATATAAGAAGAAAATGAAAAAAGTCTGGACAATAATATGAACTATAAAAAATAATGCATACGAGTTTCCTCGAATGAAATCATAATTAAATAGTGAAGCGAAAATGCCTTAGTTTGATTAGTATCGACACCATTAGTGATACGTCTAACAGTTTAGTGTTTAACCTGCCGGTTTACACAGTGATGGATGTCATTCAAGATACTAATGCGAACCAACCAAGTATCGGATAGATGTCTTATTCTAGTTAAAGACCCTTCAGCAATACTCGTTCACTATCCAACACACAGGGCAGAATTCAGACCCTTCAGGTATCATAACCAACATTAAGTCAATAACTACAAAAAATGCGATAATCGACACTTCCAACTTTAATGATTTTGTGATATGGTTTGATCTTCAAGAAATATTTTTTATTAAGTCACTCCAACACTTCCAACTTTATTGATTTCTCAAGCCAAAGCTTATCTCTGGGACTTCAGAAATTCATACGAAAAATATTGTCTAGTAAGCGTATGGTTAATTGATTTGTGTATATCTTCTGTTGTTTCTTTGGTAACACTAAAACTAAAGTACAGATTACTCGAACTAGCTGTTTCTCAAACTTATCAATTTAACTATACTTATTAAACAAATTGTATGGACTGATTTTCTAGATACATGTTTGTAAAAATTTTCAAGATTGCTTCAATAGAGTTGTAGATCAAAATTTACATAGGGATTACTGTCTCCTAATTCGCTGGAATTATTAAATACGTTGAATATCATGTGACCAATGAAGAAGTAGAAACTAACTAATTGGCAAATTTTACATTTCAATTTATATAAAATCCAGTTATATTACAGAAATCAGTCAGTTGATTAGTCATCTTATAGAATTTGAGATAGGGGTGAAGAAATCAGTAAATGATGGAACTTGAAAGTAGTTCGATTACTACGAAACCGTCAATGACACTCGTCCCTACCTACTCCTCACGCATCAAATTTATATTAAATACATTTACATTGACTGATTCAAAGTTTTGTTTATCTATTCGTTGTTTCGAATATAATCAATTAGGTGGTAACTCAAAATAAAATATCAGGTTCCTCAGGGCTGTAGAAATGTCTTGCTAACGAATATCAACTAATCTGAAACTTATGTCGATCAATGTTTACAGACGATTACCTTCAACCATCTGATGGATAAAAGAGTTGGTCACTCTAGGCTTATTATTAAATTTTAAAAAAAAATAAGCTCAATTATCTATCTGTGATTGTACTTATTTTAAAGAGATGAGACGTTATAAGTGTACCAGCAGTAACTTACATGCTTTTTAAGATCTAAATATTGTGTTTCTGTTTTCGGATAACCATCTATTACGAAGCCATCCACGTCACTATGTTGATTCATTTTTAATAAAAGCGTTTCTAAAACTATATCCTATGAAGAACAAAAAACAGAATAAGCGTCAATATAAAATGAGAAAAAAATGTTACATTTGGTAATAATTCCCGATTATTAAGCTTTTGTATAGCTTCATGCCAACGAGATTGTTGTTGGTTCTGTTCATTTATTGCACGCGTTTTCAATAAATCCGGTAAATTGACATAAATAAATTTAGGATAATGCATGATCAGTTCTTTTAAAAATGTGGATCCGTCTATGCCTGGCCCAGCTACTATGCATATAACCACTGAGTCCTCTTCAATACATAATCTAGGTGAATCGATTTCAGAAGTTGCATCATTTTGTGAACTGTCTTTATCAACTTCTAAAATTAGAAATAAAGAATTAAAAAATGAACAATACACTTTTGCTTTTATCAAAAAGAACTAAACTGATATTTTCACATGATATAATTCTACTTATTTACTGGGATCATAGAAACTGGATGGATTTAATGCTCAGGTCGTTTGATTGCGGCTAAATTCGAGTAGGAACACCAATAAATTACATGTTCTACAGACATACTCACTTTCTCATCGCATACTATGAAATAGTTAAACAAATTTAGTTGTAAAATATTAGTTCATATTCTAGATTTTAAGCTAATACTTATCAAACAAAAACTAATGTTACTAACATTCTGACATGAAATTGAATAAGATTGAATTTGACATCTACAATTAAAACACTTAAGTCTCTAGACATGTTAGTATAAATTTCTGAAACTAAGTGTTTATATTAATTGGTGAATAGTAATATAATTTACTGAATTAAAATGACTGAATGTCACAAATATGTTAGTGTTACCAACTATTACGTCCACGGTTTGTTAAAAAAGACTAGCTTTTTCGCTCCACAAAGTCATTTTATTGTGTTTTCGAGACACTGCTTTAAGTAAGCTAGTCATCTGCCGTGAAAATCTCGTCATATTGTACTAGATTACTGTTGATTATGGCATGTAGAGTCAAACGGTTTTATGGTCTCAGTTGAAATGAAAAAAGCAGGACTTCTGTTTGACAACCATCAATAATTCAGCTAAACAGGAAGATACAAAAAATGAGTCCCAGGACTTTAAATTTTTCCAGCTCAGTCAGTCAGCTACAAAGTAGGACCAGGCACATATATGCATCGGTCCAAGTTGCCATACCTCATTAACACAAGATGGACACCGGATCCATAAAAGTAGTTAATTCAAAAGTGGTAATATAGAAAAGAAAAATTACAATAACGATATAATACAGGAAGAAAGAATTAGTTCGTAGAAAGAAAGATATGAAGCGATTTCAATCTCTTAGTTTAAGGGAAGACATAGAGTGTATACACCTACGCCATTGTGATCGATTCTGAGCCATGTCATCAATAGTCTGCATCTACCAACATGGCTCAGACTACCAGCTCAGGAACACTAGATGTCAAAATTGTTAATGTCAGTTCATTAAGTTTCAACTTAGATTGGTGGTTTGCGCAGTTTTTGCCTGGTCGTCACTGATTGTTTTGTCAGTAACGCTTATCACTAATACTTGAAACGAGGGACCTCCGCGATTCTCACAACGCAAAAGTAAGAACACAAAGACTTGTATAAGTGAAGATTTATTAACCCCCAAAACACGACAACGACGACAACCTTAGTCGAAAATACACTCATCAATATATTGATTGTACACCCATTTCGATTAATAATTAGGATGAAATCACATATGCTGAGCATAGTCCATGTTCATTGAATACAAGAATATCGTATATAATACAGAACAAAATATCATACGAGAAAAGAAAACGAATTCTACACTGAATAATCATCATATTGAATCAGAACGGAAGTGATGTTGAAAAAAACTCATAATTAGTAAATCAATTGAATTTTGACTTTTCTTCTCGTCATATAAGTTTTTTCCATTTGTAAGTAATATTTATCATGAATTGACGTCAGTTGGAGATTAATTATAAACCAAAAAGAACTGAGTTACTCGCTTTACCCAACTAGTGAATCACCAGAATTACACATACACGACCACATGTAACATCCATCCTGGGACCTTTAGGTATCGAAGTAGGCAGCATGACTTTTCGCGGCCAGAGTGAAACTAAGTATTTCTTATTCGTGATCTTTGACAGAACGCAGTTAATGTCAAAAAGCGTCACTAGACAAGTATCACATTTCCGATCTAGTTGATATCTTGGTTCCTGAACCCCTAAAAGAACTTTGACATGTTCATTATAAAAATAATCCTCTAAATTATTGTAAAAGATTAATGTATAGCAAAATTCTTACTTGCTTTCGTATGTAAAGATAATTGTTCAACTGGTTTCGATTGAAGAAATAGGTCCCATCGTACACTGTTCATTCCATTCGCTCTTATTTTTTCAATACACTGTTGCATATAGTCTAAATGATCATTCGGACGATGATACATTAGTCCAGTCAATAAACACTAAAATTTAAAAAAACATAATTTTAGCATCTGCGACACATCTCAGTGATTACATTAACCAGTCTTTAAGAAAAGAACCAGTCTACTTTAGCACTTTCAGTTTGATCAAGTAGGCTGTGTCACTGAACTTCACACCGAAAATATAACTTGAGATTGACTTCCTCATTTGATACTAAGTTCATGGCTCAACCTACAATGCTGCAAAGCATGAGTAGCAACATGTACTAACATAGGATACAACTTCCTTTTTTTAGAGATCCAGTCTACTATAGCCAGAATATAAGGCTATTAAGAAATGGTATTCTTGAGGTGTAATGTTCAGCGATCCATGCTGCTCAACTTTTTCAGCATCAGCCGAATTCCGACTAGTATTTATTTCATTCAAACTTGGATTTACTACCGTCATCAGTATTCTAAAAGGCTTTTCTGTATGAAAAATGTTATAAAACGGTAGAAGCTATGACCTTATGGGTTTCATAAAATTTCTAATAATGAAAACGAAAACACAGAAAGAAATCTATATGGATTGTAAATCGGTATGTTAGGAGTTTTTCGCCTTTTGTACGGTAGGTCTTGAAAACTATTCATTGAGTCACTTCTTTGGCTCAGTAGAAACATATCTTGATAATGATTTCTACTAATCAAGAACGAGAATTAATTTCCAAAATATTAACCCTATGTAAGCTCATATATACAAACACACAGAGTCAAAGCAAAAAAAAACGAAGATTTGAGACTGCCTACGGTACATAAGCATCATTATGTTCAAAATACATTGTGATAGACCCAAAATCTTATTGCTATCAATGTCTCGCAGATCTGTTTCGGCTTCATACTTGTGTCAGCAGTGACTGTCATCAAATACTATGGTCATCAGGTACATTTGAATCTAGTGTGAATACCAAGTCAGTGGCCTGTTTTACTTATCGACATTCTCATCAGATTTTTACACACTATTTTGTATGCTCTCTGAGGTACGATGTAACTCATGGCAAAACGGAAATGTTGCAACAAATTGAAGTTGCAGCGAAACTTATCCACATTTAGGCAAGAGTGGAAGACGCAAGAGTTTGATTTTGGCAGATAGGTTCTTTTAATCTAAAATCATTCAGTATCAGATAAATGATAAATAAATCATTTTTCTAGAATGACCATAAGAATAGAGATTGTATTAAATACTTTCGGACTGTTAATGCATGTCTGTGATAGATTTATATATCGAAAACCATATAAGTTATTGAATTACATTATAAAAATTAGAAAACGAGAAACCCATAAACAAATATGTTAATCGGGATATGAAAACTCGGTTTTCTTCCAAAAATCAAAATTTTGATATTTTCAAAACTGTAAAATGTTCCTATAAATGTTAAGTGACATACCTCAAAAAGCTGAGGAATACCTTTTTTAATAAGGTAATCTCTAGTATCAACCATTTCACCGTTAGAACTTTTCATTTCTAAAGAGCCACATTATAAACTACATTAGAAACCGATGCATTCAAACGACAGCAATTGTGACTCGAATATCTTTCCAAATGTTTCTATAACTTTGAATATTTTCGTCTGTAGTTGAATTGTTGAAATTTTTTGAATGTTCTGACTATTTAAACCTTCGCGATAAAAAATTGTCGTCGACATAGTGAGTATACTATGCCATTCCATATTCATTCAATTCACATATGAGATGCTGCGCCGCCTTCTTTTGGAGCAATACTTTGTTGTTCGCTTCACTTTTAATATTACTTTTGGTATCAGGTTTTAACTTTGCTGCACCCTTAGGAGTAAGATATGGCGTGCCGATTTACTGAAAATTAGAGTCTCAATTGCATGAGATTAGCCACTTAATTGTGTATAATCCTCAACGAGTAACCAAAGCGGAGGAAATGGATTATTTTCCTGGCAGATATCTTAATTCATATCCAAAGATGTCTTGATGATGTGTAGGCAATGGAATAGTTTATATCGTTTTCTTTTTTTAAACCCCATCCTTCTTGTGATACTACAAATCTCCCTGTCCTTCCACGAATTAATTACTTTAGTCCCAGATGATAAGGTTAATTCTCGTATGGTTTGTCACCCTGCTCCTTATGCGTCTCTGGATTTGTTTACGGCTTTTTAACTCAATCGAAAGGGGGCCAACAATGTTGGGGATTTCAAAATATCTCTACCAATATGAGAAACAAGTTGACAACGAATGCAACCAGTTTTCCGAAAACATATCGCGGGCACTTCGGTGCACCTCCTGAAAAATATTTATTAAAGACTGAATGGTTTTCTGATGGATGATGTAAGATACAATTCGTTCATCAGTTGTGTAGGTGATTATTAAAGATAACAATGGTTGTTCTCAGCTGATTTTGAATGCGACGAAACGTTTTTCCCCAACTCTGTCGGAATGAATGGAAGGACGAATAAGGATCAAAGTTAGCTTAACGCAATACTCAATGCATCGGAGAATTCATAAACGTCTCCATTTTGTTTGGACTTGTGAAAAGCCTTTGGCCTTGCAAGAACATAATGGGTGGGGAAAACAATTGTGATAGCTTCAAGAGTAAAACGGATTTAGATTCTAGGTCACATACGTTAGTACGACCAAGAAACTGTCCATTTACAGGCAGCGTTTGATAAAACCTAACGAGTTGTCCGAGGCAATGAAGATGGTTTCGATAGAAATTCATGCAGCCTAATTTCTCATATGAAACATGTCAATTAGTGGCTGTCTCCTTAATGTCCTTGTCTTATTGGTATCTAACGATATGAAGAGCTGTCCCTGAAAAACTCGTGGGTATTGTAACGGTAATTAAATCCCCAAAATAAATAGCTCTGTAAGTCTTCGACCTTTGATGCTGACCACATCAGTTTAGAGAAATCACCTAGCTGAAGGCACTCGATCATTCATCCGCACCAGATCACGCCGCGCACGACCTCTCTTACAACTATTAGCCAGTTTAGATCAGTCGCTTCTGGATATATTGATAGCTTATCAGATATATCTTCGAACCTCCTCGTTTCTGACTTTTGATTTCACTGGGTGGGTACGATTCAATTATAGAAGGTTCTACTGGATACAGTGTTCTCAAACTAGAAATACCCGTCTCATCTTCAGGATGAAACGAGTTTAACGCATCATGTAGGTTTGTTGAAATCTTTCGCTGAGCCTTAAGCTATTTCAACAAACTGTCCCTTACTTTCTACTAGTCCTCTATATTTTAGAATACGATTGTTCGTCTCGTTTCGTCAAAAACGGCTGTCCACCTTAAGACACTTATAAAAAGATACTTGAAAGTTCTTAATTCTATGACTAGTGCAGGTAGATTGAAGATGCCACAGGTATTCGGAATTTGACAGCGCTTTAACCAGTAACACCTAATATGAATCGTACCCACCAAGTGAAATCAAAAGACAGAAGCGAGGAGTTTGGAATATATATTTGATAGGCTATCAATATATCGAGGATCGTCTGATCTAATCTGGCTATCGACTGCAGGGGTTGTTGAGCACGGCGTTCCCACTCATGATTTGCTGCGGATGCATGACCGAGCGCCTTCAGCTAGGCGATTCCATTAAAACTAATGTGGTAAGCATCCAATGTTGAAAACTTACAGAGCTATATCTTTTGGGGATTTATTTACCGCTACAGAAGGAACGCCACATAGTTTAGGTTTTTTATTCTTTTAGAAACGCGATCAAATTTACTCGTGTTGAGTTATTTCCAGGTGACGGTAGATCTTTTCATTTTGTTTTCTACTACTTAACCGATATTCATTTGTCGCGCTTTGCATTGCGGGTTTTTGACACTTGCGTTACGTAGCATATGATAACCTATTATTCATCATTTTATTTCTTCCGTAAACGTGGTCATACTTTTTGGTCATGATCAATCGAACTAATTTTAGCGTTAAAATTCAAAGCTGAGCGGAATTTTCATTCATGAATGCTGTAGTAGGTTGAACTATCTGTTTGTTTTGATTCGCAGATTGTCGTAATTTGATGCTTGTGTTCTTTTTTGATTGTTGTCTGTCGCTTTCCGTTGTAGATTTGAATGAACTATAAGCTTACTGGGTTGTCGAGTCATCTCTTCATTTTTAATGTCTTTGCGCTACCCCGGCTTCTTATAAGTACCTTTTGGCCTGACGCGATCCGCTACAATTTAATATATTTATCCAAGTGGATGAGTGAATTTCGCGTCAAAGTTCGAGACCTGTCACTTTACACGTGATTGGTTCGTCCATAAATTATGGTCTCGCCGTGTCTGATGTATGATTAGGTAGGAAGAAAACCATGCGCAATCAAATCTAAACGTGACACCAGTCCAATTACCGATCGAATGAAGCCATTTTAACAGGTCCGCGTGAATATCGTAGCTAATGATCAGAGACTTTAAATGACATAGTATAGAACGTTTGCAATTGCACGGGTCCATCCATTCTTCGTCTTCTTAAGTTCCAAGTTTCTAAATTCCTCATAATCTTTTCACTACACTGATTTGTGTGTGCTTGTACCGTTACGCTAGTCAAACCAAAATCTCATCAAATATATAAACCTAAGTAATTGCACGCTTCCTGTTTGTGCTGTAAGTGGTAACCGTAGTACAAAGTTATTTAGACGGAAGTTGATCATATTTCCTCAGTAGTTAACTGTAGTCCAACTTATGTAGAAACAGTTCATCATCATGTTATGAGAAATTCGCACTTGGATAATATACCTGTTTTTTTGTTTAACATAAGGGAGTCAAAGTACTAATCATATGTTGATACATTCCGTAAAGTGCTACGTTTTTACGTATTTTATTGTATATTTATGTCAATTGATCAGTTTGGTAACTTGGACCGATGAATATATGTGTCTGGTCCTACGTTGTAGCTGATTGACTAATTACTGGGTTTTACACCGCTTCTATCCGTACAAAGTACAAGCTTCTTGAACCATTTACTGTCACTCAGTCAAATTCTAGATAATTTATATATGTACACAAAAAAACTTACGGCGCGTTTTAAATGTAACATGTGATTGTCGTCTAATAGCATGATTATATCTTACGATATAGTGTTTATCGTCATGTAATAACTCTTTAAGTCATTCACATCTAATACAAAAATGATAAGTACTTCTCAGCGCGAAACTAACTCAGTTTATTTTGTCCATTACCATTAATTTATGTATTTGTAGGTAAACCAGTAAAGTAATACTGGTATGTATGAGCAAAGATTGTTTCGAAAAATCATGTTTAGCTGACTTTAGTGCTTGGATCATGCAAAGTTGGAAATGCTGTTCTTTTGTTGTAGGAGGATTATGTTGGTTTTGGTTTGAAACGTTCCAGTCCTAGCTACTACTCCACCCATAAATCAGTCAGTCAATCAGTCAGCTACAACGTAGGACCAGGCACATGTGTGCATCGGTCCAGGTTGCCATACCTCATTAGCACAGCAAGATGAAAACCGGATTCATAGGAGTGGTTAGGTCAAAGGTGGTAATATGTAGGAGAAAGATTGCAATAAGGATATAGTATAGGAAGAAAGAATTAGTTCGTAGAAAGAAAGATATGAAGTGATTTTAATCTCTTAGTTTAAGGGAAGACAGGGAGTGTATACACCGACGCCATTGTGATCGATTCCGAGCCATGTCACCAAGAGTCTCCAACCATTGGTTACGATTGTCACGCGGACCCCAACCAAGTAGTCTGCATCTACCAACATGGCTCACCCATAAATACATGTCTTCCGTCATATTACTTCTCTAATTGAAATATTTGTTTGTAGGCGAAAGTATTTATGTAACTAAGTCTATTGGGTTTCAACGTTTTAGGTAAAAAAGAGGATGGTTCATAATCCGACTGATGATATTGATTTAAAAGTGTCAACACTTGATCCGGATATACAAATTGGAGAAGTGTATAAAGTTTTACGATCTACTGGTCAATACTGTAACGTCCATAGTATTTTGAAACTTACTTCCTCTTGACATAGATCCTGCCGCTGTAATAGAAGGTCGTATAGATGGTAATGGGAATAAAGAATATTATGTTCATTATTGCAATCGTATGTTGTTTTACTTGTTTAATTGTTACATTTATCCAGACGACCGTAGATTAGATGAATGGGTTACATCTGAACGAATTGACTGTTCTGCAAAGCTTAAAATTCCATGCGAGTCGTCTCTTAACCAGTTAACAGATTCTGCTGGGTGTGATGTCCGATTCACCAGAAATCAGAAACGCAAGTTGGAAGAAACTTCCAAAGTTCTTCAAGTGAGTGGTAAATTATTAGTTTACATAACAGCGAAGTAAAGAATTGGGTTAACCATAGCGTAGAAGGAAAAAATGGCAAATCAGTTAGTGAGGTTGTGAATCTTCATTGACTGAGGTGGCTCGAACTCGTGTTACGCATTCTCAACCGTCTACTACCCTAACAGTCGTTTTTAGCCGACCTAGTAGTAGGTTGGAAGAAAGCTAGGGACAGGTAAATCAAAACGTGGTATCAGTCCATGAAAATAATAGCTGTTGACCTGAATGGTGTCGGTAGATACTACCTTTATGGGGTCCGCAATCAGGAGTTGAGGTTCGATGATATACTTCAGGATCAGTCACAATGCCATGTGCATTTACTCTCTGCCCTGCTCTAGGTTTTTAGTTCTACTATCCCTTCACATATTCCTTCTCGTATCATGTGTTTGTCATTATAGTTGTTACATCATTTTTATCCATTTCTTATTCATGTTATTAGTTCATTCTTATCTTGCTGACGTAGTGTATCAAATTCACCCAACGCACATTTGCGTTAGGCTGTCAGTTGATTATGATTGAATGATCAAAGAAATGATCTGATTCTCACTCCACAGATGTTTTGCATGTTTGTTGTGTATGTGATTTCTTTCTTTTGCCATGTTATTTTCTTCATTTCATGTGTTTGTTGTCACATGCTTTTTGGTTTGGTTGTTATCATATATATTTTTTCTTATTCACAGGAAAGTGACTCTTTAGACTCTACTACGCAAAAATTGGAGCTTGAATATCAAGAAGTAAGGTTTTTTTGAAAAAGTTAATTCGCATAACTTTGATAATCGCGCTTCAATTTCTCCATTGAGTTTATCTCTTTACAATGAGTTTATACCACAAAATACTGTTTTATTTTGCGGGAATAGCTATACTAAAAATGGTCCTAGTAATAGATTTGTAACATTTGGGAAAATAACAATGATAACATCCATTAAATCAATGTTGTTACGTTCTAGACTAATAGGGTTTATTCTAACTAGTTCTCTCTAGAATGAAATGGTAGGTTAGTCGTTAAGACGTTCAATTTCGAGCCACAAAGCTGCGGGTCCGAATCCCGCTCTAATTGTTTTGACTTAATATCACTAACCCTCACAGTTAGGATGTGACTTGAAGTCAAGTACACTAACTTGCAACTGCCAAATGAATTATCCTTTCTCTATCTCATCATTTTTTCAGTTAACTTAGTCTAATACTTCCAGATGTAGAGCAGATAGAACTTACAAATGATCATGTAAAAGGCTGTATGTGATCGTCCGCAAGGTGATGTCATTTTGGAACCAATTCAACTGTTCTTTTAGGCACTTTAGACAAAATATCAGTTTTCACGATGTAAGCGACTGGTGACTATTATGTGTTTGAAAGTTTTCTTAGTCAACTTTTCCGATGTCTTCTTGACCTTTAGAAACAAATTACCATGGGTTCCTTACATTATCAACGAGTTTAATTATAAGTAGTCTACTCTGCATTTCTCTATGTATTTGACAAATAGCTGGTCGAGACGGCAAAATAGGTAGACTTTAAGTGTAGAGTAATCCCTTGAAATCTAGAATGACCACAGTCGCTGATCGTCCCAGTCTAAATAAAATGGTGAAAGTACTTTTGTGATGAACACAGAGTTGTGTTAGTTAATATAGGGCCTAAAATATTAGCTCGGAATATCGAACCTCAAAAGTTCTTGTCTATTTTCTGCCCTGGTACGGCCAAGAGTGGGGAGAGTCATCTCCCTCTCTAAATGCTCCCACGTGGCCACGTGCATACAACCACTGCCAGGGAAGTTCTACTCACCGCCTTCTGCCGACGGGAGAGTTGTTTACAAAATTGAGAGGACGAAAAGCGAATGTCCGGCGCTTTAACCGGGTCAGTGCTTATGGTGGATTCACCTAGGAGAGTAGGAGAACCCTGATTCTACACCAATGGTGCACATGGGCTCCAGGATCCTATGGAAACAAGTGGCGTATGAACCAATTGTTGGTCACCGGCTACCATGGGACTGCATCTCCCTCTTGCGGATTAGACCTTCAGGTCAAAGGCTCGGAGTGTGACCCCCTAAGTAGACCACCTGCTTCGGTTTGGTCACCCGGGCAGTATCCTAGTCCACACAAATCGAATGATTTATGTGGCGCATATCTGTTTGGTTCCTCCTTGTAACAATGTTTATGTGTTTAAGTGAATAAATAACATCAGATGGGTTTTGTGGATATTATAGTAATTCTAATGGTTAAGATCATGAGTCATTTGAAGCTAGATCACCATGGAAAACCTGGAAGCACTGGACAGCCGTTTCGTCCTATTGTGGGACAATGGCGGATGTGTCGCTCAATTTCGTGGATTAGTTGAAGTTAGACATTAACACCGTTAGATGCCGGCTCAGTGGTCTAGTGGCTAAGTGCTCTTGCGCGAAACCAGTAGGTCCTGGGTTCGAGTCTCGCAGGGGGCAAGGTCGTGGATGCGCACTGTTGGGGAGTCCCACAATAGGACAGAACGGCCGTCCAGTGCTTCCAGATGGTCTAGCTTCAACTGACTCATGATCTTAACCATTGGAATAAATAATAAATAGAATAAGTCTTTATGACCTGACCGTGAAAATGTACGTTTAGTATTCACACTTCGTTTGTTTTTGGAATAGAATCTTTCTTGCATATGTGATAATTATAATTAGTTAACAGGCTTAAGTATACTTTTATTTCCCACTGAATGCAAGATTTTACTTCAGAACTGGTCTTGATCAATACTTAGTTTGACTATCTTGAGTGGAGTAGTCTATCATGTTGACTACACAACACACCTTAAAATCCTTATCCCTATTGTGAGTTATTGAATCGCTAGATCTTGTCGCGGAAACTAAAAGCCCCCTGGACGTTTGTCCGTCTGTGACACAAGTGCTTCAGGTAAAATCTCTATCAACCGATAAGTGAGTAGACTTCATAGTAGTTCGCATTATATTGCGAAACAGCTGCAAAACACAGCCGCCATGTAAATCAACTATCTCAGAGAAGTCTGTATAAGTGCGAATTATGTTAATATTGATTGAACCTGTCAGCTGATAGCTCAATTATACTGTTTTAGCTTATATCATGTCCGTGTAACATTTTTATTTCTCATTTCAATTATTTTGTGTTTAAACTTTACTTGTCAGTTTACTCGAGTGAAATTTATTGATCAGATACAATTTGGCAAGTACGAAATTGACACATGGTATTTTTCACCTTATCCCGAAGAATTTAGACAAGTGAAAAAGTTATGGATATGTGAATATTGTTTAAAATATATGAAGTATTCAGAAACATGGTTAAACCATATAAAATATGATTGTAAAGCAAAACGACCTCCTGGTAAAGAAATATACAATCATGGAAATCTATGCGTTTTTGAATTAGATGGCAATGTACAAAAGGTATACGTTATGTTTCGCTATTGTTGATGAAAGTGGTTTTATTGTTTTCGATTGGTTACGATTTATGCTACTGTACCTCAAGTTCCATTGGCCAAGGCAGTACCTGCCATTTGTAATTCGTACATAATTTACACTTAATCTCGGAGTTGTTGATTTGGTCGTTTCACTATACACAAAGATCGCTTCAAACCTATGTGAACTTGCACACCAACTTACATCCAGGTTTTGAACCTATCTATCAGTCGTATTTGTTGAAAATTCGACAGTTGTTGTTAGCTTTAGACACGCTCCAGAACATGCCACATCGATTGTGTTTGTGGCAGTTCTTATGTCTTTGTAGAGTAGAGTATCTCTTTCAAATATGTTAATATGATAGTTGGTTTTATTGCTTCTATCAAGTAATTAATTAGTTTTAAAAACTTTAGTTAACCCAAGAATTGTAACCATCTAAGCATAAATATGTAGGCGGGATCTATGGCTGAGTGTGCTCAAAATATGTCGAACCTCGGTATTACTCTCTTGGTGATGAACAATGGATTCTATAAAAGTTATTATTAATAAGGTCGCGTGTTGAACCAGTGAATAAATTTTTCTATGTAAAGATAACTATATGAAAGTTGTGTTAAAACCTAATTTAGTCAACTAGTTTCTTAGCAATTTCATCATCCATCTTATCTCTATGTGATTGTGAGTTTTTTCGGATATAACTAGTCACCTTGGATCAACCAAACCATTAGTGTTGGTGCTGTGATCTGTAATACTATTTATCATTGATTTATAAATGATTACATTGACGATATCATATCAAGAATTTGATCCCTAAACTGGATAAAGTTCCATCTATGAAAAAATTGATGTAATTATCCTACCGTTAATTGAATCATGTTATCAACGCGGTGTCTCATATTAAGACATTTTATATAAAAATAAAAGACCATTTAGACAAATTAAAAGGTAAGTGGAAACAAAGATAGTAATAAAGTACACAAAAACAATGTGAGAATCACACTGGATAATAAATCAATATTACCAGGGTAGGTTCGGGGTTAGAATAAATTGTTTTTGAACACTTAAAGGGGGTTTCAGTTTCCGTATAGACAAGGTTTCAATAAACCTTAGTATACGCCCTTGAAGGTTTTTGTACAAAACTGCAACTACAGATTTGCCGTCCATTGTCATTCTGATCAACACCACCAGGGCCTTCGACTTGAAGTAGCGATTGATGATATTGTCCAAAATGACAATGAGCTCTCTCAATAATTAAATCATCTAGTTCAGAGACCTCAGCAACAACAAAAGCGCAAACATGTATGCTAAGTTCACTTTCATTGTCCTTGTTTTCTGATTTCTCTTCCTTTTTTTGTAATATGCTGTACTACTTATTAATTTTTAGTAACACGTTTCATCTTTAGCAACTTTTGAACACGTAGTTTGACGTATATTTGTAATCATATCATTTTCTTAAGTATACATATAAGCTGATTATATTCAACTTATTTATTATTATAATCACACCTTCTTAATACCAGGAATAAATATTTCCAATTCCAGTGTATCTGATGAGTGTTTATTTTATTATAACAGTCTCCATGTTTTGATGTTCTTCATTTTTCTTTTGACATTATCTCTCATTATATTTTTGATACAGCTATTAGCTGTCACATATATAATCGTATGCTGTTATAAATAACTATATATCCATTTTAGGAGGCGCTGTTTTCTGATTGTACATGAACTCGGCAAACGCCGTAGATGCCTAACAAGTTTAGCTTTGTATTATATTTCATGTTATTTCACAATGGTAGTATCGTCATTATAGATAAGTCTTGTGTTCACTGTTCAAAAAAAGAAATGACGTTATCCTTTTTCACTTTTATCTTTTTTTCTTTACAGCTTTACTGTCAAAATCTATGTCTGTTGGCCAAATTGTTTCTAGATCATAAAACACTTTATTATAATGTCTCACCATTTATATTCTATGTTCTATGTGAGATAGACAATGATGGAGTACATCTTGTTGGTTATTTTTCCAAGGTAATTTGTATTCATCTTGTCGTTCTTATTTCTCATTATGTAAGAAATCAAATTCTTACTCACCGGTTGGCGTTTTAAATATAAAACATATTAATGATGAAGTACGCCGACTTGGTGGATTGAGGTACGGGTTAGTACTTTGCTCAACTGGTTTCAGTTTCAACAGTCAAATATAGCATCATTGATCTTCAAAACTGAATTGTGGCTCGAATTTTAAGTAGCTGGGTTTGTACTTGTTCTAAGCGACTTTCATTAGTAAGAAGACATGTTAACAATCCTGAAGATGATTAAAAACAATGAGAAAAGTAAGGAATAGTAGTTCAATTAACGGAATCTGTAGTACTGTCAAAGGAGTGCGACCGGCTGTCCCTAACCGAATGCCCACGCCGTACAACGATTATTCTTAAGTCATCTGGAACGGAAACTGGACAAGCGGTGATTTCGACGACCTGGGACTATAATCATATTTCACACACTGCCTGTATTCATGTAATCCATAGAGGAGGATGTGGTACGCTATTTTTAGGGTTGACCATTCCTACTCCTCTTCTTCCTCTTTGGGAAGGCAGCATTACTGCAGAAACTGGTTGTCTGATGGAAATACCTTACGAGCATCGCATCCTTGTACAATCAGCACTACCGTTTCACCCTTGGACCGTAAGTTTCGTTTCTTTCGGTCTTATCGCCCTCCAGTCAACCATCTCGGGATGGTAGGATATGAAGAAAAAATTGTTATAATCAATATAGCTCGATGAACTTATCACGGTGGGCAACCTCGACCACCACATCAAGGTAACAGTTATGGTTTGTTCAAAGTGAGGTATTAACAATCTGATAACAGTGAGTAGTGATCGCATCATATCACCAGAATAACTAAATCTGAACATGTTTATAAATGAGTCTTTACTTAATCGTCTGAATGTGTTTTGTGATCACAATATTTGAAGACTATATGTATTTTATGCTGTTCAAGATTTGTAAATGCCAGGAACTACTGCAATAGATTTGTCCTATACTTCTCCATTATTTTATGTATCAGTTTTCGGTGACACAAGTGTCTTCAGAAGTATAAAATGAAACATGAAAATGGAGTTTTTCTTAAAAAGTAAAGAAGTAGATTGTAAGAAATTATGATTAAAATAATGTATTATACATTGATCAGTAGAAAGACAAAGATTGTAGCTGGATCAGTTAATTGTGTATTGATTCAGAAAAATCGTCAATCTAAGAACTGCAACCATATTTTTGTTATCTTATGGACTTTTTTTGTAGAAAAAATATATTGAGTCTTTTGAAGGTCATTCTGAAGGCCTTTGTAGGTTAGCTATACACACTTTATTCTATGATTGCTTTTGCATTGACATACTATTCAACTTCGGCTCCAAGGGTAACCTTTCAGTATAATTCCACACGTGATTCACTTAGTTCAGTTTGCTTGTGTTGCTTAACTGAACTTAATTTTCGGTGTAGAACTTACATTTGAAACGATCCTATCAACTGAAATTCCATTGTTTCACCCAAGAAACTGATCTGAACTTCAAAAAAATGATCAAAGGAAAATCACAAATAGCGCAATCACTGTGCTATTAGTCTATATTGTTTACACTAACATGTTTTTTTCTCAGATTTTCAACGGTCAATTTATTTAATAATTCCGTCTCGTCAGTCAAAATAGCTGTCACAACTTTAAGGACATTACTGAGATAACGTATGCATAGAGCCCTTATGAATTTCGTGTTAATACTGTTCGCAAAATAAACATTTAAACATAACAGGCTAAATGTTTAGTGTAGACTTGCTTTTAATCTTATTCTCTGGTAGTTCTGATTTTGATTATTTCACTGAAGTTCAGGTCAGTTGCTCAGGTGAAACTTTACAATTATTTAAATTTCAATTGCTGAGATTAGCTCAAATATAATTTCTTCATCTGATGTGTGCTACATACTTAGCAGCCGATTTCTATCACACTATTTGTTTAATTTATGACGAATGTACATTTTAATTTTAATTGTTTATTTGTTTTGTGATTTCATTAAAATTAAGTAATGAAATTCAAGTATTTGAAAGTCATCAATGTTGTCTATTTTAGTAGTTATGTTTGGCACGGTGACCCAGTAGTTAATGCGTTCAATGTTTATCCACTAAGATGCATACTTGAAGGACCCTCTACTTATTTCTATTTGATCGTTTGAGTACGATCACTGTCCCTCACACTTGAAATGCAACTTAAAACCAAGTTCATGAGTCTGTATCTGGCAAATGAGTTGATAATATAATATTTATATGTCATGTCTTAAGAGCATTCTCTGGGACAAAAAAAATCAGCTATGTTACATATCAATCAACCAATTTCTGCTCTGTATGTTGAAATATTAAGCAAATCCTACATCGTCTTTCCTTTCTAAAATATCTTCTTTTCCCATTTTTTTTCAGGAAAAAGTATCTGCTGATAATTATAATCTTGCATGTATCTTAACTTTACCACCATTTCAACGTCGTGGATATGGTCATTTCTTAATTAGTCTCAGTGAGTTTCTCTCATATTTATACATTGCGATTGTTATGCTTCTTTTTTAGCATAATTAAATGACTTCGTTTATGAAAACATTCGGTGTGTGTAATTTTGAATGAATTATGTCTAGATGCAGCCTAAATTCACTTATTTTGTTTTGTTAGCTTAAATAATATTTTTCGTTCTTCAGCTTTTCTTGTCGTTTTTCTGTCTATGTACCGGCGCAACTTGTGACGATTTAGACCGATAGATATTTGTACTAGTTCGTACCTTGTCTATGTATTTGGTTGTTTGTATCCATGCATCTCTCTCTGTATATATATCCTTGATACAAATATATTTTTTATAGTGATACTTTTAGACAGGAAATACTTATGATAATAAGTGGGTAATGAGTAATTGAAACTATATTTATCATCCTTCCATTGTTTAAAGTCGTCTGATTCGATAATATGCAGACATTGTTAACAATTTATAAATGGTTTCTGCAAAATATTTTTTGTCAGAACTATACAATATTGAAATTTTCAACCCACAATATTCACATTCAGTTACATTCAATTACATCACTGTTTTGCTTTTTGAAGGAGGCTGGATAGCTTCTTATAAAATTCATCTCTTACTTCATCCGAATCTGTGTGATCGTAGGCAGAGAAAATGAAAAGACAACGGCACGTGTCCCTATCTTTTTGAGTGCTTACTGTCCAGTTTAGTTGGACAGCACAAAAACGACTGTCTTTTAGCATACATTCTAGGAAAGCCTGTTGTGCTTCCAAACTTAATGCCGTACATATACCGACGAGGTCACGGGAATGAACAGTGAGGACTCCAGATATATAAATGTAAATCGTGCCAGTTCTTTAGATTGGCAAGGTGGGGTCAAGTAATTGACAATACTTGGATCCTGTATGTGTGTTTCGGAGACAAAGCACATTGATGGTGCGAGAATTTAGCTTCTTAGCTTAAGAAGCCTGTTGTCCTATGTGATACAAGGTTTGACCATTCAATGCAGTTTAGAGTGTGGTTTCCGGATACCAAAAATAATATTTCGTGAACTCAAATCATTAGCATTGGTGACACGTGAGGATAAAGATATACGAGCAGAATTGGTTGTAGGAATTCGGTCATGAACATGATGTTCTCGGGTGCTCCTAGAGGTATGAGGGCGTTTTTCACTTTGCTGCAGATGCTGATTATCCGAGAAAAACACCTTACTGTTGTCACACCGCTCTACAGTATACAATATGACTTCACTCTCAAATTTTAAGTTGCTGCTTTTACTACCATCCTCCTCCAACTGACCTGTCTGGCATGGTAGGACCTAAAGAAGCATGTGTTCCAGCCAATATAGCTCAGGTAAGTCATCACGTTCAGCAAGGCTGATCACTACGTTAAGGTAGCGGTTAAGTTGTACACAATTTCATTCACTTAATTTAATCACATCTATTTGTTTTGCTATTGTTTTTGTTATTTTCTTTGTTCAGGTTATGAATTAGCTAAAATTGAACAAATTGTTGGTACACCAGAGAAACCTCTCTCCGATTTAGGTCGTTTAAGTTATCGTAGTTATTGGGAAAAGGTGATATTGAATTTTCTATTAGAAAATCCTAATTGTACAATGAATGAATTAAGGTAAGCTTATAAATGTTTAAAAGTAGTTGTATTTTGCCTAAATAAATAGATAGTAATTTTTGTCCATTACATTCACTTGATTCAAATCAGAAGCAAACAAGGGAGTAGTATTCCGAACAACCAAAACCACAGGACGTTCAGTAATAAAAATATGGGTTTCGCATAGTATTCACAGAAAAATCTTCCATATTCTTGATTTACCCTATCCACCAACACTGACGAAAATAGACCAACCGAAATATTCTGATCTGAGCATGCAATTGTGGAGTTTCTGTTCTCTCTTGTTCCACTAAGCTTACTATGTGTTTTGATAGAGTTAGTTAATGGGAAACCAAGGATCTAAGTTTCGTACCAGTTGGCACTTGTCAGCTTGAATTACGTGGAATCTTGAGAGATATAGTGCTCCTTATGGGATTCAAATTTGTGTCATTATACCTACAAACTAAATAACATTCTCTGTTCACGTGTTATGAGGTAGAAATAAATACTAAGTAATTAAACTCTTCAGATTGTTCGCACAATATAAACCGGTTTCATTTGATAAACAGTTGAGAGAATATAAGAAAACACTTAGGAGCTGTTCCATGCTAGTCTCATACTCTTCAGCAGTGGTATTCGATCAGGGATCTTACCTAGATTTGGCGGCGGAGAGATAATCTTTAGATCATCGCGTCACAATCTAGTCATTCCAGCTTCCAAGTGTAGTTAGTTAGATTTCTACACACCTTTTTGTAGGCTATGTTCTGGAGTGTGCACACCCAAATTTTCCACCAACGATTGCCTCCATACTAAGACGAGACAGCTGTTCATTGAATAACACCTAGTTTTTATTGATAATCACTTTCTGATCCAATCCCACTACACCTATTTTGGTTTAGTTAAACGGTTAGTATCATTAGCTCTCACACTTAGATTGTGATTTATATTCAAGTCTTTGACGAGTGAATTTGTTTTATATTATTGTGAATCCTTCTCATGAAACAGCTAGCCAATACTCTCTAGTTTTCAATGAATTATTACCTTAAATGAAACCAGTCTATGTTAAAATACAATCCACAAAGTAATACCATTAATATCACAAACTTTCTTTATGTAAACATTTTCTATCAGTCCTTATTTCATATGTTCATTTTGCATTTTAGTACAAAAACATGTATTGCCATTGATGATATTATTTGGACATTACAATATCATCCAATTATTAATAACTGGCAACATGGTCATCAGATATGCCTACATCGTGATACTATACAACAATATTTGAATCAATTAAATGATGAACATTCTATGAAAGCCTTTCCTACAGATGGTAAAGAACAACGGAAAAATCGTAAATTGATGCATAAAAACTCTTTTGTATTGGATATCAATCGATTGAAATGGGATCCACCAATTAAATCATCACAGAATAACAAAGAAAGTCAAATGTAATTAATGCTGTTACTTATTTTTTTTTTGTGTGTGTACAAATTCAGTGACTACTGTTATTATCATCGTCAGTAGTAATGAGATTCTCTTTAAAGTTTTATTTTGTTTTTATAATCAACTATATTTTTTTGATTTATTTAATTGTGCTATTATTAATTAGTGCATGAAGTTGATCTCTCTCAACATTTCGATGTAAATACAAGTTGTTTTTTTAAAGAAATTAAAATTAAATGTGCATTTATCGTCCATCTAAAAATTTTGCTTTGATGTTTATTAGTTCTATGTAAGAGTTTTCAAGATGCATTGAATGTGTAGACAGTTGTGTAATTGTTGAAATTATTTTAAAATTATTTGCTTACGAAATATATTGAGGTAAAATACATTTTAAAAAATAGAATGCTTGTACAATGTGGGAGACTGGGAGAGTCATCCAAATTGCTGCAGAAATGAAGAGATACAACCTGGAGGTATTTGAAATCAGTGAAACACATTAGACACAGGTTGGACAACAACGACTAGCTTCAGGGGAACTTCTATAATCATTTCGATATCTGCTAAAAATGGAACACAGAATTCGTGTTTTATCGTCATAACGTTGAACTTGACCCAAGTTTGTATTGCTTTAAACTCCAGAATACTGTCCACTAACCAGTCTTGTAATCTACCAGTGTCTATTCAGCATATAACCGACATGTAGTTTTAGGTTGTATCAGATAATAAATTTTTGGATTCCTCATGATATTGGGTTCTGTAGTGCTATCCGGTGAAACCAATGTAACTTTGTATATGTGTTCGTGAGCGAATATGGTGGCACTTATAACTATTTCTTTGAAAGCACATGAATTTGCAAATCTCCTAGCATTGTCGTTCTTTTCTCCCACTCCATGTCGTCCCAGAATATCATCATACTCGATGTTGTACATTACGACTTTAGCGTTTCGGTTTTCCCTCAATATGGTCAGGTCCTTTCCTGAGCTCGTCTTTACAATCAACTGCAGCCTCATGAAACTGATCTTTATCGTCTTCGTTGCTACCATTGGTAGGCGCACAACAATGGATAGCATTCATTGTAGTCCCCTTTTTTTCGAAGAATCCTTTTATGATTCTACGTCAGTGAGACTCCCATCCTATACGTGCTTTTCGTGCTTCTTCGGACACCATCAATGTAACAACTTGTGAATTCGAAGCATTTTCTTCTTCATGGTCAGGGTTCGATAGCACCTCTTTCGAGGCTATTATTTTCTGTCCAGCTTGGATCCAATGGGTTTCACTTATTCTGAACATCACCAGGTTATATCTCCTCACTTACGTAGCCCACCCAGTCTCCCACATTGTCTGGATATATCATGTATCTATGTTAATTGTTGATCTAATTGTTGGAAGGGATATCAGTCTCGCGATTTCCGAATAAAGTGCTGACCCATACCCAAATCTCCTCCTTTGTGAGCATTATACAGTCATGCACACCGTGCTCGTAAACGAAATACTAGAGTGGTACGAGAATGTTCCATACCTCAGCTACAATAGAGCGGGAAACGCTACCACAATGAAGCATCTTTACCACGCCCCATGGTCACGAGAATGGTATAGGCCAATAGATGTTGACAACTGGAAGTTAGTGACAGGAATCATTCAGAATGCTATCCAACACAACGTATCTAAAGGTTAGCATGGGACAGCTTTTAGTGGCCCATGGATCTGACTCCAAGAATATCGTAATGATGATTGTTGTTGAAATATATATGTCGCCTATTCTCGTTTATAGTCATCGACTTAAATCGCGTCAGTCAATAGAGGAATTAAATAAGTCAAATAATGAGAATGGACTTGTGAATACATATATTTAGTATATAAAGTGAATGGATTAGAGAGAGGAGAAACGACGCACAGTGGAGATGGTGGGTAAGCCAATTCCCATTTAATCAAGCGTTAATCAATATTTATAGTTACACAAAAGTAAGTTACAGATATGTGATGAGTAATGGGATAAGAAATGTACACACACCTACGCGCTCATATAAAGACAGTCAAGATTGATAAGCGAATAATTAACAAGGTAAGAATGTGACTCAAGTAGAATGAATAGAATGGCCTAGAATAACGTGTATGGGCTTAATATAATAACCGACACTACAAGCTAGACACATCATAAATTTACGTGAATTCACTGAGTTATACAACTTTTAAAACAAAGACTAGTACCTTCCCACCAAAACATACACGAAAATCAAACGTTTGTTTCAATACTTCTTTTAATGACTTAGAAAAACACTCATCACAGAAACAAAACAAAGTCTGGATTCAAATTCTATTTATTGAAACATTTACGATTCCTCTATCATGGTCCACAGTTCACCAGCATCTGTATGAATAGCATCAGTGCTTATTCGATAACTCACGTAGTATCCATCCTTGAAACTCCCAATATGACAGATTTCCACTGAGAAACAATGTGTCAAAAGAGCTTCTTCGATTTGTACAGTTTTGGAAAATAAACTAGATTGCAAACAGAGCTGATCGAATATTTCGATCTAGTATATAACACATCCACAATGCTCACTGACGACACCACCAAAGTTCGTTCATAATAAGTTCAGGTTTCATATTCAATAGGTCATTTTACCAACACTTATCAGAGTATTCAGTGGTCCATGTTCCCAGATTAATGATCTGTTAAACACAACAACTAACATTTAAAATATAGGCACTGCAAAACAGCGTGAAACAAAGAAATCTACATAACACTATATACCATTATAATTCAGTGTTGTCGTGTATTTCCGATTTCAAATGAGTTCAAATCATTTATCTTTCGTTTAAAATGAACAAGTTCACAAAATTAAAGATCAAAAGAAATTGACTGAAATGTATCTCTGTATCTCTCAACAATAATATACTTCTTCGTAACCAATGATCTCGTTTTCTAAAATAGTGAAATCTCCCGATCCTCTTACATTTTCATAAAACGTAACTGTAATAAGAAACTTGAGATTATTCAAACTCAATAGTAATGAAAACCAACAAGCATACTGAAATATGCTCACCACTCGATTGTCAATCTCAAAAATCACAACTGACAATGATTTATGCGGTAAGAAACCATCGAATTTGTACAAGTGAATTCTACTTTCCAATAATCATTTCCAAACATTAATCTATTACTCAAAAATGTTGTTACATTTCACTTATCACTCTCCACAATACAACACACTTCATCATTATGTGGTAGTTGATCCAGATCAATATTCTGATCATTTGAGATCGTTACAGCAAACATCAATATTGTAACTTGTCATATTTCAATATTATCTTGATGTGCTGATGCCGTGTAATTCATATCAATTCCGATTGCATATTCTAATATCAGAGACACTACCTAGATCATCAAGTGTTTGCTGACTTATGTCTTTTGTCGAAATACATATGTTCTCTCGTTAACTCCCATCTCCTCTCTACTCACAACCCTGAAATACTAATCCATGAAATGTTCTTGTAACTGGTGTCCACTAACTAATTACACAAAAGAAACATTCACACTCAGAGAATCTCCCTTCAAAATTACATAATTAACACTGATGTAAAAAAGAACACGTAACAAAGTATGTTTGGTGATATAAAAACAAAACGCACATACACACACACACAAACGCACGCACACAATTTTGTACAATTTTCAACGCATAACTACTTCGCAACTATTAGAAATTAATAAATTAAACCAATAAAAAATGGGCTACGTATTTCTGACATTTACAATTAAATACACACTATAAACAAACAAATATTGTATTTTATTTTAAACAAATTCACATGGGATATGATGAATTCATATTGAATTATTGAAACGGTATACATAAATATAATAAATATGAGAATGAATAAATTTTATTGACTAATAAATATTCGAAATAAAAGAATAATTAATTAGTCTATAGATCATGACGACGAGAAAGTAAATAGAAAGTAATTCGGGAACTCACACGCACACACACACACACATAGACACACGACTAACTGGGAAATATTCAACAACAGAATGCATTCATGATACATTCAAGATATACATATGTATAAATGGAGTCCTTTCAATAGTTTGTCTATTTTCTCTAGTTGTTTACATTGTGAATTATTGGTCTTTCAATATTAATTAATGACTATTATTTGAGTGTTGAATTTTGTTTTGTTTTTTTGGTCTGAAAATGAAAAAGAAATTACAATTTTGGTCATTGTGACAGTTGCTCGGTGCGTATGTGTGTTTAGATGATATAACAGTTATAATGGAGTTGAGAACAGTTTGTACTACAGTTGAATAGACTGTTGTGCGTGAAACAAGATAAATGAAATACTCCGAAATATTATTGTGTCCAGAATGATGTTGATAGAATAGAATAGTGTTGTGACAATATACCTCATTAATTGTAATTATTAATGATCGTCGATTAAGTCAAAGTGTTTGTTTATCTTATGCGAGGAGTGTTGTGGTAATGCACCACTATATCAGTCTGTTGATATTACTATGTACACTAAGATACCACTAAGTCGAATCCCTTTAACTAGTGATTATTCACTGGTTTGCCGATTGATAAGAGGGATATTTTGTTTAAAAAGATATTGATTGTTATTTAACTGTTAAAATGTCCTTCTTGTTAATTGATAGGGACATTCAGTATGTTTCATGTGTCTAACAGAAATACGTTGATATTATTTGTTGACCTTTAAAAGCGATCGACAAGAAGTCTTAAAACATTGAATGTACTATTAGTTAACTATTATCAACATAGTTTATCTGAGCAAAATATACTGTAATGCAGTTATTTGAGTTATTGATTCACGAATTGAATAGACAAACTTTGAGTTTTATGGGTGGGGAGTATTCCCCGAAATAGACTGTAAACAATGTAAGTGCAAACTAGTGTAGATTTGTCGAACATTTATGTTCAACAAATATACGCCAATCAAATTAGACAAATATCTGAGTGATTTTGTTACATTTTAATATTTATTCGATGAAACATTCAATCATATGTTGCAAACAGTTATTACAGACCTTCACTAAAAACCTGACTATTAATCAAACTAGAGCTTGATAACGAACCAGAGAATTTTGTACGGTAATCAAAACGCATTTGCACTGAAAATACACCACAGAACAAGAAACATGATTTTGAACTCACAGAACGCTTTGTATCAGTGATATAATGAATGTCAGTGATAGATCTTAAACCGTGACATCGGGAAGTTAATATTTCAGAGAACATTTAATATTGACTTATACATAAGGAGAACTGAATACGTTTTGTACTGACTGATTTAACAAAACCACCGATTGTTTAAAAAAGGTTATTGCAACCACAAATAAACGCTGAAAACGTTTGAGAACCCACAAACTTTTATAACTTATATAGAATCCCCCAAACCTCTTCTGATTTGATTGAAGAAGAAGAGATGCGTTGAATATTTTGAGCGTCCGCGAAGTGCTAATTAATTATCATGAAATGAACTAAGACTAATTTGTTTTGTGCAAACTTGAACAGTTGCTCAGTAAAATCTGAAAGTCACAAATCAAAAACATCATTTCTACATTTTCTTTGAGTTTCCTTACCTAGTCCATTATTCTTCTAATTCTGTTATGATTTTGAATGCTTTCAAATTTCTTTCTGTTCTTTTTATTACAGTCTTCTGCTACCAGGCCTTTCATTTACGATTGCGGCTGCTTATTACTTATGTATATATCAGCATAGAAGCATACACCACAATCAGGATCCAAAATTATAGACATATTTAACGAGATAACTGATACATGTGATGCAATAAGAAATAGTTTTATGATTGATATAGAGGTCAACGAATTCTTTAGTACTGTTGACTCTGGGCAATGTTCAAGTACTCTTTCATCAGATTCCTCTCATTCTAATTATCCAGTCACCCCAAGTGAAATTCAAAATCATTGTGACACAGGTGTTTCGAATGAACCGATTTCTGATCAAATTTTTAATGCTGTCATATCAGATGCTGACTATCTTAATAATTTATTGGTTTCTAATGAAGTCTTTAGTGAATTTGAGAAAAATATTTTAAATGATTCGAATTCTGATGAAATCATAATAAATGTTGCATGTTCTCAAGGTTCATTCGTTTATAGTAAAAACCTTAGTCAATATGAAGCACAAATTCTCAATAGGTTCAAATCTAATTATAGTTCTGTAGGACCCACGAAAAATGTTATTATTCTTACAACCCATTCATGTCCAGTCAGTGTGAGAAAATTTTTTCAAATGAGTCACATTCTGATCACATTTCAGATGTCGTTGCAAAACATGTTGGGTGCTCCCACACCCCATGTATGTTACATAAAATCCCTCTTCAATAACATGATAAATCAGTTGACATAACAAGTGTATGCGAAGAAGTTGCAAAACTAGAATGTCCAAGGGTCACAAAATGATCTTTCAACCACTGTGTCTACCCACAAGCACCAATACGACCACATAAGTTGGAACACAACCACATAGTCAGCCAAGATCCAAGCAAGTAGGAAAAGAATAACACTTTTTTTCAAATAGACTATCCATAGAAAACTTATTCTTACGTATTTCATTAAAAACGAAAGAGATGTGTTAAAACGAGATGAAAAGGTTAAATTACATTCAGTTATTCATTATGGTTGTTGTTCAACAATTACTTCCACTTTTAATTATATAAGATGATTATTCAGTGTAGGTTTTGTTTCTGTTCTCCAGTATGATATTTTATTCGGTATAACATATGATATTCCTGTATTAAATTAACATGGACTATGCATATCATGACATACAGAATGTGATATAATTATGGGGTTTAATCCTTAACAAAATGGGTGAATAATAAATACATAAATTTGAGTGTATTTTCAACTAGGGTCATCGTCACGTTTTGAGGTTAATAAATCTTCAGTCTTGGTGTTCACACTTTGCGTTGTGTGAATTGCAGTGTTTCCTCGTTTTAGAAGTACAAGTAATGAGCGACTCCGAAATAACAATCAGCGACGACCAGTCGTAACAACTGGTGATCTAGTTAAAACAGTAAACCACCAGTCATAGCATAATTAATGCGATATATTGTCACAACACTATTCTATTCTATCAACATCATTCTGGACACAATAATATTTCGGAGTATTTCATTTATCTTGTTTCACGCACAACAGTCTATTCAACTGTAGTACAAACTGTTCTCAACTCCATTATAACTGTTATATCATCTAAACACACATACGCACCGAGCAACTGTCACAATGACCAAAATTGTAATTTCTTTTTCATTTTCAGACCAAAAAAACAAAACAAAATTCAACACTCAAATAATAGTCATTAATTAATATTGAAAGACCAATAATTCACAATGTAAACAACTAGAGAAAATAGACAAACTATTGAAAGGACTCCATTTATACATATGTATATCTTGAATGTATCATGAATGCATTCTGTTGTTGAATATTTCCCAGTTAGTCGTGTGTCTATGTGTGTGTGTGTGTGTGTGTGTGTGAGTTCCCGAATTACTTTCTATTTACTTTCTCGTCGTCATGATCTATAGACTAATTAATTATTCTTTTATTTCAAATATTTATTAGTCAATAAAATTTATTCATTCTCATATTTATTATATTTATGTATACCGTTTCAATAATTCAATATGAATTCATCATATCCCATGTGAATTTGTTTAAAATAAAATACAATATTTGTTTGTTTATAGTGTGTATTTAATTGTAAATGTCAGAAATACGTAGCCCATTTTTTTATTGGTTTAATTTATTAATTTCTAATAGTTGCGAAGTAGTTATGCGTTGAAAATTGTACAAAATTGTGTGCGTGCGTTTGTGTGTGTGTGTATGTGCGTTTTGTTTTTATATCACCAAACATACTTTGTTACGTGTTCTTTTTTACATCAGTGTTAATTATGTAATTTTGAAGGGAGATTCTCTGAGTGTGAATGTTTCTTTTGTGTAATTAGTTAGTGGACACCAGTTACAAGAACATTTCATGGATTAGTATTTCAGGGTTGTGAGTAGAGAGGAGATGGGAGTTAACGAGAGAACATATGTATTTCGACAAAAGACATAAGTCAGCAAACACTTGATGATCTAGGTAGTGTCTCTGATATTAGAATATGCAATCGGAATTGATATGAATTACACGGCATCAGCACATCAAGATAATATTGAAATATGACAAGTTACAATATTGATGTTTGCTGTAACGATCTCAAATGATCAGAATATTGATCTGGATCAACTACCACATAATGATGAAGTGTGTTGTATTGTGGAGAGTGATAAGTGAAATGTAACAACATTTTTGAGTAATAGATTAATGTTTGGAAATGATTATTGGAAAGTAGAATTCACTTGTACAAATTCGATGGTTTCTGTCAGCCAACACCAAATTTAGAATTTTCATCGAACTGCGTCACAAGGCAAGTCCTCCCTTGGCATTCTCAGGGCCAAATGAGAAGAGGAAGACCAAAGAACACATTACACCTTAGAAATGGAGATAGACATGAGAAGAATGAACAACAATTGTCTAGAACTAGAAAGGAAGGATGAGGACAGAATGGGTTGTAGAATGCTGGTCTGCGGCCTATGTTCCATTGGGAGTAACAGGCGTAAGTAAGAAAGTAATTAATTCAAAATTCAGATGTAATCAAACTACTTATTAAAGAACAGTAACAAGATAACTTTATACCTGGAAATAAATAGATAAATGCCTAAATGCACTCGAACAAATAAATCACAAGTGCCTTGAATCTCAAGCTTTCACTTCCTTTAATTACTACGGACTATTTTTTACCTGGCCTAACGAAGCTTGGTTTTGGCGCTAATTCAAATTCACAATCTTTGATGAATTTTCATTTAAAATGTACACATAGCATCTTGTCTTGATAAATAAGCAGCTAATCTAACTCTAATGTTCCTACAAACTTGATACTTCTCCATATGTGGTTATTGGAGAGAAATGTATTAAGCTTGAGTTTATTCATCTGGTTAAGTGACTGTGTAAAATCCAATAAGAGATCAAAATACAATATAGTTAAATTCTACGTTTGTATCTGAAAAAATATTTTAAATACATTCAGGTTACATGATCATGATACACTAAATCCCTAAATCTGATTATCAACTAATTGCTTACATCTTAAGTAAGATTTTTTGAAAAAAGAAGTGTACACTATGAAGTATAACTTGATTTGCTTGAAAATATCTACTGAATAACGAAGATCAATTGATTAACAAAGAAATGAAATTGTGTAAATGAAGTTTATCACAATAACAGACTGTGAGATGATGATTGTTACTTCATGAAGAATTGGTAACAGTTGATTGTATTACTTTGTCAAAAATGAAGATGTTTCTTTTGATTTATTCATACTTGATTTAGTTATTAAGAAAAGCTGATAAATATATTTTTAATCAACATAAGATAATACTATTGATCATTCTCTTCAGGCATATATTTATTCTATGGAAATCGCAACGATATTGCTGTCTAGTCACAAGTTACAATTACAATCGGATAGTGTCTATCAACGAAACTTTTGACAATAGTGACCGTTAGAAACTACATATGGACTAATATTATACGTTATATTCTTATTGTATGACTATTAAGTGACCATATTCTATGTATAGTCATATTCCTTTCATAATAGGCTTTTATTTGACCTATTGACTATTATCATACGATTTATTATTCTTGAGATATTCCCGATGTATTAGTAACAGTCCCTCACAATCATAGCCACTTTTGCCTTGATCTTTTACAAATGTTATTTTCGATTCTATGGTGTAATGTGGTCTAGTTTATTTGTGTATGAATCCAGTAGACTTGAAATATATGATGGGTATCGCGGAGACTGAGATTGACGTTCTGAGCTCAACAGGAAGGGCTAGGAGAAAAAAAACAATCGGAACTCTAGGCTGCTCGTTCGGGTGTGTGTGTCACTAGTTTGGTCATAAAGGTTAGCGTATCTAAATTGGCAATCGTATTTCAAGATAATCTTATAAGCTGGAGATTTTGTGGCCTGAGATCTGACTCCAGTTATATCGTATGAATGATTATTGTCAAAATATACATGCTGGCTATTCTCATATATAATTATCAACTTAACTGGTGAATAACGGAATTAAATCAGTCAAATACGATAATGAAATTTTTGAATACGTATATTTTGTACACTCATTGATCTGCACAGACAATTAGAGGGACGAAGCGAAGACAAATGAGCAAAGCGAAATGACGAGCATTGGAGGGAGTGTGAGCCAACTCCCTTTAACCAAACGTTAATTAATATTTAGTCACACAAAAATAAGCTACAGATATGTGATGAATAGGATTAGAAGTGTACATACATACGCTCATATAAAAACAATCAGAGTCGATAAGTGAATAATTAACAAAGTCAAAACGTGACTCAAGAAGAATGGATAAATTGGCCTGTCCAAAAATTAGAATAAATTATGTGAGCTTAACATAGTAACCGACACTACAAGGAAATAACAGTTTCATTCCTCGATATCCAATTAAGCTTCACATATATAATAGAACTTTCCATAGAATTTCACTAAATTTTAATAGAATATTCAAATTATGTAAATATTTCTGTTATTTCCTTGATATTCTAGTTTTTCTATACAAGAAAGCATAAATTTAACCAGAAGCTTTCAAGACAATTTATGAAGTCTTATTGGATCTTAGTGAATCAAGTTTAAATTTTTCATGTTCTAAATGTGAAATAATACAGTTTTAGGACATTCATCGTGTGTGTGTGTGTGTGTAGGCTGCTCTTAATTATTTATGTTGTAACATGTTTGCCAGTGAGATACAAATAATTGAGATTCGCTATAAAAGTAAATGTTTATTATACAAGGAAAGGATTTTTCGGAGTTTTAGTGAAATGAATATTAGTAAAATGTATCCTAACAGTGTTACACAGTTACAGAGTTTGTATCATAAAATAACTTGGTTTAGATGATGGTTGGAGGTAGTCGACAGGAAACCCTGGACCCGGGTTTCGTGCTATTTGGCACTCGATAGGTTCAAATTTCGAACTTTCTGACTATCACACTTTAGAACAATGAGTTGATAACCAAATGTTCTCATTTATAACTCCAATTAACTGAGAGTGTAATACTCAACTATCTTCTAATACCATTGATAAATAACTCTTTTATATCCAACATGGTTTAGCTACATTGGTTACAGCTTCTTTCTAGAATTCCATGTGTGAGGACTGCTAGGCAATCCAGTACTAGATTCACTTGGTATTATTTAATTGTATCCTTTCATTGTTATTTTGAACTGAAATTGATCAGTCTCTTGTTGGATAATGTGCATCCTGTGAGAAGTGCCTCAATATTACTTTAATTCACAAGCATTCTAAGCAAACATGGATAGCAGTGGAATCCAGAACACGCGTTTCGTCCTATTTGGTACTCGTCAGCTGGATGTACCTGCATCCCAGCGTTGATGTTCACTCTGGAAGTCGAATCCAGTACCCTTCGCTTCAAACGTCATCGCGTTATCCACTTAGCTACTGAGTCCTGATAGCCACTTGCTGACGAATCCCAAATACGACAAAACGTGTGTCCTAGATTCCACTGCTAATAGCTATCCATATTTGCTTATAATCCAATACTCTGTTGAAAAAATGTTGATTAGCACCTGATTTTCTCAAACCGTCTTGCCAAATTCTGTAATGTTAACTAATATAAAGTTCAATGTTCGTATGAATAATTCCCATGTTTCATAGGTATCTGTTGCTAAAATGATGTGGAAGGTTTATTTTTAGTTTAGATCAATGTTGAGCCAGTTTGACTAATGGTTACTAGTGTAACTTAATGCTAGGTTTTAAGCAATTACGAGTCCACTTAGTCTGTGAACGTTATAAAGACTTGTGACGAAAGACCAATAAACTAGCTATTCTACTGCGTCCCAGCCCCGCTAACTAGAGAGAGAAGTCGAAGTCCGAACGGGGGAGTATGTTCCGCAAAAAGCCAAAAGCACGAGTGATAACAACAGAAACAAATCAAAACGTATATATACAGCACAAAACCGTCCTTGGAAAGAGTTACAAAATAGCATACTAAAAAGCACAACGGACCAATAGGGTTTAAGATTCTCCCAAGTGGGAAATACAACATGAAGGTGAAAAGGGCACTTTTGGAGCGAAAACATTGGAAATTCAAATTTTCAAAATAAAATTACAAAATTAAGACCTTTTTCAAATGAGTTCTGGGGATCTAACGTCCCCAACACTTGACCTGTCGAAGCTCTTTGTTTTCATTGTAATTCTACGGTTTATTTGATACTTTTTTGGCATTCAGAATATTTTTCATATTATTGATATAAATAAGCTATTTAACTAATCACAACAAAAGATGACTATATCTACCTACAAAAGAAAACATTCTCAGTCATATATTTCTTCCTTCTCCTATCATATCTGACTATAAATATGATAAATTCAACTGGCAAATAAAAGTTGAAATTACTATGTAGTAGATGATTAATTAATCACAAAAAAACAACAAACTAGACACCTTGACAACAAAATGTTTATTTCTTTTTTAACTTGTGAATATAAACGGAAACATTTGATTGTTCAATGTAAAATGTAGATAGTCACTGTCTATTGCTTAAAGCTTTGACATTGAAATTAATATTTTCTATCAATTTATTGTAGAATACATGAATCGGTTTCATTGCCGATGTCTTCGTTGAAATATGTGCACCTTTTTTTTTGTAAATTACATTATGTAAGTTATAATCTGTTTTGATTTTTCAGATTTCTCATCACAAGGTATGCTATTTATATTGATAGACATAAGGTTGAGAAGATCGAATTGAAGAGAACTGAATTGTAAATAGAAAGTCATTATGTTAACAACAAGAATGAAGGAACATTGAAGTTTTGTAAGAGACAATTAATGGATGATGTGCAAATGAAATATTTAATCTATAGTTTTCGAATTTTATGAAGGCATTCTGTAATAATAATAATAATTAAACATGCTCACCAGAGTTGATAACCACACTAAGACTCTATGCCAGTACCTTTTATTTTAATTGTGAAACCATGACTTACAATAGATAAGGCAACAAACATTAATCCAATTGTATTAGCTGCTTGAATTTTCCTATCAGTGTTTAGGATTCTAATTAGTTAGTCTCATTTGGCATATATTCATTCTGTACAGATTGCCTTAATATTACTATTGATTTATTAATTAATAGCTCCTGAAGGAATTCTTTATCTCATTCTCAAACACACTAATTAGCTCTAAGTGTAAAACAAAACAAAACAAAATATTCACAAGACCACTTGTATTCCAATTGATGTTTCTAATCTAGTTTCATTCATTTACTTATTTGATTATCTACTCAAAAAGTGTGAATGGGTGATATGCATTTATTTTAAGAAAAGTCTATTTATTGCTTTAATCTAATGTAATTCTCTGTAAATGTATAGAAGAAATATTAACTGAGATGGTGGAGAAGATTTGTAGCTCAGGTGGATGATTTTGATGGAGTTTTGTTCTCTGAACTGGATGGTTTGGTCGTGGAGCTTTCATTGTTCTTCTGAATGACATCATCAGCACAAACTTCAGATAGAATTCAGGCAGGCTTCCACTCGAGAACAATTATATTTTCTCAATGAGTGTCTTTGCTAGCATGTTCTACCTACAAGTGTAAGATATAGACCTCCAATTAACTGCCCATTAGGATGGAAAATAGCTGAGCAAAGTGGAAGAAAAATGGTACACGAGTTCTATCTGAAGTTTGTGCTGATGATGTCGTTCAGAAGAACGATGAAAGCTCCATGAACAAAACATCCAGCTCAGAGAACAAAACTCCATCAAAAAGAAATATTAACTTTTAGAAATAAATAGGTTAGTACGTTATTGATATGGAAACTATCATTATTTGTCATTATTGAAAATATCTTGATATTAAGCAACTTATTCGTTTTGTTATATTGTTTCACGAATAGTTTTTCATCAGTAGGCATTAATGATTCTACATGAGTTTACATTCAGAACTCAAAAGTTAGTTAATTTTAATAAATATAGAATCAGACTCATGTTTACTTGAATTCAAGTGGTCAAATCATGTCATCACACCAAGATGAAATTGTAAGGAAACAAAATGCTAATCATAATTTAGCAGAAGTCAACTGTGTAGTCTTTATTTATTATGCACGCCTCGATCCAGCAGTAAATGACTTCTTGAACTGACGCCAAATTTCGGTTTGGTCATCTCGAACCATTTTTTTTATTTATTATCAGCGGAGCCAACATTGAGTTTTGAGAGTGATGATGATTGGGCATAATTACCTTGAAATCAACGAAGATGTTTCACGGAAGAAATTTTTTTTCAATGATGTCATTTCCTGAAGCTGTACAACCGTATTCATAGGTAAATTTCTACGTATGATAGTCTCTAATAGAATAGAGAAGTTTTACAAAATTAACAAAGTTTGTCAAACGTATACAAGCGGAAGTCAATGAAAATGAAGTGGTGTTCATAATATCATCAAAATGGTCGAAAATTTCAAGTCCTGAGCATAATAATTTATAAATGCAAGGGTGTTATTTCAATGTAATGAAAGTTTTTAAGCAATTAACGAAAAAGGGTTGCATCGTCTAGCATAGCAATCAAAATTCATCAGTAGTTAATGTGATTTAACAGTCTCAAAGGTAATCAAAGGTAATAATTTATGGATAATGCGATGAGAAGACTCACCTGCGTTGGTAATCAATGCCTGATTCAGACATCTCTATGATCAACTGAGTACTTATGCTCCTACATCCTTAGAGAATCAAAGTTGATGTGCTAGTGAATATAGCACACCATTTTCATTTTCTTAGACCAATGTAGAGAAGTATATTAACTTCAAATCATTAGAATAATTGCAAAATAATGCTGATATTATTATGGTTAACCTTGATAAAGTATCAGATGTTTTAATTGTTTGATGTTGACACCGATGGATTACGTAAATTAAGAAGGAAAGTAAACTCAAATCTAATGAAATCGTTCAACATGAATACTATTAACAAAGAGGAATTTAATTTATTGAAACATATGAGTTCGGTGTATTTCAGTTTATATGGATTACCAAAAAGTCATAAACTCAATAACACCCTTAGGTTTATTTCTATCAATGTGTCGATCACCTAAACATAATCTAGCAAAATGGTTGACAAAGTAATAAACTATATACGAAATCAATTTTTCAGTATTCTTTATGTTATAACGGTTGGTTTTCCACGTTTACATTTATGGGAAGTTAATTTACCTTAAAATAATATATACACTAGATTCCATTCCAGTGTCTTTTCTACCGAACTTCAACACAACTCAGATCAAGAACACGTGATTAACTTGACTAGAACGTAAATATATTTCCACATCAAAACTCGACACAATCCAACAACAATAAACAATCAATAATTATTATTATAAGGATAGGAGAATATATAACTCATCAGACTACCTATATGTCTGACAACAAATCATTATCACTCTCACCCACACCACCTTGAGAGACTCATTTGTATTAATGAAATACTCAATAGGTGTTAATATAAAAACTAAGAAAATGTGTTCCTTTGATGTCATGTCCAACTCAGTAGAAACGTGGATTAATAAAGGGCTTATTCAATAGGATCAATCATATTTGTACTAGTGATATTATTGAAGAAGACACAAAGCTCTTAACTGGAACATTAATGAACAACGGTTATTCATTGGAGTTTACAAACCGTTGAAAAGGTTGCAATACGATGAGACCCATGTGGCTATCACTTTACATGTATGTGCGGTGACACGTACATAGGGAGGAGTAATCGTGATCTGCAAGTAGGGGTGGCTGAACACATACTCAAATGGCTGCGAAAACAAATGAATTCCAATGGTCAAATAAGATCTCAGGATAGACAAATATCTTCCTCAATTGTGAAACATTTGGTTGAAACCGGTTATAAAATTGATATCAAGTAAACTTTTGTAGTTTTGTACAAAAGCCTTCAAGGACGTATACTAAGGTTTATTGAAGCCTTGACTATAGGGAAAGTGAAACCCACATTATATGTTCAAAAACAATTTGTTCTCACCCTAAACCTACCCTGGTAATATTGATTCATTATCCAGAGTGATAATCACATTTGTTTTGTTTCCTTTTTTACTATCTTTGTTTCCACTTACCTTTTAATTTGTCTAAATGATCTTTTATTTTTCATATCAAATATTTTATCAAGTATATACATAATCAAACTGTTCAATATGTATTGCACAAATGTATCACATAATCCTGATAACCTTCATAGAAGTATATATAAAGTTATTGTAATTTGTAATCTATGAATTGAAAGCTGAATGCTTTAACTATTAAGTATTCGATCCTTTACTAGTTCTGAAATCCAATCACTATATTTCTTTATAATTTCGAAAATGCCTTAAAATAGTAGCTCAGTTAGCAACAGAATTGGACAAGTTTATTTAACTGAATAAAACATATTAGACCTTAAATGTTAAGATGTGTCCAGGATTAGCTTTGTTTTTAATTAATAATAAATGTTAAAAACACTTATTCATCATTATTCGACCGTTATAGATTTTCTCTATTGAATTTGTTAACCCTTTTGATTAACCTTCTTTTTACCTCAACAATTATAACCAATTTGAATGAGAAAGTATTCAGTAATGTATTAAATCCACTCATTCTATGTAGCATTATGATGATGATGAGTATTTGAATTATAGTATGAACTAAGAATCCGAGAAATAACATAATCAGATCAAGAAGTACTAAATAATCACAAACGACTGCACTGTATTTAGAATACGAAATCAAGCATTCGACAAGTACAAAGGAATCATTAGTTCATTCAAACACCACAAGCATCTAGTATAGTCTATGATGTCGACAGATATAAGTAGTATGTATCATTAATCGAAAGTAAAATACCTGGTAGCAGAAAGTTTTTAAAAAAAAAATCAAAGAAAAGAGAATGAGAACAAGAAATGCTTGTTATAAAAATGAAGGAACAGTGAATATTAAGACGATTGATCAATATTTTCCAAATGAACTATTTACTGTATAGTTCTGAGTTTCTTTAATTTTGTATTCAATTACATTCTTGTTCACTGTATTAGAATAGAAAAGATTGTATAGTATGTAACAGATATAGTTTCATTGTATTATTCTATTTTCATCTTATCAAACAAAAAGAGACTATACTGTTATCTTATGATAAATGACATGAAATTATTATCATAAATTATTGTAATGGTTTATTTTTAGATAAAGTAGAATAAGAGAAAGAAGTAATGTCTAACAATATCATAGAAAAGATTAATTAATTATTCTATCTCTATATATATCTGTCTCCATTTCTTTCTTTCTTTCTTTCTATCTTTCTTTCTTTATCATCCTATATGTGTACTTTAAGTCGGTTAATATTTGTTTATTTTGGTTTATTATGGTGAATAAGTTGAGTATAACAAATTTTGTTTCTAAGGTATCTTTGTAATAGTTGTTATGCATTTGTATATATATTCTATAAAGATAAGATGAGTTTAGGATAAATGTAATATTGATTTATTTTTTAGGAAGAATGTCGTTAATTTGGCTTAGCAAGATTTTTTTAAAAAAAATTCTATAACGATTATTGTGAACATCAGTAGGGTATAAAGTAATTTCCTGTTTAGTGAATAATGTTCAGATCAGTAGAAGGTATTGTTGTAATCATGTTTCAATGAATTCGTGATCTTGATCAGACGATTCATTTGAATTGTAATAGTTTCTTGTCAAGTTATTTATCGTAAATGAATGAAGTGCTATTTAATGCTCATATACAAATTCATATGAAACTATCGTTCATTTAAATTAAGAGTCGTATTGTTGTTATCTCATGAATATTTAAACACTTTCACAGATAAATTTAACTGGATCCAATGATAAATTTCAGTTATATTTCCTTGTACCTCATCAACGTCTCTGAACACTGTCAGGATCGTATATACATGATTGATTATCTAATCTGATGAATGATTAGGTTGAAATAGTAAATGTTTAAACTTTATTCAAAGTACCCAGTGTTCACAATGAGTTTATAGGTATAATTTCCATGTTTTGACTTGATAGTTTCAAATAAATTGAGCATTGGATAGAGAGCTAATAATAAATATATTTTTTGTTATATCTAAGTGAATAGAAAAGTTGTATTTCTGAAGAAGTGGCTTACAATAAGTCACGAAACGTCAGAAATACGATTTTTCTACTCATCGGGATATAATCAAAAAATATATTTATTATCGAGTGTTTACATAATTAAATGCTGTTGAATATTGTACGATGAAATATCTTTGGGAATATGATCTTCCTTGGGAGTGATCAGTACCTTTCGCTAAGGAGTATTACCGATAAAACTGCATCTAAAATGATAGGTGAAAATATTAGGTTAGGAGAATACATCTAATCATATGGCTTAATAGGAGAAAATTATACATTCATGAGGTTCGATTATTGCTCCTGGTAACATCAACGTCTACATTATAAAGGTATCTCTGAATTACTAGAAAGCTTTGTGTTAGTTTGTGTTAGGTCCCGATAAGCATAATGAATGGTAACGTTTGGGATCCATTTATGGACCAACACTTTGCGTATACATTAATCGTATAATTGTTAAATAACTAAACTGTTCATATTCATGTCCCTCTTATTATAAGCTTTATTTTGACCTATGAACTACTATTATACAATTTATCATTCTTGAATTATGCCTTGTCTATTAATTACTACCTCCCACACTCACAGCCACATTTGGCCGAATCCTGTACAAATGTTGTTTCCTATTTTATTGGTACGATTTGGTCTGTCTGGTTGGTATATAAGCCGAGTATGTTTGAAATAAATGATTCATATCACAGAGGCTGAGAATGATGTTCTGGACTTAACTGGCTGGTCTAGATAGGAAGAAGGACAGATCATGACTCTAGACTGCTCGTATAGGTTTTATGCGTCATTGGTCCGATCATCGTCGTATGATATTTTGAGTGTTTGTTAATACATTTACTGATTGAAACTTGAGTTTACAGGCATTTTTTGATAATATTTGGGTGGTGACTATCTTTTTACTAGATGAATGAAAGCTACTGTTACTTTGATTTTAAACATGATAAGAGCGATTACTGTCAGCAGAATTCATTATAAAGATAGTTTCTCAAAAGTGAAAAAGTTATCAAGCTCTAGTATTGTAGAGATCATCTGGTTACTTAAGCTTTTATAGTTCTGAAGATGTTCAGTACTACATCAACATGTTGCGTTAGACATTTTGTTTTAATGAGTGAAAAATGCAGAATTGAAAAAATCTTGTTTCATAAACAATTAATCTGTGGGTTTCAATTGAAGTAAATTTGCCCTGAATATTTCAGTTCTCAGTTTCTGATGGAGTTTTGTCCTCTCAAAATCATATGAGCGTAATACGCTTCTCGTTGTTCGAAAATGGGAGAATTTCGCCAAAAGGCAGGCTTCCACTCGAGAACAACTATATTTTCTCCATGAGTGTCTTCGCCAGCGTGTTCTACCAACAAGTGTAAGATATAGACCTCCAATCAACTGCCCATTAGGATGGAGAATAGCTGAGCAAAGTGGAAAACACGACCAAACCATCCAGCTCAGAGGACAAAACTCCATCAAAATCATCCACTTGAGCTACAAATCTTCTCCACCATCTCAGTTCTCAGTTTCATTATGCTAAACCAATAGTTAATACATTTTATAAAGTTTACTTTAAAATATTTCCGCAATATTTTAGGTTCCTTTGTAAAATTTACTTTGTAAATATATATTTACTACTGAATAAAATAAGCACTATATGGTCACTTAGGGAAAACACGCTAGAGAACTAATTATACTTGGTGTAGGTTATTAAGAGTTCTATATGTAGCCTTAAATAACTATTAATCATCTTAAGTTGTAGAATATGGTAAATTCACTTAGTGTTGTTTATTTGTATCTGCACATTGTTATTTAGGACTGCAGTTGAACAGTCTCTTGTTGGCAAATGTGCATCCTCTAAGAACTGCCTCAATATTACCTTAGTTGACAAGCATTCTAAGCAAAGATGAATAGTGGCTAGCAGTGGAATCCAAGACTCTCGTTTCGTCAGCTGAATGTACTTGCAACTCAGATTTGATGTTCACTCTGGGATTCAAACCCAGTAACGTTCGCTTCAAACGTCATCGTGTTATCCACTTAGCTACTGAGTCCTGAGAGCCACTTCCTTGTGGATACATATGCCAATAAGAGACTGATCAATTGTAGTCCTAAACATCAATTGGAAGATTCAAGTAAACAATACCAAATGAATTTATTTATGACATAGGTGATAGTTTATCTATCTCAAGAATAGGAAGACTACTATTCATTTAATCATTTGAATTTTCATTCTTATGATATCAGTTAAGAAAGAGGGAACAATGGGAAGAGACGTTAGTGAATACAGTACATATTTGTGATTGTTTACATAATGAAACCGATATTTGTAATATATGTATATATGTACTACTTAAAATGAATCTTTAATAATGTCAGAAACATATTAAGAAATAAGAATGAAAGTGATAAACTGGTATGTTTGCGAATATGTTTACAATGGTAAAATTAATGTTTACATTGAACCTTATATGAAAATAAATTATCTATATTGAAACTTTTTTTTTGAAAAGAAAACTAGATGTTTCAAACGGATTGAATGATACAATCCATCTTTATTCTGTTTGTATTATAGTGTAATCAATATCTAGGAATTATCTTTATTCATTATTGAAGATTTGAAATTACTTTGACTTTCATAAAGAATCAAATAGTTAATGTCTCAATCTGATAACCATTGAATATTATCTCGAAGTGAAGTTGATAGTTTGAAGTAGATATACACTTCTTATCTATGAGTTTAGAGCATAGTGTCCGTATAAAAATTTAAGCTTCCCTATAAGTCTTGCTAATTGAACGCTATATTCGGTTCTTAAGTTATTCTCGTAACCCCCAAGCTAGAACTACACAGCGACTTGAACACAAGAGAAAAGGCGCAAAATATGCGAGAAGCACTTTACTCCAAAGATTCGTTCTAGTACAGAAAATATAGGGTTTTTATAGTATTTTAGATGTTCTTGGGTTTCCCGAAAATTCTGGAATGCTACTAAGCATAGTAGCAGTATAGTAATCAGCCAATCAGAAACTCTACATGTGACTTTTCAATTTCTTGATGTTTCTGGTTAAACTTCTAGTGAACGCTGATTGGATAAAATGCTTTCTAGTGTTTCCTAAGCCTTTATTAGCTTTTGTGAGAAGTTTTCTAGATCACTAGAACATTTCCCAGTCACAAAATTGTTTGAAAATGACAGTGTAAATAGCTGACGAGACTTAGACAAAGGTTTAAAGGTCACTTACCTTACATACATTCACCATGTAATGCTGAAAAGCAAGTAGAGCTTATAAAATATTTCGGAAGTTTATGATGATAATTCGTTTTTATTTTCTACAGGATTTTTCTTTGTATATCTCAGATTAACAATATGTTAGATTATGAAACTACATAGAATTTTCAGGTTCAAAGAAATTTAATCATCAATTGAGATTAGATGAAGTACCATTAAAAATTAGGAATCACTGGATATAGGGTTTATCCTTGATAATGGCTAAACACGAAGCCGCTAAATATCGTACTTGGGGCCTTATGTACTTGCCGTGAGCGTGTTATCTTCAGGAACACCAAATTAAATGAAATGAATGAAATTCATATTAGCCATGTGATGATATACTATGTTTAACTTTACGTACTTACACCTGTTACTCCTAATGGAACATAGGCCGCTGACCAGCATTCTACAACCCATTCTGTCCTCATCCTTCCTTTCTAGTTCTAGACAATTGTTGTTCATTCTTCTCATGTCTATCTCCATTTCTCGGTGTAATGTGTTCTTTGGTCTTCCTCTTCTCATTTGGCCCTGAGAATGCCAAGGGAGGACTTGCCTTGTGACGCAGTTCGATGAGTTACTCATTGTGTGTTCAATTCACTTCCAGCACCTCTTCCTGATTTCTTCCTCCACTGGAATCTGGTTTGTTCTCTCCCACAGTAGGTTGTTGCTGATAGTGTCTTGCCAACGTGTCCGAAGTATTTTATGTAGAGAACTGTTAATAAATACTTGTATTTTCTGGATGATAGCTTTCGTAGTTCTCCGAGTTTCCACTCCATACAGTAGAACTGTTTTGACATTTGTATTGAAAATTCTGAATTTGGTATTGGTTGACAGTTATTTAGAGTTGGTGATATCTAACTCATAACAAAAATGGACGGATTCAGCTAGTCACTACTTTTCTGTAGATCTTCTAAACTTAATTATTTCAAAGTTATTCAATAGTGAGTAAATGATTACTATTTGTTTGAGTGTATTGAAATTTTTGCCTGAAAGTGAACGATCAGTGAACATATTTAATAGATTCAAACAAAATAATACTTTTCATCATTTCAGTAATAATTTAATAGAATTTTCTATTATAGACAAATCGCATTACTTTCACAAATTTTTACCTAAATTGCTTTTAATCTAATTTATTTATCCTTCCTAAAAAAAGTTGTGTTGCGATCTACTTATATTCACATAAGTAGTATATAACGATGGTTAGGAATAGAATGTATATTTCAGTAGAAGATCAAGAAGGAATCAACGAGAACGGAAAGCGATTGATATGAAAATGTAGGAACAATGAAATTTGAGACGATGGATTGATATTTGCAAAAGGAATAGTCAGTTTTGAGACAATGGGTTGATATTTTGCAAATTAACTACTTACTGTATGGTTCTCAGATTTTAGTGAGATATTCTGTAATTTGTTGTTCAGGTACATTCGATTGTCCCCACTCGTGTTCTTGTTCACTTTAAGGTTGTAGTAGAAACTTTGATTAGTACTGAAGAAGTAGGAAAGCAGTCAAGAATCTTACAATTTAGGTGATTTATAACCTGTAATTCTGCTCGTTTATTTGTAACTAAAATGTGGCCTATCAACATATTTATTTTACAAATCAACCTATTCTACATACTTAAAGATTTTATCAGATGGCGTTTTTCTTTTAATGAAAATACTAAATGGATGATTATTTGTCTGTCAATGAAATAGATATTGAGTTCGATTAAATAAAACTATTCGGACATAGAATTTATTGAAAGATATATGATGAACAAGCGATGAAAGCAAATTAACGTTCTTTACTTCTGGCTCATCTGTACTACTTATGCGGACAGATGTAAGTAGTAGGTAGCAGAAGTCGGAAGTGGAATGCTTAGGAGCAGAAGACTGAAATGAATAGAACAGGAAGGAAAAAAGAAAGCAATCGTAATGACAGCAGGATTGAAGACCGACTCAAGAAAGATATGCAAATGATGTATTTGATGTATGAGTTTTTTAACTTTTGCGTCATTCGATTTAAATGTGTTTTTCCACATCAAATCTTCTTTCACCATATATTTACTGCGAGTATTAGTTGGAATTCATATACAGGGCATCAGGAAAGTTATCAGATGATTTAAGTTACGTAGATGAGTAATGATGTGATATCATAAAATATACTTAATATTCCAAAATATAGCCAAACAGGATTATATGTTTAACGGAAATTTGAAGTGTGAATATATCATTATTGGGTATCTACAAATCCAAATTGACTAAAAAAGCAAGTCACATTATGTCTATACATGGCTGAATGTAAAATATGTAGTTGAGGTCATAGTTAAACCGATATGACAAATCAAATTAACTGTATTGATATTACCGCAATACTAATGTGACTTCAATGATTTGGAGACGTTACAGTCATTTTTTATATGAATATCTCAGTCTTTATGTCCTGAGATGCTGAGTATAATAACTAATGGTAGGTGACCAATGTGAACAAGAAACGTTTTGAGTGCTCTAGCTTCCACAGAGGTTATCAATCAACAGTCGATAGGTGATTTGAGTTATTTTTAGTATAGAAATAGTATAACACCAACATTATTTGGAATTTAAGTATGTTTACATTTCAGTAGTTGAGATCATGAGTCATTTGAATGTAGACCACCACGGAAAACCTGGAAGCACTGGACGGCCGTTTTGTTCTATTACGGAACTCCTCAGCGGTGCACATCCACGATCTCGCCCGCGGGATTCGAACCCAGGATCTATCAGTCTCGCGTGCGTGCGCTTAACCAGTGGACCACTGAGCCAGCATCCGACGGTGTTAATGTCTAACATGACCGGTGATTCGTGGGTAATACAATGCGTTCAGGAACGTACTATCCTAGGACAGAAATAACTAGTCAGTATCTACCAAAATTTGGCTTAGGATGTGAAATTTTACAAAAGCTCAGTAATTGATTATGATTAATTGTTTTTTAAATAAAAACACTTTTTAGTAAATGTCATACAGGTCTTAACAAGAATCACAACGTCAGGACAATTAAATAAAGTATCTGTATTTCAACCTAATTTGATCACTTACAAAGACCAAATAAAACGAGATACTTAACCCCATTGTAAGTCTTTTATATTGTTTGACTAACAGGTACTACATATACAATTGAGTACACCTTTAGTTAAATATTTAACCTGTTTAGATAAAATCTACTCAAGGAATATATACTTAAATATTTGATGTTTTGTACTGAATCGTTTAAGGTAAGTTTGAAAATCCCATTTCATAACATAAAATTGTGAATTACCTATTGCCCATATTCTAATGATAAGACAATTGGTCAAATAAAATAAAACTTTTAAGAATACGGAATCTTGTATCATACTTATGCACTACATATAAGAACAAAACCTACTTTCAATCATAAGTGTGCTTAGTTCGATCGATCTGAAATTTGCACTGAAATTGAACTTTTGAGATAGACTTAATAACCAAGATAACGTTGCCGAGGCAAATAGAATATTTAATCCTGTGTTTATTGTTTATACATTATATGCATATTTTCTATTTAAAGTAACAAAAGTGAGTCAGGATATAATATCATTCACAAATATTGATAGACAAGTATGGAAGATTATTTGCAACTGACATTATGCAAAAGAATACCCATTCAACCTTTACAGTACATTCATCAAAACCTGCAATGATGCATCGTAAAATTAATGTCTGTAAAATAAATCAAAGATGTAGTTTCAGACAGACTGTCTAATGACTACAGTAAGGTGATAGTTGGAGGTAAACATTAGGGGACGGATGGTTCGTGGGGAATTTGATTCCGTGTCACTTAGCTTCACTGTTAGTGAAATTACAAGGGTTTCTTTTCGGTTACCTTTAAGTAATAATATAAGCTTGAAAATAATCCATGCGCTGTTGCGTTACTTAGACTAGTATGGCCAAAAATTTTTCAGTACTATGACATATATGACACCGTTCACTATTCAGTGATCGATCGATTGTAAATAACTGCAGTTGATGAGAAGTGGCGTCGATCAAAATGTCACCAGATTACTCCATAATAATAATAATAATACGAAAGTGAGGCTCACTTGATACCCTATTATATTAAATTATAGGTTCTACATTCAGATTGTCTTAATATCACTTGTCTTATTATTAATTGTGGTCGTTTGCTTTCACTACCGAATGTAAATAAATCTAGTATGTGCAGTGAGTTGCCAGGCACTTTCTTTTCTTGTTTGTCGCTTTTTCAGGATTTTTCACATCCGTTTTTTAGAATCAGACCCATCATCAGGCTAGATGTTAACTGTTACATATTTGTATCTGACCGAGATGTTTATTTCTAGAGATAATTAATCCATCTGGGGAAATGTTGTATACTATGAATTTATAGAACTAATGATCTATAATTCATTAAAGGTTACTGTTTTCCTGTCACAACTACAATTAAGAACCGGAAAAAAATGACCAGGCGTTTCATTAGAAGAGGACTCATCAGCTGTTTTCTTCATCGACCGCGAGTGATCGAATTGAGGATCTGAAGGAATACCAACCAGAGCTTAATATTTAGACCACGGTACTGGCATCCGATGGTTTATATGTTTAGCTTCAATTGATGTTCTGAAATTACGTAATACTCTTCCAAGGATTTCGTTGGTTGGAGTTTCACGAGTCGGTTTATGCCAGTGTCAACCATAGTTTGACGACTCGTTGATCTGAAATGTCAGGCATTAGTGGTTAAAATTTTATATCCTAGGTTACATCAAATATGTTTTTGAAATGATTTATATTTCGAGCAGTGTGAATGAATGCGAAACGAAACAGGATAATGTGTTCTAATGACAGTTTCCAGCGTCAAAAGAGAATTTAGATGTGAAGTTAGTGAAAGTCAGATAGAAAACTGACAGTAAATGTTATTATTTTCATAAAACGATGTGTTTCCTTTACATTTTTTACACCAATGTATATGTACACATCCGAAAATAAAATTAATATATCATCCAACTATGGTGTAGAACAGTTACCGGTATGAAACCGACCTATTAGAATTTTCACAAGTAGTGTCATAATATCATCATATTCACTTTATTTAAGGCATTAAAACAATGATTAGTTACACTTTGTTGATATTGCCGTACAACTGGGACCAGGTTGACAAGTTAATGATTGAGATCATGTTCCGATTGATGTTAGACTACCACAGTCGAAAACCTAGAAACACTGGACGGCCGTTCGCACGCGAGACCGAAGGCCCTGGGCTCGAATCCCGCGAGCGGGATCGTGGATGCGCACTGCTGAGGAGTCCCACAATAGGACAAAACGGCCGTCCAGTGCTTCCAGGTTTTCAATTGTGGTGGTCTAACATCAATCGGTTCATGATCTCAATCAAAAACTTAATAATCTCCACAACCCCTATACTTGACAAGTTAATGTTTTGTTTACCGAAAGAATGTACGAAATGATTCATACATGAGGCCAATTAGTTTCAGGAAGTGAATACAAGAAAAATATGGTCAAAGTCACTAGCTTATAGTGGAAAGTGTTATGTTTAGTGAACAGAAAGAAGGTAGGGTTAATAAGAATTAAACTGTGCCTAAAATACAAAAGCTTTACACGCATTTATTGACCAACCTAGTAAAGTTGAAGATAACAGACCAAAAGAAGATAAATTCACTAAAAACTCAACTTTTTAAAATCAATTTGCATCTTCAAAGACAATTGATAGAAAGTTTTAAGCTCCATAAACTAGGTCTATGAGATGTCGTTAGTTATATTAGTAGAATAGGAAAATATGATTATCGACAACTTTTAAAATAGATTTTAAACAGACTCCTTGCTGCAAAAATAAGTATTCAGTTTCATAATTTTTAGTTACTTCTTGTACGCATGACATTAGGTAGATACTTTTATATCCTTTTAGGTGGCTAATTAACAGACAAGTTGAAGTCTTTTAAATGATGTTGAAGCTAATTTTATCAGAGCACACCCTCACTTGGAATCCTCAAGGCCAAATGAGAAGAAAAAGACCAAAGAACACATTGCACCGAGAAACGGAGACAGATATGAGAATAATGAACATTAATTGGATAGAACTGCAAAAGGAAGGCTGAGGACAAATTAGGTCGGCAAATGCTGGTCGGTAGCCTATGCTCCACTGGGAGTAATAGGCGTAAGTAAGTAAGTATGGATTGTTACTAAGTGTCTAAAACACAATTTGTATTTTAAAAAAATAAATAATTTAATATCTTTGATTGTCCTAATGACAGAAGACTTATTTAGTTAAATTGTATTTGTTAATATAGTTCTATTTGATTACTTTGTTAGTGGAATATTTCAACTTTCTCTTAGTTTATAATTGAATATTTTGGCTAAATAAACTTGGCTCATTATATTCTTAATCATTGTTAGATTTTGTTCATTACATAATCACATATTCTCATGAGTATAGTTTTTTGTTACTATGATGTTTTACAGAATGTTGGTTTTTATTATTGTTTTTGATTTCAATAAACTACAGGTTATAAGTAGCTAAATAGTACTTAATGAAATGAAATGAACTGATATTATCTTACTATTGTTTTCCTTAAGTTAATCAAACGAAGGTATTTTCAGTATGGATTCAAATTATGTATGAAATGAAATATGTTGATAAGTTTCAATTGTCCGCCATATTATATCCTTAAAGGTGGTTTGAATAATTTTCTGTCTAGCGTTTTTTAGCGAGTTAGTTTTCTATGGGATGGGATCGCTAACCCCATGCCAGACCCTTCTCCTTTATCCGGGCTTGGGACCGGCAGTAGCCCCAGAGGGGCTTCAGGCGGAGTTATCCTTAAAGGTGATTCGATTGAAAATATAAACAAAATTTGTTTTTTTCATTAGTTAGTTAATTAGGCTTTGCTTTATATTATCACTAACACTTTTGATCATTGCTGTACCAACAACTACACTGAGATGGTAAAAAAGATTTGTAGCTCAGACGGATGATTTTGATGAAGCTTTGTTGTTACACTTCATAATTAGCTGTCTATTTTGTATTTTTCTTATACGTACTCAATTTACTTAATCGGGTTGGCGTTTTTTCTCTCGCAAGATTCTTTTTCTATGGGTTAGGGTTACCGACCCTATGCACAACGCTCCTCCATTACCCGAGTTTAGAACCGGCAGTAACTCTAGAAGAGCTACATGCGGAGTTATTTTTCTTATAGGGTAACTATTATTAACAAGAATATACTGATAAAAATGGCAATTATTTTAAATGTACCTGATAAACAATCCCATGAGATTGTGAAAAATGATTCCAATCACATTAATTACTCCGTCAAAAACAGATCATATCTTTGTCTTTTAGTTTTTGGTAAATCTATTCAAATTAAATGACGAGTAGAAATGAAATTAGTCGGAAAATATGAATTTTATTGTCATGTTTATGTTTAATCACTGTTCGAATGACAGTGTCTTCAGATCAAAACGATTTAAAGGGAGGTTCGGTTGAGAATTGAATAGATTTTTAAACATTTTTTCTATGCACTGTGGTTGAAGTTAGAAATTAACATCGTTGGATGCCAGCTCGGTATTCTAGAGGTTAAGCGTTCGCGCGTGAGACCAAAGGTCCTCGGTTCAAATTCCACCTGTGGAATCGTGGATGCGCACTGCTGAGGAGGTTGGATTTAGTTGAGATATCCACTTCAATGAACGATTTAGTCCTAGAATAATACACTTAGAATTTGTTGTGTAAAGTACAATTACTTCCAAAAATACGAAGTGTAAGCACTTCAGGATATATTTTAGTAAAAGGACAGTATTCTAGAAGTAGCCGGAGGAATGATTTGTAAATTATAACACATGAATCATTACATTTTCAAACTGCTGACGGTTCACATTTTATTCATATCTTAATCAATCTATGAAATACATCATCTGATAATTTTACAAGCTTATACAGTCTGTGATATGAATAGACTAAATAGGAACATATCATAATCACGGAAAACAAGTTTACCAATCATGTAAGCACTCAAACCTATCCATAATTCAGGTTTAACTCTAACATTTCTCTAGTTCTATAACTGATAAGTGATTTCGACATGAATCAAAAGAACAACCAATTTATATGTTTCATTCATAACTTATATGATTATATCAGTGAATTATAAAACAGATATCAAGTAAGAGAGTTAATATGTCCCAACAGTTTTGCAACTATTTGATAAAAGTTCAAATTTAAAGAAGTTAAACATTCCTATACATTAGTCTTGTGAATCAATCATAAAATTTGAAGCATTTCAACAAAGATGCAAAATGTCAATCTCATAAAAAAAGAAGAAAAGACAAAATGACATCAACATTTCGATAGATAGATACATATACACAAGGTAAGCATTCGAACATCCTTTGTAATGAACAACAACACGAGTGGGGACAATCAAATGTACCTGAACACTAAATTACAGAATATCTCACTAAAATCTGACAACCATACAGTGGATGCACACTGCTGAGGAGTCCCACAATAGTACGAAACGGCCGTCCAATGCTTCTAGGTTTTCCAATGGACTCATGATCTCAACTGTTGAAATTATTACACTCTCCACAAAACCCCTTCTGATACAGTAAATAGTTAATTTGCAAAATATCAACCCATTGTCTCAAAATTGACTATTCCTTTTGCAAATATCAATCCATCGTCTCAAATTTCATTGTTCCTATATTTTCATATCAATTGCTTTCCGTTCTAGTTCTTTCCTTCTTGATCTTCTACTGAAATATATACTCTATTCCTAACCATCGTTATATACTACTTATGTGAATATAAATAGCTCACATCACACCCTGAATAATTATGGATGCCTATTATTAGTATTGAAAAAAATAGAATCATTCGCTCTTTACTGATCAGATCTTAACATTAAATGAAGTTCAAATCATAACAAAAACATAACTACACTAATGATAAAACTTTATTTTAATAGAAAACAGTAATAAATGATCATTTAACTAATTGACTTATCGGGGTTATCATTAAAAACCCATTTAGTAAAGTTATTATCTGATTAATATCAAAATTGAATAATTGAAAATGATTTGATGTTTATTAAAAGGAGAATAACAGTTTTTCAATCTAAAAACAAAACTCTACTGAAGTTCATAAAAGTAAAATTATATCGAATATCTAAATAAAACTTGTTACTAAGTGCAACTCATCCGTTTACTCATTCCACAAGCTAGTGACTAGCTGGACTCAGTTACTAAATGGATAATGTGATAGCTTTTTAAATTAACGGCACTGGGTTAAATTTCTAGAGTAAATATCAGTTGTGGGGTGCTGGTACGTCAAGGCTAACGAGTCTCTGTGACGACGGACCACGGGTGAACGCGAGGAAGCTGTAAGAGGCTCAGAAGGGGCCGACAATGCTCCATCCAACCACCTTTCGGAAGAATATTCTAGAATTCCTACATGTAGCTTCCCGATTGTACAATGCTAGTAGCCCCTGTATGCGGATTGGAGGACTGTAATGATGATTTCGTTCTTACTAAAAACTATGAATACCTGACAATTTTGTACTATAATTGACACTGTTTGGAATAATATTCCTTTCATTAGTCTTCTGTCTTCTTATTGTGACTTGTAAGGGTTTTGGTATTCTGGTGCTCTGTTATCCACGGTACATCAAGAAATCAACATTCAAGATATAACAGTCTCAAAATAGGACATAATATACGTCATGGATTCCTGTGCTGGTTATCATACATTTTTAAATATATTATAAACTTTTCTAAAAGGTAACATGAACTAATATCGGATAATAACCTTGACAAATTCTTACCACATTGTTTAGTGTCTACTTACCAATTGTTCTGATTTGATGAAACTGGATCTTATGTAAATCAAGAATGTAATGTTTAATAGATTGATTGGTGATAAGAGGTTGTTGAATTTGAATATAGTTTTTGTAATAAACTGTAATTATTTGATGCAGTTCATGATGCATTTATTAAGTATTTAAGCTTGATCTAGGAATTTAAAACGCCATATATTTATCATCACAAGTAAGAACAAATGAAAAGTAATTTAATTTGTCAGTGAACAGGATACATTTATACTTATAAGTTTCTGTCTAATTATTTACAGGCTGCGACCACCATTGGTGATAGTAGTCAAGCTCATTTAGTCACAAATAACATTGCTAACTGGCACAAATAAGTGCCATTTAATAAGTTTATGCAATATCAATACGATGGACTGTAAAGATAAGATGAACAGCGAGGAATCAAAGTAATTGTTAGATCAGCACAATATAAACAAGATGAAACATTTTAAATTAGGATCTGAAAAGAAGGTATATACAATGGAAAACTGAGACCTAAGATCTCATATTGAATTCTGAATAGTCATCTAATATCCCTAACAACTGGTCTTTTTTATCATACCAGGAACATTCAATTAGTCTCCACCTGCCAATGCGTCTCACTTCAACAGCTAGTTATTTCATGAACAATTATAATATTTTGATTCAGTCCTATATAACCTTTCAGTCTACTCCTATTCGAAACAACGTTGCGCATCAAGTTAGGTGGTGCTTAACATATATGCAACCGTTTTAACTTCAAAAGACGTTAAACTGAAGTTTTGATTTTTCACTTAAACATCAAGAATCCTAACTAAAGTAAACCATCTCCAAATATGCTCTTATTGATAAAAAAGTATGTTAATTTACAAATACTATTAATCACACATTGTGATAATCATTACCTGAAATATTGTGCTTTCCATCTCATAAAACTTGACATTGTTGTATCAAGAAAGGAGTCTTGAATAATGTTAGATAATAAATCATTGCACTATATCTTAGTAAGAAAGTTAAACTTATGACGACTGCAAGTACAACAATGCAATGATGTCTGAAATAGAACTAGACAATTATGTACATAAATCCTACATAGTTAAGCACGTATGACACTTGTCAGGATAATATTGGAAATGTCATAGATAGTACACAAAATAATTGTGAAAGAAAAAAGAGAAGAAAAACAAATTTATAGCAACAAGAAAAGTGATAATTTACATGGTTGCTAATCATTCACAGTTTACAAGTTTTAACAAACACTAATTAAATGGTGAAGGTATTAAACATCTTAAACTGTCGTTCCCTAGTTTATCACATGAATAATGAAATAAAATATGTAAACATTTTAGCCAAATAATTTGGGTTTATGCCTAGTATTTGCATAAAGGACATCACACATATATAGCAGAAAGAACTTATCAATTTTTCACAGATATATATAAGTTTGTAATAAACAACCATGGGAAATAACCGTAGTGCTGTTTGAATGTACTTAGAAATTATCCAAACTAACAGAATACTATCAATGTATTATTTCAATATACAAATGTCTTAACCACAACCGTCATTACTAATTTCTCATTATTGAATTTCATTTATCGAACTGGGTAGGTACAGGTTATATCCAAGTATCATTTATTCAAAACATAACAAAGTGGCATAATACTGTGCAATAAAATATTAATAATTTTTAATGATTGAGATCATGAGTCAATTGAAGCTGGACCAACACGGCAAACCTGGAAGCACTGGATGGCCGTTTCATCCACGATATCCACGATTCGAGCCTAGTACCTATCAGTCTCGCACTGGCGCCAGCATCTAACGGTGTTAATATCTAACTTCAAATAATCCACAAAATCAAGCGATACATCCACCATTGTCATCAGTGAGTTACTACCTCACAATAGACGTGGTTGAACTCCACTGGTCACTGCTTCCCACTAGAACTCCAGGATATATCTCTTGAAGCCAGTCACTAGTGAGCATATATTGATTAATAGCCTAGATCTATATTAGCATATAGTGTATTGATTACTTCGGTCTAGTGATAGCTTGTACATTAACTTCTAAATAGAGAAACTATTTGAGGTTAGAATAATTTAAGGTAAAATATCTATGAACCTGATATTGAAATAAAAAATTTATCACTGGACAAATAGAGTCTGTGATTATCCTGACTCAAGTAGAACTGACGCAACTTGTATCAAGAAGAAGAGAAAAGCTTATGAAAGGGAAAATATTTTAAAACTGTCTGAATATATCCAGTTCTAAAGGTTGAATAAATAAAGAATTTGTAATAAATTAAACTTAATAGATCTTGTTGGTGAACAAAATTTACCAATATCGTCAACATAAAAAAACTGTGTATAACATATGAAACTGAATAGCCGAGTTATCTGTTTACTTCATCTTTTCTTTCTTAGTTTGAATATATATAGGACTTCCGTTGTCGATCGTTGTGTGTAACCAGTTTCCTTTATAACAACCATTGTATTTATTTCTAATGAAATTATTTTAGATTACAGAAGTATGTGTTTTGCGGAAACAGTTAGCATTGAGGATTGATTTTCATTGGAAAAGTAATAAACAGTAGAAACATGAAGTTCAACGAAGGGATCTGTTTTCAACGAGTTTATTATTAATCTGTACAATCGTATATATATGGAAACAATTTTTTTGTGTTAAAGTACTAGTTCCGTGAGGATATATGAACATGGAATAACCATGATAATGCAATCGAAAGCTTATAATACTAGATTATGCAATGCGATTAATAACAATAGACTTAGTAACGAATTATATTTTGAATGTAGTAAGATGATTAAAATATTTTTTTACAATAAATAAAGGTCATTAAAGGTAATAGAGGTGTAAAAAGTAAATGAAGTAATATCGTGAACAATTATGAATAAATTCATGAGGATATAAGACAGGTAAACGGAGAATGCAATAGGAATAATGATAATAGATTGAGGCCAAGGTAACGATAATGATAGAACATACTTCTCTTGTACGCACATTTCTGGCTTAGGATCATGGATATTGAGAGCTTCTGCTATTCTAAGGAATTTGACATGAAGAAATCTGAGTGGGCTTGAACGAATCATACACATAACCTTAAATTCAACCTCTGGATCAGTAATATGATTAGGGTCGATTAGATTTTCAAAGATGGAACTTCTAATTGCTTTACTATTACCCTTGTAGGACCGCACAGGGACAAGTTCCCGTAACCGAGTTGAAAGCAAACTCTGGCTACGGCCAATGTACCATGCTCCGTGAGAGCAGGTGAACTGGTAGATGCACATGGAGGCGAAAAGACGGGGAGGCTTGTCATTTATGGACATAGAAAATATGTTCCTACTAGTGAACGTTATTTTCTGTTTTGTCGCATAGAACGTTCTTATCGCTGCCGTAAATGTTTACAGTTATGTATTCATGATCTCATCAAGTTCAGAACTTGAGACATCCAAGCCTCTTATTACAAATAATTACACTTAGAATGCAGAAATATTTTTGATTGTCTCACATTTATACCTTCTATTTGTGATATTTTACCAGCGTCATACAAAGCTACTAATTATGACATTCTGACTAACGGTTTATTAAGATATTAATACTTTACTTGTTATACAGTAAAAACATTCATCATAAAAATATCGTTTGCTGTTAAATGTTAGCATCTGATAACATAAATTTGGCAGTCAGCTGCTCACTTTTATCAAAGTAATGAAATAATTTAACGTAGATAGCTTAACTCGTTGCTGAGAAGTCCCGCACTAGGACGAAACGGCCGTCCAGCTCTTCCAAATTTTCAGTGATAGTCTAACACTGATCAATTCATGATCTCAATAAAAAACTTAACAGTCTCCAAAACCTCATACTGTGTTAAAAATAGTTGATGCATGGGTCTTGCTACTTTTTATCTTTTGAGAATGTAAGCAAATATTCATTATTAGTTACATCATCATCATCATCATCATCATCATCATCATCATCATCATCATCATCATCATCATCATCATCATCATCATCATCATCATCATCATCATCATCATCATCATCATCATCATCATCATCATCATCATCATCATCATCATCATCATCATCATCATCATCATCATCATCATCATCATCATCATCATCATCATCATCATCATCATCATCATCATCATCATCATCATCATCATCATCATCATCATCATCATCATCATCATCATCATCATCATCATCATCATCATCATCATCATCATCATCATCATCATCATCATCATCATCATCATCATCATCATCATCATCATCATCATCATCATCATCATCATCATCATCATCATCATCATCATCATCATCATCATCATCATCATCATCATCATCATCATCATCATCATCATCATCATCATCATCATCATCATCATCATCATCATCATCATCATCATCATCATCATCATCATCATCATCATCATCATCATCATCATCATCATCATCATCATCATCATCATCATCATCATCATCATCATCATCATCATCATCATCATCATCATCATCATCATCATCATCATCATCATCATCATCATCATCATCATTGTCGCTCATCAGTCATCACGCTGCTTCCTCAACTGTACAAAAGAAGGGTAAGAAGCATTTCTTTGACTTTACTTATTTCTTTAAGGCTTGTGTCGATCATAATAGGCAGCATGAAATGACTAGCAGAGTCCATTTGAATTCTTAATAAAATAATTCGGTAAAATTTAAAGCTCATATTTCATGGCATAGAAACATTTAATGTAGGACAATTTCAATTATACAGCTACTGATGTCCATTCCCAACAAACGAGTAATATTAATTATCTATTTTAGTTAAACAATTACAAACCCTTTGTGATCATCGGTAAATATATCTATGTACACAAATATATAACTATTATAAAGCTTAACATTGATACGTAAGTTCAGCAAACTAGAATGTCTCCCAATAAACACTATCCTTAATTATTTATTTTATCGTTAGCACCTATTCATAAACATTCATTTTTCATTTCATTTACGCCTGTACCCCTTACGGAGGAGCACAGGCCGCTCATCAGCCTTCTCCATCCAACTCTGTCCTGAACAATCCTTTCCAGTTGTTTCAAATTGCTATACATCTTTCTCATGTCTGTTTTCAATTCTCAACGCAGTGTGTTCTTTGACCTTCCTCTTTTTTATCTCCCTTCAAGATTTCAAGTTAACGCTTACCTCATGATATTCATAAATATAGTAAATCTTAAACTATAATCTCTATTATGATATTCATTCAAAGGATTATTATATCACATCATTTTGATAGAGTTTTGTTCTCTGAGCTGGATGGTTTAGTCGTGAAGCTTTCATCATTCTTCTGAACGACATTATCAACACAAACTTCTACCTTAAGTTCAAAATCATCCACCTGAACTATAAATCTTCTCCATCATATATGCCGTCAATTTGATTGATCGAATTCAATTCTTAATATTTTACAAATAATCAATAAGGTAATTTACTTTAACGCTAAAATGAAATCATGTCTTTATTTCTTGTTTAAAAAAAAGATTTATTCATCATTCTAGTTTACATATGCGAATTAGTTATTTGTAATTATTCCACCATAGAAACGGGGTTTTTGAGATTAGATGATGATTGAAGGTAGTCGACAGGAAACTCTGGACCCGGGTTGGCACTCGTCAGCAAGGTGTACCTGTAATCTTGAGGGAACTAGTGCTCCCTGGCGGATTCAATCCCGTGTCACCCAGCTTCACAGTCTGCACTAAATAAGGACTTGACACATAGTGATCAATCTATTGTAAACGGGGTTTTCCTTTTATTTCTAGTTTAATCATTTGTCAAATTACGTAATAATAATAATCAACGGAATTATGATTGGAAAGATTTCACTTTTGTAAATGTTTATCTATATAAACATAACTTGTACTGACAAATGTGATGGTAATCAGTAAGATTTATTACATTATTGTGTATTATGTTAACAACAACAAGTTGAGTTTAAGTTAACTAAATTATGTAATTTGACTTCTATATATACACCATAATATTTATAATTCATCTTATTCTATATAGTGTATGCCTTGTACAATTAGAAATTATCAGTATACTTCATATAGTATGTATATTTTATGTGGAGAACTTGGTTCATAGTTATATGCATAGATACATATATGTGTATTATCCTTAATTCGTTCATGCATAAACAATGTGAATATTTCTTTCAGTTTTTCTTGTTGTTGTGGTTTTAAAAAATTTGACTATCCTATCTTTAAATATAGTAATATTGTACAAAAATAAGTGATTTATTACCAAAGGACTACTAATAAGTAGTAATATAAATCTGGTTTAAATTATAATCAGAAATGAATGATGGTTAGCAGTGGAATTCAGGACTCGTGTTTCGTTCTACTTGAGACTTATCAACTGGATATAACTGTATTCTAGAGTTGATATCCACTTCAGGACTCAAAGTCAGTACCGTTGATTTCAAACATTATTGCGCTAATCACTTAAGGTAATATCGAGGCAATCTACACAAGATATACGTATGTCAATAAGAGACGGATCAATTGTAGTCCTAAACATTATTCAAAAGATTCAAACAATCAATACATAAATGAACTGGTTTAAATTAGTTTCTTAATTAAAACAAGAAGCAATGAAAACACATATAGAGATAAATACTACTTCTCACCATTATTTTGAATTGACTTCTTACATATAGCTCCATATGTATATAAACTGACAATCCGTATTCACTTGTGAAAACTGTGTCAATGTAGTTTCAGTCTGAAAAAGTCAACTTAAACCAGTCAAACTCTTTTGTTTTCTTTTACCTTTTGTCGGTCACGTATATTATATGTGATTTTTAGGAATACAAATCACTAGTGCAAGAAATATTTTAGAGACCATATATCTAACTCCATATCCGAATGTTGGATGTTAGAATCACATCGGGCTCTCCACTTTTGGTGACTCTTCAGTTTGACGTCATTTTTTTACGATTTGTATTATAGAATCGTCAAGTACAACTTAGACAGTCATGATCATTTCAACCTTTCATGTGTAAATTGAGTATTGAAAATTAAAAGTTTGCACAGTTTACTCTTCCACGTTTATAATATCCTTCAAAGCATTAAAAGTTTTAGCTGAAATATTATGAGATTTGAATAATCAAGCGTTATTCATTTATACGTTCAGAAAAGAAACAAACATCTTTCTGGAATCTCCTCTTTGTAATTCATCATTGTTCTAAAGAAAAAAGCCATTTATCTTCTTCAATATGTTAGTGATCTGATTCTATCTGTCAACTATTAGTGTATACACATTTGTTTAATTGTTTTATATAGTTAAAACTTTAAAAAGTTTGAAATCATTATGCTTTGATTTTGTTATTACAGGTTACGTTCAAATTTATCTAACTAATGATTATCTACACATTTTCATATCGTTAAAAGAAAATAAGGTTAGACCAATATGTGACTAACATTCTTGTTGTACAACAGTTACTCAATTTTACTTACGCTTGTTAATTTCAATGGAGCATAGGCCACCAACCAGCATTCTTCAACGCATTCTGTCCTCAGCCTTCCTTTCTAGTTCTACTCAATTCTCGTTCATTCTTCTCATGTCTAATCCCATTTCTTGAAGTAATGTGTTCTTTAGTCTCCCTATTCTCATTTGGCCTTCAGAATTCAAAGAGAGGACTTGCTTTGTGACGCAGTTGGGTGCTTTCCTCATTGTGTGTCCTATCCACTTCCATCACCTCTTCCTGATTTCTTCCTCCACTGGAATCTGGTTTGTTCTGTCCCAAAGTAGGTTGTTGCTGATAGCGTTCGGCCAACGAGTCCGAAGTATTTTGAAAAGACAGCTGTTAATAAACACTTGTACCTTTTGGATGATAGCTTTCATAGTTCTCCGAGTTTCCGCTCCATACAGTAGAACTGTTTTGACATTCATATTGAAAATTTTGAATTTGGTGTTGGTTGATAGTTGTTTTGAGTTCCAAATGTTCTTCAGTTGTAAATATACTACTACTACTACGATTTGGTCTGTACACGATCGATCCTTACGGAATCCATCCTGTTGGTCTCGAATTTGGGCGTCTACGTAGTCCTTCATTGTGTTTAACAATACCCTGTTGAAGACTTTTCCTGGTATTGAGAGAAGAGTGATGCCCCTGTAATTATCACACTTGCTGAGATCGCCTTTCTTTGGTATCTTGATCAGGTGTCCTACACAATAATTAAAATAAAAATCTTAATATTAGTACAGCCGAAATTGATTAGTATGTTTGTTCGAGGGATTTTAGGTGTTTATTCATTGAAAAACTGATGACATCGGTGGAAACAATCAATATCCTGTATATCTTCTTTTATTGGTTGTTTGAATCTTCTGATTGATGTTTAGGTCTGCAATTGATCAGTCTATTCATTACACAAGCTAATGACTGATCTGATTCAATAGCTAAGTGAATAACGTGATAAAATTTGAAGTGAACGGTATTGCATTCGATTCTGAAAGTGAAAATCAACTTTGGAATACAGTTACATCCAGCTACCGAGTCCTAAATAGAACAAAACATGTATCATAAATTCCACTGTTAACAGCCATCTATCACTGCTCAAAATACCCGATAAGTTATTCATTCAAGCGTTACATACCGTTAAATTTCTTTGAACGATATCAATTCCAGTTTACCTGCATTAAAAGTTCTTTGGATTGATCAGTTTAACTTCAGTCTTAGCATTTCACTAGGTGCATCGCCTCTGAATTGTAAGCGTATATACAGAGGCTTTTGCTTAACCATACTGAGAAGTGCTCACGAGCCCGAATATACAAATTCCTAGAACATCTACCAATATAACTTACTTCACAGGAGCAGTTGAATTTTAATGCAGGTGAACTACAATTAATGTTATTCACACGTCCAATGATCCCTTCGTGGTTAAAAGATAGATGGCCTAAACTAGCCACCTCTCTCTGTATCTATCAATTCAACTGCTCCTGTAGAGCACGTAATATTAGCAGATGTTCTAGGAATTTGTATATTCGAGCTCGTGAATACTTCCTAATGTGGTTAAGCATACGTATAGTCAAAAGCTTCTATATATACGCTTACAATATCAATTCATTAAGAAAACTAAACTTTAGCATGTTACTAACTTGATAAATGATTTATATTTTGGGCTGTCAAAATATATACCTTCGGTTATTAGATATTGTCTGGTTTATGTTTTGTTATAAAATAGGAAAAATTTTGACATTTCTTGTTAATAATCAAATTAAGAAAGAAATATGGAAATAAACTGAAAAATGTTTCCGCTTGTTTTTTTTAAGCTAATTCATTCTCAAAATTCCAAATGTGTACTTCTTACTTTTTGAATGATTTACATTTATGTTTATAATAGTAATGATGATAATAATGATTATCACTTAGTGAACATAGTAACTGGAACAGAATAAGTTAAGTTACAAAGATGTTACTTATTTACTTACGCTTGTTAACCCTAATGGAACATAGGCCGCCGACCAGCATTCTACAACTCACTCTGTCCTGGGTTTTCATTTCTAGTTCTATACAATTCTTGTTCATTCTTCTCATGTCTAATCCCATTTCTTGAAGTAATGTGTTCTTTAGTCTCCCTATTCTCATTTGGCCTTCAGAATTCAAAGAGAGGACTTGCTTTGTGACGCAGTTGGGTGCTTTCCTCATTGTGTGTCCTATCCACTTCCATCACCTCTTCCTGATTTCTTCCTCCACTGGAATCTGGTTTGTTCTGTCCCACAGTAGGTTGTTGCTGATGGTGTCATGCCAACGAGTCCGAAGTATTTTGAAAAGACAGCTGTTAATAAATACTTCTGTCTTCTGGATGATGGCTTTCATAGTTCTCCGAGTTTCCGCTCCATACAGTAGAACTGTTTTGACATTCGTATTAAAAATCCTGACCACGGTGTTGGTTGATAGTTGTTTTGAGTTGCAGATGTCCTCCAGTTGTAAATATACTACTCTTGCTTTGCCGATCCGCTCCTCCACATCTGCATCAGATTCACCGTGTTCATCAATTTTGCTGCTCAGATATGTAAATGTTTTTACATCTTTCAAATCTTCTCCGTCAATACAAAGATGTTACTAACATTAGGAAATTAAAAATATAAACAATTAAATCTTGAATGTTCATTAGAAAGTTAGATAAAGAATAATAGTTGTGAAAACAGTTTACAGTTGAAATGAGATATAATCAACAAGAATGCTAAAATGGGAGGCACTCTGTTAGGGTTAAAAATTGAACAGAAATGAAGAGGACAAAGATTATGGCTTTGAAAAATTGAAGGTTAAGAACATGTTAGAAGAGGTTGAATAAGTGTCTTTTGTATACATAGTTATAATTGTTCTATTTTATTTGGCAAAACTTTGAAAATGTTAAAAAAGTGGAGGCTCACTATCGTTGAAAAAGATTCTACTTACCATCTAGGTAACTTAAAATACTGAATCTGATTTGATCGATTGGTTTGTATTTATAAAACATTCATTTATAAAGCTTCTTATTGATCAAAAGTGCTTATTCAACAAAGCCATATAATGTTCTTAAATTCTGCTAAACAGAATGTTCATCGAATGACCTGTATATCTATGCAGTTGAACATTAAAAAGATCGTAACTTTTAAATCTTCAAAACGATGCTTTGTGGAAACGGTCAAGTCAGCTGATTATCAAATATAAGATATTCAGCAAATGTTATTTCTTCAATATTAATTGATGTATTATTTAGTTTGATTCCCTTACAAATAAACGAGGAGAGCCAATCAATAATCACTTTTGAAATAAACATTTTAGCTTAGGTTGATTTGTTTCTGGTGTCGATTAATTCATTAATATTTTTAAAAAAAAAGATAAGTATAAGCAAAGATGGATGGTGGCTGGTAGTGAAATGCAGAAAGCACGTTTCGTCATGTTTGGGGCTTATCAGCCGTTTGTATCTACATTCCAAATTTGATGTTCACTCATATACTCAAACTAAGTACCGTCCACATCGAACGTCATCGCGTCAGGGACTTAGCTACTGAGTTCAGATAGCCACTGATCAATTACAGTCTTAATCAAACAAACAATATAAAAATGAATTAAAACTCTACCTCTTTGCACAAGCTAGTGGCTTTCTGAACTCAGCAGCTAATTGGATAACGTGATGACGTTTCATACGGACGGTACTAGGTGGACATCAACTCTAATGTAGGTACATACAGTTGATGGATCACACACAGGATGAAACGCGAATCCTTGATTTCACTACTAGTCATCATCCATCTTTGCTTATAATACCTAATGACTTAATCCAATATCGAGGTGATTCGAAGAGGATGCACACATTCCAATAAGACACAGATCATTTGTAACCCTAAACATCATTGGGAAAATTCAAACAAACAATACAAAAATGAAATAAAAAGATAATTGTTTTAATGTAAAATGTTCTTATTTATTTTTTCGAAGTAGATTGTAAAATTAAAGAAAAATATTTATGTATTTCCATCCTCCAAATAAATCAAGAAATTGCTTTTATTGGTGACTGTTATCCATAATTTATTGAATATTTGCGTGTGATAAAGTGTTTATGAACTAGACTACTGATAGTGACACAATTCATATCGATCAACAAATGGAAACGAAATTTGTGATTAATAATTTGTTCTGACTATTACATCTATAGATATATTATTTTTCATAGGAAAGAGTTGAATGTCAAAGATACATCAAAAATTGACATCATCATCATCATCTACAAATCATACTTTCAAAATGATTGTGTAACATTTAGAAAAAAACCCATTGAAATGAGAAAGAATACTTTTGACTCAAACTGAAAAAAAGAGTTTATTATGTCATTTCTGAACACGATCCTTCATATTTGTGTGAACTGAATAGTTAAAAGTTATATTGTAGTAAATTTAATTGACGTTATTCATGAACATGATTTATAAATATTCTGACTAATCTGAAATCACTTTCATTTGTTGAGATCATGAGTCACTTGAAGCTAGATCACCATGGAAAACCTGAAAGCATTGAACAGCCGTTTCATCCTATTGTTGGACTCCTCAGCAGTTCGCATCTACGATCTCGCCCGCGGGATTCGAATTCAGGAACCATCAGTCTCGTGTGCAAGCGCCTAACCATTAGACCACTGAGCCGGCATCCAACGGTGTTAATGTCTAACTTCAATCAACATTGCCCCACTATCCAACATTGTTTTCAGTGAGTAAACTCCCCGCGTACGAGATCTTGAATGCGTACTGCTAAGAACTCTCATACTAAGACGAAACTGCCATCCAGTGCTCTCAGGTTTTTCATGATGGTCTAGCTTTAATCGAATAATGAATTCGAATAATACTAAAATATATAGCGATTCCCCATAGGTTTTATAGATTTTTGATGTTGTATGGAGTGTTAATTTGATTTTCTACTCATTATGCATAATACGTGATCATTTTTATTCTACTGTATGTGACTGAGCGCAAAGCTACTTTTTTAATGTGTGTAGTTCCTATACTCTTTCAAAATTAACTACCATAGAATAAGAAAAAAATTTAGATGTTTTCATATATTTACCCGATAAACACTTCATTGACAAAATGGTAGTTTTCGTCTCATTCTTGCGTTTATTCAATTAATAGTGTTCAAATAATTTGAATAAATTGATTTACCTAAGTGAAACAGAAGAGCATTCTGTACGTGGAACGTCTGAAGCTACATCAGAAGTGACTTTCAACTGTCTATTCTTCTTATTACCTACTTAATCACATGTACAGTTGAAATAATCAATTTGACAGTAAAAATGTAATTTACACTTTAATATTTATCATGGCTAACAGTTTAACTGACTCTACTATAAAAGTGATTACATTAAACAATATTCAGTAGTACTGTAGTAAGCGGAGACTTGGTGTGAATAACATAATCTTTTATTAAAATGTAAAAATCACACATCTACTTTGGATCGTTTCTTCATTCTTTTTGTTATCTTGATTGTTTTCAATTTTCTTCTTCCTTCGCTTCATTTCAATTTTGTCAACCTTCGGCTCGTAGATATTCTACTTCCGACTGGTATTATATACTACTTACATATGTAGACGTAAGTAGTATACACCACAGTACTGTAAATCAGTCACTGAGAAATTTTGTTTAAATGATATAAATTTTGGTTTATCAGTAATTATAATATAATATATACTCTGATTAGGTTGACACTAAAGTAAATATACCATTGAAAACAATTACAAGTATATCATTTGAAAAGCATTAACGTGATTTATGGATGGTTTCAGTTAGATATTTCTCTCAAAGTCTTTAATAATGTAAAGCAAATGAATTGCATAATCGTTCACGATAACATTTAACGGTAAAGTGATATTATTGTCAAATGTATAACCATATATTTTATAAGGGAATTGATGTTTTTTAGTAGGCAATATAATAATATAAGTACGTTAAGAATTCGACAATGGAAAATGTTTTGAGAGTTTTGAAATAACAGATGTCACATAGGACATAGCATTTGTTTGGACGTAGGACTATATAATTAATGTCGATTACAGTCTCATTACAGGGTACGTAAATTCATTTAAAACTAATCAAAAGAATATGAAAGCAAGCAACATTGAAGAATAACAAAAATTGCTATGATACATCGATTATCATATAAAAGTCTGATTGTTGCATAACATACCGATTTAAAAGAATCTTCACACTTAGATTGTATGGTCAGTATTATTCTGACCGGAAAATACATTACACAATTTAAGTATAGATAGTTATAATATTACATAAATATAAACCATTTAAAAAAGGGCAATCTAATGCAAAGACGGCTAGTGGTTAGCAGTGGAATCCAAGACGCGCATTCCGTCCTATTTGGGACTCGTCGAGTCCCGGAGTAAACATCAACTCTGGGACGCAGGTACATCCATCTGACGAGTCCCAAATAGGATGAAACACGCATTCTTGATTCCACTGCTAGCCACTATCCATCTTTGCTTAAAAAACTTAAGAGTTAAGGCTATATCGAGGTAATCCGCACAGGATGTACATATGCCAACATGAAACTGATCAATTGCAGTCATAAATAACAATGGGAAGATACAAGTAAAACAGCAAGTGAATTTATGTCAGCTGAGTAGATGAATGTATGAGTCGATTTATGCTAGACCACTATTGAAAACCTGAGAACACTGGACGTCCTACTATGGGACTCATCAACAGTGTACATCCACAACTCCGCACACGGGACTCGAACCCAGGACCTTGAGTCTCGCGTGCGGGATCATGGATGCGTACTACTGAAGAGTCCCACAGTAGAACGAAACGAACATCCAGTAGTCCCAGGTATTTAATAATGGTCTAGGTTAAATCGACTCATAACTTCAACAATTAAATCACTACAATTTCAACAAACCCTTATTCCGACAATAAAATGATAACTCAAAGTATATAATGTATTCATTTCAAATGACATATATAAATTCTATATAAGTATTGTCTAGTTAACATCATTTCATTGATAACTATCTATATAATCTTATATTTTCTCTCTTTACAATACAATTAATTGAAGAATTTATCATTGTAAACAAGATGATAGATGATAATCACACTTCATTCTAATCTATTTAATTAGATATCACATAAATTATTTTCAATAAAACTTGTTGTTCCCTGATCAAATTATGATATGATTAATTAAATTTTGTTTATTTACATAGTTGCTGTGTTATTCTCTCGAGTATATAGATATTAGAGTGATTTAAATTTGAACTACCACGTCTACCGTTAGTGAAGACAATGGTGTACGGTGGAGCAACTTTGTAGATTGGTTGAAGTTAGACATTAGCAACGTTGGATACTGGCTCAGTGGTCTAGTTGGTTGAGCGCTTGGCGCGAGATTGATAGGTCCTGGGTTCGAGTCCCGAGGGCGATGTGGTGGATGCGCACTGCTGAAGAGTCCCATACCAAGACGGGACGGCCGTCCAGTTCTCCCAGGTTTTCGATGGTGGTCTAGCTTCAATTGACTCATGATTTCAGCCAGTGAAATTTCTAAAAATCTCCACAAAACCCATTCTGATAACAAAACTTGTTGTTTCCCGATCAAATTATGATATGATTAATTAAATTTTGTTTATTTACATAGTTTCTATGTTATTCTCTCGAGTATATAGACATTAGAGTGATTTAAATTTAAACTACCACGTTTATCATTGATGAATGTTTTGTTTTTTAATTAAAACAATTTTAAAAAAACCTGATAATATTTCAATTAACTGATTATGATCAGTAGTAGAGTAAACAACAACAACAACAAAAAAGAAGAGAAAAAACTCTAGTAGAGTATAAACTATTTGGTAAGAATAACGTGTTGGTTAAGCATGAGGCTAGACATTAACACTGTTAAGAGTTTGTGTGCGAGACTGAAGGCATTGAGTTCGAATCCCGTGAGGCGGGATCATGGATGCGTATTGTTGAGGAGTTCCACAATGGGACGAAACTGCTTTTCAGTGCTTCTAGATTTTTAATGATGGTCTAACATTAATCAGTTCATGATCTCAATCAAAAACTTAATAATCGTCACAACCACATACTAATAACTAACATGTTTACTGGAAAATGTTCTATGCACTGTAATATTCTAATGACCCGTTGGTTTGATTTCAATTTGAACGAACAAGTGAATATGTCACGAATAGAAATCTTCCATTTTACTTCGTATATTACACTAAGCTAATCCAGTTTGTGCGACGGAATTGACAAGAATCCACCAAATACGGGATTAGATAGATGAATTGTTTTCAGGAACTCAGTTATTCCGACAAACATTAAAAAGGAGAAGTGGGAAAGCAAAGTGTAGAAGACAAGTGTGCCATCTCACTTTTTAATAGAAAACTTGACTCAGTATTTGTAGCCATATTAAAATAAGCCAAAGATATATGATGGATAGAAAAGCAAAGCACACGAGTATGCTCATATAAAAAAGCAGTCAAAAGTAATGAAATAATAGTTGATAAGGTTAAAATGTAACTCAAGATGAGTAAATAAACTGATCTATCTGCAAGCTTGAATAATCCATATAGGCTTGATGTAACACTTGATATTACAATATTTTTAATTTGTTGGACGTAATATCAAAAATAATATTTTGCTGTTAAACGAATTTGAACCATACGATACGTCTTGTGGTTTCTATTTGTTTGCTCACCACATCATCTATTTATGTTATATACAGTGATCACAACAATTAGAAAATTGTCAAACATACTTCACTGTGATCAATTGTTTATGTGACATGATAATTTGGTCGCACCTTAGCTAATCCTAGAGACAGTCAGTAAGCTAATGAGGATTTATGTTCCGAACAGGATCATATTTATACAATAGCCATATCATTGATCCTAAAATTGACATGGATTTGAATCTTGCTATTCGGCGAGACTATAATTTATGGACGAACAAATCAGATTTAGGATAACAGGTTTTGGATTTTGGTGCGAACTTTACTCACTCAACTGGTAAAATAGCGTCTTGGTATTTTAGCTGATGTCACGTCGTGATAAAAAACCAGAAATCTAATTCCTAACCCTAATCATCAACTGTGAATCATTATCCTTATGCTTCAAATTATATTATAACCCTCATTTAGCTCTAGTAAGTAGGTAGACATTCTCAAGTTTACTTTAGTGTTTTGATTAACCAATGAGACAATAGATGCCATTATGATCAGTTAATTTGATAATATTGGCTGACGTTTGAGTTTGTCAATAATTATGAATAATAAGTATGATCTACATAGTATCATTCACGTGCGGTTAATGTGTGTAAGAAAGATGGACAGTGAAACATTTGCTATCAGGATTTATAGATGATTAAGCAACACAAAGAGCTGCTGTAATGCTTGTTTCAAATGATAATTAACATGTAAATAGTTAGACCATCTATTTATAATTCCAATACTATACACATGCATTTATCCGTAACCTTTTACGATCCTAATGAGTTGCTTCATTCGTAGCTAGTAACGTATAATTTGGATAGACTGCAAAATCTTTGCATTATTTTGAAGCGCTAAATAAGTCCCCAAAATCAATAGATCTGTAAGTCTTCGACATTGGATGCTGACCAAATTAGTTTTAATAGACTCATCTAGCTGAAGGCGCTCGGTCATGCATCTGCACAAGACCACGAGTGAGAACGCCGTGCTCGACATCCCCCACAATCGCTAGTCAGCCTAGATCCGACGATCAACGATATATTCATAACCTATCAAATATATTTTCGGACCTCCTAGCTTCTGACTTTTGATTTCACTAGGTGGGTACGATTCATATTTGAAGGTGTTACTGGTTAAAGCGTTGTCAAACTCCAAATACCTGTGGCATCTACAATTTTAAAAACAAACACCAGTATTATTTGTTCTGAGCATATCTAATTTGAATATAAAATGTCGTACATATTTTCTTTTTAGAAAGAAAGATTATTTATCCTTGTTCTTACAGAGTGACCTAAAGAATTCTATTAATATCCCAAATTTATAACTGTTAGGTCCCGATAAGCATAATGAATGGTAACTTTTGGGATCCATTTATGGACAAATACTATACGTATACTTTTATCGTATAATTGTTAAATAACTAAACTATTCATATTCATGTCTCGCTTATTATAAGCTTTATTTTGACCTATGAACTACTATTATACAATTTACCATTGTTGAATTATGCCCTGTCTATTAATTACTACCTCCCACACTCACAGCTACATTTGGCTAAATCTTGTTTCCTATTTTGTTGGTACGATGTGGTCTGTCTGGTTGGTAATATAAACCGAGTATGTTTGAAATAAATGATTCATGTTGCAGAGGCTGAAATTTGTGTTCTGTCCGTAACTGGCTGGGCTGGGCAGGAAGAAGCACCGATGAAGTCTCTAGACTGCTCCTACGTGTTTTATGCGTAATTGGTCCGATCGATAATTCACTGTACTCTAATTGGTGATATCATTACGTTATGCATTAACAGGGCGCACAGGCCTCAAGTTATAACAATAACTAATAATGATGCAACATAGTTGTTCTATGAACTCTAGACTATTAGAGAATGACAAATACAGCAAAATACAACTTAAAGGGAATCAAAATAATAGACAGACGTTCCTTTCACGAAACTGATGATTTAAATGTAAGAATCTTTGATTTCATAAAAAAATTATAAACTATGCAGGTAATTATTAAAAGGTAAATTATCGAATGTCGACACAACTGGATTAAAAAGTTTGTGACTTAATGCTATATCGAGGTAATCCATACAGGATGTACATATGCCAACATGATACTGATCAATTGTAGTCTTAATTAACAATGGGAAGATACAAGTAAAACAACACCAAGTGAATAATTGAATATTGGTTATGTATGTCTTCTATGATATTTAACACTTTTGTATTGGTCAAATCTAAGAAAAGAGAATATACTGTTGAAAAACATTCTATTTTAATTTTCTTTAGCTTAACTCTATAAGTCTTGAAAGATAATAATAATAATAATCCAAACGTCTGTGCTTCACTTTGTTTACAATGCTATATTTGACATTTTTCTTATAAAATTATAGTTCTTCAGAGATGCACGTCCACGACCCTGTATGTGCGACTCGAACCCGGAATTTTCGGTTTTATATGTGAAAGCCTAACATCAAAACCACTGAGCCGGCCGACATCCAATAGCGTTAATGTCTAACTCGAATCAATCCATGATCTTGAGCGACCATTTATTTGTTGTCTGATTTGGATAACTGTCTTATAACCAACAAGGATTGGAATCCACTGGTCACGGCTTCTCATTAGAACTCTATTAAATCCATCTTACAGCTAGTTACTAATGATCACATGATTATTATCAGAACGAGGGTTTATGGAGATTGGTAAAATACTACTGTGTTCGCGTGCAAGATCGAAAGTCCTGGGTTCGAATCACGCTTGCGGGGTTGTAGTTGAGTGCTGGCGAAGAGTTCCATACTAAGATGAAACGGCCTTCCAGTGCTTCTAGGTTTTCAATGGTGGTTCATCTTATAGAGACTAATGAATCCAAATGTTAAAATTACCACATTCTCCACAAATCCCCATTCTAAAGTTATAATCAATAACTTATATTTTTTTCTCCTGAAAATTGTTGTCATATTCTTACAGGTTGAAAAATAAACAAATAATCTGTAAACATTTAACCAAACAATTATTCATTTTCATCTTATAAATTAATGAATAAACTATGTAACACTAATAAAGAATCAAAGCAAATATATACATATATGTATATAAGAACCAGTTATGTGCCATTAAGGATCAAAAGAATAAACAGTGTAACAATAGATGGAACAATAGAAGGAACTACAAAAACAAATAATACAATTACATTGATGAAATAAACAAAATAGATTATAGCAATCAGTCCCTTTGATAAATTTCGATAATGTAATAAGAGGACGAAGATTATCAGAACTATGTGATATATTAACACAATACATTTCGAACAATTTGATCACACATATACTTGTTAAGTGGAGTAGTCGAACGCGTTGACAACTACACTTTTCGAACAATCTGATCACACGTAATAGAATTGTTAAGAATATTTATATATGAAAACTAAACGTCAACTAGACCGTAAATGGGGTAAGAGGAGACAAGGATGATAAAAAAATAGTATGAAAGCAATTTGACACCTAGTCACTCTAGATAATAAGCCAATATTACCAGGGTGGGTTTAAGGTGAGAACAAACTGTTTTTGAATACACAAAGGCGGTTTGAATTTTCGTCTCATGACCTATTTCGATTATATATTTAGCAATAGAGGATGGTGGATGTTTATCCTCTACTCTTACTGGGTTACTTGATTCTATTTGTTTCCGCAACTATTTTGGTACATGTTCACACACCCTAATTTTGAGATCACGATTGCTCCTCCTTGTCTCCTCTTAACGTCGATTTCTAGTCGAGTTGACCTTTTATTTTTATATATAAATGTTTTTAACAAGTATATGTGTGATCAAATTGTTCGAAATATATTGCGCTAATATACCACCTAGTTCTGATAATCTTCGTCTTCTTATTACATTATCGAAAATGAATTCACTTGATGATGTTGTACTTGTATCATCCTATTGTTATTTACGACTGCAATTGATCAGTTTCATGTTGGCATATGTACATCCTGTGCGAATTCTTTCGATATAGCCCTAAGTCACAGCTGACGATTTCCAAATAGGACGAAATGCGCATCCTGGACTCCATTGCTAGCCATTATCCATCTTTGCTTAGAAAGATTACTGAAAATAGTTTGCCAAAAAACAACCTTCTTTTTGTTTGAGAAACAAGCTGAAAAGAAGAAAGAAATGGAATAATGACAATAACAACGGAAACAAAACTATTGTAAATAGTCAAATATTGGTTCATGAATTGTTTTTTTTAAAGCAATAATAACAGCAAAATAAGCCCAAATATTCAAAGATTATTGTAAATGAGTAAACCTTGAATCATTTTGAGAGGCGGTTCTTCGATTTTCAATAGGAAGCTATAACTAATGAGGTTCAGTGATATCTGGTAAGAGATGGTTATCCACTTTTATTATTAAAATGATAATTATGCAATACCTTAAATTAATTAAAGTTATACATTTGAACTATCGGGACGGAAAATGAAGATCGAGAATTTGGCCCTCAGTTAGTCAGTAAATGTGTACAACTGAGCTGTTCCATGCAATGACGAGTTAGTTGTTGAATCATCCTTTATTTTCAGTGATTATTTAACTAAATTTATCACGTCAAGTAAAATGTCACTCATTTACAAAGTACAAGTTTACATACTCGGTTGTTTAGATGGAAATTTCGAGAGATCTTTAAAATGTTTCTTAGTTTTCGATGACTGCCCAACTTTGGAATTCCAATAAATAATGGTTTTTATATGATCAGAAGAAGTTGTAGTGTCGGTTACTATGTTAAACCCATATAACGTATTCTAGCTTCTGGACAGACCAATCTATTCATTCTTTGTGAGTCGCAATTGAACCTTGTTAATTATTCGCTTATCAACCTTGACTGTTTTTATATGAGCGCATATGTGTATCATCCTACTGATCACTATCTGTAGCTTATTTCTGTGTCATCATAAATATTGATTCATGCTGGATTAAATAGAGTTGACTCACTCGCCTTCTCCATTGTGTATCCTTTAGATTCGCTTTTCTTTCTCTACTTTGCTTCATTCGCTACAATTCTCTGATTGTTTGTCCAGATAAATGAGTATACAAAATATACTTATTCAAAAATTCATTCTCGTATTTAAATTATTTAATTCCGTTATTCACTAACATGGATTAGGTCGATAATGATATACGAGAATAGTTAGGATGTATATTTCGACAGCAATCATTCAATAACGATCGCTTGTCCGATCTAATTGGAGTTAGATCCCAAGTAATCTCTCCCGGTTCTACTTCGTTTAGACTAATTTTCAGTCATTGATCTTAATTCTCTTCATATTAATCGAAACAGGAACAATCTAACTCGTTTTCTTTTAAACGTTGACGTAGTACTGTGAAAAAGTATTTCTTTTTAAATTTAATTGTTTTTATATTGTGTTTGCAATTGTATCCATGGACATTTTTCATACATTTCAAATAACATTTCCTGGTTTATTACGACCAATTTTTTGTATATTAGGGAGAAGTTTAACATAGAAATTGATAGCAGAACCAAAAGTGTATTTCACATTGTAACATTCTTATATTGTATGCTTATCATAGCTTCATTACTTTACTAGTGATAGAAACTATGATTTTAAGAAAAACAAGATATAAATCGAACTATGCTACACTTATCTTCTAAATAACGTTTCATTATTGAGGATCGATAATGATATAAATCTCAATATTTGGACAATAAAAAATTGTTTTACTGTTCATCGAATCATGACTGAATATATGGATCAGGAAAGTTATTCAAAGTTATAATATTATGTTTTATGTTTTTAACCAACCAGTAATGATCACACATTATCATCTAACATCTTATCTATGAATATTTATCAGTTGATATAATCCTATAAGGTAAAGAACGAGATAGAAATATAATCGTATTTCGATAAGAAATATTTTAGATCGGAGCCAGAAATAAGAAAAAGAAAACAGGGTAGAAGGTTAGAAAATTTGTTAAAATGTATCATTCTTTCAAATTAAAATCTGGAGGGGTTTGTAGAGATTTTAGAAATTTCACAGATTGAAATCATGAGTCAATTGAAGCTAGACAACCATGGAAAACCTGGAAGCACTGGACGGCCGTTTTATCCTGGTATGGGACTCCTCAGCAATGCGCATCCACGATCCCACACCCCTCTAGATTCGAACCCAGGACCCATCAGTCTCGAGCCAAGCGATTAACCAACTTGACCACTGAGCCGGCATCCAATGGTGTTAATGTTTAACTTCAACCAATTCACGACGTTGCGCCACCGTTTACCATTGTCTTCAGTGAGCTGATATCTCACAACAGACCTGGTTGAGCTCCACTGGTAACGGCTTCTCACTGGAACTCCAGGAGTATCTCTTGAAGTTGGATGCCGGCTCCGTGGTTGAGTTGGTCAGGCACCTGGCGCGAGACTGATAGGTCCTGGATTCGAATCCCGCGGGGTGTGAGATCGTGGGTGCGTACTGCTGAAGAGTCCCATACTGGAACGAAACGGCCTTCCAGTGCTTCCAGGTTTTCCATGGTTGTCTAGCTTCAATTGACTCATGATTTCAATTTGTGAAATTAAAATCTGTAAAATGAAACAAAACTTTATTATGATCATTAATAGATAGATTTACTGTTTAATAAATTCTATTACTAACCTGATTATAAGTAACTGATTGAATTGGTTTTGGTCTATTAAAATCTATAATCATAAAAATCCAATCAGTAGAGAGTATTTCATTGTTCAATTCATATTTAGAATGTTTGAATGTAAATATATTCAATTTATTTATCATTTTTGAAATTCTCATTCACTTGATATTATTTGCTTGTAACTTTCATTGTTAGCCGCCATCTATCTTTGCTTATAAAGTTTGTGACTTAAAGCAGTATCAAGGTAATCCGCACAGGATGAACATATGCCAATAAGAGACTGATCAATTGTAGTGCTAAATAACAGTGAGATTATACAATTAAACAATACTTAGGGAATTTAAACTTCATCCGGTTGCACAAACAGGTGACTATCAGAACTGAGTAGCTAAGTAGATAATGTGATGGCGTTTGAAGCGAATGATACTCGGTTCTAGTACTGGAGTGGATGTCAACTCTTGGATGCAGTTACATCCAGTTGACTCATACATAATTCTGTATAAATATTTTCATTAAATCGTAAAAATAAATGAGAATCATCTGTTATAGTATACTACTGACCATTTCATCATTGGAATCTTTTAAATTTTGGTGGAGTTTTGTTCTCTGAGCTTGATGGTTTGGTCGTGAAGCTTTCATCATTGATCTTAAAGGTCAATAAGAACCAATCAACGTCGAGCTGTGAAATGCATATGGAGAAATTCGAACACTTCACTTCTATCTCAAGTTTGTGCTGATGATGTCATTCAAAAGAACGATGAAAGCTCAGCGACCAAACCATCCAGCTCAGAGAACAAAACTCCATCAAAATCATCCACCTGAATTACAAATCTCCACGATTTTTTATATGCTAGCTTAATTGTAGAGATATTTTCTTCGGTTTGCAAAAGTTATCGATTGTACTAGTTAGAAACATCAGTTGTTTATAAATCGGAGTTTTTACATTGATTCATCAATTCCATATGTTCTCAAACATTCAGCTTGTTTTATTCATTGAAAGACAATTACTATTCTTAATCGATATCATGTACGGATTTCAAAAATACCTTGAGTATATAACATTTATGGTCTAAATAACCAGAATATTATGCAATAGGTAAACATTAATTTTGATGCAAAGTAATTCTAAGTTGGGTATTTATTTTCAGTGATAATATATTAATCATCATGAATGCTAAGACTGAACTATTTCTGTAATCAGATTACAAATGTAACTCCTATCTATAGATAAATATCACTGATATTGTCTCATCCTAAATGTTATATCCCGACAAAAATGAGTAATGGTACCTTTTGAGAACTATTTATGGATGAATACGATACATATATTTTTACTGTATAATTATTAAATAGCTAAACTATGCATATTCATGTTCCTCTTATTATAAGCTTTATTTTGACCCATAGACTATTATTATACGATTTACCGTTCTTGAATTATGCCCAGTCTATTAATTACAGTCTCCTACATTCACAGTCACTTTTGCCTTGATCTTGTACAAATGTTATTTTCTATTTTATGGTGCGATGTAGTCTGTTTGCTATGTATCTAAGCCCAGTATGTCTGAAATACATGATTCATATCGCAGAGGCTAAGATCGATGCTCTGAACGTAACAGGCAGTGTTAGGCGGGAAGAAGGACCGATAAAGTCTCTAGACTGCTCGTATAGGTTTTATGCGTCATTGGTCCAGTCGATAAACCAATGTTCTCTAATTGGTGGTATCATTACATTATGTATAATAATAATGCACAAGGCTATAAGTTATAACACTAAATAATTTCATTTAGCTATTAAGAAACAATTATTGAGAAGTAGATTAATGCATCAACCATAGTAGTAATTGTTATCATCTATTTAACAAGTTTACTTACATAATAGGTCGATCGGTGTACAAGTCACCACGCATAATAGGTAAAAATGCAAATTTATAGTAGGAAGACAGGTGTACTGATAGTGGTAAGAACAATAAAATACGATAATAAAAGTAATAACAATAGTTAAACATTGTAAATAGAAGGTCAAACATGGGTAAATAGATTAGATGGTGGTTGGAGGTAGTCGACAGGAAACCCGGGTCCAGGGTTTCCTGTTGACTACCTCCAACCACCATCTAATCTCAATATATAGTGCCCTCAATGTCGAGTCACCTGGACTGGTGGAAACATTGCAACATGGTCGATAGCATTCAATCTGCACTAAGAAGGACTTGACACACATGACGTTGTTCACCACACAGTGATCAATCAATTGTGATTACATCTCAGTCCTACAGGAGGTTAGTCACGGCTCGGATAGCTCAGTGGTAACGTCTCTGACTGTGAAGCTGGGTGACACAAGATCGAATCTGCCAGGGAGCACCAGTTCCCTGAAGATTACAGACACATCTTGCTGACGAGTGCTAAGCAGCACGAAACCCGGGTCCAGGGTTTCCTGTTGACTACCTCTAATCACCATCCAGAGTGACTCTTTAATTGGGATCAAAATGTAATGTTACTTATATCTAAAATGAAGATTCCTATAGGTAACTATCATCAATAATGAACAATCTTTATCAGTAACTGATCAAAATATACACAATAACTATTTATCAAAATAGAATAAAAGTGAAATATTTCATGACAGAATTACAAGTATGAAGTTATTCAGTCATTGAAGAACATATTGTTTTACATAGATTCAAAGATCCACTGTAATTGGACCAATCTTTCTTCGAAAAAGATTTTGTTGATGTCCAACAAAAGTATATATGATAGAATGTGATCAAAATGTTGCCTTATAAATGCGGTTTATTGATCAAAAGGCCTTAAACTGTGTAATTCAAGTAAAGATAGATGGTGGCTAGAGAAGGAATTTAGAATGCGCGTTTTGTTCTATTTCAAACTTGACGACTGAATGTGCCTGTGTCTCAGAGTTGATGTTCACTTTGGGACTCGAACCCAATACCGTTCGCTTCAAACGTCACCACTCTATCCACTTAGCTAATGAGCCCTGATAGACGCTAGCATGTGCAATGAGGTGAAATTTAAATTCATTTTGTATTCACTTGGTATTGTTTGTCTTGTATCTTCCCATTGAGGTTTAAGACTGCAATTGATCAGTCGGTTATTGGCATGAAACGCGCGTCCTGGATTCCACTGCTAGCCACTATCCATCATTTTGTATTGTTTATTTGAATCTTCCCATTGGGATTTAACATCCAACTAAATGGTCCCAAATAGGAAGAAACACACGTCCTAGATCCCATTGCTAGCCACTATCCATATTTGTTTATAATACTAATGACTCAAGGTAATACCGACACAATTCGTACAGGATGCGTATATGCCAATAAGATAATGATCGATTGCAGTCCTATACATTAATGGAAGATTCAAACAAACAATACAAAATAAATGTGTAGTTTGTTAGTTATTGTTTTTTCGAGAAATATAAGGAAGAAATAAATAATTTGAAACTGAATATTGCATGGTTGATTATAGTGGAAACATTCTGTTACTGTATTGTATGCTTGATTAAGCATATTTAAATTGATTTTTAATGTCAACAAAAATTATTGGAAACTGAAACACTAGTAATACTTCTATCTTAAATGTGAAAATCTGAATAGCTGACAAAGACATATTGAGAAGTATATTTTCCAAAAACGTTTCTCGCTATAAGAATATTTTTTTTCCACAGACTGAATATTAAGAAGTATTGTGTTCATTATGAATACAGATTGTCATGTGGTTTTTCAACATTGACTATCCATGATTCAATCAGTACTCGAGTTTAAGATCTTTAAATAAGACAGTAAGCTCTTTTAACTACAGAATAATCAAATATGAACACAATGGCTTAGAAATTTCTTTCGGTAATAACTTTTGATAAATCTGTTATTCACTAAACATGAATTCTCACTAGTATGTAATGACTCTTAATGAATTTAAGCATAAATACTTAATCAAATGCACAATCGTATCATGAATTAAAGATGAATTGTTATAAATTGTTGTGTGATCTTTTTTCTGACGTTGACATGATAGATTGAAGCATATCACCAAGCTAATATCCTATTTATATTTATTTATTTATATAAGACTCTTTTTAACTTGCTTAACAGATAATGTTATTCGAACAGTAACAATTCGCATATTTCTTTGTACTATTATGTCTGTATAAATGTGTACTCGTGATCATATGACAGCCTACGCACATAACTCTCTATAGATGAAATGTTGATACATGTCAGAAGGTATTTTGTGGGTACTGTAGTAATTTCAATGGTTAAGATAATGAGTTTATTGAGTTCCAGTGAGAATTAGTGATCGGTGGAGTTCAACCAGATCTGCTGTGAGATAGTAACTGACTGATGACATTGGTGGATGTGTCCCTCAATTTCGTGGACTAGTTGAAGTTAGACATTAACACCGTTGGATGCCGGCTCAGTCGTCTTATGATTAGGCGCTTGCGCACGAGACAGTTGGTTCCTGGGTTCGAATCCCGTGGGCGGGATCGTGGATGTGAACTACTGTGGAGTCCCACAATAGGATGAAACGGCCGTCCAGTGCTTTCAGGTTTTCCATGGTGGTCTAGTTTCAATTGACCCATGATCTCAAACATTGAAAATGTTGATAGCTTAAACATCGTTCAGTGAATCATTCTCTTCCCCATGTATATATGTACTCGAATCCTATTATTAGACTTTGCCTTGCCTAGCTACGCTTTAATTCGATTTGACTATAAATTCACCTCTGTATTCGCTTACTTACACACATTAGCCTCTTTGTTCCAAATATGCTCGATATGCTTGTAACTTTGTTATCTTTGCCGCTTATTATAACCTTCTGAATTCAAACACCTTATGGACTTATATAGTAACGGTTATCAAGGTGATTGATTAACGAAGCTAAGCTAATGGAAACTTTTCAATTTTATAAAAGTTAAGGGAAAGTCGTTTATATTGACTAATTTCTTTGCCACTTTAACCGCAAAAAAAAGTCAGAATAAATGTTGTTTTACAAGAAAAAAAGTATTACCAATGACATAATATTCACTAGACTTAGCAATCTGTTATCTAATACTGAAATAAACTCTTTGTATATGGTATCATGTGATATAGATAAAGAAAATACACTGAGATTCCTTAATTGTTATTGTAATTTTCAATGATATTCACGTTCTGTTTGAACTGAATATGATTAATTGTTGTCATGAGAATTGAACAATCGTCTTGTTTAAAATGATTACTGAATCAAGTCTTCTTATATAATAAACTGATCTCAAATCTTGTTTGAATACAAGTAATAAAATGTAAGTTGAATGAATGCATACTGAAAACATTCGATTTACTGTATTTATGTATGTTTAGAGAAGCAACCGATCAAGTTAAAACAATTTGTGATTTTTAGAATACAGTGAGTCACTAAGCAAATCTACATAAATACAGGAGACATTTTTACAAATGAATTTATTGTCATTTTGGTGAGCTTTTGTTCTTTGAACTGGATGGTTTGGTCATGGAGCTTTCATCGTTATTCTGAACGACGTCGTTAGCACAAACTTCAAGTAGAAGTGAAGTGTTTGAATTTCTCCACATGTGACTGCCAGTTTATCCTGTGGACCTCTATTCTGATTGGTTATTGTTGACTTTCAACCTGTCATTGTTTACTTCATTTTGATTGTATCTCCCATTAATTTGATTCTTGGTTCTATTTTTGTACATAATCTTCTGATTGGTTAGTAAATTGAATCGATTTCACTTTGTGCTGAAGAATGTACATCTGTTAGAGTTCTAGTGCAAAAACCTCTAGCATACAAGTGTATCAAGCCGATGGGCTCTAATCAAGATAAAACCTGAATCATGGATTCCACACACAATCAAAATGCACCTAATCTATGATAATTTAGACTGTCTCTCAAATTTAAATGAGTAAATAAGAAACATGTGATAAATATTAAAATTAAGAATCGGATAACTTCGTTGAGTTTACGGCGTGATATTCATACCATAGTGCGGTTTCATGTTTAGTTACAAGAGCATATTGATGCTTAATGGGTTTTGCATAAAATGGTGAATGTCGTTGTTGATGTTCAAATGAGTTTGAATAAATGAATTTCTGTTTGTCTGCGTCAAAGCACAAACAAAGAGAGAAAGGCGTTTCTCCACAATTAAAAATCAAGAAAATTGAATAAACAAATTAAATGTTATTGAATACTTACAATTATTTTACAAACTAGTTTGCCCAGTATTTTAAGCTTAAAACCAGGTCAAACAACCACTTCATTCCGAAAGATACCTGACAATGACGATTAGTATGCCAAGTTTTGATTCCTTTAAAACTGTCATGCAACCGGTCAATTAAGTTATTTAAATTACGCTTTTATAAACGACATCAAGTATTTGAAAACTTACATTCTCTATCAGAGTATATAAAATATAAACTTACTGAAGTTTAAGACCAGATTATGTATGGTTGATACTATGATGGCTGTCACAGGTTTAGCAAACATATATTTGACGAACATATATCTGGGATGGTATTCTTAGTCAAAAGAGTGAAATGAGTGCTTCAAGAAGTAGAAATTTGTCTCGTAATAAGTTGGTTAATTAACAGATTCCATCACAAAAATCTCTAATTGTTTCACATACTACAACTAATATTAAATATGTAATCACCAGCGACCAACTTTGAGACACATTTCTAAAGATTAAATTGAAGAGTGATGGCCAAGAGAGTAGGAACATGCAGTAACTGACGTACGTTTCACTGATGACAAAAGGCAAAAACTCCGCTATATCAAGAATGAACTAAGGTTGATGATGTATACAACTGGATGCCATCTCATTGCCCTTAGGATCGTAAGACCTGTAATCCTCAGGTTAAAATCTATGAAAAGTCCGTCAATGGTTTGCAACAAGTTGTCAGTACTTTTTAAGTTTAGCGATTATTATATAAAGTCAACAGTATAAAGTGATTAGTGTTAACAAATGATTAACCATAAACGAATTTACATACAGAATTGCAACCAAAATATATCTACAGAAAAGTTTCACTCATTGCAACATTTATTTACGTATAAAAATGAGGGTACTAGAAACTTGTAATAAATTATGAATGAAAAGATGGATTGCTTAAAGTTAGACATTAACACCGATGGGTGCCGGTTCAGTTATTTAGAGGTCATGCGTTCGCGCGTGAGACCGATAGGTCTTTGGTTCGAATATAGCGGGGCGGGATAGTGAATATTCACTGCTGAGGAGTCCCAGAATAGAACAAAACGGTCGTCCATTGCTTGTTGGTTTTCAACGGCGGTCTAGCTTCAAGTGACTCATGAATTCAATTCTTGAATGAAAAGATATTGAACGCTAATTTTCAGTGAAATCAATTCTTAAAAATTTTCATTCATTTAAATGTGGAGCCTAGAATTTATCCGATTAAAACAATGAAATATATATTTTTTCAATATTTAAGGAATTTACTTCCTGTCTCAGTGAATAGTAACATATACCTAATATGTGGAGTCGTATGTTAGATTTCGATATTCGTAACTTTTAAAATTTCAAAACTTGCGCTTCTGAAACTGATAATTATTAACATTATATTTGATAGATAGATACTTGTTCTAATACTTACTTATTTTACGTCTATTACACCTTGTGGCGGAGCATAGGCTGCCCACCAGCACTTTCCATCCAACCATGTTCTTGGAAATCCTTTCCAGCTTTCTCCAGTTGTTATTCATCCTCTACATATCGGCTTGTACTACCTGACGTAATGTGTTCTTTAGCCTTTTCCGCTTCCCTTTAGAATCCCAAGTTAGGGCCTTCCTCTTGATACAGTTTGGTGATTTTCTGGTACTGACAGTAGTATGATGCCTCTGTAGTTCTCACATTTGCTCAGATCTCCTTTCTTTGGTATGCTGATGAGATGTTCTTCTTTCCAGTGCGTCGTCACTTGTTCTTCCTCCCAAATCTTCTTGAATAGAAGATGAAGCATGTTTGTAGTTACTTCAATGTCTGACTTCAGTGTTTCAGCTCGTATATTGTCAGATCCTGATGCTTTCCCGCTCATGATTCGTATGATGGTCATCCTTGTCCTAATAAGTGTTATAATTTGCGAATCAGTAAAATTCTTAGTAAATGCTTTTCTTGATTTATTCTAATTTGTCCAACTATGGAACAGTATTCAGCTTCTACAGATATCCAAAAATGCTATATCAATTGACACTAACTATAATAATTTTGATTTGCAGTCCTCGAAATGACGTTCTATTTTAACGTACACTGATCCTCAGTCATTTCTTGACAAAGTAAACTTAGATTATGCCATTGTATGACTAATCATTTACGGCTTAGAAGAATATCCAGATAAATATCAAGATACATCATGTATGTAAAATGCGACAAACAATTGTATGGAAGTGACACTTTATTAAGTCATGCAAATGGATAGCGCTTGTCCAAATGAACAGAAACAAACATTATCCAGTTTTTGGCTGTCACATCCACTCATTCGACACATGCTCTTTATACAAGCTGTGTAAGTCATGTGATATCATAGAAGAAGAACAGGGAGAGGGTATATTGATCCCTATTATCATCCAGAAACTGACTCTCTTAGTAACTAGAGTGATAAACATTTACTCATGCACCGTGACAAAACTTGCATGAAGTACCATATTACACGTACTGAGTTTCGCCACCAATCAGTTCATTTAATTCAGAGAAGGACGCTCGGGTTCCTTTTGAACCTAGTTACGTTAAAATAATAATTTATATATTCTGAAAATAATAATTACAGAATTCATGCCAGTTTACAGGCATGATCAATTTGATATAAATAGTAACATTAGATTTACAGAACAAACATATAATAGAAGAAAGCTTTAAATATACTAGTTCAGTAATTGTTTAGATAGTACATGTATTACAGCGATCCAATGCATCAGCCGGGAATTTTTAATATTTTTCAAATGGACAGCCTGTTGATTTATGAACGAAGTAATTAAGGTCATTTCGTGTGCCAGAACGAAAACAGAGAGCACGGAACAACAAAGCAGTAATTACCAAAATATATCAATCAGGTCTAACAAAATGCGTGTGTCATGTGACACAGTGATATACTGTTGATGCTATTCAAATTAGTTAAACTTTCTGGGGATGGTGTTAACATAAAGTGACAGCAAGTAAGTAGTTTTACTTAGGGAATTCACTAATAAAGATGGCTAAACATTTAAAGTTCCTATAATATCACTTGTTGAATGAGATACACTTACAGGTGCTAGAACATTCAATTCATTTCCAGAGGAGCAGTATGCATCGATGCAGCGAACAAATAATGAGAGTGAGTTTATCGTACGGATAGATTGTGGTAGGTTATTCCAGAGTCTAGAAAATTTACAGGTGAAGTAATTCATATGAAGAGATGATTTAGAATAAGTTTATTTCACTAGTGCTTATATATATTCCGCATATATTACGTTCCAGACACAAGGATGGACATGTTAGTCAAAAATAAGTCATGTGTTAACATCTTAACACTGTTAGTAATCAGTTTCAATACTCTTAGTAGTTTACCAACCATGATAGTTCATCCATCCTCATCAGAACAGAAATAAATGAATTAGTGACGATGAATAACAACCTGAGAAACAAAACATTAAGAAACAATCCATATTTTCAGAGTACATAAATGATGAGATTTTAGTTATTATCCTTACCATCTTATTGTGAACGAAAACAATTATTGAGTTAATATATGTGTGATATTTAGAATTTTCGACACAATCATCGACATGATCGTGCCTGTTAGCCCCGAATTATTTAAATAATTAGGAGCGTTCTGTAACAACTGAAAGTAACCTGTCCACAGATGGATGAACAGCATATGAAACAGAGTACGTTACATGTTATCAAATGTTAGCATTCATCATTTTTCAGTTGCTTAATCGTTTATTTTAGTGGTTTCTAAAATGCACAGAACACTGAAGTACACTAAAATTTCATATGATAAACTATAAGTGTAACAGTGATTTGAAGGAGACCAATTTAATATGGATTGCGTATGCGAGGTAGCGAAACATTTATTTTTATTTTTAAAACCACATTTTTACTTAGAAAAAGTAATTCTAATTGAGATCATGAATCGAATAATGTTATGCCACCATGGAATCCATGGAAGCACTGAACGGCCGTTTCATCTTAGTATGGAAGTCCTCAGCATTGCGCATCCATTATACCGTACTACGAATTCAAGGTTAGTCACTAACACTGTTGGATACCTGATCAGTGGTTTAGAGGTTAAGTATACGCACGAGACCGAAGGTACTGGGTTGAGTCTCATGTGCGTGAATGGCTTACATAGTTTACCAATGGTCCATGATGGATCGGTTCACAAACTCAAATAAAACTCAACGATCTCCACAACTTTATGCTGATAAAAAGTAATTCATTCAATTTTATGAGATATTCCATGAAATTTTAATCAAAAAACACTAGATTGTTCATTAAAAAGATCATCTTGTTTATCAAATTGTGTTCAGAATTCAACAGTAAAGATGGATTGAATTATCGTAGAATAAAAGTACAATTTCATTTTACGAAAGTATGTCACTTGTAAATTATCAATAAATTCCTAACTTCAATAATTGAGATCATGAGTCAATTGAGGCTAGACCACCATAAAAAGCCTGGATGCAATGGACGGCCGTTTCATCCTATTGTGGGACTCCTCAGCAGTGCGCATCCACGATCCCGCCTTGAAAGATTCAAACCAAGAACATATTCTTAACCGTTTAACACAAATTATGTGCACATATTTAATTGATATCATATAGGCATTACAACGTGTTACAATTCGAACAGTTTAAACTAAGTCAACAAATTAAAAAAAGAAGATTAGCGGTAAAAATGAAAAAGCTAACAAATAATATTTTCATGCTGAAGAGAGATTTTTCAAATATCAATCAAACGAAATGAAACTTAACTTCTGTACGAATAATTAGTAGTATAGCAACAGGCGATGGTAGACTACGTAACCGTTTAATGAACGGTTCTTCCTCAATTAAGATTTTGTAGTTTTTTGGTTTCCTATTACGACCAATATTTTTGGAACACAGGTATTATCAATAATTATAAATATTTAGTAGGAGTCACTTCCATTCGTTACACAGCTACTATTTTAGAATCTTTAAATAATAATGTAATATCCAATAGAATCACTTCTGACACTTCTTGGTAAATTATTACTGTAAGCATTTATGATATCTGTATTACATTTGATGCTAATATGCAATCGGAAGATTTATTTATATGGTAACTGAACTTTAACACATATATTGGGTGGAAAAACTCCATTATTACTTACTTACATACACCTGTTACCCCTCGTGGAAGAGCATCGGCCACCTGTTATATCCCGATGAGAATAATGAATGATAACTGTTGGGATCCATTTATGGAATAATACTGTACGTATATTTTTATCGTATAATTGTTAAGTAACTAAACTATTCATATTCGTGTCTCTTATTATAGGCTTTATTTTGACCTATGAACTATTATTATACGATTTACCATTCTTAAGTTATTCTCACTTTATTAATTAAAGTCTTCCACATTCACAGCTACTTTTGGCTAGATCTTGTACAAATGTTACTTTCCATTTTATGATGTGATGCGGTCCGCTTGATTTGTATATAAACCCAGTATGTTTGAAATACATGATTCATATTGTAGAGGCTGAAATCGGTGTTTTGTACTTAATAGACAGGGCTAGACAGGAAGAAAAACCCATAAGGACTGTAGACTGCTCGTACGCGTTTTACGCGTCATTGGTTCAGTCGATAATTCCCTGTACTCTAATTGGCCGTATCATTACGTTATACATTGATAGGACACAAGATACAATTTATAACACCACACACCAGCATTCTTCATCCAACTCTGTCTTGGGCATTCCTTTCCAATTGTTTCTAGTTGCTATTATTTCCTATCCATGTCTTATTACAATTCCCGATGCATTGTATTCTTTGGCTTTCCTTTTTGTTTGTTCCCCTTTAAGATGTCATGTTAACGATTGCTTAGTGATTCAGTTTGAAGGTTTCCGCAACGTATGTCGTATCCCACAGTAGGTTGTTGATGATAGTATCAGACCAATGAACACTGTATATCTTTCTTGGACAATTATTTAGAAATACTTGTACATTTATGATGATATTCTTAGTAGTTCTCCAAGTATTTCCATCGTTATTCATGAACACTCGATTTCACCATATAGGCATAACTTCTATACTTATTGAAATGGATCAATCCTCAAACAAACAAACAAAAAATGTATCCAACACTAAGTTTATCTTGTCACTTCTAATTTGATTTCTAACCGAAAATAAATTAAAACAAAAAAAGAGAAGAATCTAAGTGAACAATTTAAATGAAATTTCAAATATAAACTTTACCATTATAATCCATAGAAACATAATTCTATTTTTGTCTACATTGGTTTATTTCAATAATTTTGGAAGAACGAAAGAAAGAAAGAAAGAAAGAAAAACAAAACTAAAAGACAAGATACTTGACATTGAATTAATTAAACAACTAACAGACGAATGGTTCTTATTTTATCGTTTAAATATTGTTCCATTGATAAACAATTAGTTTCAATTAGGTTAAACGTTACATCCCATAGAGTTAAATTCTAGGTAAATACATATTTGAAATAAATTACCCAATTATTAGAATATTAGAATAAATCAAGTGTCATTTAATAGAGGTCAAATGTAATTGATAATTAAATTGTTTATTTCAAATTATTGAAAATAAAGATGGATGGATAGTAGACAGCAGTGAGATTTAGGATATGCGTTTCATTTCTGTTTTGAACGAATTAAAAGAGATGTACCTGAAACTTAGAGTTGATGTTCACTCTAGGAATCGAACCTAGTATTGTTTGCTTCAAACTCTATCAAATTATCCACTTAGTTACTAAGTCTTGATAAACATTTGTTTGTGCAATGAAGTGAAGTTTTAAATTCAATTAGTATCGTTTGCTTGTATCTTCTCGTTGTTATTTAGGATTGATGTGAACAGAGAAGCAAGAAGCCTTGACAAACTACGGAAGCTATTTTTCGGGACATTATTTCATTTAATTCAAAGCTTGTAAAACAATAACATTTATTTTTATCCCTAGTCTATTCTACAGAGCATAAGCTTTCGGTTGATGTATGATCCACTGGCATATCCCTTTTTGTTCCGAAGCTATTGTAAATTCAACGTATTGGTTTACATTTCATTTCCTACGCTGATCTCCAGTTTTGGACATAATTATATTTTCCTGATTGTGTGTGCGTTGTGGTCTGGTTAGTCATCTATTTATTCATGTATTTTTTTACACTGATCTGAAATCTGGACCCAGATTGAAATCAGGAATAAATCGAGTAGTGTTCTAGTTGACTTCTCTCACTCATGTGCTTGTCAGTCAATCAGTTGACAGAATAGTTTTCTTCTCTCTACCCCACTTCGAAATCACGTATACTAGCCGGTCAGCCTATCGCTTCAACGTCTTAATCTAGATGAGATAAGTTATTCTCTGCACCAGAAGTGGGTAGACAGATCAAAGAAGTAGCAAGGACTAAAAATGATTAAGTGGCTAAGTGGATAATGAGATGAAGTTTGAAGCGAACGATACTGGGTTCGAGTCACAGTGTGAACATCAACCTTGAGATGCAGGTACGTCCCTCTGACGAGTCCCAAATAGGACGAGACGCGCATCCTGTATTCCACTGCTAGCCATCATCCATTTTCGCTTATATAGCAATCCGCATAGAATGCACATATGCGAACAATAGACTAATCAATGGCAGTCCAATGTAACAATGGGATGTTACGAGTAAACAACAACAAGGGAACTTTATACTGAAAACATTTTGAAGATGTTTTTAAGTTCACCATAAAACAGATAGAAATTGTGAGCATAAGAATTCCACTATTATAATTTGGTATAGACGTTAATCCCAGCGGAGGAAGAAATCAGGAAGAAGCGCTGGAAATGGATAGGACACACATTGAGGAAAGCACTCAACTGCTTCACAAGACAAGCTCTCACATGGAATCCTCAAAGTCAAAGGAAAAGAGGAAAATCAAAGAACACATTACTCCGGGAAATGGAAATAGACATGAGAAGAATGAACAAGAATTGGATGGAACTAGAAAAGAAGGCCCAAGACAGAGTGGGTTGGAGAATGCAGGTCGGCGTCCTATGCTCCATTGGGAGTAACAGGCGTAAGTAAGTAAGTAATAGATGTTGATGTTATTATTACCCAATATTTAGATGATACCGTTTTTTTCACGTCTAATAAATAGCTAAGGAAGGTTTTACTATTTCATCCAATACAATACAAGCAAATAAAGTTGTAAATATATTTTATTGATTAAAACTTTAATGCTCTCCTCAGATCGCATACACGTTTATATAGTGTAGTGAATTTTTGATAAATAAGTTCGTACTTAATGGGAATGAGAGAATTCTCAGCGACCGTAGTATGGTATATTCACATGCAATCGAGACCCTTGTTAGGGTTGTAGATACAAATAAAAAATATAGTCATTTTATAACTTATTATGTGTTTAGTGAATTTTGGAATTCTGAGCATATGTCTGATGAAGCCAGTGCTTAATTGAGACAGATATATGCCGGTATCTAGTTTTCAATTGTTGTGTAACCAAGCAGAGTCAAAATAAATAAAGTCACATATTAAATTTTAATGAATATTTTACTGTACTAAATGTTTTATTGAAAGTGTATTTTATTTCACGAGTTCATTGAGTGAATTCCAACAATCGGCTGGTACAATTTCACGCTGCCCCCCCCCTGATTCCGATAAATGGTAGTAAATAAATTGCTGTAATTAACACATTTCAAGCTAAACAGTGTAAAGCGAGTGAATTTAACATAATCTGTTTCAAGTAAACGTTTCACGTTCTTCCTCCTATCCTTGACAAAATCGTGGGCATATCCGTCACAAGCGTCGAACAGTAAGAGGAAGCAATAAGACAATCTTCCTAGGTTTTGATTGATTATCCAAATGGACTTAGTGAATAGTACATTATTTCTTGGAATCTTATACTATCAAATAAAGAGTTAAATATAAAACGGTATACACTTGCTTTTATTTACTTAATTATATTGTGATCTAATCAACTTATGATCATGGTGTTAAGGAGACCCAGAAGATTCTTTGAAAAAGCACGAAAGGACCCTAAAAACACTGAGAAATGTTTTATCTAATAAGCATCGAATAAAAGTATCTCAGAAACATCTAAAAAGCAAAGAGTTACGTGTCCCATTTCTGATTGGATGAATGCCTATTCTGATACCGTGTTTAGTAGGGTTCCAGAACTTTCCAAAAGCCCAAGGCCATATGAAACGCTATAAACACCCTCAATTTTTTGTACATAAACTAACCTTTGAATAAACCGTTCTTTCTATATTTCGCGCCTTTTTTTCGTGTTCAATTTGTCGTGTGGATTTTGCTTGGAGTTATTAGAAGAGCTTTGGAAACCGATTCAAGCGTTCAGTTAGAAGATTTATCAAATACATTTTTCTTTCACAATAGCATTGATTGAAATACCTTTCCATAATCATCAAAACAACATGTCAGTCTATCTCTTTGATATCATCTAATCATTATCAGTAGGTGTCCAAGAAGATGAAACATTGATTAGTGATTAAATTAAAATCTTATCATGTAAATCAGTTATCATCCATTATAGATCTTGAATGTTTATAATTTTATAATGAATGATAGGCATTTAATAAATTAAACCATTTTATCTCAATTAATAAAGTAAATATGAGAACAAAATGGATAACTTGAATGGTTCTAGAGAAACATTGCTTTTCCAATAACTGTATATAGAAATATAAATGATTTATTTTAATTATAAATTAACGTTTCTTTCTAAATAGATGGAACGAAACAATGAAAGAAATCGTTTCAGTTTTATTTGGAATGTATCAACATTATTAATCCGATCATGTAAACGGGTTACTGTTGACCCATATAAATGCCTATATACATTCCCGTATATATGAGCACATAGGTGTTAGGAAGATGTGAAAGAAATAATTTTTTGTCCTTGCTTACTCTCGTTTATTCAACGATATGTGGTGAAGTATATCAATGGTCGTGTTTATATATATATGCTACTATTTAGTTTTACCATTTTCAATGAATATTTGATGTGAGCACAGAGTCGTAAGTAATAAATTACCATTTGAAAGTTGGTTATGAATATTTCTTGATAATAGACGTTGAAATCAGATAAAGATCACTAAGTAGACACTACAAATCATTTGATCAGGTAGTGTATCTTCGTAACTGTGATGGCTGGGACGCGAAGCAAGTTTTCCCAATCATTACCTATATAGATGTGCGACGTCTGCTAACATATGATCAAGGAGGAAGAAGACTACCGTCTGTCGAATAGGAATGTGGTGTCTGTTTAAGAAGTTATTGACTACTGTGCCGTGCTACGCTAGATTGAAAAAAAATGTTTTAATTCATGTTTTTGTTGGTTGTTTGAATCTTTTCATTGAATGCATAGGAATTCATAGGAATGCAATGGATCGGTCTCTTATTAACATGTATGTATCCTGTGAGGATCGCCTCGATATTGCATTAAATCACAAGCATTATAAGCAGAAAAGAAAAGGTGTTTTTTCGGATCGGTGAGACTTTCATGAATCATTATTGGAGATGCAGAGTTACTTTATTTAAAATAGTTCGAACGGGCTATTATGAATTTACTCAATATCTTCCCCTAGATAATGAGTTTTAAAATTGTTTTTTTCCAACTACCACTGATACCGTTATATTACTCCAGTATTACTTTTCATAAATTTAACTGGCCGCACCTTGAAAGCATGGCAGTTTAAGTCGATGAACAAAAGTTCAGGGTTCAATGTTACGTATAATAAACTAGTTGGTTATGATCATTGTTATCTTTGTAATTATGGAGTTCTGAAGATTATAGAATATTCCATAGTTTAAATCACTGAGTTTAAACATACCATCATTGAATACCCAGAAGCACTAGATGGTCATTTCGTCACAAAGTGAGACGTCTGAAAAGTACGTATCTACAACTTGGCAACCAAGAATCGAACCCCAAAACCTCGATCTCGAGCACGAAAACATAACCTCCAAACTACGGAGGCACGATTCAGTGGCATACAAGTTTAACTTCAGTCAGTGATATTACACGAACTTCCGAATCGGATGATCAATTTTTATCATCGTTTTATTTCAATTATCTTTCATAAAACGAGTAACAAGACTCACGTGGTCACTTATTAATTCATAGTGTTACAATACTGTAATGCATATTACAGAAATGTATAATAATCGTGTTTTAGCCTAATACTTTTGACTTTTAACTAATGTGAGTTTAACATAGTTCAGTATCAAGAAAAGCTGAATTACGCTTACTTTTTATAACTAAGAAAACGCACAGTATTAAAATGAGAATACGTTGCCATAAAATCAATGTCCAGGTAATTATTTTTGCAGAAGAACTTAGTTTTGACTAGCGAATGCAAACATCCCCATCTATTTCTTTTTCTTCTACTTTAAATTAGAATCTCATAGTTGAATGCACAAATCATTGATCATTAGTCGCCTGATATTCGGCCTTCTGACAGTAGGCTTCTTCATTATTCTCTATTTATTCTCATTCTCATTATTTATTGATGACATTGAAGTTCCAATTGACAAACATCGATTTATATCTAGTGATTATTGTTGATTATGGTCGGTAAAAAAGCCCCTTAGAATACGATCTATTTTTGTTTTATGTAGCATCCAATGTTTTTCCATTTCTATAAAAGAGAATGTGGACACAAACAATCCATTTGAATAATCGGAAATCATTTCAACGGAAAGGAAAATATCACTTTTTTAAGTGATCATAAACACAATAAATTACGTAACATTACAGTTGATTAATCAATTTGTCGTTTTAGTTAAATGAAAAAAACCCAAAGATTTCATACAAACTAACCCTGTGAAATATATCGTTAATGATTTGAACATACTTACTTACTTACTTACGCCTGTTACTCCTAATGGAGCATAGGCCACCGACCAGCATTCTCCAACCCATTCTGTCCTGGGCCTCCTTTTTTAGTTCCATCTAATTCTTGTTCATTTTTCTCATGTCTATTTCCATTTCCCGGAGTAATGTATTCTTTGGTCTTCCTCTTTTCCTTTGACCTTCAGGATTCCATGTGAGAGCTTGTCTTGTGAAGCAGTTGAGTGCTTTCCTCAATGTGTGTCCTATCCATTTCCAGCGCTTCTTCCTGATTTATTCCTCTGCTCAGATCCGGATGTTCTCTCCCATAGTAGGCTGTTGCTGATGGTGTCTGGCCAACCGATCCGAAGTATTTTGTGTAGACAACTGTTAATAAACACCTCTATTTTCTGGATGATAGCTTTCTTAGTTCTCCAGGTTTCTGCCCCATACAGTAGAACTGTCTTGACATTCGTATTGAAAATTGTGACTTTGGTTGGTTGACAGTTGTTTTGAGTTCCAGATGTTCCTCAGTTGTAAATATGCTGCTCTTGCTTTGCCAATTCGCACCTTCATACCTGCATCAGATCCACCGTGTTCATCAATGATGCTGCCCAAATATGTAAAGGATTTACATCTTCCAAATCTTCTCCGTCAATTGTGATTCGATTGTTGCATGCTGTGTTGTATCGGCGAATCTTGCTTTTCCCTTTGTGTATTTTGAGACCTACTACTGCTGAGGCTGCTGCTACACTGATCGTCTTCTCCTGCATTTATTATTGCGTGTTCGATAGAAGGGTCAGATCATCTGCGAAGTCTAGATCGTACAGCTGCATCCTATCTGTCCACTATATCCCATGCTTCTCCTCAGATATTTACGTCTTCATGATCCAGTCGATCACGAGGAGACAGAAAAAAAGTGAGAGTAAGCAGTTTTGCCTGACACCGGTCTTTACTTCGAACGATTCTGTCAACTGTCCTCCATGCACAATTTTGTAGTGTAATCTATCATATGAACTCTATGTGACATTGAATATCTTCTGAGGCACGCCGTAGTGTCGAAGAAGTTTCCATAGTGTTGTTCTGTCCACGCTATCAAATGCCTTTTCGTAGTCAATGAAGTTGATGTAGAGTGATGAATTCCATTCAGTTGATTGTTCCACAATGATCCGTAGAGTTGCGATTTGGTCTGTACATGATCTATCCTTACGGAATCCTGCCTGTTGGTCACGAAGTTGGGCGTCTACGCAGTCCTTCATCCTGTTTAACAATACCCTGTTGAAGACTTTCCCCGGTACTGAGAGAAGAGTGATGCCCCTGTAGTTATCACACTTGCTGAGATCGCCTTTCTTCGGTATTTTGATCAGGAGTCCTTCCAGTCTTTTGGTACTTGTTCCTCATTCCAAATCTTATTGAAGAGAATGTGGAGTATCCTTGCAGTTGCCGCTACGTCTGCTTTTAGTGCCTCTGCTGGGATGTTGTCCGGTCCTGCTGCTTTGCCACTCTTGATTTGTCTGATGGCCATGCTGATTTCTTCAATTGTTGGTGGGCCAACATTGATTGGGTGATCCGTGGGTGCTGCCTCGATATTGGATGGGTTCAGTGGGGTTGGTGGATTCAAGAGTTCTTTGAAGTGTTCTACCCACCTGTTTTGTTGCTCTTCAATGTTGATGATTACCTCGCCTTCCTTGCTTTTCACTGGTCGTTCTGGTTTGCGGCGATTTCCAGAGAGTTTCTTTGTCGTGTCATACAGTTGTCTCATGTTTCCTTCTCTTGCAGCCATTTCCGCCGTCGTTGCTAAATCTTCCACATATTTACATTTGTCGGTTCTGATGCTCCTCTTCACTTGTTTGTTTATTTCCGTGTATTCAGCTTGTGTCTTGGCTTTTTCTGCTCTTGTTCGGCTGGTATTAATTGCTGCCTTCTTGTTCCTTCTCTCTTGAATCTTATCCAGTGTATCAACAGTGATCCATTCCTTGTGATGGTGCTTCTTGTGATAAAGGACCTCATGACATGTTGAAGTGATTGCCTCTTTGATCCCCTTCCAGTTGCTCTCCACAGTAGTTCCTTCTCCATTGAGTAGATCATGAAAGACCTGGAACTTATTACTGAGGTCTATCTTGAATTTGTTGAGTTTGTTAGTATCCTGAAGAAAGGCCGTATTGAACTTTTGTGATATTGTCCGCCTCGTTGTCCAGTGCTTCTTGAGTTTCAATTTCATCTTGGCGACCAGCAAGTTATGATCTGATGCTATATCAGCTCCTCTCTTGGTTCTCACGTCCTCTATAGTCTTCCTGAACGTTTTGTTGATGCAAATATGGTCGATTTGGTTTTGTGTAGAGTGATCCGGTGGTTTTGTGGTTGTGTATGTGTTTATGTGGGAATATGGTGCTGCCTATGACCAGTTTATTGAAGGCACATAGGTTTGCAAATCTCTCACCATTTTCGTTCCTTTCTCCCAGTCCGTGTCGTCCCGTGATTTCTTCATACCCAGTGCTGTCCGTTCCAACCTTGACATTAAAATCTCCCATCAGAATGGTCAGATCCTTTGTTGGGCACTTCTTGATGATTGACTGCAGCCTATTGTAGAATTGATCTTTAGCGTCTTCATTGTAATCGTTGGTAGGTGCATAGCATTGGATGATGTTCATTGAAATAGCCTCTTTTTTGTTTTGAAGGAGGCTTTGATGATCCTTGGTCCATGAGATTCCCATCCTATAAGTGCCTTTTGTGCTTGTTTAGACAGTATCAATCCAACTCATTGTCTATGTGAAGCATTCTCTTCTTCATGGCCGGAGTATAACAGAAGCTCCCCTGACGCCTCCGGAGGGACTCCAGGCGGAGTTATGATTTGAACATAAGTTTTATTAAAATGCTAATAGAGTGGTATATATATATATATATATATATATATATATATATATAATATAAGCTTTACATATTTGACTGGTTGTTACCACTTTTAGTTTGTCAATGTTTCTGTTTTACAAGATTATATCCGATAAATATCTGATGTTTAATTGTACTTACTTCTTTTTTAAGTAGTGCCATCGCAAGACATCTCTTTGATACAGGACATGAAGTCGATACACTGAAGTCCTTAAAGATGTTTAATAAACAATCAAACTTTAACCATTTGAAATTTGCCGAAGCGATAGCAATCAAACGTCTTAAACCAGATCTATGTATACAAAAAGAGACAGTAATAAATCTTTCTTTGCCCTGGTAACATTAAACCCTCCTTTTTTATTTAATACGTCATTCATTATTCCAACTCTTTCTGAAGTTTAAATTGCATCATTATCATTTTTCTTCAATTCATAAGTGACTGATTTCGATTCATATCTTTCTTTCTTTTACCATTAATCTGTTTCCCGTTGCTTCATTGCACATTCATCTAATGTTTGTTCACTTCATGAATTCTAATTACTGTTTCAATGTTCTGAAACTTTCCCCCTCAAACTTAAATTTATCCGAAACAAATTTTTATGACCTTAATAACTCTATTGAAATCTTCGCTACATCATGATTCATCTTTAATTACCTACCCTCTTATGTATAAGTATGTCAATATTTTAGGTTGTAAGCATTAAACTTCGTTCTTGCTCTATTTTGTTTTGCTAGATTGTGTGACTGAAAGTCATTTGCTTGTTGTTAGTTAGAAAGTGTTCCCTTGAACCTGTGTTAATATTCCATTTGATATAGCTGCGTTTATTGAATATCCTGATGATTTAGAAATTTCTCAGTATAACACGAATACATTTATTATCACTGTCAAGCTTGCCTTGTGTACTTCCATAGTTTATACATGAACTGTTGATTTTGTACCTTCCTGATCATTCTCTTCAATATTATTTTTCTGTAACATGCTATATGTTTCAAGTTTTAACTGTTTTCTATTATGTAATTGTTATTTAAGAAATCTCAAAGTTGAATGACTAATGATGAAGAGTTGCAACGCCATTTGCTTCAAGAATTACCTAAAGAACTTAACGAAATAAAATGAATTCATATTATTCTGCATCAGTCTTTGTTCTTCCTCTCTTTAAAAGAACAAATGAAACTACGTGTATGTAAATTTGTCTTAGAAGATTATTATGTTATGTAACAGTTGCTACCTTATCCAGTTCGCAACTCAAATGATATTGATTATTTATGAAGATTAATTATTGTACAACAAACTGAATGAACATCCAAGATACAAAAGGAAAAACTTTATGTATAGTTAGTTTCTTAATGAAAACTTTGTTTAAGTGAGTATATTATTCAATAAACAATATTTTGATTTTGTACTTTTTACTCCAAAAGAAGAAATATTTCACAATTGATAGTGGTTTCTAATTTATTTACTTATTGCGTGTCCATCATTTTTCCAGTATTTCAATAGAGTTGATCGCTCAATGATGAAAACTGAAATGATTTATGGAACAGAATAAATATTCAGTGTATCTTTGGTTTCTTGTGTTATTTATTTGTTTATTTAAACACATAAACATTGGTACAAGTAAGCACCAAATAGATATGTGCCATATAAATCATCCGATTTGTGCGAAGGCTGGGATACTGACCGGGAGCCCAAACCGAACTAGGTGGTCTACTTAGGGGACCACACTCAGAGCATTCGACCTAAAGGTCAGATGCATAAGGCAGTAGAGCAACGCTAGGTGATTCAGTCTCATGGTAGCCAGGGACCAATACTCGGTTCATTTGTTTCCCCATATCCCTGCAACCCATTTACACCACCGGTTTGGAATCAGGATTTTCCTACTCTCTTAAATGAACCCTACATATCCACCGACCCGGTTAGAGCTCCGAATATTCGCTTTCCTTCCTCTCAATTTCGTAAACAACAGTAATGCAGAGAGAATGGAGTGAGTAGGACTTCCATTGTAGTGGTGGTATACGCGTGGCCATGTGTGAGTGTTTGAAGAGAGAGATCTGGCTCTCCCCACCCTTGACCGTACTAGGGCATTTGTATTGAAATATTTATGAGTAATGTTATGCAAGAAAATTAAGAAGTATTATATTGTGATTAGTAACGTTTGCTTGGAATATATTATTGTTATTTGTTATTCGCTGGTATGAATGAGTAATAAACAAATAAATAAGGTAGAGCAAATATGTATTGTACATCATGTTATCTGCTCGATATATATTTAGATTGTGGTTAAATAGGGTTGTACTTGATAAATCTAGGATATCTTCAGTTTGAAGTTGTGGAGATTGTTGAATTTCGTTGAAACCATCTGAAAAAATCTGAAATCTATTTCATATTAGTATGCGGCTTCTCAGCCCAGCGTGTCTACGATCTTGCGCGAGGAAATCGAACCCAAGAACTCTGGTGGCATTCACGAATGCTTGACATCTAGACCACTGAACCAACATCTAACAATATCAATATCTGACGTCATTCAATCCATGAATTTGTGGGTTCGATAGGTTTCTGCTTCATACCAGACATAGTTTAACTTCACTAGTCATAGCTTTTCACTAGAACTCCGAGAATTCCCTTTCAAACTTATTCACTAGTGAGCACATGTTAATTTTCAGTTTGAATTTTTGGAGACTGTTGAATTTTATTGAAATCGTCAATTGGTCAGAATATTAATTTTTGTGATTACATTTTTGCTATAATGTAAAGTCCAGGGCTTCCAGGTTTCCAAAGGTGGTCTAACATCGATCGGTTCATGATCTCAATCAAAAACTTAATAATCTCCACAATCCTTATTCTAGTAATCAACACGTGCTCATTAGTGACTAGCTTCGTGAGCGAATTCTCGTAGTTCTAGTGAGAAGCCGTGACCAGTGGAGCTAATCCATGTCGGATAGAGACAGGTATCTACCTCAGTACAACGGAATTTAGTCGCGCATTTTCGTGGATTGGTTGATACTAGACACTATCACCATTGGATGCCGGCCCAGTGGTCCAGTTGGTTAAGCGTTCGCGAGCGAGACCGAAGGCCCTGGGTTCGAATCCCACGAGCAGGATCGTGGATGCGCACTGCTGAGGAGTTCCACAATGGGACGAAACGGCCGTCCAGTGCTTCCAGGTTTTCAACTGTGGTCTAATATCGATCGGTTCATGATCTCAATCAAAAACTTAATAATCTCCACGGCCTCTTTACTAACAATAGAAATAGTTTACTGTGTTTTATGCTTCTTGCAGTAACATATGTTGTTTGAGTAAACTACAAAATATTATTTTGAGAAATACAGAGTAGCAATTTTACCTGCGCAACAATTCCCAATTCTTTATCAAGGTAAATAAATTTGTGTTCACACTATTATGTTCATCCCAAGTTTATTAGATGTATATATACTTAGTGTGCACTATACCAGTTCTATCTGACATATTTTCATTCAAAACAAGAACTCATTTTCGAGTTACTGAGGTCAGTACATGTTCTCATGTTCTATGTATTTTTTTCTAAGAAGAATAATTTATGACCTTCCTGATTATTGTAGTCGAGGATATGGATAACACACATTGATTGTAACACAAATATTCAAAAAAAAGAAGAAACACATTCTTTTATTTCATGACATTTCCGTACATCGGAAAATGTACTACAGCTAACACATGTTGATAAAAATACTACAGACATTTTTCTGTTACATATCACTTGATAATCTATCTTTAATATGTTACCTATTTATTTATCTTGAGTATAAATTGTCAACATTTAACTGATCTAGTTTAGTTAATCTACTTTTGGAATTCATTTATCTAGGTGGAAGATCTAACGATTACTGAACATTAACCAATTGTTTTAAGTCATTCTATAATGACAATGAAAATAAGTATCATTGTCAACTTGTGGAAATTATCGTTGATATTATTAATAGTAGTCATAAAAACAAGTCTACATGTATAATCAGATAATGAATATATACGTGGATATTATTAATTATATCACATTTGTATACCTTCAAAATAGGATATTACTGAAATGAGTTAGATATTTTGTAATGAGATTCATTTATATAAATTAAAAGAAGAAATAATTGTTATTTTCTATTGTGAAGATATTTACTTATGACTAGTTTAGCAAGCCTAATTTTAAATTTCCTAGGTAACAACCAAATTAAAACAGTTAATAATACCCGTTTTGTCATCAAAACATATATCAGCGTTTTACATAGTTCAATGAAGTGAGCGGATCGTTGTGTTAATGAATTTTGAAATGTCTACTTTGATTGAAATAATATAAGATTGAAAAACAAAATCTGCTAAATTGAAGAAGTTTAACATCAATTATTGATATAATCAGATAGAACATTGAAAATAAAAGAGTAGTGAAACGTTGCCTTTTTTTCTGGTTAGCGTTTTTTTATAGCCAGAAGGTAGTCAATATCATATGGAATTCTTATGATGGATTAAACTGCAAAATTGTGCATGGAGGACAGTTGACAGAATCGTTCGAAGTGAAGACCGGTGTCAGGCAAAACTGCTTACTCTCACTTTTTTTCTGTCTCCTCGTGATCGACTGGATCATGAAGACGTAAATATCTGAGGAGAAGCATGGGATATAGTGGACAGATAGGATGCAGCTGTACGATCTAGACTTCGCAGATGATCTGACCCTTCTATCGAACACGCAATAATAAATGCAGGAGAAGACGATCAGTGTAGCAGCAGCCTCAGCAGTAGTAGGTCTCAAAATACACAAAGGGAAAAGCAAGATTCGCCGATACAACACAGCATGCAACAATCGAATCACAATTGACGGAGAAGATTTGGAAGATGTAAATCCTTTACATATTTGGGCAGCATCATTGATGAACACGGTGGATCTGATGCAGGTATGAAGGTGCGAATTGGCAAAGCAAGAGCAGCATATTTACAACTGAGGAACATCTGGAACTCAAAACAACTGTCAACCAACCAAAGTCACAATTTTCAATACGAATGTCAAGACAGTTCTACTGTATGGGGCAGAAACCTGGAGAACTAAGAAAGCTATCATCCAGAAAATAGAGGTGTTTATTAACAGTTGTCTACACAAAATACTTCGGATCGGTTGGCCAGACACTATTAGCAACAACGTACTGTGGGAGAGAATAAACCAGATCTCAGCAGAGGACGAAATCAGGAAGAAGCTCTTGAAGTGGATAGTATACATGTTAAGAAAAGCACTCAACTGGGTCACAAGGCATTCCCTCACTTGGAATCCTCAAGCAACTGATGAGAATTTCTACAATATAAAATAATTTCAACATCCTGTCAAAGACGTATAATATTATAAATTATTTGTTGATGTTTTTATTGTTTTCATAATTCAACAGACAAAGCATTAGCTTTACAAGCCTATGTACATTCGGTTATAGCTTCAGTATGAAAATCAATTCAGGAATATTACTATGTAGAGCTGATAAGTTCTTATTGAGACGAAACACATCCTGGATTTTTTTGTTGTCTAACTTTATAGTTCACAAAATTTCCAGACAAACTAATCAGTCTTGCAGTCCTGAATGAATTTCTACAAAGATGTGTTATCAACGACTGTAAACACGTTAAACAATGGTAATTTTTTGTTCAATACTTAACTGGCATGATTTCACTGTTCAAATTCTTGGAACTTTGCTTTGAGTAGGATTACGCGTAGCTGAACATCGGGGTCTTATTTTACCATTCATAGATATCATTTGTATGGTAATAATCAAGGATATCTTATTTACAATGATGATATGATTATGTGTGTAATTATTTTAAAGCATAGAATTTATTTTGGTTAGACTATAATTTATGGACGACCTTTGAACGACACTAAAATGACCTTGAGAATGTCCAACTAGATACTACGGTTCAATGAGAGTTATAAATCAGTGTGAAGAATTAGAATTAATATTAATAGTTGATAGTTAGGATTAGGAATTATATTTAGGGTTTTGATAATGAACTGACTTCAGCTATAATACGGAAACTTTATTTAGCCACATGAATGAATTAATTTTGCGCAAAATTTCAAGATCTGTTATTGTAAATCTAATTGGTTCATCCATAAATTATAGTTTCGGCGTTGTGTTTATTTTACATTATTTTCCTAGAAAACGGAATACACCCATTAAGACATTAAATAAGAAAGATTAGTTCAGTGAAGAGTTCTCTTTTCGATGAATTCATTTTCAAAGCTGTACAGCTGCCGAAAAGAGAACTCTTCACTGAACTAATCTTTCTTATTTTTCTAGAAATAAATCTTCCGTTTCTAATATGTTTATTGTCAAAAAGAATATTTTTACATCTATATTCAATTATGTAACGAGAAGTTTCACAGTTTGATAGGCAATATACTTAAACTTGATTCATTTATGGATGGATATAGACATTTATTAGATATAAATTATGACATGACAATGAACAGTTTGTTGAATATTGTTCAGGATACCAGTGATTTTAATGACTGTGGAATCTTTAATATATTCAGTATAATGAACTACAATCATACTATTATGTCGATTAATTGCATAACCTATTCATGCGCGTTTAGAAAAAGTTTACGACAATTTGCTGTACAACTTCCGAAGAATTACAATCAGAGATATCATGGCGACTGGTAATGTGCATTGAAAACAATAAACAATATTCAGAGATCGATTCCTAAACTGTTAACATGTATTTAGTGATCGATCAGTCAGTAACAACGTAAAACCTCGTACGTACGTTCATCAGTTCGAGTTACTATACCACATTAGCACAGAGATGCAGTTGTCGATTCAAATCTCGTAGTGGTAGGGGCGGTAAGAGTATAAGCAGTAGTCGGACAGACTAGGGTTTGAAGATGTTATTTAAAGAGTATAATACAGTGAAATAAATTTGGAAAGAGAAAACAAGAGACAAGGAGGATTCAGGAGATTAGAATTCTGGAGAACACAAAGAGTGGATGCACCTGAGTCATTGCAAACGATTTTGAGCCATGTCATTCAGGGTCTCTAATCATCGGTTGTTATCATCTCGCCGTCCCCAACCAGGTCGTCTACACCTGCCAACATGGCTCAGTCCACTTGTCAGTGACTTCATGGACTTGTGCCATGTTTTGGTCTGGCCGCCCCTAGCCTTCTTCCAACCTACTCCTATACCAATGAACATCGCATGTCGAGGCAGTCGGTGGTTGGGTATACGTAACACATGTCCCAGCCATCTCAACTGATGGAGTTTCACTACTTCATCAATTGATTTGCCATCCTTACCTAGTACCCGTTTCCTAACAACTGCATTACTTACTCGATGGTCCCAGGATATATGAGCAATGTTTCGAAGACACCTATGATCAAATACTAGTAACCTACGAATATCCTCTACTCTTACCGGCCATGTTTCACTGCCATAAAGTAGGACGGAACGAACTGCTGCGCAGTAAACCCGTCCTTTGGTTGATAGACAGATATCTCGCCTACGCCATAAATGACGCAAGTTGGTAAAAGCTAGTCGAGCCTTCTGTATCCGTGCTGAGATTTCGTCACACACCAGACCACAAGGGCTGATAAGACTTCCAAGATAAGTGAAGCGGTCGACACGCTCAACTGCTTCACTCCCTATCATTATATCGGGATAATTAGTGATCGCTAATTGACAAGGCAGACTGTCTTTAATTTCAACTAAATCTAAACATACGTTGTAATTGTGGTGTAATCACAATTCAAGAATCCTGTTTAAATTATTTATAAGACAACTGCTCATTATCTCTACAAGGTTTTAATATTTCTCGTCAAGATCGACGAAGCATTAAGAAAAGAAGACTTGGCGGAATATTTTCTATTGAAAATTCCATATTGTACCAAAACCATAATATTGAATAAAGTTAATAATGTTAATTATTTGAAGTCAATGATATCAGAAAAGATTAGAAACCAGAACTTCTTACATAAATAACTCCATAACTGTTGATTAACCTTGTGCCTTTCTAGATTTAGTAGCTCAGTAAATAACGCATTATTTTCTCAGTCCACTGCTAAATTCTAGTGTTAACATCAACCCATAGATCTGTTCAGAATATCTTGATTTGGATTTGAACTAGGTTGAAATGTAGATAAAATGAATTAATTGTATGAATAAAAGGCTTCTGCTACATTCATAGTTATTAACTGGTTCTTGCCTAAAAATAAACTAAAATCCGTGTCTTAGAATAATTACTGTACAATGAAATAAAAGTTTAACCTTACTATATCCACATAAGAATTTTTAATCAAATAATAAGTTAATTCCTTATTTCATTCAGAAGGGGTTTTGTGGATATTATAGTAATTTTAATAGTTGAGATTATGAGTCAACTGAAACTAGATAACCATAGAAAACCTGAAATCACTGGACTGCTGTTTCGTCCTATTGTGGGTCTCCTCGACAGTGCTCATCCACCGTATCATCTCGTGAGATTCAAACCCAGAACCTATCGGTCTCGCGTGCAGACGCTTAACCACTAAACCACTGAGACTGACAGATCCTGGGTTCAAATCTCACGAAGCGGTATCATGAATGCGCACTACCAAGGAGTCTCACAATAGGACAAAACAGCAGTCCAGTACAGTCAGGTTTTACATGGTGATCTAGCTTCAATTGACTCATGATCTCAATCTTATTTCATTCTTGTAACAAAGGAACGATCTTCTGAATAAATGAATTCATATGTATTGTATTTTTTAAAAATTTAGAACTCTACATTAAGCTTTGTAATTATGTTATTGCGTAAAATGTGACATGAAAAAACAAAACACACACACACATACACACTATTGTTTTTTTCCCATTTGCAAATTATTTCAATATAATGCTGAATTCTATAATTAAAAGATACAATTGGGTATATGTTTCGTGTCATTGCCTTTTTTTCTGGTATAATTATAATCAGATTTTATCATGCAATCTCATAAATGTAGTTGGGTATTTGGTTGTTTTTTTTGGTTTTCAGTGTTAAGTTATGAATCACATTAGACCATTAGTGTTTTTCTAAATAAGAGAAAAAGAAAAATATTCAAGTATATAATAAGATGAAATGGTATTACTTTTTTCTTCATTGTACTCATATGCATTTTTAGGTTTATTTTGAGTAATTAAGTTAAATCATTTCACTTCAGTAAAAATAAATGAAACGGATTAACCATTATTATTTACCACAGATTGAAATCATCAGTCAATTGAAGCTAGACCACCATAGAAAACCTGGAAGCACTGGACGTCCATTTCGTGGTGCAACCTCGTGAATTGGTTGAAGTTAAATATTAACACCATTGGATGCCGGCTCAGTGGTCGAGTTAGTTAATCGCTTGGCGCGAGACTGATAGGTTCTGGGTTCGAATCTCGAGGGGTGCGGGATCGTGGATGCCAGTTGCTGAGGAGTCCCATACCAGGACGAAACGGTCGTCCAGTGTTTCCAGGTTTTCCATGGTTGTCTAGCTTCAATTGACTCAAGATTTCAACCTGTGAAATCGCTAAAATCTCCACAAACCCTTCCAGATTTTAATATTTAATTCAGTTGGTGTTGATTGTTTTTATCTTCCCATTGTTATTTAAGACTGCAATTGATCGTTTCGTGTTGGTATATGTGCATCCCGTGCGAACGGTAGCCAAACAATTTTGTTACAGAATAATTTCTTTATTAATGTACCCCCAAATGCCCTATTACGGTCGAGGATGAGGAGAGTCAGATCTCTCCCTTCAAAAACTCTCACATGGTCACGCGTATACAGCCACTAACATAAAAGTCCTACTCACTCCATTCTCTCTGCATTACTGTTGTTTACGAAATTGAGAGGAAGGAAAGCGAATATCTGGAGCTCTAACCGGGTCGGTGGATATGGAGGGTCCATCTAAGAGAGTAGGAAAATCCTGATTCCAAACCAGTGGTGTACATTGGTTGCATGGTTTTGAGGGAACAAATGACGTATGAACCGAGTATTGGTCACTGACTACCATGAGACTGCATCATCTGGCGTTGCTCCACTACCTTATGGATCAGACCTTTAGTTCGAATGCTCTGAGTGTGGTCCCCTAAGTAGACCACCTGGCTCGGTTTGGGCGCATGGTCAGTATCCCAACCCTCGCACAAATCGGATGATTTATATGGCACATATCTATTTGATGCCTACTTGTATCAATATTCAAGTGTTCAAATAAATAAATACTTTCTCAATGTATCATAATCATATCAAGTAATTTGCATGAAATTAATTTAGTTCTAACAGAATTGAACATTTCCATGTTGATTTTCTTAATAAATTCTACAAATTTGTTTCTTTTTTTAAAATACAGTTTATTTTCCGGCAAAATTGGTCTCTATAAGCTTGTAGAACGAATACGTCACACTTCTGAATTGATAATTCTCTTGCAGTCAAGCCTGTTTTTAAGTGGCTTTTGTTTCAATTACAATAAACTGTATGGCACGGTGTAGGAAACATTTTTGCAATATTATAAAAGCGTTAAAAATTCAAATTGATTATGGCGACATATATATAAAAAAACACCGCTATCACCTAGAATCAAAGCATACCGGATTTCATAGGTGTGATGGAAATGATCATTTGATCTTGAAGAACAAGCTGTAAATAGATATAATATAAGTAGTCATTATGGTTTAACACAAATAAGCGTCAGAAAGTGTCAATTATAGAAAATTTTGTCTATGCCTTTTGTAAGAATCGGACAGATTGATCCAAATGGATAACAACTTATCTATATGAGAATCTAACGATGAATAATAAATGTACCTTAGTGCGGTTATTGGAATTCAACTGCTTCTCAACCACGAAAAAATGTTTTATGACTATTTATGAAATTTAGTTTGATATCATGAGTGGGTCTATGTTACGCTACCATTGAAAAGCTGGAAGCACTGGGTACCCGTTTTGTCCCAGTATAGGGCAACTCAACAGTGCGCATCTACTGTCCCGCACGTGGGAATCGAATCCAAAGCCTTCGATCTTGCGCGCGAACGTTTATCCCCTATACCACAGAGTTTGCCGACAATCAACGGTGTTACTGTCTAACTGCAACCAATCCACGATATTGCGCGACCGTTCATCATTGTCTTCAGTGAGTAACTGACTCTTAACAGACACAGTTGAACTCCACGCTGACACTGTTGGATACTGGCTTAGTGGTGTAGAGGTTAAGTGTTCGCGTATGATACCGTAGATCTCAGATTCGAGTCCCACGTGCGGATTTGTGAAATTGTCAACCTCGTGATAAAAATCTAGGACAACCTATTTGATACATTGTGTATATGGCAGTGAGTAGCAGCATTTGTCGCAGTAAATCCACCAGCAATTCATTTCTTAGTTTAATTAATAAACATTTATGAACTTAGTATTATTTTCTTCAACATAAGATACATATAAATTTGAATGAAGTTTTGACATATGTTGGTGGATTCTTTCATACGTCTTTGTTCAACACTTTTATTTAGTGAAAGTAAAGTAGAATCCATTAAGTAAAAACAATAACAAGAATTTATTTCTTTTCGGATAGTATAAATGGTCAAAATATTTTCCTAGAAATCATACGAAGTGCCAACTGAAGCTCACTCTACGGTCGATTAATTTAGAATGCTTGAAAAAAATTTTGCAGAACATCTATTGATTAAGATCAGTAAACGAACTGTTAGCATATGCCAATATTTGCTAACGTCTCTTGATAAACACATAACATTACGTAAATGACCCTTGAACTGCACTCAATTAAATATTTCAATACTACTAACAAAGTAATTTGATCGAGACTGTGATTTCGGCTTCTGAATAGGCTATTTCCACTAGCTGTAAATTATGATGTACACAAGGAAAGGTTTATCCATACAATAATTTATTATGTTACATTTCACAATATACCTATTTTGGAATACTTAAGTAAACTCTATTTTACTATGACAAAACGTTAGCTAACAAAACTAGATCGACTAGAATAAATAAGGTACTTTAAGATAAATATCCCATTATTTGCCTATCATAGCCGTTATAACAGGGAGATTATGAAAACAAAAAAATTATGATAAAGTCAGTGTCTGGCAATATATATGTGCAAATGATATACTGAAATAAGCATAAATGAGATTACTTAATCTTAAAAGCCGTTCACACAATAGTGCTCAGTTGACTGTTGGTATGTATAAAACAGTCAAGCGGTGAAATAATCATGGTTCAATCTACCACACCGAATCAGCGAGCTATTGAAAAGTTATGGAAATGTCTTTAATTTATAATGTTTATATATTACTGATGAAATCTTTGTCTTAAGATTATTGATATTCTTTTACAGTATTTCAAGCATCAGGACAATACGTTACTATTTCTAGACTAGTCAAAGTATTCTATAGCGTAGTATTCGTGAACAAAATACAAAGTCATATTGAATCAATCATGTGTTTGTTCTAATATTCAGCAAAAACACAACCTACATAACAGCTGCTTGACTTTCAGTTTGTACTGATTTCGATTGTATTGGTGTTTAGGGTTAAAATCGTGCAGAATTATATGTTAGTTGCTCAGTTTTAAATCGTTTTTTATTCAGAAGTTCTAATCAATTGCCTTATAAATGTAATGCCTAGTGTTTATAGAAAATGTTTACAGCAGATACTCTCATAAAGTTAAACGTGTCAATGAAAAAAGTCAGAATAAATGTAATAATTTAAAAAAGGTAGTGTCTATATTCTTTCATTCATCAATATAACTTATTTTAGACCTATTCTCTTGAACAGTTAGTGATTTTAGCACAGACACGTCTTAAGCAAAACTATAACTATTTAAGTGATCAAATTAAGTGGGAATATACCTAACTATTACACTTGAATTTTATTTGTAGTTGCGTGACATTTTCATAGCAGAAGCAACATTCTTAAGCACCCAAATATCAGAAAGTTTTGTTTGAGTCTTTTCAAAGAAATACGACTGATTATTAAAAATCAATTCATTTAGAGTTCAATTAATTACCGAAAAGTTACTGTTTCGAAAGTCGTTTAATTGAAAGTACATAACTTTCTAAAATAAAATGATCCTGTATTTATGAAAACAGCATAACTTATATATGGTCAGTGAAGGTTGAATGTTTTTGATTGAGAGCATGAACCGATTGATGTTGGACCACCATGGAAAATCGGGAAGCACTGGATGGCCGTTTCGTCCCATTGTTCGACTCCTCGGCAGTATGTATCCACGGTCCCATTCGCGGGATTTCAATCCAAGACCTTCAGTCTCGCATGCAAACGTTCAACCTACTAGATTACAGAGCCGACATCCAACCGTGTCAATGTCTAATCTCAACCAATCCATGAAATTATGCGACCATCTCTCATTGTACTGAGGTAGATACCTATCACTACCAGACACGGATTAGCTGCACTGGTCACGTCTTCTCATTAGAACTCCGACAATTCCCTCACGAAGCATATGGTATTCGAATAATAAGTCTGAACAAACAGGCACTGAACTTACCATATGTATCATTTTCTTAATATTATGATCGCCCTCTCACTAATGATTTTTACTCTGATTTCATTGAAATTGTATTCAAAATTTGCATTACATGATTGCTTTTTTTATCCTATATCCAGAATCTATGCTTATGATCCATTGTATGTTTTTAAATCATCAATTGAATATTGTAAATTAGTATAATGATCTAGTTAAATAGTTCTAGAATCTGATATCATAAGTCAACATGTAGTACATCAATTCATTGTGTATTATCTTAGAATTATGAAAAAATTATCCTTTTTCCTAGTTAGAAATTATTTCTCTTACAGAGTTCTAAAATTATATAGAGATCAAATATAAACGAATTTAAATTACACATACCAAAATACAAAACATAATATACATTACAAAAACAAACAAACAAACATTCTGTAGGTATTGTTTGGCTTGTATCTTCCCATTGAGGTTTAAGACTGAAATTGATCAGTCTGTTATTGGCATATGTGCATACTGTGCATATGCCTCGATATAGCCCTAATTCACAAGCTCTTCGTAAGCAATGATGGATAGTCTACAGCAGTGGAATCCAGGACGCGTGTTTCGTCCTATTCGGGACTCGTCAGCTGGATGTACCTGCATCTCAGAGTTGATGTTCACTCTAGGACTCGAACCCAGTACCATTCGCTTCAAACACCATCGCTTTATCCACTCAGCTACTGAGTCCTGAATTAAGGCAATATCGAGACATACGCACAGTATGCACATATGCCAGTAATAGACTGATCAACTGCAGTCTAAGACCTCAATGGGAAGATACAAGCCAAACAATACCAAGTGAATTTAAATCTGCCCCATTGCACAAGCAAGTGGCTATCAGGATTCAGTAGCTGAGTGGATAACGCGATGGCGTTTGAAGCGAATGGTACTGGGTTTGAGTCCTGGAGTGAACATCAACTCTGAGATGCAGGTACATCCAGCTGATGAGCTCCAAATAGGATGAGACGCGCGTCCGGGTTTCCACTGCTGTAGACTTTCCATCACTGCTTACAAAAACAAACATTCTGATCTTAAAACTGTTATCAAAATCAATACAGTTAGTTTAACTTTTAGACTTACGTAATATCTGACGCCTAATTGTTTTTTTTGTAAAAGGATATTATTTTAATAAAAATTAAATTAATTTAATTTAATTTTATATTTCGGTAAATATTTAAATTAACTTTCATTGAATTTGTTATCCTTGCTTGAATGTATATTCATTTGCTTTTTATGAATTTGAATGAAATACATTAAAGCTGATTCAAATTTATTAAATGTACATATTTGTGATATATACTACTTATATGGAAAGACATAAGTAGTTAGTAGAATCGTTCGGAGTTGGAATTATAGTGAACAAGAACACCAGTTAGGACAATCGAATACACATGAACATGAAATAACAGAGCATCTCACTAAAATCTGAGAACCATACAGTAAATACTTAATTTGCAAAATATCAATCATTGGTCTCAAACTTGACTGTTCCTTACACAAAATATTATTCAATCGTCTCGGACTTCATTGTTCCTGCATTTTCATATCAACTGTGTTCCACTCCCGTTCCTTCTACTAAAATACATTCTATGCCTGACCACCGTTATATACTACTTATATGGATATAAATAACCCTCACCGCAAAATGACTATCAAAAGAGGATTGAAAAGATTGGACTGAAGAGAACAGGAAAGAAAATATAATGAACTAGGAATAAAAGAAAGAATTGAAAGAATCATGAGGAGTCTAAATAGAAACTGATTGAAGATGTGCACATGAAGTCGTTAATGGTTTTCATAATTTATCATGAATGTTTGTAGTTTTACACTAAACAATAAAGTGGCTCACCTCACCAAGTCTTCAATCACTTCAAACTTTAGTACGTAAGTAATATTGTAGTTAAATTGATTTCATTTGATTGTGTGAATCCATTGATTTTCTTATATCATGTTCATTATATAATTCAGGACTATAATATTGTCACAATGTAAAAACAGTGGTTAGGAATGGAAGGAACTACATACATTTTTGAAGTTAGTAACAATGTTCAGTTCACCTTTGAATTTTTAGATACAATTCTTAGTGGTCTAGAGGTCTAGAGGTTCAGCGTTCGCGCGCGAGACCAACAGGTGTTGGGTTCGAATACCGCGAATTGAGATCGTGGGTGCGCACAACTGCGGAGTCCCACAGTGGGACGAAACGGCCAACCAGTGCTTCCAGATTTTCCATGGTGGTCTAACTTCAATCGACTCATGAATTAAACTAATACAATTACTATAAAATCCATAAAATCCCTTCCTTGATAATAGTTCTTAATGTCTAGGTGTGGTGTGTGCTACTTATATAGACATGAGTTGTATGTAACGATAGTCAGGATTAGAATGTCTGGCAGCAGAATGTCGGGAAGGAAAATAAGTGAACAGAAATTAATTGGCATGAAAATTCAGGAACAATGAAGTCTGAGACGATTGATTGATATTTTGTAGAAGGAACGATCAAGTTTGAGACCAATGATTGATATTTTGCAAATTAAGTATTTACTGTATGGTTCTCAGATTTTAATCAGATGTGCTGTAATTTTTTGTTTAAATACGTTCGATTGTCCCTACTGGTGTTCTCGTTCACTAAATTGGTACTTACAGGATTCAAGCATCAATAAAAAAGAGAAAATCTCCAAACATTACAAAAACAAAATGAATCAAGTAATGTTTTTTTTGGAAAAGACAGGAAATGTACGAAATATTACAGTAATGAATACAAACTAGATGTTTACTTGACTTTTACACGAAGTATATACTGTTAAAGAGAAGAAGAATGTTCAAAGCGTGCATTTTATATCGTAACTACACATGTAATAGAATAAAGCAATTTAGATTCAGGTTAATCCTGTAAAAAGTACTCATTTTCTGTTGCATATTAATGGACGATTACTTTTTCAGATGATCAAGGCTTTCCGTAGAATTCTGCTAAGTTTGAAGCGGTTACGAGTTCACTTAGACTGAGAACAGAAACAAAGACCCGATGACCAAAGACCAATAAACTAGCTATTCGATGCGACCCAGCCCCGCTAACTAGAGGAAGTAGTCCAAGCTTGGAATGGGGAAGTCTATTCCGCAAACAGCCAGAATCACGAGCGATAACAACAAACACAAATCAAAACGGATATATGCAGCACAAAACCGTCCTTGGGGAGAGTTACAAAATAGCATACTAAAAGGCACGACGGACCAATAGCATTTAAGATTCTCCCAAGTGGGAAATACAACATGAAGGTGAAAAGAGTGTCTTTGGCGCGAAAACAAAGAAATCAAAATTTTCTAAATAAAATTACAAAATTAGGTCCTTTCCCAAGTTAGTTCTAGGGATCTAACGTCCCCAACAAATTTACATATCACGGCTAGCAGCGAAACCCATGATCCATTTAGCTAAAATAATCAACAATGAGTTGACTCAAGGATTTTCTTAGGAATGTTAAATTTAAAACGTAGTTCACAATCATATTAAAATAAGCATTCTGAACTAATAACAACTTATTTTCGTTTGAAAATAACAGAGAATTAAATTCATTTAGTGTTGTTTGCTTGTACCTTCACATTATTGTTTAGGACTGAAATTGATCAATCTCTTGCTCGCATATGTGCATCCTGTGCGGATTGCCTCGATATTGCCTGAAGTCACAAGCTTTATAAGCAAAGATGGATAGTGATTAGCATTGGGATCCGGGACGCACGTTTCGTTCTATTTGTATAAGTAAGTGACTGTCAGGACTCATTAGCTAAGTGGATAACGCGATGGTGTTTGAAACGAACGGCAATGTGTTCGAGTCCCGGAATGAACATCAATTCTGAGATGCAGACACATACAGCTGATGAGCGCGAAATAGGACGAAACGAGCATGCTGGATATCACTACTAGCCACTATCCAACTTTGCTTATAATAGATAATTAGTTTTACAAATAAGAAAGAAACATTTATTTTACCTATATTGTTATACTTCTTTCACTCATCTAGGGTTATTCAAAGAAGTCATTTTTATTTATCTATATGTACAGTATGTGTTCAGTTATTTTCTTATTTTACTGTAAAAAATTTTTAAAAGAAATTCCCGATCAATAAACTCACCCTAGTAAACTTTACAAATTGCTCTAGTCTAATGAAGTAACGTTATACAAAATGTCGTGATTCTATTGATTATGAAATAAAACTTTTTAAAGAAAAAAAGTATTGCATAGTAACAATGATTTACCTACGAACATCTTATCACATACCTCATAATATGTATAAAGGGGTTCTTTTCTAAAGTTAACTTAATATTTAAACATCAAATTATACTTCAATTTATCCCTTAAACTACAGATTAAAGAAAGTTGATTAACTTGATTAGATCTGAACTTTTTTATTTGTGTGAAGTGTTAGTTGATTAAATATACTGAAATAACCTTATAGGTTTATGATGTGATTCATGGTGAAAAAAATGTAAAATAGAAACTTTACTCAATCATATTTTTAATGTTACTGGTTTATTGGATTGACTTTATTACAACCATTTTTAAATATATCCGTCGTTTAATGCCAAGATGTATTCAACTAAATGAGAGGTTTTCACTAGAAACATATTGTATTTCGGTTACCAATTGAAATAAACTAGTACATTATTTGAAACTGGAAAATACTAAGCATCGGTTTCATCCTAGTATCAGGCAGCTTAGAGGACATCCATTGAAATCCAGGCGTTTTATCCTAATTAGGCACTCCTTACCGGCCATATGAACAACTACAACGGAGATCGAACTAAATGTTATAGGTCTAGCAGTAAGCCATAAGCTTTTCAATCACTGAGACAGCGTCTATCTGTATACCTCACATAACTTTAATCAACTAATGTCATTACGCCACCATCTTGTTGTTAAGTACATTCAGCTTTGGATGTTGCCTCAGTAATTAGAAGTTAAGGCGTCTGCATAGAGCTTGAAGACCATGGCTTGAATTTGTAGCATTGTCAGAAGACGTAATGCCTAAGTGTCTCATACTAAAATTGAATAGTTGCTCAGTATTTCCGGATTTTTAATGAATGAATAACATAAACTTTTGCACTATTGGAATAATACTCAATATGTTATTCCAACCTGATAAACGAGAACCGTTATTACTTTACTAAAGTCAAAAAATATTACATCATTTAATTTTTAATTAATAGTTAATATTCTACTTATAACTTTAGATATCAAGTTTGTTTGTTTGGAATATTTAAATGATTATTTGATAATTATCTTGATTGAAATACTTGAATGTATTAGTAATTCTTTTTGTGATGATAGACATTATCACGCTTTTCATATGTTGATTGAAATCATGAGCCGATTGATGTTAGACAACCATGGAAAACCTGGAAGCACTGGATGATCGTTTCGTCCCGTTGTGGGACTCCTCAGCAGTGCACATCTACAGTTTCACTCGTACGATTACAACCCAGGGCCTTTGGTATCGCATGCGAATGTTCAATCTACTAGATCACCGAGCCGACATCCAATGGTGTCAATGTCTAATCTCAAACAATCCATAAAATTGTGCGACCATCTTTGATTGTACTGAGGTAGATACCTATCACTACCAGACACGGATTAGTTGCACTGGTTACGTCTTCTCATTAGAACTCCGAAAATTCCCTCACGAAGCTAGTCATTAGTGAGCATATGATAATTATCAGTATGGTGTTGTGGAGATTATTTAGTTATTTCTTTTGTTTTTCATTAAAATGTTTATTTATTTTAATTTATCACGTTTCAAAACAAAACTTCTCAATGTAAATAAATCATTTCAAACACTGGAAAGAAATTGAATAAAATCTATTCTTGTAAATAACTTAATAATTGAGCACATGATTATTCAAGGCATTTTCTTAAATCTTTATTACAATAGTCATTCAGGTATTCACTAATTACATAATAAAATACAGAAAGGGATTACAAGTTATTGTAGTCTCTTTCGCCAGAGTAATGTCATTTGAATAAACATGTAACGGCAATACTGTTTTAATTTCACGTACATTAAATGTATGAAAACAAACGTTTATTTGTCACTTAAACAAAGATTATTAGATAGATAGATAGATAGATAGATAGATAGATAGATAGATAGATAGATAGATAGATAGATAGATAGATAGATAGATAGATAGATAGATTGATAGATAGATAGATAGATAGATAGATAGATAGATAGATAGATAGATAGATAGATAGATAGATTGATAGATAGATAGATAGATAGATAGATAGATAGATAGATAGATAGATAGATAGATAGATAGATAGATAGATAGATAGATAGATAGATAGATAGATAGATAGATAGATAGATAGATAGATAGACAGATAAAGGACATTACCATGCAATCGAACTTAAATACATATTAACTCATTTTTTAATCAAATATTTCAATAAGAAAACTGAACATTCATGTAATGGTGAAGCTTTGTAAATCTTCAATGAGATGGATGCATAATTTTGTTAGCCATCATTATTATAAGATTATTTTTGTTACGTTTAGCCACGTTGTTGTATTTTGTTTTAATAAAATTTATTCTTTTTATTCAATTCTTTGATGAAACGAGTTACAAATATATTGGAAATCGATCACTTATTTTATGATGGATAGATAGATAGATAGTTGTAACATTTAGTGGCCCTATATCTTACTCGTTGGATCAGAAAAATGATCGTTATCGAATGACTGCTGTCGAAGTATACATCCAGACTATTCTTGTGTACTATCATAGATTTAAATCTCGTTGGTGAACAACAAAATGAATAAGTCAAATACAAGAATGAATTTGGAATGCATATATTTTGTACAATCATTGATCTACCTAGGCAATCGGGAAGACGGAGCGATAGAAGCGAATACATAAAGAGAAGCGAAACTAAATGACGCGTAATGGAGAAGGCGAGTGGGCTAACTCAATTTAACCAATGGTGAATCGATATATATCGTCAGACCAAATATAAGTTACAGGCATGTACTGAATAGGATAAGAAGTGCACACATATACGCTCATATAATAACAGCTAATAAGCAAATAATCGACATGGCTAAAATAAAACTTGAGAAGAATGGATAAGCTGGTTTGTCCAGAAGGTAGAATAAGCTATGTAGGCTCAACACAGAACCAACCACTACAAACTGTTTAAATCGCATAAATCTGTAATGACTGAGTACAGATAGAAACATTTAAAAAGCAATTTCATAAAGAAATTACAACAAGAATGCACATCAAAGTAATACTTAATATATTATTGCGTAATCGGTGCTAAAAACTCATCACAATATTCAAGTCCATTGTATTGTCTAGGGTTATTATTCATATCAAAATTCAATTCTTCGTTGTGTATTAAAATACATCTTACCATACATACAAAGATATACAGAGTCTTGTATTTATGAACAAGAAACCTATTAGATATTAAAGCTGTTTTTTAAATCGTTTTTCTCAGTTTCGCAAGTTATTATTTACTGTAATTGTAGTGAACGAACATTCAGTTGAGGATAATCAATTTAATGTGTAATAGAAAATTCCAGAATACAGTCGTAGAATATGAGAAGCCTACATTAGATACTTCATTTGCAAATCATCCATCAATTGTCTTTCACAGTTCCTTTCTTTTTCCATTATGGTTTACTCCAACCCGACTTTCTTAGACTTATACTACCATGCACTTCACTTCTGATTGGTGTTACATATTACTTATTTCTGTCGACATAAGTAGTATACATCATATATTTCTTGATGATTTATAAACCAAACCTAATTTTAGCAACATAAAATTTCTATCTTCATTTGTTTAACAATGAATACAGGTTATCTAATCATTTTTACTTGGAATTAAAACAAACCGTGCAAAATTGACACGTACATTTAGTTTACCTGCTCACTAAATCTATGAAAATTGAATGTGTGAAAACAACCTTTTGGTTGTCACTTAAACAAAGATAATGATATAGATAGAATAGTGAACATTACCATGGAATCAGGAAAGGAAATTGATGACATTGACTAGTGTAAATTACATCTTATTGTAATATGCGATTATGAGGGTTTTGTCAATGACATCCATAATAATTTTTTTACAGTACATTGGAATTATGTAGCTCACTAGAAAATAATTATAAAATTAATCCTTTGATCACGTGTCAATTATATTGAAATTATAAACACAATAAAATACTAACTTTATATGAAGAGATTCATTCTGAGTTAAGTTTTACATATGGATTATGTAAATTCAGAAGAATATGCCCACCATTTAGTTGTCATAGCAACCAACGATATAGTTGTAATTATATTTTCGTGTGAATGTAAAAGACGTTTAATGAAGATATTATCATTGATTGGATATTTGGTAAGCTTCCACACAATAATAACTATATGTAACTTGTTATGTATCGTGTCTGTTAGTTGTTGCGGCCTATTTACTGTTACTGATCTCAATTCCTTTTATAAAGTCATGAAATAAAAACTGTATCATAGTTCTTACTAATTTTATTCTTAAAATTTGTAGTGATAAGGTTCATAGTTAAAATTTGTCATCTGCCTGATGAACGGTTTACGCTATATGGACTGTATGCATTGATCGCTTTTCATCGTTATGTTTGATAGGCTGAAGAAGAGTAAACTCGTGGTTGAATATAAGTGAAATAAAGTTTTCCATTGTACAATACATAGAGTACAGTAATTCTATTTACAATAATGACAAGTGACATGAGATATGCATGTCAAAATAGTCCAATAGATTTTTAAGTTACAGCGATGTTCGGTCATCAAGCATTATGCTTTTAACCACTTGATTAACGCTTCACTCGAGTGGCCTGCTTGAATATCTGGGCTACCTGTTCCTGCTATCTAGATATTTCAGCAAGTTTTCTGTTTTCTTATTTATTTTAACAGATCACTTTGTCAATTATTTGCATAACCAATTCAGGTTCGTTTTTGAAACGTTTAAGACCTTTCACTCTACGAGTTACAAAAATTTGCAATCGGAGACATCGTGATGACTGGCAATATGAATTGGAAAGAATTAACATTAATCAGATGTCGACTATTGAAATGTTAATATCTAACTAGCTATCACTCAATATTTATCGTCAGTATCGATCAAAGAAACTTGCTGAAATACTATGTTCTGGGGATTCTTTATTGTACCGAATATATAATATTCAATAAAGTGATTCGTAAAAGTAAGGAGAAAACGGGAAAAATAAAGATTAAAATGTAAGTAATGTGCAGACACAAGTATAAAGTATACTGGTGTAGTGAACAAAAATGCACATGGGAACAACCGAATATATGTAAATACAAAATGCCGAATTTCTTAGTAAAATCTGAAAACCATATATTAAATACTTCATTTGCAAAATGTTAATCAATCGTCTCAAATTTCATTGTTCTTTCGATTCCAAACCAACCGTTCTTTGTTTTAGTTCCCTTTTCTTTGATCTTCTCAACCTTTTGCCTTCAGGCATTTCACTTTCGATTGATGATACGTACTACTTATATCTGTCGAGACCAGTAGCACACATCCCTATAGTCAAACGAATGGAAAAGATTGATGACTGACTGAATAAAAATGTAAATAGTCATGGCTAATTATAACATGAGAAAAACATTATTTTGGAACCTATTGGTTTAGGCGATCAGCTTAATTTGATAATCTGAAATAATAAACAGGTTGCTTATCCACTGATTAATTTCTATCAATAAATTTTTACTTAAAATAAAATATAATCAAAACTCATATTTGAGTTTTTGTATTCAGTTTACAGCAAGGTGATAATATACACGAATTATATTTCATAGGCCTTTAAAGTTTGTTTTAACGAAACAGAAAATACTATTTAAGAAGCTGAGTAGTTTATGCACTACTCAGGACTAAATGTTTCTAATTAATAATATTTTAATCAGAGAGGAGTTTCGCGGATATTGTATTAATTGAATAGCTGAATTCATGAGTCAATTGTAGCTAGACCACTATGGAATACCTGGAAGCACTGGATGGCTATTTCGTCTTAGTGTAGGACTCCTCAGCAATGAGCATCCATGATCCCGTCTCACAAGATTTGAACCCAAGACCTATTGGTCTCATGCACGACCGCTTAACCTGTAGACCAATGAGTCGGTATCCAACGGTGTTAATGTCTAACTTCAACTAATCCACGAAATTGCACCATCGTCCTCTATTGTCTTCAATGAGTTACTATCTCACAACTGACCCGGTTGAACTCCATCATTGAACTTTAGGAAATACCTCTTGAAGATCGTCACTAATAAGAATGGGTTTTGTGAATATTATATTCATTAAATAGTTCAATGATTTTTCTTCAATGTAATTGTACTATCTGATTATTATTATTCACTATATCTTACTGTTTAGTTCAATTACAATAGTTCATTATCATTCTGTTAATTATTACCCATTCACATAGAATATATTGTTAACTGATAATGTCCTGTCTCAACAAAATAATTCAATTTTCTATCGTTTATAATGGATACGTTAGTCTATTATATTTATCATTTGATTTGTGAATATCTTCTTTTGAAAAATCTAAAAATAAAAAAATTGATTACAAATAAACTTAGAAACAACAACAACAACAAATACTCATCTGGGGAAATAACTTTGATATACTACAGTATAATGATGCAGGCTTATATAAGCCAATAAATGAAAGTCGGTTTTTCTTTCTTTTTTTTTATTCTTTTATTATTTTTGGTTAACCAATACAATCTGCATGCCAAATCTGAGAATAGGGCTCAAATTTAATTTTCTATTTAATTGCGCCGTTATCAAAATAAGTAGCTTGAATAATCATGGGATTTGCATTTTAAAAGAAAGAAAACACACAATTATTTTCATCAGTGTTATTAATAAATATATGATATAAATTTTAATCGACATATATCTATGTAACGTTTTTATTTTGGTATATAATTCTAGTAGGTATCTAATAAGTCGGTAAAATACAATGAAGTTACTTTTGTAATGAAGTTTTAAACAGATATATTTACTAGTTGAGTTTAATTGAATTAATTGAAGCTAAACCACCATGGAAAACTTAGAAGCACTGGACGGCCGTTTTGTCCAAATGTTGGACTCCTCAGCAGCGGCTCAATTTCATGAATTGGTTGAAGTTAGGTATAAACAATGTTGGATGCCAGTTCAGTAGTTTAGAGGTTGAGCGTTCGCATGCGAGACCAATAGGTTCTGGGTTCGAGTCTCGTAGGGTCGGGATCGTGGATGCGCACTGCTAAGGAGTCCTATATTAGGACAAAACGGCCATCCAGTGCTTCCTTGTTTTCCATGATGGTCTAGCGTTAATTGACTCATGAATTCAACTATGGAATTACTAAAATATCCACAAAACTCTTTTCAGATATATTTAACTCATTTTTAGAAAGACATCAACTAACTGTTTACTCAAGTTTATTAACATCTTGTTATTGAAAATTACACTAAATCAAACCATCCTAGATAATAAGAAAATGGAAATGGAGACAAAACGGTTACAGGAATTAATTTTAACAATACGAAATATAAATTTTTATAAACGAATCTAGATTTATCGATTACGTTAAGAACTATGAGGATTTAAGAGCTTATTGTATAGTTAGGTTTGAGTCATTGCTATATGATCCAAGTTCAATTAATTCATTGTTAATTATTAACCAAAACAGACTTGTGATATATCATCATGTCATCAAAAATCTTATTTCACTATTTCGAGTAATAAATTATTCATTACTTCAGCCGATATTGAAACACATTGAATATTCAATTCTAAATGTGTTGAATTAGTCTTTCGAAACTATTCCATATATCTTTTTAAGCAAAGATGGATAGTGGCTAGCAGTGGAATCCAGGATGCGGGTTTCGTTCTATTTGGAACTTATCAGCTGGATGTACCTGCATCGCAGAGTTGATGTTCGTTCCGGGACTCGAACCCAATGCTTCAAACACTATCGCGTTACCCATTTAGCTACTCAGTCCTGATAGCCACCTGGGAAGATACACGTAAAGCAACACCAAGTGAATTTATTCTATATATCGTTTCTAATAAGTATGGTATAAATGGACAATCTACTAACGATTGCTGTTTAATGGTAAACCTAATTTAACATCTTTAGAAACCTATGGCAAGTTTACTTTAAAACATAATCATGAAGTATATGCATGAATTATAGGTAAGAAACTATTCATACATATAATGAATGATGATTGTGTACCGTTTGATAACAATAAAAATTACAAAGAAATCTAAGCTGACATACTAAAATGAAATGAGATATTTTAACCTAGTGTAATTATATACTTGTTTTTAAATGAAATGAAATACTAAGATAATTTGTCCATTAATTCACTAGGGATACAAAATGAATAGACTGAAATGGTATAAGAAACTAATGTAAATTAAAATGAAATCACAAAAAGTATGTCTTATTTAAATTCATCTAAAATTAAAGTATATACTTATATATTTATTTAAATTCCGAGCAATTTTGTAATTATTTTGCAAGAGGAGATAGTTATTATTAATTATAGTTTCAAGACTACTGTCTAAGTGTCGAAACCAAAGTGGATGGTTTTCTTAGGAGGTCACATCCCGAGTCTTCAATCTAATGGTCTGATTCACAAGGCAGTGGAGAGATGTCAGGTGACCAACAATTAATTCATACGCCATTTGTTTCCTCAGGATCCTGCAACCTTATGTGCATCATTGGTTTAGAGTTACGATTTTCCACCTCTCCTAGGTGAACCTTCTGCCTCCACCAGGCCGATTAATGTTCCTTATAATTCACTTTACGTCCTCTCAATTTCGTAAACAACAGTAATGCAGCGAGAATGTACTGTGTAGGTCTTCCATGACAGTGGATGTGTACGCGTAGCTATGTGAGAGTATTTCAAGAGGGAGAGAGATAACTTTTCCTACCCTCGAATTTACCAGAGTATTTGAATATCAATTGCTTTTCACATTTACACTATTGAACAAAAAATAAATTTGTTATTTAAAATTATGAGAATTTTAATATAGTTTTGAATGACGATGAAATTGAAGAATGAAAATTTATAGAGAAAAAAACAACAACTTGAAGCAAATCATAACTTATCGATGAAATTTCTGGTGGGAGTAATACATCATAATGGATGTGTTGTTCTTAAATATTATCTGATTTCATAAACAGTTAATTAGATGTTCTTGTGATATATTGTCTAAAGATTTGATTGACATAATCAGTAAACGAATTTAAAGAATACTTTGTTTGAATTTCATTGTTTTTATACTCTTCTTTCGAGAGACTTAGAGAAAATGGTGATAGATGATATATATATATATATATATACTGACGAAGACACTCGTGGAGAAAATGTGTTTGTTCTTGAGTAGAAGCCCGCCCATTTTTGAACAACATGAAGCGTACTACGCTCATATGATTTTGAGATGGTGTAGAATATTTGCAGTTCAGTTGGATGACTTTGATAAAGTTTGATTCTGTGAGTTGGATAGTGTGGTCGTGTGGCCAATGTAAAGTTTTTACTGATGATGTTGTTCAGAATAACGATGAAATTTTCATGACGACACCATCCGGATCAGAGAACAAAACTCCAACAATATATATACTTTCCTTGTTGTATAAACTAACCACTATATCGATATATATATAACGCGCTACTGAAATTATCAGATAGAGACTTAAAATTACATTACACCGGTTCAAACTACTGATAATTTCACTTAAACGTAAGAATAATTTCATTTATTTTATCGATTCAAATCTTTACTACTTTAGTAATATACCGTTAGTTATATTTCATGCCGCCAATATTAAGGGAGTCAGATGAATTGAAAGTCAACTGTTTGATTTAAACAGTTGAGATCATGATTCAATTGAAGCTACACCACCATTGAAAACCTGGAAGTACTGGACGGCTGTTTCAACTGGGTCAATTTTGAGGTAATAACTCACTGATGACAATGGTGGATGTGTCACTCAATTTCGTGGATTATTTGAAGTTAGACATTAACACCGTTGGATGACGACTGGCTCAGTGGTCTAGTTGGTTAAGCACCTGGGTTCGAACCCCGCGAGGCGGTATTGTGGATGCGCACTGTTGAGGAGTCCCAAAATGGGACGAAACGGCCGTCCAGTACTTCCAGGTTTTCCATGGTGGTCTAGCTTCAATTAACTCATGATCTCAACTGTTGAAATTACTACAATCTCCAAAAAACCTCTTCTGATATTTAATTTAAATAGAATGAGTCCATTTAAATGGAAATACCTCGAAAATCTATGAAGAAAAGTCGTTTCAAATTAATGTGCCAATTCGAAAATAGATTTTTCTTGTTATATTTGGTAATTTATCAAACCTAACAAAACTGATCTAGATACAAATAACTGTAATAGCGACCAGTAATAAAATGGTGTATTTTTATCTATCACTTATAGTTATTACTTAATAAAGTCGAGATTATAGGTTGATAGTGTTACTTTGGCTACATGACCAACGCAGAAATACGATATACAACCAACTGTACATAAATATATAGAACTCCCCCCCCACTGTCTTAAATCAGAAGACAGAAGAAACAGTACAAGCGATTTTTTCGGTAAGAATCATGGGTAGTTTTAGATATGAGCGTTAGTTATAACATCATTATAATTCAGCCAATCCTCAAAGAAGCAAGTTGGTCTATCGTCCAATTGTAGCATGCCACGTCGATATTCTAGAAAGCTCCATCAGGCTCTGATTGGATAGAAACTCTTCGGCTTCTTTAGGGCCTCAGACGTTGTTCCAACAAGTAGGTTTATCATTATTGTTTAGTTATAAAGGAACTTATTGTTTAAAGTGATATCAGCTTAAGAACTATGGAAATGAAGTTAGAACTATTCCATGAATCGACATACAAAACATACCATTCACAAAGGTTTCAATTATTATCTATATTTATAAAACAAATCCAAAGTAACTGTATCAAGAAATTGTATTTAGAAGTATCACATTATACTAAAAATAACCTGATTTCGATTTTATCAAAAGATACTTTATTATCCAATAAATTACTTTGTGTAATATCTAAGAAGATTGTTTGTACAAAAAAATAGTTGCTAACCTACTTATTATAAAAAAATTAAAAAAATGCAATCCTGTCTAAATAATTTATTCAATAAAGCTTTGCGCCTTCTATTGAACGATTATTTTTATTACATTATACTAATTATCATTTTCTACTACTTATTTAATAGAAGTAATGAGGGTATAAGATGAATGTTATGTTTTAACATAAAGAATTATGTCATTAATCAATGTTTTATATTAGTTTGTATCACAAATTGATCTTAGTTAAATAATCAGTAATCTTTGGCAAATGTTTTATTCTTCACAGCGGTGTTCATTCACGACTTTAACAGGGATCAACTTAGAATCTTATGATCTTAATTCTGTAGACTTTATATCAATTAGTCTACATCCATTAGTTTACATTATTTAATCTTATAAAGAGATGAGTCTCATAACATTTGGTTTTAACATTTTACAAAGTTGACCTTACAATTATTAATCTATCAGTGAATAACACCTAAATAAATAGAATTGCATCAAAATCTTTGATATTTATTACACAATTCCTAAATACCCGAGAGTGACGAGAGTGGGGAGAGTCAACTCTCCCTCTCGATATGCTGTCACGTGGCCACACTTATATAGCCTCTGACAGGGAAGTCCTAATCGCTTTCTTCTTGTGGTGGGGGTGTTGCTTAAGAATTTGAGAGGACGAAAAGCGAATATCAGGCTCTTTAATCGTGTCGGTGGACACGGAGAATTCACCCAACGGAGTTGGAAAACCCTGATTCAAAATCAATAGTGCATATGGGCTCCAGTATCCTAAAGGAACAAATGGTGTATGAACCAATCAACTGTCACCGGCTTCCATAGGACTGCATCACCTGACGTTGCTGCACTGCCTTGTGGATCAGACCTTTAGATCGAAGGCTCTGGATGTAGCCCATTAAGAAAACCACCAACTTTGTTCTGGGCACCCAGGTCGTATCACAGCCCTCATACAAATCAAATGAGATTTCTGTGTCGCACATGTATCTGGTGCCCTCTTGTACCAATATCTATGTGCTCAAATAAAATAAAATAGAATATTACACAATAAAACTATACAAACTATAAATATTGAATAGTACTTGAAAAATTTGTTTCATGCTTCCTATAAAAATTTACTTGATAAGTTTATAATTCTGTTATCATTGATGAGAAAAAAAATTTTTCAACGTACAATATGCGTGTTTATTTGTAAAAAAAAACAAAAAAACAATTGGCAACTATGAAAAAGAGTAACAACAACAAAAAAAAACAAAAAAACTAATGGAACTACTGATAATACAATTATTTTTAGAAATTTAACTATTTAGAAAAATTGACAAGAAAAAAACATAATTGATAGTCGAATGATTCGATTTTCTGATTATCTATTGTTTGATCAGACAAGGCTGTCTACTCTACCCCTTTATCTTTTTCCTGATGGTTGACGAGATTATGAAGACCTCGACATCTGTGACAAAGCATGGAATACAATGAACTGCTCTGAATCAATTAGACGCTTTGGACTTCTCAGATGACTTAGCCGTTTTTATCCCTTTAAACACGAACAAATGAAGATAAAGACGACTAGTGTAGCAGCGGGCTTTGCATCAGTATGCCTTAACATACACAAAGGATAAAGTAAGATCCTCAAATGCAACACGGGGAACGCCAACTCAATCACATTTGATAGAGAAACTTTGGAAGATGTGGGATCTTTCAAGGATTGGCAAAACAAGAGCAACATTCTTGCAGTTAAAAAACATATGGAACTCAAAACAACTATCAATCAATATCAAAGTTAGGATCTTCAATACGAACGTCAAGAAAGTTTTAGTGTACGGTGGTAAAACTCGAAGAACTACTACAACCATCGTCAAAATAGTACAAGTATTTAAAAACAAATGTCTACATGAGAGAGTAACTGTCCGTTGGCCGGATATCATCAGCAACAGCCTACTGTTGGAGAAGACGAAACAGCTTTCAGCTGAAGGTAAAGTTAGGAAAAGACGTTGGAACTGGATAGGATAAACATTAAGGAAATCACGAGGTAAGCACTTACTTGGAATCCTGAAGGGAAGCGATAAAGTAGAAGGCCGAAGAACACATTGTATCGAGAACTGGAAGCAGATGTGGAAAGGACGCGCAGCAACTGAAAAGATCTGGGAAGAATTGCCCAGGACAGGGTTGGATGGAAAGTGCTGATGAGCGGTCCATAAGTAAGTAAGCTAATAATATATACATAAAATTTTTATTATAATCTGAATCTAGTAATTTTCATTTGTTTCTTATTATAGATATATAATGTTTGTCAAGAAATGAAATATTAGATGAATGTTTCGTCATGTTTGGTACTCTTCAGGTAAATGAATATTCGAAATCTTAGCGTAAATTTGTATATTCAGACTGAGATCCAATAATGATACGTTTAAACACCAATTTATTATTCATTAAATTTCGGATTCATCAAATTATTGAACTACCGAAAATTACACTTAATCAGTCACTTCTTCTTTATGGTCATATTGAGTAGATTACTTCGATATTTTAAGGCTTGTAAAAATGTAATTATGTTAACTGGTGGGAATATGATCGCGTCATGTTACTTAAGATTGTTATGAATAGAGAAATTGTTTGATGCAAGAATTCGTCAAATAGCAATAGTCCACGGTAACTTACACATGACATGTTGTATATTATGCTTGATATAGTAAAACTTGGATTTTTTTACATTATACCTACATAACATACAATTATCAAATCTGGTTATTTAAACAAGACTACTTTTACATTTTTACTAATAGTTGGTAGTAGCCTTTTATAGATGGTATATAAAGCAAACAATTGCTCAAATGATTGTTAGGATACTTTGTTGCCAAATAACTGAGTGAAATTCGCGCCGAAACCCACGACCTACTGTCCTAAATCTGATTTGTTCGCCCATAAAGATTCAATAAACTGAACTTCTGTTATTTGTATTATGAACCAATTTTAGTTAGGCAATCACTGAAAACTGAGAATCATTGACTAGTTAATTCATTTTTTCGTGTGACTCCTCAGAAGTAAGTATCAGCTATACAACAAAGGATGGAACTTCAGAAACACAAGTCTATTTTATAGATTACTCAGTCAAGCTTTTTCATATATTTGATATTACTTCATAAGACATGATGATACCTTTTTAAGCAAGTGTGTTAATAATAATTTAATGGAGATGAAGAGTATACATCTATAATTTAACGTTATTTGCCATGAATGATATATATTTATTTGTCTTGAATACTACCATTAAACTTTCCACCCTTCAGCTTTAATAATTACAGTCTAACTTTCAACGATTATGTCATTAATCCAAGGTTTGGTTTATGTAATTGTGTGGTGAAATAAGCTGTTAACAAATTATGACATTTTTTTGTTGAATTTACATTTGCATGCATTGGTCCAGTAATTGTACAGATTACATTTAAAGTAGCCCGTTGACTTATAGCTTTAAATTAACATGTTCATCGATATTCCTCACCATGGTAGATGTTTATTTTGACATTCTCTTGATACACATTAAACGACCTAGAGTTCAAGCGTTCGCGTGCGAGACCGAAAGTCCTGGATTCGAATCCCACATGCGGACTGGTGGATATGCACTATTGAGGAGTCCCACACTAGAACGAAACATCTGTCCAGTGGTTCCAGGTCTCTAATTGTAGTCTAAAAGTGATCGACTCACAGTCTCAATCAAAAACATCCAACATAATTCCTTAACCTTAATGTATTTTTTGAATGTATTAATAATTTGTTCAGACTTGATCATCAAAATCTTTGAATGCTAAGATAATGGCGCTGTTTACCTTTAACCTTTAATTATTTCTTAAATGCAGCATCATTAAACTTATAAGATATTTCGAAGAATAATATTTCTGTCAAACAAGCTCATCACTTGGCATTATATCACACAAATGTAGAGGTATGACGATAAGCTATTAGGTAAAACTGTGTTCCCTCCTCTGTTCGTCTATTTTGTCAATTTAGTCAACAGATATTTTTATAACATATTAAATCAATAAATGCTTTCTTGCAGTTGATTTCGATTCAGTTTAAAAATTACTATTTTTAAGACATTTCATGTATTAGATAGTAGTTAACTGGAGAAGCTCTGGAAGGTATAGAATCTTTCACGATGAGCAAGGATGATCAGATGCGAACGTAAAGGCAGGGATTGGCAAAGCAAGGACCGCATTCCTACATTTGAAGAACATATGGAACTCAAAACAACAGGGTTGGATGGAGAGGGCTGATGAGTGGCCTATGCTCCTCGACGGGGGTGGTGACAGTCGTAAGTAATTACGTTAGTAGTTATTGAACGTAGAACTATTAAAAAATAGCTACTGGACTTTATCTCAAACATTTTGTGTTACTTATTAAACATACACTTTGTAAAAGAAAGTAGAAACTTGTCATCAGCTAGTAGTACAACCTGGAGATTTGAATCTGAATAAGAAATAACCATTCACTGTGAAATAAAATGTCCAGATATATAGCATTTTAGTGAACGTGAACAGAATCTCTTAGTAAAATCTAATAACCATACAGTAATACTTTATTTGAAAAATATCAATCAATTGTTTCAGACTTGATTGTTCCTTCTTTTTCGCACCAACCACTTTCTGTACATGTTCTCTTCTATTTGATCTTCACTTTTGATGTATACTCAGTTCATTGTCTCAGATTTCATTGTTTGTGCATCTCCATACAAAATGCGTTCCGTCTCCGTTCTTTCCTTATCGATCTTCTGCTGAAATACATTCTATACCTGACCACCGTTATATACTACTTATATGGATATAAGTAACCCACACCACATTACATTTATATGCTTTATGATAATAAACATTATGTACCATAAATTGTATTTAATATACCTTACAATAAACCATTCGGTTCAACCACAAGATTATAGTCTTAAATAGCAATAGAATTAAGCACACGATTTCCTTTGTTAAGATTATTGATGTCAGTCGAATTCACAACAGATGGTTCTTTTCACACAGATTTTAAAAAAAATCAATTTTTCATGATGATAAACGATACCGTGATTAGAATACTTCTGGTGATAGATTTTGTTAGTTAACCGTACCGTTTGATATACTTATATATAAAACAACTCTACACAGGAAACATATTATGAATAATGAATGATAGCTAAATCACTATGCAAGAATAGGTGTGTATTCTTTCATTTGACATTCCATATATAAGGAAATAAAATTTCCTCTGACAATAAATATGAGTAGATACTGGTGTATATTGTATATTAAAGATTTTTCTCAAATATAAAATTCAACTTAATAATTATTTTGTTATATTCACTTAGTGTTGTTTGTTTGTATCTTCCCATTGTTGTCTAAGGCTACAATTGATCAGTCTCTTGTTCGTATATGTGCATCCTGTGCAGAGTGCCTCAATATTTCTTTAAATCACAAGCTTTATAAGTAAAGATGGATAGTGGCTATTAGTGGAATCCTAAAGAGATGTACCTGTATCCCAAAGTTGATTTTCACTTCGGGACTCGAACCCGTCGGCCATTATCCATCTTTGCTAATAAATTATTTTGTTATGTTCATAAGCTCATTCATTCATCGATTCAATTATTCCAAAATATAAACGCTCTATTCGCGTATTAAGTTGTATGAAATAGCTTGTCGTGTATTTGAGTATTGAAACGTCATATTATGAATTAGCAATGAAGTCATATCTTTCTTCATACGTTGTATACCTGTTAGCAGATTTAACACATTTCACAAATGTAAATTTTTACATCTTTAAAATGATACCTTAATGATTGATATCCACCGAAGCAATTTAAGTCACAAGTAATATATAAAAGTATCTGATTTAGCAGTCATTAGAATACAACACGTTTTTGGGTTCGGATCAGCTGACTTATTTATACATTACAAAAACTGTTAAAATGTGTCATGCACATGAGTCGTATATAGCATAATCGTCTAAATAACACTACCTAAACAACGGTTTAGAATAACGTGAATTTTATTGATTTATTTTAACACAATTAATAATGATATCTGCTGTTGGATAAAATGATTTATTTAATGACGAGACGATAATTCATGGACGACATTTGAACGAATCTAAAAAAATCTTGAGAAATATTAGCCAATCAGCAAACAGTCAGTATAGAGTAAAAATATGTTATACAAAACCAAGGAAGTTAGGTGGATACACTTCTTATATGTGGTTCAAAAACTTTTCAAGGTTAGATAGAGGTTCGGAAATCGTAATGCATGCAGTAGAGGAGATCATCCATAGGACTACAGGATAGTCGGCCTCTGGAGCCATGATAAAGTCTCAAAAACTTTCAGCCTCCACCGCATAGCTTCAACATTGTTTGTGTGCACTCCGGTTGTTGAGTCCAAAAAATGCCACTTGTGGATAACGACACGATGCAAATAATCAAGCCTATGTAGGAGTCTGTACGCTTTCCAATCATCCGTATATATTGTAGTACCTGGCTGCAGCAAGTTTTACTGATACTTTTATTATCCAGTTGTCATAATTCGCTTTAGTTAGGAATTATATGTGGGGTTTTCATCACGAACTGACATCAGCTATAATGCCAGAAATCTATTTAGCCAAATGAATGAGATCTGTCATCTTATACCTGATTGAGTAGTCCACAAATTATAGTCTCGCAGTTTTATTTTTTATAGCCCTCAATTATCACGTTTTGTACAAAATTCCCTGCGAACCGATCGTACGTTAGTATTAAGCACTAAAATTGGCGCCATGACCTTGTAATCTCTCAAACGCTTCTGATTGGCTCGTCCATAAATTAGAGTCTTGCCTATTTAATCTCTTTAAACTAATTTACAATTAGCAATTATCACTTTCAGATTATTCGTTTTTATTATCGAACTCACTGAACTACTATCAAAACTGTCGTACATAATATGAGTTCAAGCGTAATCTTTAAACATTTTTCTGTATTCAATAAACTACGTGATGAATACATATGTCAACCTAAAGAAATTTTGGACTTAATTGCTTTAAATACAAATTTACTACTGAATATAATTAAAACTAAATACACACACATTCTATCATAGCAACTCACGTGCAATTGAGTTTGTTCTCATTTATCTCAGCTAAGCTCTTTGGTTAACTTATTTAGCGGACAGATCCATCCGTACTATAACAACTCATTGTACATTTATTATTGTTGTGCTTGTATGAAATATGTATGCTTGAACATTGCTTACCGCCTACGCATATATTCATTCTGCTAGCTTTATTACTAACTGCTTAGTTGATTCGATGATCCATTCATTTCCCTATATATATATACATGTACATTTACACTCTACACACTCTACACTATCGGTTCGCTGACTCATTCATTCGCCTCACTCCTTTGTGGTCTGAGTTATTTGCTAATAAAGCTATAGTCGCTGCTTCTCTTTGCCTTCTAATTTCAAACACCGTTTAGGATTATATGGTAACGGTTACGAGGGTGATTGGTCAACGAAGCACAACCACTACACTATCTGTTATTATTTTGTTTAAATACAGGGTACTGTACTTGTCAGTTCAGTGAACAAAAAGACAACTTAATTTTGTAAATTATAGGATATATTTTTACCAAAATGTATCTGTACCATCTAACTTCATCTGATTCAACACCTTGGATTTATCAATGAATATAAATAATGGAAATCTCTCCTAGACAGATAGAGAACATTTCTGTGTTTTCATTATTCATATCTGATTGTAATATAACATCAAAAATGTAAATAATTATTGCTTTGACAAACATATCTATTATCATTGTGAGGTTGTGGAGATTGTTAAGTATTTGATTGAGATCATTAATTGATGAATGTTAGACCACCATTGGGTGCGCAATGTTGAGGAGTCCCTTACTAGGACGAAACAATCGTCCAGTGCTCCCAGGTTTTCAATGGTGGTCTAACACTCATCGATTCATGATCTCAGTTAAAAGTATATTTGTTATGTGTAGTCATATAATTGTCAGTGTAATTAATCATTGAGAAAGCAGATTATTATTTTGACTTTCTGAATTAAATCATCATTTTACATGAGAGGTATTCGATGAAGTCATCATATGATAATCAAAAATAAAGAATGATCAAATTATGAAATGACTTTAGGAATGCTAGTACTACAAAAACGGTTGGCTTCGACTTGGTCAATGGATTAATTACACAGCTGATACGATGAAGCTTTTTAATGACATAACTTTTGTGCAAATTTGTTTGTTTACCGTCAACTGTTTATCCATGTAACGGAGGAGTTTTGATGAAGATACTTGACAAAATTTAGTAAAAGCCTCAAGAATAATGAGTCAAGCTTATAGAACTTCAACTCACCAAAAAACTTCTATAAGTTTCTACAAAAATACAGATGACTAGTAGAGTGTAACGCATAAATGCTTAATCACCTTTATCAAAGAGATGACTTCACTAACAAAATTATAATAATAGAATTATTTTGGATCATAGTTTCCAAGAAACAAAATTTCTGATTTCAGTCAGTACATAGATACAAGACTATGTAATAATATTTGTTAGATACAACGAAACACAAATACCGTAAAAGTTCAGATTCCCTACATCGAAAAATAACTGTGGATTAGACTATGGAAAAGAGAATCAACCAATAGAATTTGAAAAATTATGTGATGAGGTTCCATTTATATTGATATGCATAATTCTCAGAACAGATTCTAAGAAGATTGTAGTTAACCTATATTTTGGTGATAGTACCTGGTTTAGAATTGTCGTTTTAATTGTAACACATGATGAACTACACACCACTGACATAACCTTTGAACATGTTTCATTAAGTTTAAAAAAGAGCGAAACATTAAATTTTATTCAAGTCACTCTTAAAAACCGTCCTAAATTTATCACCTAACTAAATTTACGAACGAAATAATTTATGTTTATCTTACAGATTGGTCGGTAGACTTATGTATATTTCTTTGAAATTTCTTTCGGAAATAATCGTATTAGTGTGGTTTGTACTACTTATGATGATAGATTATAAGTAGTATGTAACACCATCAGAAGTGAAATGCCTATTGAAAGAGGATTGTAAAGATTGAAATGCAAAAGAACTAAAAGAAAAACAGAATGCAACTGATTTAAAAGCAGAACAGGAAGAATCATGAAGAAAGTAAATAAAAACTGATGGAAGATGTGCGAATGAAATCTTCAATGTATGTTTAACATAATTTATAAATATTCGTTCACTACATTAGTATCATACAAAACAAAATAATTTATTGTATTAAGGCACAGCCCTCAGTTATTTCACTATATCATAATAAACTATGTCCTAAATATAGAAGATTATGTAGGGCCTATTAAATGGTTGGAGGTTAAATAAATGGGACCTTAAGCTTAGGTTTCGAGCTACTTGCCACGTGACGCAACTTCATGTCGATAGTTTTGAAGGATTTTCTATTCCTTGTTGCATTTAAACATGTATCGCTTAACTTCACAGTCTGAAAGACCACCCTTGAGCTGTTTACTCAGCCGCCATGGTTTTGTAAAATCGGGATATTGATAATCCACTGATTACTGAGTGATTGGCAATAGCAGATTTGTCTGGTGATCGAATCCTGTCAATTATGCTGCAATCCGAAAGATGGTACAGAACATTGAAAGTAGATTTCGAACACAAACACGATACTTAGAAATAACTTTAGAAAATAGCTATGGATAGGTGAAAATCCTTTACTGTTTAACTATGAAATTGTATTTTTGTTTTATGCAGGTTTTTAATTAATGTTTGTATTTGTATTTATATTGTATTTATGATCCTTTCGATATTAGAACTAGACGAAAGTTCAATTTGAATTATTTTATTTATACTTGACAAGTGACAATTTAGACTTTACCATATAGTGAATAATTCCATAGGATTTGCATTTTACTTTACACATCAACACTAAGATATAATTCACTTGGTATTGTTTACTTTAATCTTCCCCTTCATATCTTGGACTGCAAATGATCAGTGTACATCACATCTGAGACGCAGTTACATCCAGCTGACGAGTTCTAAATAGGACGAAACGAGCATCCTGGATTTCACTGCTAGCCACTATCCATCTTTGCTTATTAATATATTGGGTGTATATTGAAATTCTGAGTTGCGAATTGAACGAAACTTTCTTCCTGAAATCCACTTTTAACCACAAATTTATAACATAAGAAAGCATATAACAGTGTGTAATAATGAGCTGTCCATTCACCGCGCACATGTATCAACAAAGACTATTCGAATTTCAGTCTCAAATACTAATAATGTGAAAAAGCAAACTTCATACGAATATCTAGAAACGTTTACTGTTTATTTAACATGATAATTAAGATTTCTCAATACAGATCAAGATCTACATTTTGCATTTTCCATAGTTGAAATCCTGAGTTCATTGAAGCTAGATCACCATGGAAAACTTAGAAGCGCTGGTTGGTCGTTTCGTCCCATTGTGGGACTCTTCAGCAGTGCGCATCCACGATCTCTACCCCGGTGATATTCGAACCTAGGACCATTACACTTGCTCGCAAGCACTTCACCACTATACCGCTGGGCCTTAGCATTTCGCCATCTATCTAGAATTTATCTAGAATAAAGCATACTACATTGTAGGTGGATTCATATTTTTTTGATTATATGAAGAGAATTGTCACCATTTAATTGAACTGAAATCAGTTCTGTTGCTATTTTCCTATCAGAACGTTATGATAATGTTGAAATAAATGAGTTTTCTACGTTTATCTTATACTCAATGTTACTATGACTATATAGTGTCACATAAACATATGAATCTCTTAATCTAATCTGTAAATAAATAAATAACTGTGCTCTAGTTACATCATAAAGTAACTATGATGACATGGTAAAAAAACTCCCTTCTTGTATAAAATTATCTGTTTTTCAAATTGGAGGTAAAAGCGTACTTTTTTTAAAAAAAAAGTTGAGCTTGTTAAGTTGAGACGATTACGTCAATTGAATAAGATTCTTCAGTGGATCAATGAAATATAAAATCACCCACCATAATTCAAGCATAAAAGGTACGATTTTTAGGTAGTTTAGAGATCATAAATTTCCACTCTTCATTTTATTAAATAAGGTAAATCTTGAGATAATGTTTATTAGTCAGATTGTATAACAATCATATCCAATTTAAGTGTATAGTTTTATGAATCCTTGTATTAGACTCATACAGTATGATATTTCAGAAGGATCACATAGAAGGTTGAGATTACACAGAGTAATGAAAAACTTTCATACACATTGAAATAGTTTTGTGTTTAATTACTAAGCATGGATCTTAAAACTTATACTTCGAATATGCATGTAGCGCCACCTTTAGTTTCAATATGTAAAACATGTGAAATTCCTTTAAATTGAAATATTGTTTAATGTTTGAAATTATGGACAAACAGTAATACAAAAACAATTAAGGAATATTCTTTTACCGAAACTAAATTAATAATCAAAGTGGTTAGATGTATCTTGGACTATTGAATTATAATTTAAGGACAAAGAAATTTAATACAAATTATCAACTTTTTCAATTTTCGAACAAAAGTCGTTCATCCTAATGGTTAAATAACATTTTGACAATAAAGCTGATGTCAGTTTGCGATGAAAACTATAATAACAATAATAATAATTATTATTACCAACTTCAAGTTCCAACAATAAATCCCTATCCTAATTTCTTATTAACAGAAAAGGGCTTCTGTAGAGATTATTTTATTTTAATACTTCAGTTCATGAGTCAATTGATGTTAGATCACCATGGAAAACCTAGAGGCACTGGACAGCTGTTTCATTCTAGTATGGTACTCCTCAGTAGTATGCATCCACGATCACGCTTGCGGGATTCAAACACAAAACTTTCGGTCTCTAGCGCGAGCGCTTAATATCGAGACCAATGAGCCGGCCAGTATCTAACGCTGTTTATATCTAACTTATGAACTCAACTACTGCTGAGGAGTCCCACAATAGGACGAAACGGCCGTACAGTACTTCCAGGTTTTCCATGGTGGTCTAGCTTCAATTGACTCGTGATCCTAACCATTGAAATCACTATAATATCCACGAAACCCAACTGATATTAATAACATATGCTCACTAGTGACTGGCTTCAAGAGATATATCCTGGAGTTCTAGTGAGAAGTAGTAATCAGTGGAGTTCAACCAGGTCTGTTGTGAGATAGTAACTCACTGAAGATAATGATGGATGTGTCTCTCAACTTCATGGATTAGTTGAAGTTAGACATTAACATCATTGGATGCCATCCGGCTCAATGGTCTGGTGGTTAAGTGCTCGCACGCGAGTCCACTAGGTCTTGGGTTCCAGTCTCACAGGGGGTGATGTCATGGGTATGCTCACACAATAGGACGAAACGGCCGTTCAGTGCTTCCAGGTTTTCCATGGTGTTCTAGCTTCAAATGACTCATGATCTTAACCACTGAAATTAATTTATAAGTGTTAATAAAAATTTGACATTTCTCAAGATGACTATTGTATTACACAAATGATCGTACATAAATTATAGTTCCACCTCAATGAACCCAAACACAATGATTATGTAATAACTACATACTTGACAATATATAATTCATCCTAATTATTTTAAATAAAGTATCATCCTTTTTTAGTGGAGGTGGTGGTTCTCAGAGAACGAAACTCCACCAAAATCATCCACCTGAGCTACAAATCTTCTCCACCATCTCAAAGTATCATCCTATATTTTGTAAAATAGAAAAAGTAATTAAACCCATGTTGAGATGTCATATGAAAACAATATGGACAATCATATGAATGAATAAAATTAACATTTCACATTTGTATTTCTTTTCTTGTTTTTTCTGTTTTGTTTGTTTTTCATCTGTAAATTCCAATGTAAATGTACCGGCAAGATGAAAGTGTCGTTTTTTTCTCTCCAAATCCGGCATATACATCTTGCAATTGTAATTTTTTCTTAGGAAACACTTTGTTTTGTGAATAGAATAGAATATTTATTTATATACACGTCAAAATATTTTTTCTACATTGTAAGTGATAATTACCAATCATAAGAATTATGTGCTTGTGTGTGTGTGATGGATCACTATGGTTACTATATAATACCCATATTTAGATGTAATGAAAATATAAATCATATTGAAATGAAATAAATATTCTTTATCTATACGTTAGAACATATTTGCAGTTTGATTATTATACAATAATAAAGGAAATACTACATTTATGCTGATCTGTTATTTAGTGATCTGGATCCAATATATAAATATTAGTAATAAAAGGATTTCTGTGGAGATTTTAGTAATTTCAATAGATGAGATCGTGAGTCAACTGAAGCTAGGACACCATGGAAACCTTGAAGCATTGGACGGCCGTTTCGTCCTAGTATGAGACATCTCAGCAGTGAGTATCCATGATTCCGCTCTGTGGGATTCGAACCCGGGACCTGTCAGTCTCACGCTCGAGCACTTAACCTCTAGGTCACTGAGCTGGCATCCAATAATGTTAATGTCTAACTTCAACCAATCTACGAAATCGGGTTATTGTACACCATTGTCTTCAGTGACCTGATATCTTACAACAGACCTGGATGAACTCCATCGGTAATGGCTTCTCACTAGAACTCCAGGAAACTCCTCTTGATGTCATTCACTAGTGAGCAGATGATTATTATCAGAAAGTGTTTTGTGGAGATTTTATAAATTTCACTAGTTGAAATCATGAGTCAATTGAAGCTAGATCACCATGAAAAACCTAGAAGCATTGGATGGCCGTTTCATCCTATTGCGCCACTCCTTAGCAGTGCACATCCACGATCCCCACCCCCGCAAGATTCAAACACAGGAACTATCAGTCTCGCGAGGGAGCACATAACTATTCGCTTAAAATTATTATAATATTTACAAAACCCTTTCTGATATTTAGGAATAGTTTATTTTGTATTATAAATCTGTCAACCAAATTATTTTAATTTAAATAAGCATAATTAATTATGACAAGTTAATTGTTTATAAAATTAATAAATCATGTCAATAAAGATTCATTATTTGTCGAATATTGGTTACATAAGATTGTTTCACAATTATTATTTCTGTTATTACATATATGTAACAGAATTGATATTTACATCATTTAGAATTGAATTATACATTGTGTAAGTCAGTTGTTCTATTTCAATCAATAACAATTGAATAAATGTGATCGTATTTGAACAGTGTCATATACATGGTTCCGTTTTATTGTCTTGAAGAGAGTAACAACAAAGATTGATGTAGAATACTAAACGGATTCATTATATTTCTTTAGATTCTCATCAGGTGCTTACAAATTACAACATATTTAAAATTCAAGTTATTACAAATATTAGGGGGGGGTAAGTGATTAGAGATGAATATGTGTATCATGATGTCGCAAAGATTTCAAAGACAGTTAATCGGGTCATAAAAATTTTTGTTTCGGATTAATTAATCAGTATTGAGAGAGAAAAAGTTTCAGAACATTGAAATCAGTTCGTCATATCTTTCTTTATTACTATTAATCTGTTCTCAGTTACTTCATTACATAATCATTTATTGTTTGTTTACTCTATGAGTTCTAATCACTATCTCCGAAACAAACAATTTTTTATGACCCTATTAACTCTATTGGAATCTTCGTTACATCATGAAACACATATTCATTTCTAATCCCCCCCCTCAATATCTGTAATCACGTTAATTTTAAATATTCTGTGTTGTAAGCAGCTGATGGGAATCGAACAAAATAAAATAAATTCATATTATTCTGCATCAGTTCTTTGTTCTTGCTCTCTTGAACATTGTCAATCAGTTTCTGGCTTCAATTTACAAATAAGTATAAATTGACTAAAAAGCAAATAGTTTCCAAGAAACAGAAAACTGAGTAAATTCACTTGGTGTTGTTTAACATGTATCTTCCCATTGTTATTTACGACTCCAAAGTTCAGTAAATAGGCTGTCCCAGAGTAATCTGAAATGTTGGTCAAATGTTTTATTTACGGAACTCAGAATTATAGAAGCATTGGGAAGATGTCAAACGAATGATGTATATAAATAATTGTTAGCGTTAGTAAGTACAAAGCAGTTTTATAAACTATAAGTACAAGTATTGTTTTAGGTATGTAAAATAATAAACAGTAGGTTTTATTGCTAGTGAAGTTTTAAACTTTTATCTAAATGAATTAATCATGAAGCTTTGTTTATCTTTCTGAAAACATTCTTCTATACATAGTTTAGAGTTGAATGAGCTATCCGAATTTCTCTATATGCGACAGATAAACTATCCAGTCGACCTTGTGTTTGATGGATTGTTGTTGACCTCTGTTCTACCACTTTTTCTATATTTATTTTTCATTTTAATTTGGCTGTTTACCGTGTATTTGTCCATTATCCGTTTAATTCATCGATAATTTGAGCCGTTTTTGATATACCTTTTGATATTTGTTTCAATTCAATGACAATCTTCCAGGAATTCACGTCTTTTTTGTTCAGTTCCCCCTGGTCAAAACGTCAATATTTTCTCTATGTTCATAAGGGTCAACAACAACCAATCCATAACTAGCTAGATGAGACAATCAAAAATTTTCAATTCTCCATGACATTTGCACTGCTGATTTTGTCCAAATGAACAATGAATGCTTCATAATTAAGCCATATAGCTTGAGATACAGAACTTCTCCATCATCTTAACTTTCTGGTATGATGAATATATCTGTCTCGTACTATTGTCTTACTACATGGATTTCACTTCATCCATATTTTCAGTGAAATATATGAATGTTCCAGACAAAAGAACCTTGGCATTTTCAGTGTAACAGATGAATAGGATTATTACATTAAGTCAAGTGGGTTGCAGAATGCTGGTCAGAGGCCATTGTTCTATTAGGAGTAACAGGCGTAAGTAAGTAAGTAAACCTCTAAACTAATTGGTAACTGTGTATACACTATTGAATGGCTTTAAAATGGGTTTTCCCTGGACCACGCCATCGAGATTTTATATTCACACAACTCTACGTAACCTCAAGTCAAACTAATACAGTACATATTACTGGTAACCCTGGGTATTTTATGAGGAGGTATATATATTTTAATATAGTTTTTCTCATTTTAAATCAATCTGTATTCTTTTGGTTGTATACAGCCTCCCAAAATGAAAATACAAGTTTCACTTTGAAAATAAAAATATATATATAAACCAATAATCACCAATGACTGAGATCATGAATACATTAATATTAGACCACCATAGAATACCTGGAAACACTGGACAGCCGTTTCATTCTATTACGGAACTCTTCAACAGTGTGCATTCATAATCCTTCACATGAGATTCAAACCCATACTAGTACGAAACGTCTGTCAAATGCTTACAGGTTTTCAATAATGATCTAACACTGATTGATTCATAATCCTAATCAATACTTAACAATCTTTACAACTTTGTACTTATAATTACCAATGAAATAAACTACAAAATATTTATGACATAACCACACAAACACTTTTATATTTCATTCATAATTATCTGTCAAATACACCTACAATGGTAATAACTATTCATTATTTTATGTAATTTATCATATTTTGATTAGTATATATTAACTATTAAGTAATAATCAGAAACAACTGTATGGTACATCTGAACAGTTCGTTGTTGATTTTTTCCCTTCTAATTTCTATACCATTTCTATATTGTACATCCATTTAGCATTCTCTATGTTGGTATTTTCAATATTTATAAAGACACAACAAGAACCATAGATAGAAAACTGTTTACGTGTGAATAAATTGTTTGTTTGTTTTTAATTTTATATTTGTTCATTCATTTGTGTATTATGTCTACATGTAAATGACATTCTCTTGTCAATGTCATATAACTAAGATATTTTTTGTTGGTTGGTTGTTGTTGTTGATGAGGAAAATTGATGAGATAGGTAAATGAATAATGTGATAAGGTTGTTTCTGGTGTGTGTGTGTGTGTGTGTGTGAATAACGTTATTGTTTAAGATGTTTGTGAAAGGCGAAAATCATTTTCTCCAATATTGTTATTTAGTTGTTTAATGAATATTTGAGTTGTTGTCATGGGATTTATTAAAACCATTTTTTTCTTTTGTTTTTTTGGTAAAATAAATATGAACAAAGTGTAATATTAGGCAAAGATGGATAGTGGCTAGCAGTGGAATCCAGTTTGATGCGCGTTTCGTCCTATTTGGGACTCGTCAGCTGGATGTACCTGAATTCCAGAGTTGATGTTCCCTCCATGACTCGAACCCAGTACCGTTCATTTCAAATGTCCTGATAGTCACTTGCTGGTGTTAGCTACTATCTATCTTTGCTTAAAAATGCTTGTGACTTAAGGCTATATCGAGGCGATCCGCACAGGATGCACATATGTCGACATGAGACTGATCAATTGCAGTTGTAAATAACAATGGGAAGTTACATGTTAAACAACACCAAGTGAAAATGTAATATTGCTAGATTGTAGATCAGTATATGATCTAAACATAATCATTGAATTCCCGTATTTCACTACAAGATTGTTGTATATTTGATCAAATGAAAAGTAAAATATGTTTTTCAGAAAATATCAAATCACGATAAATTGAGTTAATTAGTTCTAATGGATTAAATATATAATGCTTTCTTTGGTATTTCAGTACAAAACACTGTATTAAGAGTACGTTTGAAGCTATAATGGATAAATAAGTCATCTTCATCAATCATGTTGCTCAGAATGTTAAGAGAAGCTTCATGATTAAACAGTCAAGCTCGGAGCACGTTATACAAAGACTTTAAATGATATGACTATAATTTATGGACGACCATTGAGCGATGCTAAACTGACCTAATAACCAAGACCAAATGAAGGTTATGAACCTGTGTGAAGAATCAGAATTAGAATTCACAGGTTAGGAATTGAATTTCGGGTTTTCATCACGAACTGATATCAGCTATAATGCCAAAAATCTATTTAGCCAAATGGATGAGTGAATTTCTCGTCAAAGTGCGAGATCTCTTATCTTATACGTGATTGGTTCGTTCATAAATTATAGTTTTGCCCTATAAACGAAACATGTATCGTTGTTATGAATAGAATACTATCAAAATGAGTAAAGCATAAATTTAATTCACGTGGAAATACATTATAGTTTTTCAATGTTTATAGTACAATCAAATCTCTAGAAAGACCCTTCTAATTCTAGATTTTTTGTTTCATATTTTATTATCATGAAGAAAAACAACTACGTTACATAAATCTATTCGCTTGATATTGTGAAACAATGAAGTAAACACTTTTCTTTTATGAACTTCAACATTCTCAATATTATATGTATCAATGCTAATGTTGAATTCGATAATTTCAAATAAATTGAGAATTAGATAGAAGGTTATTAATAATAAATACATTTTTGCTATATTCCAATGAGGAAAAAAATGTATCTTTGATGTTTCGTGACTTAATCTAAACCATCTCTTCAGGAAATACAGTTTTTCTACTCACTGGGATATAACAAAAATATAAATATTATTTTAAATAATAATTCTGTTGGATAATTACTTATATTCAATGTTCATATTTACTCATAAAATTAGGCCCTAATGACATACAGTTGTATAGCATCATATTAAATTTACTGAAAAGAAAACTCTTTACAGAATCTAGTGTATTTTATGTAGAAATTCCAGTGATTGTATATGCACTGCCAAGAGCAAATCCGATTTATATATTTTAGTATGTTGATGGGTATAATAGAAAGGTTATCATATAAAAATAACGAAACCAGAATAGAAAAAAAGATAGATCTAAATTTCTTTATACATTCGAGTGAATTCGTAAACAAGCATTAAATTTCATAGTTTCATTCCTTAATAATAGTAAGTATAAATTAAAATAAAAATTTTAACAGATGAATTCAATACATAAACTCTCATTCTAATAATAGTCATCTTGTACTCACTAGGGACTAGCTTCCGATGGAAAGCTTTAACTATTAGATTACAATCCCTGTCGGCTGTGAGACAGCTATCTTCCTCAGACAATCGATGAATGATTGCGCAAGATCATGCATCAATTGGAATTAGACACTAAAAACTTTGGATACCAGATCAGTAGACTAGAGGTTAAGAAATCGAGTGTAAGGACCTAGGTTCGAGTCACATATGTGAGATAGTGAATGAGCAATGTTGAAGAATCTCATACTAGGACAAAACTGTTGTTTAGTCCTTCCAGGTTTTTTCAATGGGTGCTTTAACTTAGATCAACTCATAAATTCAACCAATAAACTTACTACAATCTCCACAAATCTCCATCCTGATAACTTAAACTTTTTCAATCATAAACATAATTTAATACAGTTAAAATTTGATAAATATACATTTTACCAGAGACTTTAATCCTTTTTCTTTATTCCTAATTTAATCATCAAAATCTAAACAACAAGAAAATAATAAATAAAAAAATAAAAGAACGATCTATTTCTAGTTTTACTTTTTTTATTTTAAGACTAAACAAACTTCATTCGAACAAAAATAAGGACATAATATTGACTAGATCAGATTTATTTTGTTAACCCTTGTTCAATGTTTAGTTTACGCTGGAAAAAAACAATATAGAAGATGAATTAGTTTTAAGTTAATTTATTTATAAACTTGATTTTTATAGAAATTAAATAAATTTCAAAGATTAGACATTTTAATAGTTTCAGAAGGGGTTATGTGAAGATTGTAGTAATTTCAATTGTTGAGATCATGAGTCAATTGAAGTTAGACAACCATGGAAAACCTGGAAGCACTGAACAGCCGTTTCGTCCTATTTTGGGACTCCTCAGTAGTGCGCGTCCACGGCCCCGCCTCCCCGAGACATCCGAACCCAGGATCTATCAGTCTCGCGCCAGGTGCTTAACCAACTAGACCACTGAGCCAGTCGTCATCCAACGGTGTTATTGGCTAATTTCAACTAATCCACAAAATTGAGCGACACATCCACCATTGTCATCACTGAGTTACTAACTCACAACTGACCCGGTTGAACTCTACTGGTCACTGCTATAATAGTTGGATGTTATAAGTTGATTGAAGCTTAAACCACCATTACAAACTTCAAAGTACTGGATGATCATCTTGTTCTCGTACGGAACTTCTTAACAGTTTGAATCCATGATCTATCACATGTGAGGCTTGAAACCGTGTCGTTCGGTTTCGAACCCGAACGTTTAACCTCTAGACTGGAAATTGGTACTTCATATAATTCCAATCATTTTTTCTCAGTGATATTGCTTCATGTCAAGTGAACATTTATATGATGAAATAAGAATAGGAAGTTGAATGTCACAAGCATAATGACATCGTTATTTAGAGTCGTTACACTGTAGTGACTATATCACTATATCTTACTGTATACAAACACAAAAATTTATTAATTAATAACTTGATAGTTTCCAAATTCAAGTTATCTTATCCTTACTATTCATTCTATTTAATTAATTACGTTTTGATCCTACTTCAAGTTGAAGCTGGTAGATAACTTTGAAATTATGAACTATAATTTCATACCTTACTGAATTATAGAGGAATTGTTTAATTACTAATATTATTAATGCAATCCTTGCGGATTTATTTTTAGCTCATATTCATACTTTATAGTGTTTAATCACATTAGACAATTTAAAAGGTTAATATTTTTTATATTTCTTGGTCATGTTTTATTTTATAGTCAAATTCATTAGTCGACTGAATCTAAACCACTATAGCAAAACCTAGAAGCACTGGATGACCGTTTCGTCCTAGTATGGGACACTTCAACAGTGCGCATTCACGATCCCGTCCTCTGAGACATTCGAATACAGGACCTACCAGTCTTGTACACAACCGCTTAACCTGAGATGGCCGGCATCCAACGGTCTTAATGTCTAACTTCAGCCAATCCATGAAATTAAACTACTCCCCATCATTGTCTTCAGTGAGTTACTATCCCACAACATACTCGATTGAATTTTACTGGTCACTGCTCTTTACTAGAACTGCAGAAAATACCTTTTAAACTATACAATTACTAAAATCTCCACAAAACTCTCTTATATGTCTTATTTACTACTTATCACTATTCCGATTATTTTATAAAATTATTTAATTATAACAATATTTTGAACTGAACTATTTGCTTTTCTCCTTTTACCTTCTTTCTCATTTTCACCATATTGTACTTAAAGAATATTGTAAAAAAAATTTTTTATTTTTTTTCCTTGTTGTTCTAAGTAGATAAAATAATTTTTTTTCTTTTTTTGTTACTAGGCCAATTGATAAAATCATTGATTTTAATTTAGACTAAAAATTTCAAATTTTATCGATATTAATTTAAATTTATTTGATTTATTGATTAATTATTTAAAATAGAATAAATCAATAAAAAAAATCAGTAATAACATGTATTATATTTATTAAATTTTTTAATCAATTATACAAAAGAAATCTTGACGAAACTATCATTTATGGACAAATCAATCAGATTTACGATAAAAGATCTTGAATTTCGGCGAGACATTTTACTCGTCCATTTGATTGAATAGAGTTTTAGCATTCATTATAGCTGATGTCAGTTCGTGATGAAAACCATATATCGGATTCCTAACCCTAACTTTCAACTATTAATATGGATTGTAATTCTTCATACTGGTTTATAAACCTCAGTTAGCTGTAGTATGTAGGTGGACATTCTTAAAGTCGCTTTAACATCGCCATCTATAAATTATAATCTCACCAAAATCGTTTATGATAGTAACAATAATTAGACCACCATGGAAAAACTGGAAGCACTGAACGGCCGTCTCGTCCTAGTATGAGACATCTCAACAGTATGCATCCACGATGCCGCACCCCGCGAGATTCGAACCCAGGATCTGTCAGTCTCGCGCCAGGTGCTTAACCAACTAGACCACTAGGTCATCTGCTCACTAGTGACTGACTTCAAGGGGCGTTTCCTGGAGTTCTAGTGAGAAACCGTTACCAGTGGAGTTCAACCAGGTCTGTTATGACATATCAGCTCACTGAAGACAATGGTATACGGTGGCGCAATTTCGTAGATTGGTTGAAGTTAGACGTTAACACCATTGGATACCGGCTCAGTGGTCTAGTTGGTTAAGCGCCTGGCTTGAGACAGATAGGTCCTGGGTTCGGGCCCCGTTGGGTGCGGGATCGTGGATGCTCACTGCTGAAGAGTACCATGCTAGGACGAAACGGCTGTCCAGTGCTTTCAGGTTTTCCATGGTGGTCTAGTTTCAATTGACTCGTGATTTCAATCTGTGAAATTTCTAAAATCTCCACAAACCCCTTCTGATAGTAATAATCATTGTCATGAATTTAAAAATTAGTTACCACCGTTATTTAATGCTCCTTCTCTTTTTCGTTGTTGATGAAATAAATTAGTTTATACGTGATTTGTACACATCAGGTAAATAAACAAAAACTAAAACAATTTACTTAAGAGGATGTTTTGTATTCTAGACGACGTCATTTCATCATATTTTCTATGTAGATTTACAGTAAATTAATCAATAAAGTAATCTGTTGAATAATATAACGAGGTTTATATAATTTGAGGTATTCAAAGAGGGTTACGTAATTATTTAGATATTCAAAGTTAAGATGGGATTCAGAATATGCAGAATAGATGATAAACTAAATGTTCATAATAACAATTAATTACAAATAATAAATATCAAAATTATATATTCGCAAGTAATTTATTGTAAATGAAAAGTCCTAGGGTAATGAATACATCAGAGTTTATATGTACCGTTTTAACGAATAGAATTCGTATGTGTAATAATACATTGGTGACATTTTAGCCGTCCATAAATTATCGATCTGTGTTTGTTTTGAAGTAATTTATTGGACTGTATAAATGATTTTAAAGCACATATTTAATGATTTAGTATAACCAGAATTAACAATATGTTCCAATATTGAATTGTTGACTGTTTCATATTAGCATTTATGAAGCTAGGCAAGATAATGTTTGTGCCTGTTGTTTGTGATCATTATCATTTGTTCAACAAGATCAATCAAACTTATCGACAGATATCGATGTGACAAAAATTGGTAGTTTATCTCTGACACATCGATATATACAGCTGTAGGACAAAGCGTTATACACCTTAGCCGAATAAAATGTTTTATTTTCTAACATTTCACCACTCAAATTTTCAATTTCGTTTTGTCGTAATATCTTATTTTAACCCAATTTTCATAAAAAGAGTTTGTTGTGGATGATCTATCGGAGAGTATGTTTAGTTTATTGTTTCTCTCTTTGGCGAAGCTGTAGCAGTTCCTTGCATAATGTGTCTTTGAAGCATATTCAATTAATTCTTAAGTTAAACAGTGAATTATGTATCGCTCTGAATTCGATGAAAAGTTGTCGACTTTTTTTGCAACGGTACTGAAGCATCACAGATAAACACAGAATACATTATGATGTTTCTTTTTCAAAGAGTGTAACCCTTCAGTAAAATTATGACATATTGGATCAAATAGTTGAAAAACTGGGAAATGTTTGTCAAAATAAAAGGAAAATCTTTTCTATTCATAAGAATAATGATATGAATACGTACATATGAAAATATAACCGGAAACGAGGTTTCTTTTTTGTTTGTTCATCATTGTGGATAAATATTTTTTGTAATGTTATCAATAAACTGATCATTTTAAGTCTAGAAATCAATTATCAGTGCATAATCATTCACTGGGTCTTTCATGAATTATCTTCTCAAAGTCAATATTTTATATATTAACCTTTGAATATATATATTCTACTGTCTAAGATTCTAAATCACTAAGTATGTAGTGAACAAGAACACAGGTAGGGACAACGAAACATGTAGGAGTATAAGATGTTAGAGTTATTTGATTAAAATGTCAATACCATACTTCATATACAAAATGTTTTTCAATTGTCTCAGACTTTATTGTTCCTTCATTTTCATACCTGTCGCCATCTGTTCCCATTTTTTTCCTATTTAATCATCTCAAAAGTCTATTGGCAAGCCCTACACTTTCGATTGAGGTTACCAACTCCTTATATCCGTCAATATAAGTAGCAAACACCACAAATATAGGTAGAAATTTTATGTTCAATTAATACATTGATTAGAAAAAAATTCTGTTCATTTGCATTCATTATATTGCTGTTTGCAGTGAGTCTTTTTGTATGAATTCGGTATTTCAAAAGACGAAGTCTGTTATATACAGCAGAGAAGTTGTCGTTAGATTTATCACTGGGATTTTTTTACTCTGTAGCAATATAGGGACAACTCCTAATAAAATGATCAGTACAACATTTTCAAAAAGCCATTAGTATCAGTTAGAATATGACGAGCCCTATACTAGAACGAAATGGCCGTCCAGTGATTCTAGATTTTTGGTTATGGTCTAGCTATGATCGATTCATGTTTACAACTGATACAAAATACCACATACTGATAAGAATTTATAAGCAGAGATTGATAGTGGCTAGCAGTGGAATCCAGGACACGCTTCGTTCTATTTGAGACTAGTCAGCTAGATGTACTTTCATCTCAGAGTTAATGTTCACTCCGGAATCGTTCGCCTCAAATGTCATCGCGTGATCCACTTAGCTACTGAGTCTTGATAGCCACCTACTTGTACAATGGGATAAACACTATCCTAAATAGGATGAAACGCCAGTCCTGGATTCCACTGCTAGCCACTGTCCGCCATTGCTTATAAAGCTTGTGACCTAAGGTAATCCGCACAGGATGCGCATATGCCAGCAAGATACTGATCAATTGCAGTTCTAAATAACAATGTGAAGCTACAAGTAAACAATATCAAGTGGATAATAAGAATTTAATTACCACTCACTCCATTTTACTATTTTTTTCCTACTTATTCATATCTTTATGTTGTCTTCGAACAAACATTTCTAAATACAATAACTTTTCCCTTTCTATCATTATTTTATCTAACATTTACCATTATCATTATTTAATCATGAACAAGTGAATATGGAGTTGTTGTCATGTCAACAATAACAAATTTATTTCATTATTTATCAAAATTCATATGATGTAATCCATTAGAAAGTATCTTCTGTTCAATCTTCACTATTCATTTCGATTATTAATTTAAACCTAATCAAAGTTCGTTCATATATCTATATATAGTTGTTTAAATAAAATGTGAATAGCATACAATATTGAATAGATATTTATACATTAATTTCCTATCATAGTTATCATTGAACAACATAATTATATGATCTTCTATGTTGTTTCATTCTATATGTAAATCATATTGGTTTGATTGTTTTCATTGTTTAGAGCAATCTTAGTTGATTGACATATTATTGTTGATCAAATTATATTGTTTTGAACGGATCATAATTTATTTTTAAAGTGAATTGAGATTCTTATAAAAGTTAATTTTTTTTTGTTTTCTTTTTGTTGTTTGAAATATCGATTCTTAGATTAGTGATATGATTGATATGGGTAAACGAAAATTATTGTGGTTCGGTCTTGTCCGCCCCTCCTTAGACGACCGGACTATGTAGTATATCTGTATGCATATTCTTCATTGAAATATATAAACTTGTAAATAGTTGTAACCCATGGTTAACCGGATATAAAATGAAAATGTCACAGTGCATAGTTTTACAAAGATAATATATGTTAATATCTGTTGATAAGTGACTACAACTCGATTAGAATGTGTTTAATAAAGAATATTAATAAACATAATACTATACCTTCTGTCATATAACATATAACAACTATCAAGAGATTAGGAATCCTGGATGGAGGGAAATCTGTTTAGCCAAAAAAAAACACAAGATTGTTGAGAGTGAAGGAACACAAACTTTGTTTAAAGCACATTCCTAAATCTTCAGTTGAGGTAAGTGTTATATCCTAGTGAAGTTTACATTACGAGTAACTTCTGAGACCTATTAATGGACTAGTATTATTTATATATTCTTATGGTATAAATATTCACTAACTAAATTATGTATATCTACATTCCCCTTGTTATAAGCTTCATTTTGACCTATATATTATTATTGTACGATTTACTGTTCTTATGCTTTGTTCAGTTTATTGACTACTGCATCCCACGTTCACCGTCACTTTTGGGCTTTATTGTGTACAAATGTTATTTCCTATTTTATGGTGCGTTGCGGTCTGTTTGTTTGATATATAAACACTATTTTTGAAATATATGATTCACATAGTGGAAGCTGGTATTGGTGTTCTGGACTCAAGTGGACGGGCTAGGTGGATATAGGACCGATAAGGACGCTAGGCTGCTCATACCGGTCAAACGTCATTGGTTTGGCACAGGGCTACGATTGTATAAGTCGTATTATGATTGGTGAATAAATCACGTAAGAACTAGCCGGACATAAAGTTATAACAGTGCGAAAACTCAAGAACAAATCAGCGATAGCATTACACTCGATAGAATTGGGTCCTACAACTGATTTGAATGGCACAAGAATTCTTCAAAAAAGCTTTAATTCTTACAAAGAAAGACTAACAGCCGAAGCCCTACATATATGGGCTAATCCAATCAGTATTAACAGGAGAGATCGAATACAACTAGCTGTCCCATGGCAACTAATAATTAATAAGCAATATCTAATTTCTTATAGACTTAATACTTCGTACTACGAAAGAGTTGATCGAATGATACGAGCAAGATTACGAAGAGGATAGATAAGGTTTTATTTGATTTTCAAAACAAATCAGTGATAAATAAATACATTACCTTTTACATAATTGATTTATCGTCACTGCATACTATTTAACATAAGATAATTACTAACTTACTGTGCAGTTTAATGAAATTAAACGTTTTAAGCTAACAAATGTGACAAATTGACTAAGTTACATAAATGTTCCTTCTAAGGACGTGATTACAGGCGATTCGAACGTTATTCTTATTCCAATCGATTAAGTTTTCGCTCACCATATCTTTTGCCAATAGTATATATATAACATACACCGAAAAATAAGCAACCAATGTTTTTTTCTAGAACGGGTATGGAGTATTTTACTGGGAAATAATCTGGGCTGCTAGGTGTTAGACTGCGAATTAAAGGAACATTTACAACTAATCGAGTTGATGACACTAAAAACTAAGATCTACATTAGTTTATCTTCATGAACCTTTAAAAAATCATATCAGGCAAACATCGATTACTTGTACATCATCTGTACTTCAATGAGTGAGGTAATCACTACGATACAGTTAGGCTATGGAGAATATCGATCTTGTCCTGCAATTACCTTGCACTTTTATACAGTCTATCTACTGAATATGTTAAATCTACTTTGTAGCGTTCTCTAACAACGAAATATTTCACTTGCCTCATGGACGCTACTATTCCTTGTGATTACATTATACAAGTGACTACCTATAAATGTACCCTTCAGGTGCGACCTCTTCATGATGTGCAGATTGGGATGCGAAATTTGATGAAGACTTCAGTAATCAAAAACAGGAATTATGTTAAGGAACAATTTGAAACATACAACAAATTTTCGTCATCCCTGACACGGAAGTTCTCCAGTTATATTAACTGGCTCTCTGAAGTCGTACCAGGCAATGGTTGTAGTCGCCTTAGTAACCACAGTGTCATAAAAAAATAAATGATGAAATGTATTAAAAAACTTATTTACTAGTTAATGGCAGAGTAGAAGAATAGTAATGAAATATTTTCTTAGTTTTTCTGCAATATATTCCCGTGTATATCGGTTTATTCAAGCATTATATGCTATATTGCACTTTACATTATTCGAGAATCTCAAGTAAATCAATAAATGATGTTTTTTCGATGAATAACATTTACAGAGAATACAAATGTTTTGATGGTTTTGGACAATACTGATGAATCATATTACTTGTTCACAAATGCTCACTTAAGAGCAAGTGGTATGTGAGAGACGTTGATGGTGTTCCAGCGAGAATGGTTGGTAAAGCCTTTTCTGGTGAAGCCTGTGTATGACGTTCTGGAATGAATTCCGTGTTTTCGAGGCTCACCGACCCATGGCGTGGATGTGATTTTGTGGGGAACAGCGGTCCCACCAGCTTTTACGTGTATTGTGGTATCGTAAGAAGAGTGAGTAAAGGATTTTTGAAGTTTTTACTTACCCTGGATAGGTATGGTCTAAATACATACTAGGTAACATATAGACTTTCATCCGAGTATTCCTTAGTATACATATAGGTGTATCTACCTTGTAAGGGAATATACGCTACGTGCACACAGGTAGTATACAAGTTTTATCCCATGCACCCCATAGCATACTTATAGATACCTTCACTTACATGGGAGGTTATATGTTTGATGCCCTCTTTAAAATTTATTCGCTACAACAGGCTGTCTCTTTACACATTACATGCATATCATTTAGCCAATGACAACCGTCCCAGTACTTCCTAACATACACATAAGCATTCTCTGAGGGAAGATTGTTGGTCGCCTCTCTCTAGTATTTTCTACCATATTTTTTATAATGTTTTTGACCTGATAGATTACTCCGCTGATTTTTTTACACACAGGACGGAAAATATTTCAGCCAACATTTCCTTTGTACGACACCACACGTGTACCCTTTGTATATACCTACATACATGAACTACGTAGGCCTGAGGACGTATGGAATCCTTTTACAGAAGCATACACATCAGATGGTCCAGTGTGGTTAGATGAACCTCGAGTTTGAACCCGAATTGATCAAGAATACAACAGAGTGTGCGATCGATTCGATTTCCACTGACCACATACGTTGGCTAGCAAGGTTGCCTCTACCATCCAGCAGCACAGCAAGTGGGCCTTAGGTCGAATTTTGTTGATGGATGAACATTATTAATCGGGGTCCGACTCAATTGTCTGAGGAATAAATATAAATATATTTGTGGATGAGTTTGAGTATATAACCAATTCGCTTAACTAATTCACCTTCCTATTCACTCTTTTCATTTTTTTCACCAAAGCAACTTGTTAAGCACAACTACACTAAGGATCTATATCAATATCAAAATCGAACGTTTATCCAAAATAATAATTTATATATATTATTGAATACTTCAGAATGAATATCTTTGACGATAGAACACTACCATGATGTTTATGAAAAAAACAGGTTATTGAATGTTACAAATTAGTTGATACTTAGTCTTGTGAAGTAGTCAGTGAAAATTACTTGAATAAATTTGATTTTAACTATTACAAAATGAAGAATAAGTGTACATGTTATAACGGTTGGATCTACACTAGGTTCCATCCCAGTGTATATTCTGCAGGACTTCAACACAACTCAAATCAAGTACAAGTGATTAGCCTGACTAGAACTTAAATATATTTTCACACCGAAAACCTGCACAATCCAACAGTAATGAACAATCAGTGGTAAGTGAAAATAATAACAAGGACAGGGGAATATATAACTCATCTGACACCTGTCAGACTATCTGCACATCTGACTAAGCAGACAATCAATCATTATTATTCTCGCCCACACATCACAATCTAAACTCAACAATCTCCACAACCACATACTGATATTTAATGATCATTTCCAAAACTTTTCACTGATATAACATCCCATTGTTATTAAACTTGGTACCAGATTAATTCGATGAGTGTTATGAGTGTTATATCTCGTCACAAATTTGTTATGACTGGTCGTCGCTAATTGTTGTGTCGGAATTGCTCATTCCTTGCACTCGTAAAACGAGGAAACACTGCAATTCACACAGCGCAAAGTGTGAACACCATGACTGAAGATTTATTAACCTCAAAACGTGACAATGACCCTAGTTGAAAATACACTCACATTTATGTATTTATTATTCACCCATTTTGTTAAGGATTAAACCGCATTATTAAATCACATTCTGTATGTCATGATATGCATAGTCTATGTTAATTTAATACAGGAATATCATATGTTATACGGAATAAAATATCATACTGGAAAACAGAAACAAAACCTACACTGAATAATCATCTTATAGAATTAAAAGTGGAAGTAATTGTTGAACAACAACCATAATGATTAACTGAATGTAATTTTGCCTTGTCATCTCGTTTTATCACTGAGTGATTTGAAATAATGTTCAATATTCATTAACAAAGTTTGGAATATTTCGAAACATCTTTCTAGTCATCATATGAGATAAAAGTATACCCATTAGATTATGGATATAATAAACAATCATTAAAATTTAGTTTATTCACTTATGATAAATTATACCATAGTATATATAAAAACTCTGCCTGGAGACCCTCTGGGGCTACTGTTTGTCCAAAGCCCGGATAGAAGAGAAGAGTTGGGGAAAAAAAACTAACTCGCTAAAACATCGCTAACCAGAAAATAAAAGAATATATAAAGAGTGTTTGAAGTCTGCTAACATTGTAAGTTGCATATTCATTTATTTTCCTATCAATAGTATCCTTCACTTTTTCAGAAAATTTAATCAGACTTTGTAACTTTCAGTTAAAGTTGGAATAATATAATAACTTACTGGTTAAAAATCTTACAAATAAACATTTCTATTATCTGAACCTCTAATATCATACATACACTTAAAATAATATCATAGAAGAAATTTAAACTAAATTGAAGTACAAACAAATTATTCCTTTAAACGTACTTACATATAAGATGGTGGTTGGAGGTTGGAGGAAACCATGAACCCGGGTTTCGTGCTATTTGGCAATCGTCAGCAAGATGTACCTGTAATCTTGAGGGAACTGGTGCTCCCTGACGCACTCGATCCGATGTCACTCAGCTTCACAGTCAGAGATGTTACCACTAAGCTATTAAGACAGCGACTGACTTCCTGTAGAGTTGTGCATCAGTTCCCTCATCATTACAGGTACACCTCAAACCACCATCTTATCTCAACATTGTGTACTCGATATCGAGTCTCATAGACTAGTGACCACATTTCAACTTGGTCGATAACATTCGATCTGAACTAAAAAAGATCTAATACATATAACATTGATCACCACCCAGTAACCAATAAATTATGTGTACTTACATATCTATTTTTTCATTAACAAATCAACCAAACTTTAATTTTCAATCACAAATTATGAACTAGATTATACTATCTGATAAGTATTTTGTATTTTCTTTTCAACTTCATTAAAAGTCCACTTAAAGTTGTTGTTGTTGTTGTTTGAATTGAATAAAAATAACAAATAAAATATGTATGAAATTTTAATGATAAAACACTAAATTTTCTTATTTAACATACCATACTTAGTTCAATTTTTTAAAACAGAAATGATTTACTACTAACGGAAGCATTAGCAATATGTTTCTGCTATAAAATGAGAACATTCACACGTCTAATATGTCATATATATATATTGTAGGCAACTACCTACTCTTTTAATAAAACAATATGTAATTTAAAAATAAATTTCATTCAAAAAAGAAAAAAAATAACACACAGGAAGGAAATTAAATGACATCAGTTTAGTTGTGAACCTAGTGATTTACTCAATCCAATAACCCCATATATATATATATATATATATATATATATATATATATATATATATATATATATATATATATATAGATAGATAGATAGATAGATAGATAGATATATAGATAGATGGATATAATAAAAATAGAACTATTGAACATTTCGTCTCATTATTTTATACATTAGCCATAGCATCATAGATTCTGAAGGAAAAAGAATAATTTGTTATATATAAAAGTATAAAAGTTCTATGATACCTAGCAAATATACTCTGTGATGAATAGGTTGTTAGAGTTAACCTAGTCAAATAAACTGCATTCTTAAACATGTCTGTAATTTGAAAAGTTATACAGTTTTTCAGATTACTTTTTTTAAACTTTTTTCCTCTCTTTTTTGTCTTTGCCTTTGTTTTTTTATGAAAGAAACTTGTTGAAATACCTTGTGCTGAGAACTCTATATTTTACCAAAATATAATATTCAATAAAGCCATTAATAATCATAGTAATAATGTAGTGGGTTATTTACAACATTTTAATCATTTAAAGATCCCCATTATATTAAAAGACTAATATTTGAACGAAGAATATTCTTTGGCCAACATCAAGGTCAATTTTAGCTATTGAATGATCTAATTCGACTACGACCATTCGTAGTAAGTTGTAATTGTCTCTGTTATTTTTATTCACAAATCTTTGTATTATTATTATTATTATTATTATTATTATTGATTAAACATCATCATTAATCTCCCGTATACATAATTCATTCACTTCGTATTTATCCCATCTTATAACGTCTTACTAATTTTTCATAATATAGCCTTTCACTAAACATTTGATCGAATTGTAATTGCACTATTATCAGAAGGGATTTAGTGGAGATTTTTAGAAATTTCAATGGTTGAAATCATGAGTCAATTGAAGCTAGACCACCATGAGAAAGCTGCGAGCACTGGACGGCCGTTTCGTTCTAGTATGAAACACCTCAGCAGTGCGCATTCACGCTCCCGCCCTCCGCGAGATTCGAACCCAGAACCTGTCAGTCTTGCGCGCAAGCGCTTAACCATTAGACCACTGAGCCGGCTGTCATCCAACTGTGTTAATGTCTAACTTCAACCAACCCACGAAGTTGCGCCACCATACACCATTGTCTTCAGTGAGTTGATATCTCATAGCGGACCTGGTTGAACTCCACTGGTAACGACTTCTCACTAGAACTTCAGGAAATGCCTCTTGAAGTCAGTCATTAGTGAGCAGATGATTATTATCAGAATGGGTTTTGTGGAGATTTCAACTATCGAAATTGCACTTTCATTTCTCTGACCTTATCTGACCCATATTTATTCTGATCACGGATTTTAAATTTCACTTCACATATATGCAGATTCAAGTTAACATTCTATCTGAGTCATATTAACATTAACAATTTTATTGTATTTTGTTTAAAAATCCTAAATTCACATACTTTAAACCATGTACTTTGCCCTCAACCTGGTCATTTTACAGATTATTAATTTGGATATATGAATTGCAGAAGCTGAAGAGAAGTTATCGAAAAGAATATTTTTCGTTCAAGTATTAGTCTTTTAATAATAATGTAACTGAATTTGACATTCATGAGGTTATTTTATAACAAAGATTTTCAGAGTATATGATCGTTTGTTGTAATCAATTTCAAAGTAACAAGCATTATCTAAATAGGATGTTGATTGATAAATATTGAGAAATTATCCAGTAAGTAATATCGTATGGTCATAATTTTATCATCGAATCTGATCAATGATTATGCGCTGTAATTCCAAACAACAAAGACTACATAGATAAGATGAATACTTTGTTGAAGGAACAAACGAAATTTCAAAAAATCCGGGTTATGTAAAGATCTCAATGAAAAAAGAAAACTGAAAGTCTATTATCTGTGGTATTAAAACGTTTAAAACAACATTGGTACATCTATGGGTATTACCTATAATGCTCTCAAGCTTTCTGGACAATATACTCTTCGACTCTATGGCCTACCTAAGGGTCATAAACCAAAAGACCGTGGATGCGCATCACTGACGAGTCTCATGCTAGGACGAAATGGCCGTCCAGTGCTTCGATGTTTTCCATGGCAGTCTAGCTTCAACTGACACATGATTTCAACTATTGCAATTACTAAAATCTCCACAAAACCCCTTCTGATAATTCTAAATATGTCAAACATACCTTAGCATTCAACAGTAAAATGGTTATTGAAATTATTAGAACCATTACACTGAGAATTGGTAAACTACAGCGTTAAAGATGTATTTGAATTTGTGGATGCAATACAATATATGAATATAAATGCCAAAGGTGTGTTATCACTAGGTATAGCATTTTTGTTCACTAACATCACACTGACTGAAATCATCGGTTACATATGAAAAGAAAAGAAAGATACCGATGCCAAAAAATAAAATGAAGGAGATTCTGTTGAAATGTATTATGAATATCAACTCTTTGTTTAGCAATGAATTTTATAGACAATAAAAATGAGTAGCAATGGGATCAACCCTAGACCCGATCCTTGCTAATATTTTGCTGTCCAAACTAAAACATTGACCGTTGAAAGACATTCTAAATAAACTAGAATATTGCTATCCATGCATAGAAGACACACTAATCGTATATGACGAACGTGTCAACAAACAAGGGCTGTTTCAATAATATCCACCTAACTATTAAAATCGCCGACGAAAAGGAGAACAACAATAATACAACTTTCCTTGATGTCCTACGTTCTAGAAGGATAAATGGTTCCATAAAAAGGTATGTACTTAAAAAGAATACTTGGGCAGGTTGCTATTTCCACTTCAATATTTTTACACCTCTTCGATACAAAATAAATTTGTTCAAATATCTCAGCCTTGCGATCAAACCGTTACGTTCTGAAGATAGTGTAGATAGCGAAATAGATAAACTAAACAACACTTTACGAAGTAACGGCTATTCAGATAATTTCGTAAGAAAAAAGAACAAACTGTTATTCGTTCAGTAATAAAACCTATTTCTCTTTGTGAAACTGGATTTTAAAGGGGACATAGCAGGTGACATTTTGACACGTCGACTCAGAAGATCTGTTGAAAGGACGTTTCACACCTCTAAGCTACATATAATTTTCTCAACTAAACCAGTACTTACACAACAAATCAAGGACAGGTTACCGATGATGGGCTTCTCCATGTGCGTATACCGATTCAACTGTTCCTGTGGAGCTAGTTACATAGGTTGTACTCAGAGAGCTTTATTCTTGCGTGTTCGTAAGTGTGCCAGAATGGTTGGGAAAAAAAGTTAGTAAATTTATCAACAGCATTATTCTTTCTTACTTGACGGATAGTTAACAGCATAATAAACTAAATGAAAATTTATTTTTTTATGTCAAGTTTCAAACAATCTACCTAAATTACGTCAGTTCTACATAGCTTAAGCCATTTGGATCAACTCCGGGACACCCAACTTATGTACCCAGAAGAGGTATATCCATTCTCTATGTTTACCTTAGTCCACAATTGAAGCATCAGACACCTAGACTGGATATTATAAACTTCCTATCCCATTCCCAATTCTTTTTGTGTTCATATCTTCCTTAGTCTTCACGTTTATCTTTCCCAATTCACATGATATTTTACTTATCGTAATTCCTTGATAACACCTCTCATATAACATATTATATTCACACGACGTTATTATTATCATTACTTTTATTATTATTATTATTAAGATTAACAAGACGACTCTCCTACTATACATTTTATTCACACGATTGTTATATCCCGAGGAGAATAAGGTATGGTTACTGTTGGGATCTATTCATGGTATAATAATATACATATATTTTTATTGTATAATTATTAAGTAGCTAAACTATTCATATTTATGTTCTTCTTATTATAAGCTTTAGTTTGACCCACACACTATTATTATACGATTTACCATTCCTAACTTATACCCAGTCTACTGATCACAGTCACCCACATTCACAACCACTTTTGCCTTGATCTTGTACAATTGTTATTTTCAACTTTATGGTAAGATATGGTCTGTTTAGTTTGCATATAAGCTCAGTATGTTTGAAATACATGATTCATATTGTAGAGGCTGAGATCGGTGTTTTGGACGTAATAGGCAGGACTAGGCGGGAAAAAGGACCGATAAGAACTCTAGACTGCTCGTACGGGTTTTACATGTCAGTGGTCCAGTCGATAATTCCCTGTTCTACAAATGGCGGTATTATTACATTATAAACTGATAGGAGCACAAGGCCAAAAGTTATAACAATTATGACTTCGCAATTTACTATAATAGTTGAATGTATGAGTCGACTGATGAATTCAACTATTAAATTACTTCAATTTCAACGTACCTTCATACTGATCATAATCAACATATGCTCACTAATGGCTGGCTTGAAAATGGATTTCCCAGAGTTCAAAAGAGAAGCCATGACCAGTGAAGTCCAATCCGTGTCGGTTAAAGACATATATCTACCTCAGACGACGGATAAGCATTGCGCAAGATCATTGGTCATTTGAAGTTAGACATCATCGCCGTTGGATGCCGGATCAGTGGTCTAGAGGTTAAGCGTTCGCGTACGATGACCGAAGGTCATGAGTTTGAGTCACGCATGCAGTAGATGCTGTTGGGGAGTTCCATACTGTGACGAAACGATCGCTCAGTGCTTCCAGGTTTTCAATGGTGGTCAAGCCTACGTCGATACATGAATTCAACTATTACAATTACTACAATCTCAACATGCCTCCATTCTTATCATTTATTTCCTTTTGTCAGTAACACTTAAAATGTAAGTTTTACAATCCAGCGTTCATTGTCATTGTACGTTCACTGTACTCAATCACTTGCGCATGTCACCTCTCGTAAAGGAGCTTAGGTCTCCACTGGGGTACATCAGACATGATTACCCTGGGAAATCCTTTCCAGATGTTTACAAATGCTATTTATTTTCCTAATGTCGGCTCAAATCTCCAACGCAATGTGTTACTTGGTCTGCCTCTTTAACTTTTCACTCCAGGATTCCAGTTTAGAGCTTTCCTAATGATGCAGTTTGATGATTCCCACAATGTATGTTCTATCCACTTCCAGCGTCTTTTCCTAACTACCTATTCAGACGGAATCTGGTTTGTTCTCCTGCACAGTAGTCTGTTACTGATGGTAACTGACCAACGAACATTCAGTATCTTGCGTAGATAAATGTTTATAAATAAACGTACTTTATTGATAGTGATTGTAGTAGTCCTCTAAGTTGCAACTCCGTACAGTACAACTGTCTTGGTATTCGTATTGAAGATTCTGACTTTAATGTTGGCCGACAAATGTTTTGAGTTTCATCTGTTCTTCAGTTGTAGAAATGCTGTACTTGCTTTGTTAATCCTCGCCTTAACGTCTGTATCAGATCCTCCTTGTTCATCAGTGATACTGTCTAGGTACGTTAAGGATTCCACCTCTTCCTTTGTTTCTCCATCAAGTGTGATTGAGTTGATGTTCTCCGTGTTTGGTTTCAGGACATTGCTTTTGCCTGGTGTGTTGAGGCCTACTTCTGTAGAGGCTTCTGCCACACTGGCTGTCGTGATCTGCATTTGATCGTGTGTATGGGATAAAAGAGCCGAGTTATTTGTGAAGTCTTTATTGATTAGTGGCATGCAAGCTGTCCATTGTATTTCATGGTTCTCGTCAAATGTGGAGTTCATCATAATTCAGTCGACCACCAGAATAAAGAGAAAGGGAGAGAGTATGTAGCCTTATCTGACATTCGTCTCAACTTGCAATGAATCTTTGAGCTATTTTCCATGAATGACTTTGCTGTTTGGCAAGTCGTAAGAATTCTGTTTGATGCGAAAAATCATCTTAGATATATTATAGTGTCAAAGAAGGTTCCATATGGTATTCCAAACTATGCTGTCAGATACGTTCTCATGGTCAAGTACCGAATCACATTAAATTAATTGTTTAATGGTTATCCGTACTGTTGCGATTCGGTCTGTGAACGAACGACCTGTTGATCACAAAATTGAGAGTCTACTTAATCTTTCATCCAGTTTGACAACACTACTTTGAAAAATCTTCCTGGTGCCGATAGTAGTGTGGTTCCTCAGTAGTTTTCATACTTGCTGTGATCTACTTTCTTTGATATCTTGCTGAGAGATCCTTCTTCCTATTCGGTTGACACTTTTTCCTCCTCCTTAATCGTTTTGTATAAAACGTGGGGCATCCTCGTAGTTGCTTCTAAGTCTGACTTTAGTGCTTCAGATGGCATGTTGTCTTGTCCTGATGCTTTTCTACTCTTGATTTGTCTCATAGGCATACGAATTCCTTCGACTGCTGGTGGGGTAGAAGGTATTAGAAATTCTGTCTCCTGCTTTGATATCCGGTGGGCTTACTGAGGCCGTTCGATTCAAGAGTTCTTTAAAGAATTCTGCCTACCTGTCTCATTGTTCTTGAATCTCAGTGGTTTACTTGCCTTCTTTTTACTTGACCAGTTACTCTAACTTACTACATTTCCCTTCTAGCGTCTTCATTGTATCATATAGTTGTCCCAAATTTCTCTCTATTGTAGCTTTTCCCGCTGTTATTGCAAAAATATATATTCGGTGTGCAATAGTATACTTCCAAGTTGTCATTATTTAAATAGCATAAATAGTTTGGTCATAAACCAACTCTATCAAGTAATCACATACATTAAATCTGTTAAGCAAGTCAGAAGTCATAAATGAATCAGCTGCATAGATTTCATACAAATATATAAGTACTTTAAATGTTAAAATTGTACATTATTGCTTTATTATACATTTTATTAATAAAAGGTACTTGAGAAGTCTAATCATTATTATGACCATTAATCTTGTAGAATTAGATGTGGCCCACATCTTCAGAAGGGAAACGGAAAAGAGGAAGGCCGAAGAACATAGTGTCGGGAATTGGAAGCAGACATGAAAAGGATGAATAGCAACTGGAAAGAACTGGAAAGGATTGCTCAGGACAGGGGTGAATGGAGAGGTCTATGCTCATCGATGAGGGGTAACAGGCGTAAGTAAGTAAGTAAGTACATCTCCAGCAAATTGAACTATATCAGTAACGTGGTGGAAATTGACACATTATTCGATAAAAATTTCTTTTCTCACTTCATATTAAACAATATGAATGGGAAATATTAAATAAAGATAACTTTAGGTTTTCGTCATCTAGTTAGTCCATAGGTTTTCTCAGCAGTTCTCTGTAGTCTTGTGTTTACCTGTAATTCTAAAAAAAATACTAACTACGTTTGTACATTGTTATTCATTGTAATTGATACCTAGATATCTTTGTAAACCACATGAACGTCACCTATTTGACGTGTACAGTTAAACAAATTACTCAGTAGTTAACTTACTTTAATCACATTTCTTATTTTAAATAACAAAACAAAGAAGTAAACAATGACAAGTTTAAGGTCAACAAGAACCAATTAACATCGAGGTGTACAAGACAAGCTGTGAACCACATGTGGAGAAATTCGAACACTTCACTTCTACCTGAAGTTTATGCTGATAATGGCGTTCAGAAGATCAATGAAAGCTCCATGACCAAACCATCCAGCTCAGAGAATAAAACTCCATCGAAATCATCTACCTAAGCTACAAATCTTCTCCACCATCTTATTTAAAATAAGTCGACAATTTTTCAGTGGTCAATTATAGAAATTTGTTAAACGTTCATATGGGTTTATAAGTAGCACTTAAAAAGATGTAAAACTGACTGAACGAATGAAAGATTTAAATGCAAGATAGACAATAATTATATTCTACTAATTTATTTCTTCAAGAAACTCCAGGTAATTTGTCAGTAGGAAGATGATACAGTAATTAAAAACTAAACTCAAGGATATCTTAGTATTGTACAATAAAGTTATGCATCTATGTTAAGTAAGAAGTGACTATTTAAAGTGATCATTCCGTACTTACTGAAGTATTTATCGTACCGGCCCGTTTTTAACATATCAAATACGGACATTATATAGTGATCTATAAAAATATTAAACAAAGGCCATAACATTAACTCGGCGCCCAAATATTGTGACACTATTCGTTCAAATTTAGACGAAAGTTCTTATTTAATAATATGCTTATATTTAAATGACTGAATACATTTTTTTTACATTTTGCACTATGGACTGATTATCTAAACAACAAGTGAAAACTAGTGGTCAGTGGACAGAAGGCTTGTCATTCTATGAAACTGACTAGTCGCACTCCTCAGATGTTAATAATTATCTTATATCTGCAAGTTACTAACTTCAAGAGAAATTTCTATAAGATCTATCTATAAGTCTTAATAATGTAGTTTAGATAAGTGGAGCAAGTGGATGGTATCACTTGTGATAATCATTAGTCGCTTAACATCGTTATTAAACTTAAACTAGAATTGCTAGTTATTAAATATCCGATAAGAGATCCGAAAGTTTAGCCTGAACATAAGGCATGAAGTCGTTATCTCTGATTCCCTTTACAGTAGAAGGATTGCAATGCTAATAAATTATGGATTAAAAACATTTAATGATTCTTGGTTTTCAAGAGCTGTCTAGCTGAAATTGTTCTCGAATACAAATCATAATCTACGCAAATATCTCGTATTAACAGATGAAAGTTTCTTTTCATGGACCAGTGATTACACCTTAATCCATTGATAAAATTTCGAAACATCAAACATTCGGTCACTGAGCTCGGTCCTTAAGCTTTCTTTCTTCCTGATATTTCACACATATGCTATCTCTGGTTAATCTGATTAGTTTAAATACATTCTTTACAAAACAATAGACCACAAAATATTCAAGTGCATATACTTTGGTAGACTTACCTCAATAATTTTAATTAGTTTCGTGGTGTAAGTTCTCATTTTATTATTCCAAGTTGTAAATGATTATAAGTACCCTCACAATTAATCGATCACTGGGTGGTGATCAATGTCATGTGTGTCAAGTCCTTCTTAGTGCAGATCGAATACTATCGGCCAAGTTTCAATATGGCCACTAGTCTAGGTGACTCAACATGTGACACAGGATCGAATCCTTCAGGGAGCACTAGTTCCCACAAGATTACAGGTACACCTTGCTGACGACTGTCAAGTAGCATGAAAACCGGGTCCAGGGTTTGTTATTTATAATAATATTTATTATAAGTACCCTATCATAGCACTGAAATCACCTTTCAATATACCATTCACCAACTAGCCTCGCAATTTAGTACTCCTAGTCATAACAGAACATTTTCATATTACATCCTTTTATGTATCAACCTAGACATGCCTGTAAACCAAGATGTTCTCTGTAATTAATTTTTAAAATATAATACATTTATTTGTTAGTTCCATCGGAAATAATACAATAATTGTATGCTTATCAATTGCTCATTATTTAATTAAAAGCCATAAACTATAATGGTTTCAATTAATTCATGCTTTGTTTCACTGAATCAGTTTATAGACTCAATCAAAACATGTTTTGTTTGCATGAATGAGTTTGTGGTAAATTACATAAATCGTATAATAAGTCTTTTGCAATCTAATAAGCATAATTTGCAAATGGTAAGCATATTATAGAAAGTGAAAATCCAAAGTTCATAATCCATATTTTAGATTAATTTCCCTTGATCAGTATATTTTTTTACTTTATTTTCCCGATGATAAATGTTCAGTAACACTAAACTTATAATCAGAGCTAATCATTTGTGTACAAGTAAATATGTTTAAAATAGAAATACACTATGTTTTTTTAACTGATTATAAACTATAAAAACCAAGATGGATAATGGCTAGCAGTGGAATCGAGTTTGATGCGCGTTTCGTCCTACCTGAGACTCGCCAGCTGTATGTTACCGCATTGCAGAGTTGATGTTTACTCCAGGACTCAAACCCACTACCGTTCGCTTCAAATGAATTCGCGTTATCCACTTAGCTATTAATCCCTGATAGCCAACTGCTTGTGCAAAGGAGTGAAGTTCAATTATCTTGGTATTGTTTGCTTGTATCTTTCCATTGTTATTTAGAACTGCAATTGATCAGTCTCTTGTTGACATATTTCCGTTCTGTGCGGATTGTCTCAAGTGAACATCGACTCTGAGATTCAGGTCCATCCAGCTGACGAGTCCCAAATAGGATGAAACACGCGTCTTGGATTCCACTGCTATCCACTATCCATTTTTGCTTAAAAAACTTGAGATTTAATGGCTATACCGAGGCGATCTACACAGAATGCACATATATCAACATGAGACTGATCAATCGAAGTTCTAAATAACAATCAAAAGATGCAATCAAACAATACCAAATGAATTGTACTTCACCCCTTTGCACAAGCAGGTGGCTATCAGGGATTAATAGCTAAGTGGATAACGCGAAGGCATTTGAAGTGAACGGTAGTGGGTTTGAGTCCTGGAGTAAACATCAACTCTGCAATGCGGGTGAATCCAGCTGACGAGTCTCAAGTAGGACGAAATGCGCATCAAACTGGATTCCACTGCTAGCCACTATCTATTTATCTATGCCCCCAAATGCCCTGATACGGCCGAGAATGGGGAGAGTCCTCTCTCCCTCTCGAAATGCTCTCACATGGCTACGAGTATATAGCCTCTGCGAGGGAAGTCCTACTCACTGCCTTCTCGTCGCGGGGGTGTTGTTTACGAAATTGAGAGGACGAAAACCGGATGTCTGGCGCTTTAACCGGATTCCAAATCAATGGTGCACATGGGCTCCAGTATCCTGCGAGAACAAATGGCGTATGAACTGTTGGTCACCGGCTTTCATGGGACTGCATCTTCTTACGATGCTCCACTGCCTTGTGTATCATACCTTCGGGTCGAAGGCTCGGGGAGTGGCCCCCTAAGAAAACCACCTGCTTCGGTTTGGGTACCCGGACAGTATCACAGCCCTCACACATATCGAATGAGATTTGTGTGGCGCATATATATTTGGTGCCTCCTTGTACCAATATCTATGTGTTAAAGTAAATAAATACCAAATGAATAATAAGAACCTATTTATACTTTTTGGGTTGTTTCAAATCATAGTGAACTAAACGAATGTATACTTAATATTGTTTTGTTTTTTAGAGGAAATCTCTCAGTTCATTACAGATTGAATAAATCCATTTTATTATCTCATTCATGTGTACAAATCTTTTAATGTAACGTATACACAATGAATTTGTTTGAGTCAAATAAATTCACATATTTTATTTATTCACTTCATATGAGAAAAAAACAGAAAACGTTTAGTGTATATACTACTGATATGTCTAAAGTAACTAAATATTTAGTATTCTATACATCATCAAGTCATATGAGTAACGTATAACACATATATATGACGTAATTATGATTTAATCTCCAAATTACTGTCAATAACTAGAGTGCTGTAATTAGTAGAATGAATATCATATTGGAATATAATTGTAAACAATGTCAAATCTTATTAATTATGATTGTAATCTCATAAAGCACGTGAATCAGAATTATGAATGATTTATCAAATAGTTGAGTTCAGATAAGAGATAAATATAATTAGATCTCTTAGTAATAGAATGGTAGGAAATTTGATAGCGAATCCGTTTAATTAAACTTATAATATAACCATATACTATGTGAATAGTTTTTAATCATAATTTTATTGACATTGAATGAAATTGCTGTTTATCTCTAACTTCTCTGTTTACAATATAGAGAAACAGTAAAAAGCAAACTTATCTTGAAGTTCTATGAATAGAAAGTTAAAATGTGGTGAGACTATAAATTATAGATGACTTTTGAGCATTGCTAAAATGACCTTGAAATTGTCCACCTACTAACTAGGACTAAATGAGGGTTATAAATCAGTGTGAGGAATTGTAATTATGATTTACAGTTGATCGTTTGGGTTAGGAATTAAACTTGAGGTTTTCATCACAAATTGACATCAGCTTTAATGAAGAAATAGTATTTAACTGAATGAGTGTATGAATTTCGCGATAAAATCTGAGATCTGTTATATTAAATCTGATTGATCCGTTCATAAATTATAGTCTCTCCATGAATGTTTTCTGTATGAAAATTATCCTGTAACTGAAATCACACTGAAATAATATGGATATCAACTTGAATGGAATCATATCTAAATCATTTTCTTCTTAAATATTGGATTATTTAACCTAAAATCCCCAAATAATATGAGATATTCATATTGAACACTAGGTCATTCAATGTAGTTGAATACTGTTATATTTTTTTTTAATTAGTTGATGCTTCAATTTCTAGTAAAATGTATAGCATTTAAAACAAACTGAAAGACGATCATCAAGTAAAGTAGTTTCAGGTGGTTGGCTTATTGTTTCAAGAGTTCCTTATATATATAGTTTACAAAAGTTTATATTTTTATCAACAAACGTTTGTTGTGATTTAAAGTAAATCATTCAAATGAATTAAAATGTCGCCTTGTTCTAAATTAATGAGTCAGCAATTTACTGCTTATTTACACCTGTTACTCCCAATGAAGCATTGGCCACCAACCCACTCTGTCCTGGAACTTTCTTTCTAATTCCATCCAATTCTTGTTCATTTGTCTCATGTCTATTTCCGTTTCTCGGAGTAATGTGTTCTTTGATATTCCTCTTCTGATTCGGCCCTGAGGATTCCATGTGGAGGCTTGCCTTATGACTCAATTGAGTGCTTTCCTCAATATGTGTCCTATACACTTCCAACACCTCTTCCTGATTTCTTCTTCCACTAAGATCTGGTTTGTTCTCTCTCACAGTAGGTTGTTGCTAATAGTGTCTGGCCAACGGATCTGAAGTATTTTGTGTAGACAACTGTTAATAAACACTTGTATCTTCTGGATGATGGCTTTCGTAGTTCTCCACGTTTCCACTTCATACAGTAGAACTGTCTTGACATTTGCATTGGAAATTGTGTCTTTGGTGTTGGTTGACAATTTTTTTTTTAGTTCCAGATGTTCTTCAGTTGTAAATATACTGCTCTTGCTTTACCGATCTGCGCTTTCACATCTGCCTCAGTTTCACCGTGTTCATCAATGATGCTGTTCAGATATGTATGCTTCATCGTTATTATGTATCACAGAACAGTTTCATTTTAATGAACTATTTACTACATTTTCGATTCTTTGAAGTGTGTATTTAAGGTGACTTGATATTTACTTTTTCCTTTCCTTACATATATATATATATATATATATATATATATATATATATATATATATATATGAATGTACCAAAGATGATCCATTAGTGTAAGATAAAAGCAGGTCATTACTACTATATAAAACTTTACCAAAAACCTAACAAAATTTGATATTATTTAAACAGGAAACTTATTTATAATAACGCTTCATTATTCAATATCATTAACAGTATTTCTTCAATGATTTCTTTTTACAAAAAATGATATTCACACACACACACACACAAAGAAGAAGAAGAATAAAATCCCTACGAATACCTATTTTCTTTCAACTGTCTTGCAAAGTTTATACTTTAATTATCTTTAACAATTAAAGGTTATTTCTTATTAGGTGGTCCGGAATAAACTAACCGAATGTTTTATTGAAATAAAATGAATTATTCATGTTTTTTATTATTTTCGATTGAATATCAATGTTTAAACTAAAAACTATGAAGTAAAACATTCCATGGATTATATTACGTAATAGGAAAATAAAATATTTGAGAATTAAGTGACATGGTTAACACTTAGGATTTTAGTAGTTGAATTTGAATCAACTAAAGCTAGACAACCATGGAAAACCTGGAAGCAGTGAACGGCCGTTTTGTCCTAGTATGGAACACCTCAGCAGTGCGCATCGAGGATCACACTTCGTAAGATTTGAACCCAGGACCTAACAGTCTCGCACGCGAGCGCTTAAACTGTAGACTATTTAGCCAGCACCCAACGGTGTTAATGTCGAACTTCAACCAATCCACGAATTTTGCGTACATAATTATTTCTTACATGAATATTCAATTACTTACGCTTGTTGACCCCAATGGTGAATAAACCGCAGCATTCTACAACACACTCTGTCCTCAGCCTTCCTTTCTAGTTCTATCCAATTTTTGTTCACTCTTCTCGTGTCTGTTCCCATTTCTCGGAGTAATGTGTTCTTTGGTATGCCTCTCTTTCTTCGGCCTTGAGAATTTCAAGTGGTGGCTTGCCTTGTGAAGCAGTTCGGTGCTTTCCTCATTGTGTGTCCTATCCACTTCCAGCGCTTCTTCACAATCTCTTCCTCCACTGGAATCTGGTTTGATCTCTCTCACAGTAGGTTATTATTAATGGTGTCTGGCCAACAGATTCGAAGTATTTTGTGTAGACAACTGTTAATAAACACTTGTATCTTCTGGATGATGGCTTTCGTAGTTCTCCACGTTTCCACTTCATACAGTAGAACTGTCTTGACATTTGTATTGAAAATTGTGTCTTTGGTGTTGGTTGACAATTTTTTTTTGAGTTCCAGATGTTCTTCAATTGTAAATATACTGCTCTTGCTTTACTGATCCGCGCCTTCATATCTGCATCAGATCCACCCTGTTCATCAATGATGCTGCTCAGATATGTAAAGGTTTTTACATCTTCCAAATCTTCTCCGTCAATTGTGATTGAATTGTTGCATGTTGTGTTGTATCGGAGAATCTTGCTTTTCCCTTTGTGTATGTTGAGACCTACTGCTGCTGTGGCTGCTGCTACACTGATCGTCTTCTCCTGGATTGGTTGTTGCGTATGCGAATATTCAATTACATGAGTGTAAAATGAGTAAATTCGACAAATAATTCTTTGATCAACTTGTAAACCTAACAATTGTTTAGGAATATCATCATCTTCAATCTTATAATCAGAATATTACACCTCTTTTTTTCTCTTGGTAACCAATTTGATAGCGAATGATATAAAATTATTAACTAATATCAAGATCTCCAATGTATAGACATCCGTATCACTTTATCAGAAAAATGACCACTTAATTATTTAAACAAGTACGGAACTCCTATATAAAACAACTGGCTTCCTGGTTAAATTGTAAAAGAAATAAATCTATTCGCAATATATTGTTAAGTGAAGTCTATCATACATTGAGAAAATATGAAATTCACTCAAAATGGAATGCAATTGAAATCAGATCGTTTTACTTTTGCAAGTAGTATATACTTTCAATTACATAATAACATTAGTTCGTCCTAGTTAGTAACTACAACATATTGATTTGTTAGACCAACATTACAGATTAGACAAGATAGAGTCATTTACAAATTGTTGATTGATTATAAGGCGCCAACTAATTATCTACCAGTCAAATAGTTATTCACTTCTTAAAGGCGCGTTTAGGCATATCTATATATATAATCTTACTAGTTAACATAATTCAACTATAGACTTATAGTAAAGTGGGATTAATAACAAAATTAACATTCCCAACAAAGACAAATCATTTTCGTTATCAGTAATTTATTCAAGAATAAGAAAATGAGATCTGCTTTAATCTTTCTAAGACTTATAAATGTGTAAAATCCTTATCCTAGAAAGTTTACTTAATCCATATTTAATAAATAGAATAGCAATTATACCTGAAATATAAAGAGAAAAACAACTATGGATCAGTTTATATGGAACTATATAACCAAGTAGAAAGTTTTTAACTGATGATAGATACAACTATTTAATAAGTGTTAATCATCATGTCAAATTCACTGGTGTTATGAATGTGCTCGTTAAGTACTAGATATCTGGAGACTTGAGCGAAGATTCTTTGTGAATAGTCTGTTCTTCAAACGAATATCTAAACATGGTACACGAGGTATTAAATCAATTAAAATAACAGTATAAGTTGATCAACAGAATTCCGTTGACAGGATGAGACGGACCACAGATTCTTCCGAACATTTTGTTAAAAAGAGAATTATGGTATTCAGTTTAGCTAAGTAAAATCCATTTAATAAAGAAGGAATTAACTAATGATAGGTTACCTTAGGATAGACATTGAATAAACTGTCGCGTAATAATATACCTGACAACATTATTTGCATCCTATTTGTGAGACTATTCCTCTCACGAAAACTGCTTAGAGTAACAAAGATTGATTGCATGAGACAATTTCTAATTTGATATAAAAGATAGTTTACAATCAATTAATGAGTATGAACATGGAAATGATCTATCCATTTACTATAAAATATACCCTCACATGTCAAAGAATCATCTTTAAGTCAGTATGCTTCCCTGAATTTCCTTTGTAGAAAACAAGCAGTATTTGGCAATTTTCTCTTGTGTACATCACAAATTTACCTCAGGCATTAAAACCGGAGAATCATTTGATAACAAATCCGTTCTGTTATGGAAATCCTAAGCAATGATCGTTCATTACTCTACGTGAGATCGGACCCAAAACTTAAAAATCAAAACAGCTATTAAGTGTTTCTTAGTTTATAATGGTTGTTTACCTAAAGTTGATTCGTGAAATAAACTATATCATTCAACAGTCTCCATAAACTTATCATATCGGCAGTCATAATGTTTTACTAATTTAATTTTTTTCCGTTATTGTTTTACGACTAAACGACAAATGGAACGTTATCAAAGCATGCAAGCCCTAGATGATAACATTCATCTAATTCAGTTTAGAAAGAACAATTATTGAAGAAACCTTAATAATAGTCAGATAAATAAAGACAAAAATAACTGGAAAATTGTCATACATCATAGAATTAGAGAATTATTGAATGTAAAACCGATGTTTATTTCTAAGCAGAAATGAATGTTGGCTAGCAGTCGAATACAGAACTCTCGTTCTGCTCTACATGAGACTCGTTAACTGGGTGTGCCTGCATCCCAGAGTTGATGTTCACTCCGGGGCTCGTAACTAGTACCATTCGTTTCTGACGCCTTCTCGTCCATTGAGCTGCTAATTTGTGTAAGAAATGAGTTAAACTACATCCCATTGCACAAGCTAGTGGCTATCTGAACTCAGTAGCTAAATTGATAACGCGATGACGTTTGGAGATAAAAGTCACCGAGTCACTGAGTAGATATTAACTCTGGATGCAGACACATTCAGCTCACGAGTCCTAAATAGAACGAAACGCGCGCCCTTGGTTCGATTGCTATCCACCATTCATCTCTGTTTACAATACTTGCGACTTAAGGCCACACAAGATATTCATATACCAATAAGAGACTGATCAATTGCAGTTCTAAACATCAATGGGAAGTTCCAGACATTCTACACAAAACTGATGTTTATTTAGTTAATTTGGATAATCGTTCAAAATAGCAGTGTACGTTTTACTACTTCAATTGTAGCATTGAAAAAATACAAAGATCTTATTCTTTTCACGTGGACTTTTAACAGTTCATATGCTATAAATAAATTAAGAGATAATGTATTCTTGATTTACACTCGACCGATTATCAAATTGACTCAAAGGAAAAAATTTACATACAGTACATATAAAGTACATTTATTCACTTCAGTATTGAGTTTTATATTTCGGACAAATTAAGTAAACTTCAATCTATGTGATCAACCACAAAGACCGGAATTACTTCAAACCAACAAAGTAAAAATGAATTTCTTACCGATAAGTTGATATAAGATTTAGTGGGTTTCCGTTAAATACTGCATTATATACGTCAAAGATATACGGTAAGGAAAATAACATACGTGTGTATAATTTATGATCAAAAATTATTCAAAACTTGTGTAAGATTTGATGGAACCTTTTTTAGGGGATTTGATTTAGAAGTGAGCATATATTTTGTCCACAAAGATGGATACAGAGTTGTGAACCAAGGAAAGTTTTATGATATTATGTATTTTATTATTTCACAACGACCATATGATCACTAATAGCTAATTATGAATTGTAATTACCTGTGTTCTAGTGGAAAGAAATCACCAGTGGAGTACAACCGTTTTAAATATGAGGTAAATACCCACCAACGGTATAAGATGATGACTGAGTAACATCATGAACTGATTGAAGTTTATCATTCAATCAATCGATGTAGTCTGAGTCGTGGGTTTCATTGTAATCGAGTCTTCTTTAGTTTCAATACAACAATCAGCACTGCATTTCAAGTAACTCTAAGTGATATGTCAAACATGTCGAAACTCACTTCCTTGAATCCGTTAATAGTCTCAATTCAATATTTATATTTACAAAATTTCCTAATAAACCGTCGTTAGTAATAATAATATACATTGTAAAGAGTAATTAGGAAAACAGTGATTATCTTTAACTCATGATTTATTTTCTGTACATTCAGGCATATCTTGTATTAATTTAGACTAATAATTAATAAGGACACATCTGGATTAAATATAATAAATGTCCTAAATACCGTTAGGTTTTTAATTACTATGATTAGGGTACATTGTCACAAGATTGCAGTTTTCAACATAAATATGGACACTATTTAATGTTAGGTTGCTGAAAACAACTGGTAGTGAACCAAAGACCTAGATATCATTCTAGTTGACAGTTGTCAACAAGGTGTTCCAATAATCTGTTCGAAAATTATGTCACGTGTTTGTTCAGAGGCCACATCATTCAGGAGTGACCTAATTCTTAAAAGACTAAAATAAATGATTATAATTGAATTACACAATCGATCAATCATCTCAGACTTCATTGTTCTTTTGTTTTCACACCAGACATTCTTTGTTCTCGTTCTCTTTACTTTAATCTTTTTAACATTCTATCTCCAGACATTCCACTTCCGATTGCTGTTACATACTACTTAAATCCATAAACATCGGTAGCAAACACTGGAAATGTTTTTCACAGGTATTATTTCATTGAGCCACTTAAGAAGATAATTATGTGGTAAGAACAGAGGTTTTTTGGTCTAAGTTTCATTTTAATCTGTAAACAGTTTTAAACTTGTATGGAAATAGTTGTTCAAACCTATCAGTTCTTCTCTTGTTCTTCAAACAATAGAGAATTCTATCCACTCAGAAATGTCATTTGAAATAAGTGAATGTATATCTTATCATTTTGAATTAATGATAACATTTTACAGTCATTTTTCATCTATACTACTTAATCAAAGAATACTACAAAATAGACTACAAGAGAAAACTAGTGTAGTGATCAAGAACACAAATAGGGACAATCGAATGTATTTGAACACAAAATTACAGTGGAATCTGAGAACCACACTGTAAATACTTCATTTCAGTCAATGGTCTCAAACTTAACTGTTCCTTTTGGTTGAGACTAAAAATTATGGACGACCTTTGAGTGACGCTAGACTGACCTTGGGAGTATCCGCTTGATAACCAGGACTAAATGAAGTTTGTAAACTTATGTGAAGAATTATAATTATAATTTGCAATTCATGACTAAGCTTAGGAATTAGATTTCGAGTTTTCATCACGAACTGATATCAGCTATAATGCCAAAACTCTATTTAATCAAACGGATGAGTGAATTTCGCGCCAAGATCCAAAATCTCTTATCTTATACTTGATTGGATCGTCCATAAATTATAATCTCGCCTCCTTTCGTAAATTTCAGTCAATCGTCTCAGACATCATTGTTCTTTTGTTTCCACACCAATCATTGTTTGTTCTTGTTCTCTTTTCTTTGATCTTCCTAACATTCTGACGTCAGACATTTCACTTTGATTGCTGATACATACTACTTATATCTATCGACATCAGTAGCACACACCACATAACATTTATACAACCGTCGAAGTAACTTAAACATTTTTTGTGTTGAACATTACTGAACTTATTCTCTTGTGTAAAGACAACAACGTTATCCGACTTATTATTTCTTTTACAAGATGTTAACTAATAAACGTAATAAATAAATAAATAAATCAGAATGACGTGAGCTTTGATAACAGTAAACTATACAACAAAAGTCAACTATGATAATTGGACAGAAAAGTCTTAAGGAAGCCAGTATCAACCTTATATCTTCCTATTGATATTAAGGTTATATATTCATATAATCATGGTAATCCTCAAACCATTAAATATTTAGTCTCTATATATTACTTCTTTGTATTACATATTTATGATTCTCTGTTAACGATAGAACTTTAGGAGTTACGGCGAGTATTTTTTCATTGGTAATTTAGTGACTATATTTTGATGTGGTCTACATATGTTGACAGATATAAGTAGTATGTAACGCCAATCAAAAATGGAACGCCTGACAACAGAAGGTTGAGAAGATCGAACAGAAGAGAACAGGAATAAAGCTTGATTGGTATGGGAATGAAGGAATAATGAGGTTTGAGACAATTATTTGACATTTTGCATATAAAGGATTGAACTTATGGTTTTGATATTTTATCGAATAATTATGTAATATGATGTTAAAATATGGTCGATTGTCCCCACATATGTTCTCGTTCACAACGATACCACTGGTAAGACCATAGAGTATCTAGTTTAATGTTAATGGATAATATTTGTAACATGTGAGGATACTCGTGATAAAATGCTCCTAACTAATCTCCTTTCAGTGATATTTGCTATCACTTGATTATTTATTTCCACTTTCAGTATGCTGGTTTTGTCAGTCGCTGCTTATACACAGTTATTTTAAACTTGACGTCTTGCATATCGAAATTCTTTTGGGTTACTGATTTAACTTAATGTTTCATACCTCATTGTTGGATTGCTACGTGTGAGTCATTCTGTCGATTAGGTTCATTTAGACCCAATTAGTATTTGAAGAATATTCCAGTCATTTTTAATTAGGATTAACCGTAGGTTAATGTAAAAAAAACCTAATTCTTATTTTTTAAAAGTTGACCATAAATCGAAATGGATAATTTTCATTAACCTCTTGTCATAATAGTAGACAACCGATCAATATTAATCTAAATAGAGAAACAAATGCTTGCTATCTTTTGTACTTCGATATGAACATCAATTAACGTCTGATGTTGTATCACTTACTTCAATGCCTGAATTCTATAAATGTTTGGTCATGCAAGTTCGTAGTAGTCAGTCACTAAGTCGTAATCAATGATGTGTTCATCTACGCCAAATTTCTAATCAAAGTTTTATTATTGATTCGTAAATTGATCAGTTGTTTAAGTGACTTGACATTCTATACGCCATATTTAAACGATGAATGATTGAAATCAATTAGCTGCAAACCAATGGATATTGGGATCACACTAGTTTGCATTATTCCGCTGAACAGTAAGCTATTCATGTATGTCAATGTTTTTAGGAATTCTATCTACCCACTGTCCCTGTAGTTAAATATCCAGGGTAATTCATCTCGAAACTAATCAACGACATCTATATGCAAGTCTACTGAAGGTAAACGTTCAGACTACATTTGTGTGAGTTTGACTTGTGACTAATTGGCTTTGATAGCAGAGAACCAACCTATTAGCTGATTAATGATCTACTAGAGAGACACTGATTGGTTGACAAGAGAAATAAGAAACCGTTGTAGCACAAATCTGTCTTTCTTTTTCTGACTCCAAAATATACATGAAGAAATATACGATTAACTGAACTACAGAACACAGTGAATAAATAAAAAAACAGTATATACCACAATAGTACATTTATAGTACAAAATTTTGATACTAAACCCATAACTAAATTACAATAATTTGAAAGCATACAAAGATATAATAACAGTTGAAACACTAAAACCAACTGTTCATAATTATACATAAAACTATAAGAGTAGTAATGTCTCGAAAATGTTTAGTGGCCCGTAGATCTGACTCCAAAAAGATCGTAATGGATGTTTGTTATCACCTATCCTCGTATATAATCATCGACTTTAATCGCGTTAGTCAATAACAGAATTAAATAAGTCGAATAACGAGAATGAACTTGTGAATACATATATTTTGTATATGAAGTGAATGGAATAGAGAGAGAAGAAACGATGCACAGTGGAGATGGCTGGTAAGCCAACTCCCATTTAACCAAACGTTAATCAATATTTATAGTTACACAAAAGTAAGTTACAGACATGTGATGAGTAATGGGATAAGAAGTGTACGCGTTCATATGAAAACAGTCAAGATTGATAAGCGAATAAATAACAGGGTCAGAATGTGACTCAAGTAGAATGAATAGAGTGGGCTGTCCGAAAGCTAGAATAAGGTATATGGGCTCAACATAATAACCGACACTACAAATCCAATCACCAAGGTTATCACTCACCTTAATATTTCTCATTATTACTATATAACTAATATCAACTGAATAACAGAATATTACTTCTCTTTCGACTTTTTTTGTCTTTTTATCAACAACAAACATTGAAAAAGAAAACTAAACGTAAGAAATTTTCTTTATAAGTAGTTTAATGAATTACAAAAATTACATCGCAATGAACAGATATTACACATGATTTTAGCTCAGGGAGCCAAGAAGCGATTGCCCACGACATGATTAGATGGTGAATGCTGGTGAGCGGCCCATGCTCCTTCACGAGGAGTAACAGGAGTAAGTAAGTAAGTAAGTTTAATAAATTCATCTTAAAAATATAACACATTTTTCTCTAACAATAACCAAATGCTGAATATGCTTAATAGATTTTCAAAATTGTTTCAGATATCGAAAATTATGTAAATGGAAAGTGTGCATTTTGTTACGATATGCCTGATTCTAGATATTTCAACAATAGCCAGTTACATAATGCAAATATATAGCAGATATTAACCAATAACTTTGATCGATAATAAAGGAATGTCGCAAATAAATTAGAAAACAATATAATATTTTTTAAAGCAATTAGTACCTTTAACAAATTTCGATAATGTAATAAGAAGATGAATATTATCAGAACTATGTGATATATTAACGCAATACAATTCGAACAATCTGATCACACGTAATAGACTTGTTAGTGAAGTAGTCAAACGTGACGACAACTACACTTTTCGAACAATCTGATCACATGTAATAGAGTTGTGAAGAACATTTATATATGAAAACTAAAGGTTAACTAGACTGGAAATGGAGGGCAATAAGTGACAAGGATAATAAAGAAATAATATGAAATCGATTTGAAACCTCAACACTCTGGATAATAAACTAATACTATCAGGGTAGGTTTAAGGTGAGAACAAACCGTCTTGAAGTACACAAAGGGAGTTTGAATTTTCATATGGCTTTATATAAGCCCTTTAACACCTTTGTACAATACCATAAAAGCCGAGTTAAATCAATCTTATGATCTGTTACAATTATGTATTTGACAATAGAGTATGATGGATGTTTATCCTCTACTCTTATTGGGTTATTTGATTCCCTTTGTTTCTGCAGACATTTAGGTACATCTTAATTAAGTGGAAGTTTTGGGTTGAATACGATCAAGTCTGTTGAATAGGCACCTTTTCGAACCACGTTTGTATTGCACTGGGCAATAACTATAATAACTAATTTATTGACCTGTCTACGTTGGTTTTCTAAAAATGGACCGTTTAACTGAGCCATCTTCTCGTATACTCAGAAGTATATCTAGGAAGGGAAGCTGATCGTTCTTCTTCTTTTGAGATGAGGGACTGATATGGTTTTGGAGAGTATTAAATTTATTTAATAAACAGTACAAATCCTCATTTCTTTCACAAATAATTAAGATATCGTCCACGTATCTCTTATAAAATGACATGTTTTCGATTAGGTCATCAGCCAGATTTTCAACATAAGCCATGAACACATCTGCCAAAATAATAGTGTTCACATTATATTTATTACTCTTATTACTATTATCTTTATCTCCTCTTACCCTATTTACAGTGTAGTTGACCTTTTATTTTTATATATAAATGGTCTTAACAATATTTTCGTTCAATCACATTGTTTTTATTCTGGACAAATTGTTCAATGTTTTCAATATCTTCCAGAATTTATATTAAATTAATACAAAGTTTAATAAATAAGAACTTTCATCTAAATTTGATCAAATAGTTTCACAGTATTTAGGCACTGAGTCAGTGTGAGACATTAAAGAGGAAGGATGTATTTGCAACATCCTTGAAAAAGCTTAGACTAGATTGCTAGGTGAAACGTTGGATTTACTTCAAATTCTTTTGCTAAGATTTTACAAATACATTCGTCCTCTTTAATGTAATACAAAGTTTGTTAATATGAATCATTAAAATAATCATCATTTGTACTCTATAACTGGTTATGATAATGGTTATGTTTTGATATATAACCCTATGATATGGGTCGATGACAAGATTATTTAAATTGATTGCATATAAAGTGGAATATGAAGAATAGCTCACGTGAAAATCTGAACAGAATTGTCATTTGGATTTTTCCAATGATTATGTACTAGTGAGGTGTGTGCTACTGATGTCGATAGATATAAGTAGTATGTATCAGCAATCGAAAGTGAAGTGCCTGGAAGCAGAAGGTTATGAAGATCAAAGAAAAGACAACAAGAATAATGGAGCCTGAAACAATTGATTGATGTTTACAAATGAAACAGTAATGTTTGAGACAATTTATTGTCAATTTGAAAACGAAGTATTTACTGTATGGTTCTCAAATTCTACTGAAATTTTGTGTTTAAATACATTCAGCTGTTGATTGAGATCATGAACCGATTGATGTTAGACCACTATTGAAAGCCTAGAGGCACTGGACCGCCGTTTCCCCTTATTGTGGGACTCCTCAGCAGTGCACATCCACGATCCCGCCTGCAGGGTTCGAACCCAGGGCCTTCAGTTTCGTGCGCGAACGCTTAACCTACTGGACCACTGAGCCGGCATTGAATGGTGTTAATGTCTAACCTCAATCAAAAACTTAACAATCTCCCAAATTCATACACTGATGATTACCATGTGCCCACTAGTGACTAGCTTCGGGAGAAATTTCTCGGAGTTCTGGTGGGAAGACGTGATCAGTGGAGCTAATCCGTGTTGGGTGGAAACAGGTGTCTATCTCAGTACAATGGAAGATGGTCCCGCAACTTCGTGGACTGGTTGACGTTAGACATTAACATCATTCGATGCGAGCTCAGTGGTCCAGTAGGTTAAGCGTTCGCGCGCAAGACTGAAGGCCTTGGGTCTGAATCTCGCGAGCTGGATCGTGGATGCGCACTGCTAAGGAGTTCCACAATGGGACGAAACGGCTGTCCAGTGCTTCCAGGTTTTCAATTGTGGCCTAACATCAATCGGTTCATGATCTCAATCAAAAACTTAACAATCTCCACAACCCCTATACTGACATTCAGTTGTCCCCATTTGTGTTCTTGATCACTACACTAGTTTTCTCCTATAGTCTATTTTGCAGTATTCTTTGATTAAGTAGTATAGATGAAAAATGACTGTAAAATGTTATTATTAATTTAAAATGATAAGATATACATTCACTTATTTCAAATGACATTTCTGAGTGGATAGAATTCTCTATTGTTTGAAGAACAAGAGAAGAACTGATAGGTTTGAACAACTATTTCCATACAAGTTTAAAACTGTTTACAGATGAATATGAAACTTGGACTCTCCAATCGTTTTAGTAAATACACCGAAAGTTTTGACCACGAAACCTCTACATGTTCATCTTCTTCAGATATACATTATTTAGCTTTTATTGGTCATTTAGTTCTGCAGATAAATGAACAATAGTCAGTATTATAAGTATAATCAGATATTTTACACTGAATGATTATTTAGTAAACTACGAAAAATCTCATTAGTGTTTACTAGACTTTTATCAATCAGTTTATACTCTACAACATGCATTATTTGATTTCATTTGTTTGTAGATTATCCTTTAGACTTAATCCTTTGTTACAAAATATGATGAAAATTCTTTGCAACTATGAACTAGATGATACTGTATTGATTGCAATTAAGTCATTAATTCATGTATGAATCTTACTCTTGAAAACAATTAGTCACAGATAGAATAGACTAGATGTAACATTTTAGACTCTGACTCCAAATTAATTTCCTCAGGGAGTTCTGATTCCATCTTGATTGCAGATAGGTAATAATAATAATGATAACTTGTAAAAAATACAACTTTATAATAGTTAGTCTTTATCAGATAACAATATATATATATAGTTTAGTTAGACATATGTATGGCAGAAAATTGGCTCACATCCATAGTAAGCAGATCATATCAATAATCTAGATAAGGAGTGAAAAACCACATAGAAACCGAAATATCATATTGATACATATAGTTGTTTTAGTGTAACGATTTTCCACAAGAAAACAGAGAAAAAGTTTTTTTCATTCTTAAGTAAAACTCTGTAAAATAGTATGATATAACACTCATAGACAATTTTCAGTTTTAAAATGAATTAGTCATAGAGCCATAATTATAGATTTATTCTGAGATGGTGAAGAAGATTTGTAGCTCAGTTGGATGATTTTAGTGGAGTTTTGTTCTCTGAGCTGGATGATTTGGTCATCAAAGTAGATTTCTACCTGAAGTTTGTGTTGATGATATTGTTCAGTAACACTATGAAAGCTTCACGACCGAACCATCTAGCTCAGCGAACAAAACTCCATCAAAATATTGAGCTATTCTTTTTGAATAGATTTTACATAAGATAGTAGCAAAAAAACGTCTTCAAGATTATTTATTTCATTTTTAATAGCTAGAATTTTTATCCATTTGAAGATATGGACTAAAATTGACCAGCTTCTTAAAGCATATGTGCAGCCTGAGCGAATCTCTGGAAGTTGTCATTAGATTCGGAGCATTTTTATACAGTTTAAATAAACGTTAGTAGTGAGTCTTGTTTTCTTTTTGGGGACTAGTCAGCTACATTACACTTCATCCCAGTGATGACACACACAGGTACACAATAACCTAGTACTGTCCGCCCGAAATTCCCTCAGCCTTACTATTTTAGCTACTAAATCCAGATGACTGCTGATATGTGTAAAAAGACTAGATTTTATTTTATTTTTAAGATTTTGGATCTTCCCGTTACTCATATGAAGGATTGCATTGGTTATATATATCTGTTTATGATGCTAATTAACGTTTTAAAATCTTACATTTATTTGTAATAAATATTATTGTTTTATAAGCATTGACAAGATTACTAAATTACATTTTTTTACATTATGAGCTGAATTTAGTTGGACAACTGTATGAAACATGAACGTACCAAATAATTGTTTTGTCCTAATAGTATATCTCCTCAGCAGTGGACATCCAAAAATTATGACAGTACAAAAACAATAGTTTCCAATTCTGTAATTAATACTTGAATGTAAACAGTAAGCAATCCATGAAAAATCAATAATGTTATTTCAAAGTTATTACTTCTCGATCTTGGATTTCATTGTTAGCCACTATTATATCTGTTCAATATTATAGGTTTGTAAGCTATGTGAACATTCATGAGGTCACTGACATTCAGATGAATTTATGTCCAGTTGGTATTTATTTAGTACGAAATCAACTAGAAATAGATCTTAGCTAATTCAATGAACACTTTCAGAAACACTCCTTAACAAAAACTGTGCGTAACAGTTTCTGAATTACATTATTAATATTATATTGGGAATTGAGGGAAGTTTGAAATGTTAACCATTGGATCAAAACTTAATGGATTAGAAATAACACCTTACTATAAAATCTTACTATTCTCGACTAAATTCTTATTCATATCAGTGGTTTGATAGTCTCTAGTTAAAAACGTTCTGAACTAGTTCTACCACCAGGATATTTGTAATGAATTAACACTGAAGTAGAGAATACTAATTATATAATGCAAAAGTATAAAGATGTTTGATAAAATGTGAAAAACATACATCAAATACTTCATTTGCAAATTTCCCATAGTTTCTCATTTACACTTTTCATGATTTATCCAATTCTCAATTCATTTATGTTTCCATTTCTGTTGTGTGCTTTTTTTCAGTTCACTCTTCTCAAACTCCTTCAGACAAGGATTCCATATCAGATTGGTGTTACATACTACCTTGTCTTTCAGCAAACGTAGTATGCAGCTCATATTCAAAACATGAGTTACCAAGCAAACATCACGTAAGTTGTCAAAAGATAGACAACTGAATGTAAATATTACGATCATCACGTTGTTAACTATTAAGATTTTTAATATCAGATCATAACAACTATGTGAGTACAAAAATGAGGTTAACGTATATAATTGTTTTATTCATGTATGAAAAATCAAGACCTCTACACGCCTATAAAATAGATGTTCTTATTACTTACTTACCTACTTAAATCTAAATATATCTCAGTATATCACAGCATCTACTGTACGGAGCTGAAACTTGGAGAACTACAACAACCATCATCAAGAAGGTGCAAGTATTTTTAAATAGCTGTCTACGCAAGATACTCAACATCCATTGGCCGGATACCATCAGCAACAGCCTTCTGTGGGAGAGAACAAACCAGCTTCCAGCTGAAGAAGAAATTAGGAAAAGACGATGGAAATGGATAGAACATACACTACGCAAATCCTCAAACTGCATCACGAGGCAAGTCCTAACTTGGAATCCTGAAGGGAAGCGGAAAAGGAGAAGGCCAAAGAACACATTACGTCAGGAAATAAAAGCAGATATGGAAAGGATGACTAACAACTGGAAGGAGCTCGAAAGGATTGCCCAGGACAGGGTTGGATGGAGAATGCTGGTGAGCGGCCTATGTTCCTTCACGAGGAGTAACAGCTGCAAGTAAGTAAGTACGTAATATCACAGTATACATTAAAAATGAGCATAGATTTATCAAACCATAACAGTGCTTTTCGATAATAATATATGTATCAGAAGAGTTTTTGTAGATATTATAGCATGCGTTAATAGTTGAAGTCATGAGAAAATTGAAGCTAGACAACCATGGAAAACCTGGAATCACTGAACGGTCGTTTCGTCCTATTGTTGGACTCTTCAGCAGTGCGTATCCACGATCCCGCCTCGCGGGCCCTATCGGTCTCGCACGCAAAAGCTCAAACTCTAGACCATGAAGCCGGCATCCAATCGTGGTAATATCTATCTTCAACTAATCCACGAAATCGAGCAACACATCCACCATTTTCTTCAGTAAGTTACTATCTCACAACAGACCTGGGTTCAAATCTCGCTAGACGGGATCGTGGATGCACACTGTTGAAGAGTTCCACAACAGGACGAAATAACTGTTCTGGTTTTTCATGGTGGTCCAGCTTCAATTAACTCATAATCTTAACTATTGAAATAATATATATTTTAACTAGTCAAATCTTAAAGTTTACTTATTGTAAGTTGATCAATTTATACACTACATGAAACAGTTCAAATTTCAGTCGTTTAAGTAAAATTTCATACAAATTGCTGTTACAAATGTTATTTTAAAGAAAAAAAAAGAGGAATAATTTTTCTTTTTAAGACTAAATCTAATTTCTTCTTGTATCTTTCTTTTCACTTGTTTTTCTCTCAACTTTTTTTCTCTCTCTTGGTTTTGTTTATCTGTTATGTGTTTATATTTGAACACCCGTTTTTTTTTTCTAATACACTGCGATACGCTTATTTTACGATTTAGTATGTATCGTAAAAAATCTATAAATTAAAATATTGTTTATATAAAGAATGAAATTGGGTTTAATAACCATAAAGAATATGGCGATGGTTTTGTCTAGATATAAAACTCTTGAATAATGTATATGCATAAACTTTACGAAAATAGAACCTAAAAGGTTTGGTAAAAAAACCGTAACTGTTGATGTGTCAAGCACTTGATTATTGATATTATTGGAAGGTGGTAGTTTAATATAAAGAAAAAGATAGAAGTCAAAAATCTAAAACGTTAAATCTTTATTGAATAATTTAGGAGTTGATCGCTCATCCTGATAGTGAGGTCGTGGATTCGCAGTGCTGAACAATTCGATACTAGAATGTAATAGTAGCCCGTGATTTGTAATGGTTATCTAACTAGGGTTAGTCTCTGATGTTGTGGTGAGTGCTACCTATATTGACATAAGTGGTACATAACGCGAGTCAGGAATGTAATGTCTGGCGGCAGAAGATGGGGAAGATCAAGAAAGGAAGAGCGGGGATAGAAAGCAATTAGTATAGAAATGCAAGAACAATGAAGTCCGAGACAATTATTGAACATCTTGCAAATTAAGTATTATAGTATGGTTTCTCTATTTTCCCAAGTAGCTCTGTAATGTTGTGATAAACATAATTCGGTTGTCCTCACCTGTGTTCTTCTTTATTACAATGTAAATTACTAGACACTTTCACATGCGGAAATTTGTAAAATAAAGCTCTTTAGACAGAATAATATTACAAAGGTACTGAAAAATAGTTAAATGAGAGAATAAATGATTTGGAATGTTGTGGAATTTAAATAGGTAACTTTCATTTTATTATATCAAATATTCAAATTTGATCCCAAAAAATCTGTTACACATTTGTGATAAAAACTAAACAGTCTAATCATTTGTGTCCACCTTTTTATAGAAAGGTAATGGAGGCTATAAGTGTTACATATATAAATAACCATTAATGTTATGAATTATAGAACTATGTCATGCCAAGCCCAGTAGAAATATTTCGAGTTTAAGTGGGTGCTTTTAGTTTTAGAAAAACGATAATTCGAGCATCTATAGAAAATATTTCACAAACCACCCCTTGCAATAAACACTATATTGACCAAGTGGACGTGTTACACATTTTGCATACACAATAACAATCATTGATACGACTAGGCATGTTTTTACTGACGTCGATATAAGCAATCATCTAAAGAGGTTAGGTTGACTAGTAAAACGTCTAGATTATCAATCAAGGGAATCTTAAGAATAATGTAAAATCTTTGAAATTATAGTGTTCAAATTAGTCAGTGATCAACAGACACAACAAGACAAACACAATCTACAAACTCAATAAATAAACACAAATTAACGACATGATGGGATGTATACGGAACAAGATAATGAACTTAAATGCAAATCAAATATAAACAGAAATCTACCAAGATAACAAACCATTAGACTGACAAAAGGACACTGATTTAATCCTTATGAAATAACTGAAAAGGTCATTTGTGAATGAAATAAGCTCTGGTGTTATTTTCTAGAACGACAGCGAATGCTGTACAGTCTAATCATCTATATCAAAGAATTCAACAACAGAATAACAGTAAGAAACTTAAGGTGTGATAAACACTAAGCGAAAAACGGTAGAACAAATAAGCATACATTTACCGAACATTTCAAAAAGTGATATTAAACGAAGGTTTTATTTAATTTAAAAACGATCTTTAAAAATACTTATCTAATTAAAAGACAAACACATTACCACAACAGTTTCTTCTGCTTGAAGATAAAAAAGACAGATGATAAATGTTAATGAATAGTGCCTGGACGGCAATAAAAAATATCATATTTTTCCTTTTCCTAAATCCTGATCACATTCTGATACAAACCAAATAGAAAGAAATTAAGATCCTGAATTTCACTGTTAGCTATAAATCTATCTACTATCTATCTATCTATCTATCTATCTATCTATCTACCTATATATATATATAATTCGTAAAATAAAACTATATAGATGATAATCAGTAGATTCTTTGAAATTATGATATTCATTTTGTAATAGTTCATATCAGTATGAAAATCTGAAGAGATAGTTTGTATATATTAATCATTTTAATACTATCAATAACTTCTGCTATTACATAATATGTAAAGCTTATCTATTACATCATTATTAAATACATTGAAACAAAATCAATCTCATGATCCATATTTATCTACAAGAAAACTAAGACACCTACTTTCAAAGTCTTCTCTGTCTTTTTTTCTTGCTGTACATGATCTAAGAAATGTTATTCAGATCCCTGACGAATTAATTGATTTATTCCTAGTAACTAGAAGAAAACAATCTTTCTAAACATTGTAAGATAATTGACAAAATTTATTTTTGAGTTAAGTTGAATACCCTTCTCTTTTTCTATTGTATTCCCATTATATATCAACTGGCTTTTAAATATTATAATTAGCAAGGGGTTTTGTGAATAATTATAGTAATTAAATAATTGAATTCATGAGTCAATTAAAGGTAGATCATCATGGAAAACATGGAAGCACTGGACGAACGTTTCGTCCTAGTATGCAACTCTTCAGATGAAATATCACCTTTAAATCATCTAACTAACTAATACTCTGCATGAATGCCCCATAAAATATGTTGCTATATTGTTCAATGTTTCACTTCACTGAAATTATATATATTACTGATTATTCAGTAGTTAGTTATTCAATTATAAATTTTCAAATAACACTTTTGCCTTTTTTCTTAATTCATAAATGAAGCAGACAATAATTGATAGATTGAAATAAACGGTTTTAGTTAATAATAAAAAACAAACAAACGAACGAGAACTATAGAATGTTTCATTAAACAATATTATTATTATTCCTCTTCTTTAAAAAATACAAAATACATTCAACTATTTGTCACTGTGAACAATTTACTTACCTTATTAATTATTCTGTACAAATCTATCACCCTCCCTAAGAGGTACACATACAATGACATACAAAAAATTGTTGTTAATTCATTATTTTTTTCTAAAAAAAAAGAAGTGTCTAAATGAGTAAAAATCAGTAGTTACTAGGATTAGATATTAATTTATACAAATATATATATATAGATATATATATATCTGTCTCTCTCTCCGCTCCCCCTCTCTCTATATATATACATATATATATATATATGTCAGTATTGAATTCAAGATATTCATAGTTCATGAGGTATTTTCACCAGTTGTACTCAATAAACAAGGAGTGTATGTAGTGTAATATGCATCGGAATGTGTTAAATTTTCTAATTTTATAAAATGATCACTTTCATATAATTTATTATTTGTAATATCAACTATATTATTATTATTATTATTATTATTTGATTGTTCGGTTAAAATTGGTAATAAACCTTGTTTAATATTATCTGTTGATACAACTGTGGCAACAATTGTAAGAGGATGTGTTGTTAGTTCTTCTTCACGATTATTATTATGTTCAATAGTAGTGTAATTATTATGATGATGATTATGACAATAATGATTATTATTATTATTATTGTTACTAGTTGTAATATCATGTGTCATGCATAATGGTACAGCAAAAGTATCATTTGATACATGTAGCAAATGTATTGGAATTTTATCCGATATATCAATCACTGATGTAATCGGTGAATAATGTAATTCATCACAATTTCTCATGAAATTCATTGGTATATAAGTTTGAATAGTCGTATCATTAATGGATAATGATGCATTACTGGATCTATTCAAATCGTTATGTTTTCTTAATTCTTTATTTATTTGATCATGACATTGATTTTCTTCATCATTTATATGATTATTTATTATTTCCATATTTGAGGTAGTTGGTAATGTTTCATAATTTAATTTAGATTCCGGACAATGATTCTCTTTAGCATAGTTACTATTCGTTAATTTCATTGATACATTATTACTACATTCTATTGTATTGATTTGTGTCATGGAATTACATTTTACATTCGGATTATGATTATGATAATATGAATTATATTTAAAACATATGATAAATAATATTAAAAATATAATAATAATGATGATACCAACAATTGAACCACTAATTAATAATGATAAAGTTTTAATATTATTCTTATAGAATGGTGTTGTAGTGATATATACATGATTTGAATTCAACTTCATTTTCATAGGAAGAATCTCATTGAAATTTCCCATGGAATGTAATTGTATAGTAATATCTTTAGTATGTTTATTTTCTTCATAGTAACTAATTAATTTTTGTGGATTATCCAAATTTAAAAAATGATCATGATTATTATGATTATTATTAATAGTAGTTATGTATAATACTAATTTTGCAATGGAATATCTAGGTATTTTACCATTATCTTTAGCTTTAAACCAAATATCAAGAAATCCATCTGGTAATTGAATTAATGAATGTTTTACAATTAATTCACCTGAATTAGAATTTAATATAAAAAATTGTGAAATAATATTTTGTGAAATTATATCCAAGTTAGATTTATGTATTGTAGTATCATTTGAATTATATATATAATAAGTAATATGACCATTTTTAGTTAATTCATCTTTATCAATAGCATGTATTCTAGTAATCACTTTACCAATAGTTATTGATTTTGGTACATAAACTAAAAAATCAGTTTCTGTGGGAAATTGCCATATTGGATTATTATCATTAATATCATTAATTAATATACGAATTTTTGTATAAGATGTTAATTTAGGTTCACCAAGATCATGTGCACCAATCAATAAATCAATCATTGGTGTTATTTCTCTATCTAATTTATTTTCACACCATAAAGCACCATTTGAATCGATTAATAATTTTGGTGTATTCAATATTTGTTTTCCGTTCATTGTTTGATTGATAATAACATTGACAATTTGATTTGTATTATTGAATTGATATGAAATTTCTGCAATAAAATATATAATTTCAGCATTTTTACCAGTATCACGATCTATGGCTTTAACATAACCTATTGGTTTAGTTTGTATTAATTCTTCATCTAATTCAATAATTCTTAAATTATTCATATGATATTGAATTGGTTCAATGAATGAATTACTATCATATTGTATATCATTTAATGGTGATATAATAAATTCTGGTGAATTATCATTTAAATCTTCAATATATATATTAATTATCACCTTAGTAACAAGTGATTTTTGTAAATTATTTTCATCATAGATACTAATATACATTTGATAATAATTATTATATTCATAATCAATTAAATCATTATTGATTATAATTCCATTATATTTTTCAATACTAAATGGTATGGATAACTTTGTTGTTTGTTGTATAAATTGTAATTTCGATGTTACATCTTCATCAATTGCATCTAATGTTAAAATTTGTGAATGAATTGGTATATTTTCATTGATATTTATATCATATATATATGAATGATTTATGGATGATTTTAGTTGCCATGTATTACATAATGATGTATTGATAAATTTAATATTTGGATAATATTCATCAATATCATATATCGCTATAATAATTGGTATAGATGTAGTTAATTGTGGTATACCATCATCATGACAACTAAATAATAAACCATAGTAACCAGCTATTGATTCTAATTCAAAATTCAATTTCATATTATTTAATAATAAATTTTTTGATAAATTTTCTGCATCTAAATTTTTTGATAAAATTAATTTAATAATAATTGTATTATCACTAATACGATTTACAAATATTAATTGAAATATATCTAATTCATATTGTCTTTTTTGATTATCATGATAAGTATAAATAAATGGATCATTATCATTGGATCGAATTAAATGACATGTAATATCAGCATTATCTAATTCATCATCATCAGTAATTTTAAAATATGCTATAGGTGTATTAAGAGATAATGTTTCTGAAATTTTTAATAAAATTAATTTTGAATTATTGATATGTTGAATAGTATGATTATTATTATTATTTAAGTAATATATTAAAGTATCTTGAGTTTGTTGAATTTCTATATTTGGTGCATGATTATTGACATCAATAATATGAATTTGTACATTGGCAATATTTTTATAATCTTTCATTGAATCATTTCTAATCAATGATATATGATCGATTGTTGATAAATATTGATTATTATTATTATTATGATTATAAATATAATCATCATTATATGCTTCAACTAAAAATCGATAAATACCAGGTTTTTTTATTGATTGATTAAGTATTATTATCCCACTATTCGTATCAATATGAAATAGATTTTCATTATTTAATAAAATCATATCATGACTAGGTAATAAACGATATTTTATATTATTATATGGTATAGAATCATTATCTCTGGCTGTCATTTTTATTATTTCATTACCAATTAAAAAATTTTCATGTATTATAATAGAATAATTCGTTTGTTGAAACCATGGTAATTCATCATTCATATTATTAATATAAATTTTTATTAATTTCCATGTACAATGTATGATATATAAATCAATAATTGATAATTGATTTAATCGATTATCACATACAGTTAAATTATATTGATATTCTGATTGAATTTCATAATCTAATGGCTTTATTAATTGAAGATATAAATTATTTGATTGATAGGATTCATTGAAATGTGTTATTACACCATCATTATCGTTATCATTATCATTATCATCATTGTTATGTAGACGAAATGGATTATGAATATTCATAGAATGAACTAATGATTGTTGTTCCTTTTGTTCAGGGTCTATAATAAGTGTTAAATAATAATATAATTTATTATATCCATTAAAATCAGGATCATAAGCTGGTTTCAATGGAATTTTAGTATATTCCGGTAAATCTGTTTCATTAATATAAATTATTTCTGTATTATTATCACTATGATGACGATCATCATTTAGAAATATTGGTGAATTATCATTAATATCTTCAATTTCTATCATAATCGATATTAATAAACGATGATTAATTGTAATAATAAGATGAATTGAACAATATTGTGTTATATTATGATAGAATTGATGAAATAGAATTTTAGAATTTTTATTTTTAATACAAATTTTTTCATTATCTAATAAATATTTAGCATCAATGGTTGTATATAAATTACCAGTATAACGATCAATACGAAAACATTTTGAATATTTAAAATTGATTGTTTCTAATTGTATACTACTTATAAAACTACTATTAAATAATTCATTTGATTTATATATATTACCTATGAATGTATTGAATTCTGGATGTTCTTTTATATAAAATGTAATTTCTTTTATTGAATTATTCATTGTTTTGATATTAATTATGAATATAAATATGAAATATAAATATAAAGATAAATACAAACAGAATGATGATTGCATAAGGTGTAATTCATAGAATTATTATTATTATTATTATTAGTAGTAGTAGTATTATGATTCATGATTATGGAATGAATGAGCAATGATAAATGTATTGCTCATCATGTATATACATAACATGTTTGTTTGTTTTTCTCTTTTGAAATGTATATAATAATGAGTAGGGTATATGAAAATGTAACCAAATATGCAAAGAATATATATATATATATATCCCAGTTGTATAATGGAATGTTCAATTCATTTTATAAAGATTACTTTCATATTCAAAAGATAACAAATAAAAGACAAATAAGGATGCTTAATTTTCATTGGACAATACAATTGACCAATAGGAAACTGAATAGTAATCTGTTTTATTGTATATAAATAATTTCTTTTTTTAATATGACATTTTGTTTAAGAGAAGAGTGTATATGTAATTCACATGTTAAATATATAGATATATGGTGAATAAATCTGTGAAATAATCGAATGAAACCATTCAGAATAGTCAATATGTTTAAGATACTTTTCAGTGCAAGATTTAGCACATTTCTAAATGTAGTATAAAATTAGTCCGTGAAAAAGAGCATGATATTTCACTTAGTATTGTTTGATTGTATCTACCCATTGTTGTTTAGGACTGAAATTAATCTGTCTCTTGTTGATATATGTGCATTCTGTGCGCAATGCCTCGACATCAAGTCTAAGTAGCTGAGTTGATAAGGTAATGGTGATTAAAATGAACGTATAGGGTTTAAGTCCGAGAGTAAATATCCACTTTGGAATATAGGTTCATCCATTTGATGAGTCCCAAATAAGATGAAAAGCGCGTTATGGATTCTACTACTAGCCACCATCCACCTTTGTTTAAAATGCTTATGATTGAAGATAATATTGAGGCAATCCGCACAGGATGTATATATGCCAATAATGAACTGATCAATTGCAGTTCTAAAGATCAATGGGGAGTTCCAAACAACCCATGTATATCATTTAAAATTAAAGTATTTAATATTTTTGTAAGTTTTTTTCTGCAATCATGTGAAGTTCATCAACAACAGATTTAGAACTTGTTATTTTTCCTCCGGTGTTCGATAAATGGTGATTAAATACCGAAATGAAACTTTTTTCAATTGAGATGAAAATAGTGATTGTTGGTAAACTGAATTCGACTTAGTTTATCAAACAGCTTTACCTAAAATATAACTGAAATGATATTTCTTTTTATTGACTGTGAAATTATGCAATACTTATGAACTGGTAAGTTGGAAACTGTGTAAACGCTACAAATGTATGTGCAAATGTCAATAAATTATAACTATCAATGAAAGAAGGTTATCAGAATAGGTTTTGTGGAGAGTTATAGAAATTTCACAGGTTGAAATCATGAGTCGATTGAAGCTAGACCACCATGGAAAACCTGGAAGCACTGGACGGCCATTTCGTCCTAGTACGGGACTCCTCAGCACAAAGAAAAGCCTAAAGATGAATTATTATGGGATTAATGAAAGAGTCAGTCCTCTACAATTTCCTGCATGTTTGTTATATTATAAAGTGAAAAATGCCAAAATAATAAGAACAAAGCGCATGATAACCTGATAGATACTGTACTTAAAACGAACAGAACACACTCCTTGAACTGAAAATAAAACACGATAAACAATGTTATCAAAGTGAATTACAACCAAAGGTGTATTAGACATGAAGCAGCCGCCGTAAAAATGAATACCATGTTGTTTCGTTCCTTAGAGATGATTGCATCATGTTTGCAGTTAAGGCATAAGCCAAAGTGCATAGTATTCGTTCATATCCGTTTAAGATAATCAAAATGAATCATTCGACTTAAAATTATTGATTGTTATTAAACATCAGCAAGGTTTTGCCATCAACTCCCAGGGTAACTTGAAACCGAATTTCGACGGTATGTCACAGAGTTTAGATATCATTAAAGTAACTGTTTCCTAACCTATACTGAAAATAAAGATGGATGAAACTGTGAAAAAAAGATTAGTAGAACGGTGCAGCTTCTATAATATACCTTTGATTCTAAATTATTTTTAGACGTGAACCATTGAGATATTTACTTAAGTTCATGTACATTAGATATTAATCGTTCTGAAAATCTTGTAAATGAACTTTCCCGTAAGTTTCGCGAAATATCAGTCAATTTTGTAAATCAAACTGTAACATACCTTTTAAAAGTCTATAACACATATAGAACACAATTTTATAACCTGTACTGAATATTATTTTTAAATCATGAAATGAAATTATCAGTTTTTAAACCGATCTCTTGTAAGTATATATATTTATGTGAAAAAACATTAATTCATGGTTTTCAGAGTGGAGGTAAGTGGCAAGCTTCAAGATGGAATTCCTGGAGTTCTAGTGAGAAGCCGTGACCAGTAGAGTTAAATTAATGTTGGTTGTGAGACAGTAATACACCTCAGACAATAGATGAAGGATTGCACAAGATTATGGATCAAATGGTATTTGACATTTACACCGTTGGATACCGGTTCAGTGGTCAGAGGTTAGGTGTTCGTGCACGAGCCTGGAGGTACTGGGTTCCTGTCTCATGTAAAGGATCGTGGATGCAGACTGGTGAGGAGTCCCATACAGGGGCGAAACGGCCATCCAATGCTTCCAGGTTATCGATTGGTAGTCCAGCCAAGATTGACTCTAGAATTCAAGTGTTACAATTCATGTTTTATTAAAATTTCAAATATATGATTATCATGTCTTGACTAATAGATAATTTCAACTTATATTTGAATTTGGAGTCTAACCCATAAAACACGAATAAAGCTGAAATCTCTACACATTACAGATTGCTAAGCAACTGTATCTATACTTTTAATCATGAATTTAAATATTATATGACCTGAATATGACCTAAAGGTTGTTAGTTTTAAAGAAGTGATTAATCAAAGTTGGATAGATCTTTTTAGTTGTTTTAGTTTAAAAACAATGTTTGTAAACCAGAAAGTGAATATTAAATCCATTTGACGTAGGAATAAAAAGTTACCAATCAAACGTTGTTTAGAAAGTACTTTGTTCTTAAATATTATTCAGAAACTGATAGTGTAATTAACGAAGACTCAAGTGAGGTAAAGTAATTTATTGTTTGATACAAAATTACAGAATACAGTCGTAAAATATGCGAAGCCTACATAAAATACTTCATTTTCAAATCTTCCATTAACTGTCTTTCACATTCTATATGATTCCCCCAATTCACAATACTATTCTATTTCACTTTCTGTTTTCTTCAACTCGATTGTGTTAGTTTTCTACTGCCATGCACTCCACTTCTGATTGGTGTGACATACTACTTGTGTATGTTGATATAAGTAGCACACACTATAAAAGTACCTTTGAAATACTTAGATTGGAATTTAACATGTTTTATTAATAAGGTGAAAAATAAGATAAACATTTAATGTTCTTGTTGGATAATGTTTGTAGCTGATTAGTGAATTCAGTTTGTTCACAAAATAGAATCATGCATACTATGTAAATTCATTATTTTCTATTTTGCTTAATAGAAACAAAACATTCCAATGTTACCAATTTGACATTTTTCTTGTCGGTCGTCAACGTAAAAACTTTTATTAATGTGAAATTGTTGTTACAAAACTTCATAATAAGTTACAATTAAATGAAGATAATAGCATATATGAATATACGGTAAGAATACGGATTTGACTGAAAATACGTTTAAACACGATATTTATATTTGGTTTTCCAAGGGTCATTCTTTTTTCTACAATACTAGTTATGATGAAACTATAACTTATGAGCTACCTTAAATGGATGCTAAACTGACCTTGAGAGTGTCCATCTAATAACCAGGATAAAACGATGGTCATCAACCTATGTGAAGAATTAGAATTATGATTTGCATTTGATGATTAAGGTTGGGAATTAGATTTAGGGCTTTCATCACGAACTTACATCAGCTATACAAGATTGGTTCGTCCATAAATTATAGTCTCATCTTAGTTATAATAAGGTTGTATCATGAAATCTGAGTAACATAGGTTCGAATTAAAACTAGATAATCCTTGATTTAAACGAATCTATTTGTCAAATAAATTGATAAGAAGGTGTCTTTGTTTGGAACTAGCAATGAAAATATTTTAACACATATATCATATCATAAACTCAAGATTTAATGATTAAAAGTTGATAAATATTGACCGTCGATCAAGAAAACGTTTTTCAAAAAACCCTCATTGTTTATTTATGGTAAACTTTCATGAGAAATCGTCTAAGGAACAACGTAACAAATATTACGAATATGGTCTAACTGATCATTTGTTTAATAAATAAAGTGATGTATGCAACAAATTAACTCCGCTTGTATCTCTTCTAGAGTTACTGCCGGTCTCAAGCCTGGGTGAAGGAAGAGGGTTGAGCATGGGGTTAGCGACCCCATTCCATAGAAAACTAACCCGCTAAAAAATACACTAACCAGAAAATCCAACAAGTTATCCAATTTAATTAATGCATTATCTAACATTATGTAATGATTTATGTTATTGTCAACAACATATATATGTATACAGTTATTCATTTAATGAAATTAGTGAAGAATAAAAATAATCATTATAGCTGAATAATACATTTTCATTTCATTTCTTTTTACTTGAATCCTTTTCAACTGTTTATAATCCTGTAATTGAATTAACAAAGTGTACTGATTCGAAATGATAATAATAAAGAATTATTGTTGTTAATAGTTTGAATAAATTTGCTTATGTTAATAAATAACTAACAAAAAGATGTTTTGCAAAATATGGAGAAATTTTAAAGCACAATTTATATAGAACAAATGAATTGGGAATGACGGTGAAATAATATGAGTAGAAGATGTTTAAGTGAATTTACATAATGGATGAAAATTATACATTGAATATAAGCACAATTTTGAAGTATATTAAGTAATAAATAGCATAACAGTGACCAGTGGAGCTAATCCATATCGGGTAGAGACAGATATCTACCTCGGTACAATGGAGGATGGTCGCGCAATTTCGTGGATTGGTTGATGTTAGACACTATTACCATTGGATGCCGGCTCAGTGGTTCAGTAGGTTAAGCGTTTGTGCACGAGACTGAAGGCCCTGGGTTCGAATCCCGCGATCGGGATGGTGTGTGCGCACTGTTGAGGAGTACCACAATAGGATGAAACGGCCATCTAATATATCTGCTCTCCCAAGATTATGTTACTTGAAAATCAACAATAGCAGTAGACATTATTTTTACTAACCATCAACTTGACGTTGAAAACATATTTTTTTTCATTTATTACGACAGTGAATTAACTGAACCGTTCATTGGTTCTCAAACACTATTGAGTTCAATAATAGGCAAAAGATATAAGCATTCTTTCAACTCAAAGTACTTATTCAAACAACTTAAAATAATCTGTTCATATTTTACACCATAAACTCATATTCAAAATTCACTACACCTTTTTTTCTTATTATGAATACAAACATTGTTAACACTATGAGCGTACGCAATAATAAACATAAACACAGCTTGACATGGCATGATATGAACATAAAGTTGATCAGGTTTATTTTGATTTCTACTAAATATTCAGTTTCTTCAATCTGGACTAGGTAATTTTGCGTGATTTTGATGTGATCATTTAATGAAATAGATTAAACTTTAAATATCAAATGTTCAATTTGTATAAATTATCTACTTATTACGTAAGTTATTTGTAATATATTAATTAAGACTATTGTGATGTACAAAAGTTTACTTTAGTTCTATTTCGCTTACTTACAACTTCTGAAAGTTGAACAAATAATTTGATAAATTCACTTTGTATTCTTCCCATTGATGTTTAAGACTCCAATTGATCAGTCTTTTATTGGCATATGTGCATACTGTGCATATTGCCTTGATATTGCTCTAATTCACAAGCATTATAAGCAAAAATGGATAGCGGTTAGCAGTGGAATCCAGGAAGTGCGTTTCGTCCTATTTTAGATTAGTCAGCTAAATGTGCCTGCATCTCAGAGTTATTGTTCACTCTACAGCTCGAACCCAGTACCTTTCGCTTCAAATGCCTTTGCGTTTTCTACCTAGCTACTGAATCCTGATAGCCATTTGCTTGTGCAATGTGGTGAAGTGTAAATTCATTTGATGTTGTTTTACTTGAATCTTTCCATTGATATTTAGGACTGCAATTGACCAGTCCCTTGCTGGCATATGTACATACTGTGCTACCAAGACCCAGTAGGTAAGTGGATAACGAGTTGGTGTTTTAAGCGAAAGGTACCGGGTTAGTCCCAGAGTGAACATCAACTCTGAGATGCAAGTACATCCAGCTGACGTGTCCCAATTAGGACGAAACCCGCCTCCTGGATTCTGCTGCTAGTCACTATCCATCTTTTCTCATAAGTAATTTGATAAACTTAACAATGAATCTATTAGAAACTCTTTGTAAAGCTATTTCAAATAACTTCATTAACTATGAATTTCGTCAACAACTATATATTAACTATGGTAACAATTTGCGAGTAACCCTAAGCATTTTATGAGTAAAGTATAACCTACATAATTTTTGTTATTTTTTTGATAAATAATTTCTATTCATCATTTATAATTGACAAAATAAGATAAAAACTTGAAACTATCATTCTAATTACATCATCAATCCACCTCTAATAAATAAATAAGCAGATAAATATAGATAATATTTTCTTTGTCTATAAGTGAAAATCAAAATCGAAAAAGGAAATTAGACATTGATTATTACCCTAGTATCAAGATATAATCTGGATGTGACATGATAGTAATAATGAAACATCAACTTTTAAAACTGTATTACTTTATTTGCCTTGGTAACTATTAACTATTATTAAATTGAATGAAGGAAAAATAAAAATTTAAAATGTTAAAAAAAAGCTTCAATTTGATTAAAATCTCAATAGTTGAGATCATTGAATCAATTGAAGCTAGACAACCATGGGAAACCTGGAAGCACTGGACAGCCGTTTCGTCCTCGAATGAGACTCCTGATCAGCAGAGCGCATCAAACGCTCCCACCCCGAAAGATTCGAACCCAGAATCTATCAGCCTAGCGCGCGAGCGCTTAACCACTAGACCACTGAGCCAGCATCCAAAGGTATTAATATCTAACTTCGACTAATCCACGAAATTGAGCAACACATCCACCATTGTCTTCAGTTGGTTACTATCTCACAACAGACCCAGTTGAACTCCACTGGTCACTGCTTCACAGTAGAACTCCAGGAAATACCTCTTGAAGTCAATCACTACTGAGCATATGTTGATGAATATCATTTGATGAAGAGAAACGTTTCCATAGAAAATTTTGAATTTTCAAAATTAGGTTGATCGATAAATAGAAATCACTTTTTTTTCTAGAGAATGTTTTTCTTTAATCCTGTTTCAGATAAAATTTTCTTCTTTTTTATTTTATAGATTATTCTAATGACCAGTATTATTTTCTAGTTGAAAACGAAATTTCGTTGTTCTGTGTGTCAATTTCATGATGTAACGTAATTAACTATTAGAAATCTAGATTCTGTTGCATTAGTAAATTGTAAACTAAGCTATATCACTATGGAAGTTATATGAAGATTTTTGAATATAATTGAGATTATAGATCGATCTACAAGGTTTGTAGCGGTTACGAGTTCACTTAGTCTGTGAACGGAACAAAGACTGGTGACCAAAGACCAATAAACTAGCTATTTTGTTGCTTCTTAGCCCCACTAACTAGAGAGAGAAGTCGAAGTCCGAAAGAGGAAGTATATTCCTCAAAAAGTCAGAAGCACGAGCGATAACAACAGACGCAAATCAAAACGTATATATAAATAAATAAATAAATAAATAAATATATATATATATATATATATATATATATATATATATATAGCACAAAACCGTCCTTGGGAAGCGTTACAAAATAGCATACCTAAAGACACAATGAACCAATAGCGTTTAGGATTCTCTCAAGTGGGAAATACGACATGAAGGTGAAAAGAGCGCTTTTGGCGCGAAACCAAAGAAATCCAAATTTTCAAAATAAAATTACAAAATTAAGACCTTTTTCAAGTGAGTTCTGGGGATCGAACGTTCGAAACACAATCTAAGTTAGAAAATCATTGCAAACTAAGAAACAATAGACAGCTATTTAGTTATGTTATAGAACACTTTAAGAGTATGGGTCAATGAAGATTATGCTGGTTTGGTAATCTAAATTTTAAGCACTCACTGTGAAACCTGAGAGTCCTAGGTTCCATCACTGAAGGTGTTGCCGATGAAGATTTCTGAAGAGTCCCATATTCTTAGACGAAACAATTCTTTATAGCTTGCTAATGTTTAATGATTGTCTAAGTCTATTCATGATCTCAGTAAAATAGGCTCAGTTGACAAATTCATCCAATGTTGTACGTTAGAGTAAAATAAATTGAAGTTATTGAAAATCCAAAAAGAACTAAAATTAATTCAAAAAATCTATAAATTGTATTGTCCTAGAAATACTTCTTTCCTTAAAGCACAACGACATTATAATACGGTTAGTAAGTCCTCAGAGAAGTGGGAACTCGACATTATATTTCAATGTAACTTCATTGCATTTCATTGAAATATCAATAAATAGTATGAATAAATGACAAATCAACTTCCAATGTGGCTTGCAAACAGGTCACCTTTTCGAATTTGATCATAGCACGGTCAGTTTTTCCAATGCATATTGTCGGAAATTCTAAGTGTTTTATGATGAATTATTTGATAATCAATGTTATAAGATTATCAATCTATAAATTACATATACCCCGATGCTTAGTCATACAATTTTGTAGTATTACTGTTTAAGGCAACACAGATTCACATTAATTGTTTAGGACTATTTTTTTTGTTTACGTAGAAAACGTTTAACGAAATTGATACGAAAATTGTTGCTACAAAACACTGAATAAAAATATCTTAATTTTAATAGTTGAATTCATGAGTCAATTAAAACTAGACCACCATGAAAAACCTGGAAGCACTGGACCGCTATTTTGCTTAACCTCAGTGGCCTAGATGTTAAGGGTTTGTGCGTGAGACTGATATGTCCTGTGTTTAATTCTCGCGAGGCGGGATCGTGGACGCGCATCGCTGAGGAGTCCCATACTAGGAAGAAACAGCCATCCAGTGCTTTCAGGTTTTACATGATGATCTAGCTTCAATTGACTCATGAATTCAACTATAAAATTACTAAAATCTCCACAAAATCCCTTGTGATAATAATTATCGAATGCTCAGTAGTGACTGATTTCAAGAGGTATATCCTGGAGTTCTAGTGAGAAGCAGTGACTAGTGGAGTTCAACAGGATATGTTGTGAGATTGTAACTCATTGAAAACAATAGTGGATATGTCGGTCAATTTCGTGCATTAGTTGAAGTTAGACACAAACACCGTTGGATACCGACTCAGTGGTTTGTTTGTTATATTTGAAGATCTGTGTATATATAAATGTAAATATTTGAATTTTATTCTTTTTTGTGACTATTCAGAAAAAGAAGAATGGGAAGACCTTGTTCAAAATGATAATTAAGAGAAAAAGCAACAAAATTCCTAAATGTTATATTGTAGAGTTGAGTTTATTAAATTTAATTGGTTCACAATAACAATTTTTTAGTTGAACAGCTTACTAGGACTGTGGTGTGTGCTACTGATGTCGACAGATATAAGTAGTATGTAGCATCAGTTAGAAGTAAAATGCCTCGAGTTAGAAGGTAAAGAAAATCGAAGAGAAGAGAATGAGGACAGAGAATGATTAGTGTGGAAATGTAGTAACAATCAAGTCTTAGACGATTGATTGACATTTTGAAAATGAAATATTTATTGTATGGAACTCATGTTCTACTGAGACATTCTGTAATTTTGTATTCAAATACATCCGGTTGTTCCTACTGGTGTTTTCGTTCACTACACTACCAGTCAATAAAATAACTGTGCTCATGAACAAATCCGTTTATTCAATAACTAAAACAGTAGTTGAACATTAATCAACCTTTAATGATCTGTAGAACACCAAGAAATCATTGTGTGTAGTAGGCTACTGAAAAAGACATATGTAAGTAGTAAGTATCAAAAATTGAAAGTAGGAGAAAACGGGAACATCGGTAGAACAAATGCAGTATATGATTTTCCTTAGTACAATAAATTGTTTAACTTTACCCAAGTCTTTGTACATTACAATTTTAAATAGATCAATGTTTTTATCATTAAAATGAATGACACTTATAATAAAACATGGCGATCATTCGTCGTTGTTGATTTGAATGTGCTTAATTTGGTTCAGGAATTGTGTGGGGAATTTGATGAAGTTGTTGGCTGAATCTACTAAATGTTTCAGTATTTGTGAAATTTCTTTTGACAGATTGTACGTTGGCGTTCCGGGGAGTGCTACAATTGGACGTAGTAGAATGTTTGGTTTGTGTATTTTGGGTCTGCCGTAGCATCGAAGGTGTACTGGTCCATTGGATTTCATTCTCCATTGGTCTTGTTTTGTTATTTCTCCTGCTTTGACTAGCTTGTTTAAAGTCTTTGAGATCTGGTTGTCTAATTTTTTCGCGGGATTTGTATCCATCAGTTTGTATGTGCTCTTATCTTCAAGTAGTCCTTCGGCTTCTTTGACGCATTCTTCTTTGTCCATGACTACTGTGGTGCGTCCTTTGTCTGCTAGTATTATGATAATATCCTTTCTATTTCTGAGTTCCTTCAAAGCCTTTTAGTCTTGTGGAGTCAGTTGGTTGTTTTCCTTCACCTGTTAAGTTAGCGGTACTTTAGTTTGTCTTATTTTCTGTTGTGTTTCTTCACTGATTCCAGAAGTTTTGAGTGATGGCTATGGTGCTGAAAAGACTTCCAGCTTTGAGGCGTCGCTTGTATTGTAGTTTAATCCTTTTTGGAGTAGATGTTCTTCTGTATTTGTTAGTGGTTGTTTTGACAGATTGATCACGCAGTTGTTTGTGTTTTCTTACATGGGTGGTTTTGAGATCTTGATTAGTTTTTTCTTTAAGGTGTTTCTTCTTTGTTCTCTGTGTCGTTTGCATGATATCTCGATGGCTGTTGTCAAGATTTCCAAATGTTCTGACGTGAGTGTTTTTTGTAGCTTCATCTTTTGGTCCTCTATGACGTGTTGGTAGTGTATAGTGTGCATCCGGATGCACACTACAGGATCCGCAAAAATCAAACATGGTCTACAAAACGAATTATCCCATTAACTATAATTTACAGATATACCTATCAATATATTATTCCTTATGTTTAAATTATTTTTATTTTTTTTCTGTGTATTACTTCAAATTTCGACAATATTTCTTACGTCTTGTATGTGTTAGAAATTGTGAACCTTGTGATTTATTAATATATAAATGTATTGATACGGTAGAGGCTAGTATCCTCTATATCTGATTCCAATAAATAGTATCCCGTCAACTGAGTATTTTAGGTAGGCTACATCTCCTAGTAGAATTATGGATTTACTCGAGATTATTCAAAAGCCCGAACATCGGTTATAGAGATAGTTTATTGTTTAAGATTGGTAAAATCCGCAAGCGTACAGCAAGCAAGCACACAGGGAAACCAAGAATGTGTGTGTGTGAGTGCTAAAAATCCATATATATTTATGAGTGTTAATCAAGTATGGATAAATTATTGATTGTCTATGTATTACAACCAATGGGAGAACAGATTAGGGATTGACATGTGCTCAATTAGACTCAATTACATGGTGGATCAAGTGTCTAAATTACAGTAAGCGGATAAACAATACAATAGTTGGATAGGCCTACTACAATATCACCAATTAGAGAACAGTGATTTATCGACCGGATCAATGAGGTATAAACGTGTAATAGCAGTCTCGAGTCTTTATCGGTCATTCTTCCCGCCTAGCCCTGCCTAGTACGTCCAAAACACCGACCTCAGCCTCTACAATATGAATCATGTATTTCAAACATACTGGGCTTATATGCAAACCAAACAGACCATATCGTAGTATGAAATAGAAAATAACATTTGTACAAGGTCAACGCAAATGTGGTTGTGAATGTGGGTGACTGTGATCAGTAGATTGAGCATAACTTAGGAATGGTAAGTCGTATAATAAAAGTCTGTGGGTCAAAATAAAGCTTATAGTAAGAGGGACATGAATATGCATAGTTTAGCTACTTAATAATTATACAATGAAAATATATGTATAGTATTAAACAATGAAAGGATCCCAACAGTAACCATATAATAATTTTATATTCTGAAAATAATAATTACAGAATTCACGCCAGTTTACAGTCATGATCAACTTGATATAAGTAGTAACATTAGATGTACAGAACAAACATGTGATAGAAGAAAGTTTTAGGTATACTAGTTCAGTAATTGTTTAGGTAGTACATGTATTACAGCGATCCAATGCATCAGCCGGGAATTTTTAATATTTCCTAAATGGACAGCCTGTTGATTTATGTACGGAGTAATTAAGGTCATTTCCTGTGCCAGATCGAATTAATGATAATTATCTACAATTAGAGAAATTAAAACGAAAACAGAGAGCACGGAACAACAAAGCAGTAATTACCAAAATATGTCAATCAGGTCTAACAAAATGCATGTGTCATGAGACACAGTGATATACTGTTGATATTATTCAAATTAGTTAAACTTTCTGTGGACGGTGTTAACATAAAGTGACAGCAAGTAAGCGGTTTTATTTAGGGAATACACCAATAAAAATGGCTAAACAGTTAGAGTTCCTATAATATCATTTGTGGAATGACATACACTTACAGGTGCTAGAACATTCAATGCATTTTCATAGGAGCAGTATGAATCGATGCAGCGAACAAATAATGGGAGTGATTTTATCGTACGGATAGATTGTGGTAGGTTATTCCACAGTCTAGAAAATTTATTGGTGAAGTAATTCATATAAAGAGATGATTTAGAATAATTTTTTTCACTAGTGCCAAGGAATTACTGTTGTCGTAATAATGAGAAGCGTCTGCATATCGAATCACGTGATTGGATGTAAAGGATAGTTTATTAAGTAGTTTGAGGAAAAAGATAAGATTTAGTTTGAGTCACTTCTTACATAAAGGGTCTAGCCCAAGTTTATAACATCTAGAATTATAAGTTAAGGTACAATCAGCTCCAAGAATACGAAGTGTAAATCGTCTGTGTACTGATTCCAGCCTTAATTTATCCTTTATGCGCGCACTTCTAAGAATAAACGTACAATATTCTAGAAGGGGTCGAACACAGACTTTGTACATTAAAAAACGTGACTCATTGTTACAAAGGTTTCGAGTTATGTAACCTACCAGACGTTGAGACTTGGAGGTCTGTTTTAATATATGTTCTGTAAACGACAAGTCTTGAGAATATCTAAGTCCTAAGTCTACTACCGTATGTAACCTAGATAACACTTCTCCATTTATGGTAATGTCTAGGTTGAGTGATGTATCGCTGAAGCATATCCATCAACATTTAGCCTTATTAAGCTCCAGTTGCCATTTTAAGCAACACTGTGCTACCTTGTTAAGTTCCATGCTGATGCAATTTTGCATATTTTTCAGCTCATATGGAGAAAATGAATATACTACTTTAAGATCATCTGCATATAGAAGGGGCTTACCCACACAAAAACTTTCACAAACATCATTGATAAACACTAAAAAGAGCAAAAGGATATATCAGTATATTATTCAAAATTCTATAAACTTAATGTTAGAACATGTGGGTTTCTGATATTTTTTTATTATTAAAAAGAATAAGGTACTTATACAACTATGTTTTCCAAACAGAATTATAGTAGAAAAAAAACGTAATTTCTATATCTAATCTGGCGGTATTAATTCAATCAATTATCTTCATGTATTTTGACAGTTTATCGTTGTAATTATTTGATATTTAAAATGATAGAAAGATAGGCAGATATTTCATTTTATCAATTACATATGTCCAAGCCGACGTCTGTCTCTTTGAAGTTATATTTTAGGCTAGATTAATGGAAATGATGTTAACTATCAAGGTATATTGTTAACTATTACCTTAAACTATTTATATAATTCAAATGAACTAAGATACTAAAGCAAAAAAATTGATTTGTACATATATTGCTCAACTGATACCATACATTCATAATTATTAATGGATAGATCATGATTGTGAAAATGATCATACTATATCACTAAACAAGCGCTAACTTGAAATCTTGAAAGGGTAACATAAAAGAGGAAGATCAAAGCATATAGTTTGTTGAGAATTGGAAGCAGATATGAAAAAGATGAATAATAACTTAAATGAACTGGATAGGATTGGCCACGACAGAGATGGATGCAGAATGCCTGAGGATGGACTATGCTCCTCTATTAGTAGTAACAGACTTAAGTACGTAGTAAGTATTATCAGTAATATTCGTGGAATTATTTGATTTATTATAAAGGATAAGTCACTAGATATATTGTTTTCATATTAACATTAAAATCTATTCTACTATTCAAGAATTTATGAGAATGTTTACTTTTATTTACGATTGTTCTAAGAGTCTGTAAAACATCCAAATTTAAAGAATATATTTTGATAAAGTAGAAAGACTAGTCACATTTAATATCAAGGAAAATAACGGAAACACCTCCAGGCAACTTTTGGTTTACATTCATCACGAATCACTGGACAAAGACTTTGTCTTTGAACATGACTCTTTAGAAATAAGTGTACTCGACCATCAATAAGCTTGTGTCTGTGACCTGTTTGGTTTCTGGAGAATAAGTTTTACCTGAACCATCAGGTTGTTGTGTATTGGATAATAATTTCAAACTTAACGGTTTACTGGTTTCTATAACTATGAAATAAAATTATTTGAGTTCTAATAGGAAACCAGGCTCAAAGTAGCTTACTCATGTCAGTTGTGAGACTGGTATGATCGATGACAGTGTGTGACGATCAATTAAAACTTGCAAAACTGTTAATGTTGTAAAGTTTATTTCATGTTACACTAGTCTACTTATAAAATCAAGAAGAACGACAGGAAACAGTGATGTTTTTTTGACTGCTTTATTTTTATTTTCAATACTGACAAAAGGAATGAATGTAAGAAACTTCTTGGTCATTGAACATATTCAATACATTAACAAACGATGGTTCAAAAAGTCTATTTGTGTCAGAATGCAAAGTTTGTCAATCTGAAAGTATGAAACTGTATATAAGATATTTATGTTGACATAATCATTCAAAGCGCACATATATTATTGGAAAATCTCTAATCCATAAAGAATGTGAATAGCAGTAACTTACATCATTAACTTGAGAAAAAGAAACGATACATTATTATGTCTTTAGTGATAATCGGTGGAAACTTTAAGACTGCATATCGTGTTGTTTCACACCAGCCAGCAAAAAGTACCTGAAATCTTGAGAGAACTTGTGTTCCTTGTAGGAATTAAAGTGATTCACCTAGTTTCATACTCTGAGATATTACAACTGTTGTCTGTGAACGACCTCTATGAGGCTGGTGTATTTATGATAGATTAGTCAACAAGTAATGCCTAGTGTCATATTTGTTTGATTCTCGACTCAAAAGATCTGTTAAAACGATGTTTCAAGCAGCGGATTTACATATAGTCTTGTCAACCAAACCAGTATTTACACAACTAATCTAGGATAGGTTACCGATAATGAGATCATTCATATATGTATACCAATTCAACAACTCCTATGAAGCTAGATATGTAGGCTTTACTCAGAGAGCTCTATTATTTCGTGCTCGACAACGTTTACCACCATGGTTTGGAAAAGGAATCACGAAATCTGTTAACAACTCCATCCTTTCTCACTAAGTAGGTGGTGAACGTCATATTAAAACATATTCAGCTCTCTCCGTTTTGTATCATGTTCTTTACAACCTACCTAAAGAAGCTAAAATACGACTCCTTTACATAGCTTATGTCATCTAAATCTACTTGAGCAGAGGCATATTCAGGTTTTGTGTTTATTTTGGCTCATCATCAAATACCTAAACAGGATATTATAAGCCTTTCATTCCCCTATCGATTCCTTACGCTTAAACGGTACACTATTTTTTTGAAATCACAAGTCTTATTATATTCACATACCGTTATTACTATTACTATTGTCATTATTATTATTATCATTAGTACTAATATTATTGTTATCTCCATTGAGAGGCAAAATTCTCTTACGATGCATTTTATTCACACGATTTGTTATATGAATATTATATTGATTACAATTTGACACCTTACTACGAATCATTCTGATCTTTTATTAAACGACTTTTCTTCTTTACAAATAACCCTGTATTTATACCGTCACAGATGTGAAAGTTTAACATTTGTAACATACAACTATGTCTAATTCAGTGGTGCATTCCTAGTTTTGACTTTTGTCAAATATCAAAATAATTATAGACATATCTATATAGTTTGATGACGAATTTATTGAAAACAATTCATTCTTTTAATTGGTAGAACAAGAAAGGAGAGTCATTATCCGATTCAAAGAATATATTCTGAAAAGTTTAACATCGAATGAATTGAAAGCATTCAACAATG